>NC_042285.1:3874194-4527944 GCF_901000725.2 Takifugu rubripes
AAAATCAGACTCAAAATAAAAGACTTAAACCCACTCGCCTTTAAACCCGATCTTCATCCATCTGAATTATGTTGATTTGCATCTTGTAAAGGCATCGTTAGATAAATTTAGGGCCTTGTTCCCTTTTTAATCCACTCCTTAGACCTGGTAACATGCCTGCTATGTTGGAGTCATACCAGCAGATAGCGCTACCACTTTGAAACACGCTGCCTTTTGGCGTACTTTCCTAATTGATTTTAATCACATTTGTTTTGGGGGGGTTTGACGCAACTTCCCGACTTGTGTTGCGAGTTGTTTACATACAAATGCCTTGAAAATATCAACCCCCTTTGCAGATTTTGTCAGTTGCTCGTAAATAAAGTCTGTTGCCTCCACCTCCAGGCAACTGACCCCTGGCTTATAAATACCCTTCATTTGTGCATTGTGGGACATCATGTGGGTCACAGTTATTTATCCAAGAGGACACTGGCCCATTTTTTAATCCGGTCTCGCTTAAGTCACATGTCCTGAGACTTCACGATAGCTGTGCCTCATCATCAGCCACCAACCACGAGATCACAGCGAAGAGCAGAAACCAGGGATTCAACAGAGGATTTCTCAAGAAGCAAGTGACTCATGAAATGACATGGATAATCTGCTCATTAGTGACGCCCTATCATTTGTAAGGATGTCTGAACGTTTTTAATTGCCACTCTTATACACAGGACGATGGTGTTATCACCGTAAATGAACCCAAAGTTAGACGTTATCATTAAAATTCTTGGCTATGTTCTTTGTTAGTTGAAATCCTATTACATCAAGCCAAGAATCAACAAGTATTTTTCTTCCCCCCTCATCTCCGAACCCGCCCCCTCTGTCTCCAGCTATCTCTCTGTATTGAATGTTCAGCTCTAGTTCTCAGTAAGTCTTTTGTTCCCGAAGATCCTCCACACTGCCTGACTGGAGACAGTACCCACCAGCACCTAGTTTATGTCAAGAACAAGGAGCATTCACTTTCTAAAACCTGAGGACAAGAGAACGCTGGTCAGTTTAAAGAAACCAGGGATTAAAAGCTTGATTTTTACACATTTTTTCCTTCTTTTTCTTTCCCGTCCCCCACAGATCCACAACAGAGATGAACTTCAACGTTCTTGGAGTCAACGGTTCCTCGGAGTGTACGTCTCATGTGCTTCATTGGTGGGACTTACCTTCAGTGTAAAGGGCCTGCATGCACCGTGGTCTGAAACTTGATAGCTGTGGTAGGTTACCTGATCACCGGGAGGATGACTCTCCGCAGGCCAGCTGCCCACCTACGCAAGCCTCCAGCCTGGAGGAGATCAGAATATGAGTCTAACTGGGAGAGCTTGATGGCAGAGGAAGGAGAATTTTCCAGCATCTATCGCCCTCCACGTGCCGCTCGGCCACAGAGTGCCATAGAGGGAGGCCAGTTGGACAGCTGGCTGAAGCACCTGCAGAGGATGCAGAATGAGCTCCTCAGAGTTCAGGATCAGGTCCCGGTGTTGAAAGAGCCCACGGGACATGGCTGCAAGCAGACTTTCAGCGGGAGTTCCTCCTCCTGCGGGAGTCCCAGGTTGCAGAGCTCGTACGGCAGCCAGGAGTCCCTCCAAACCGGGCAGTTATCTCCTCCAGAGCGCCAAGGAAGCTGGGAAAAAGCTCGTATCACACAAGTCGGCAAGAGGGAGCAGGCTCAGCTAAGCTGCATCGCTCCAGTCAAAATCGGGTGGCTGCCGATCCAAAGACGAGTGACAGTGGCAGCTGATTCCAAACACAGACACTTCTTGGATAATTCAGCTAGCCAGGTAAAGAACCTCAACAAATACTTTTTTTTTTCATTTCAACAAAGGAATGTCCTTCAGAATGTCCTTCAGTGTCTGTTCTCTAGCATGGCAACCATTCAGAGAAGGCGCAATAGGTACTGGGCGAATATACTGGATTTTGGCACGTTATGACACTTATTTATTGTTAGCTCTGCGAGTCTGCAGGTAAGCCAGCAATGCAGGCACGCTTAGGACCGCGCTCACACACTCAGTACCATGGAGAACCATTGGTAGTCAAGTCTCATTCGCCAAGGGAGGAGGCAAAGCTCCAGCATCCTTTGAAAACAGCTTACTCTGCAGGAGCCTGGCACATTCACAACAGTTTACGACTCATTTTAGAGCCATAGCGGCAGATATAGAGCCTTTTTTCGGCCTCAGAGGCCGTAAGTCAATGTGCAGAGAACATTTGATGGGAAGCGTGCCAAGAGAACTGGTAATATTACTTCATAATCAATATCTTGCTGTTTGGTATCAGGTTGCCCAAAATTAAGTGTGAAAAGTGCATTATGAGTCTTTGCTAAAAGAAAAAAAAAGCTATATTACATTAGGGTAATGTCTATTAGCCTAAACTTAGCTTTCAGTGGACGCAGTTTTGAAATATTATGCTTATCAGAGTAGTCTACATGATTTGTTTAGGGGATATACACATAATGGCTTCATTTGCTAAGGGTTAGAAGAAAATCAATTTCACTGTCATGGCTGTCCTGTAAATAGCAGCCAATAGCTGCCAGTTGAGCTGTACTGAGCTCAAAGACTAGAGAGCAACACCAAAGCTGGAGCTGGCTTCCTGAAGACTGAGCAGTGACCAGATCTTCAGCACAGAAAGAGGCCTATCACTTCAGCCTATAGCTGAAAAAGCAAATAACCAGGTGGTATCGACGCAGGGCTAAATTCACGTTTTGCGTCTTTAATGGGTCTTTACTTTACAGGTCAAATTAAAACAACCCATTACTCCAACAATTCAGACCAATCAAGTCACAGCCAACAGCCGCAAGGGTATGTATGCTGCACAACATTCCACTTTGATTCCAGCAAATGCACACGGTTCCTCCGCCCATGCACAAAGCATAGTTCCATTTGATCCCAAATGGACCACTAATGGAGGGGGCGGGCCGGTCGCTTTACCTGGGCAATCTCTTTAAACAACACTCAAGCGTTCCCGATTGTACTGACACAGGAGTGCAGGTGAGAGCTGCCGAGAAGCTTTAAAAAAAAAAGCAGAAAGCCTAGGAGGGAGATAAGGAGAGATGCAGACTGATCGGCACAAGAGGCCCACACGCTGCAGGCTTGATCTGAGGTTTGATCTCCCAACCTTGTCCTTGTTTGTTCATAGATTATTCTGGCAGGTCTCAGGCTGCCTGCAGAAATCAAAGCCATCCATTCACGGCGGCAGGAACACCGAGAGAGAGAGAGAGAGCAGATGTTTGGAGAAGCATAAAAACCATCAGATAGAAGCTACTCGCTGTGGCATAATAACACATATAATCATCTCAGGCATCTCGTGGCACATGTGCTGTTTCAGAACCAAACTGCTGTGATTGATTTCTCAAGCTACCTCATTGATTAACACCCTCCATCTGCATTCCTGTTAATGCTCCCACCTCAAACAAGAATAAGACGATCAGAGGTGTTTTGTCAACAGAGAGGCGGTTGCACCCCCGCCTCCCCCCGTCTTGTCTTTTTATCCTGCTGTTTTTGCCGAGAGCCCCCGCGATCAAAGCCGCCGCAGACGCTCGGTGGCCTCTGGGCTTCTGAAAGTCACATTTAACAGACTCAAATAGGCCCGATGTTAATGAACACAAAATTGGGGGGGGGGGGGGGATGAAAACTTGGACTGGTGGGTTCTTAATCTTTAGACAGGCTGAGTAATTCTCAGCCTGATCACGCTCAACAAACTCACGAGGGCGAGGAAGAAATGGCTACTTCACCGAAGGTTCTCACCTCTTTCCTTTTCTGTGGGATACTGAAGTCAGCTGTTGATGGAGGGAGGGTTATTTGAGCTTGCTTAATGTGGGATAATGAGAGTGGCGCTGAGAGGCGGAGTCTGGCCCTTCAGTGGGAAAGAAATGAGATGTCTGCAGATGCTGACAGGTAGAAGGACGCGTCAGGAAGGCCGTGACAGCCTCAAACAGCTCTAATCAGGGCTTTGGTCTCCCTTTTGTTTTGTTCCATAACAGCAATCCCCCCCAAAACAACAACACATCATCTACGCGGTACTCGAGGGTTCTCCCAAAGCGAGAACCAGTCACCATGGCAACAGCAGCAGGTGTATATCCAGCCACGGTGGTGTGTGTGTGTTGGGGGGGGGTGGAGTTATCCGACAGAGCTGAAAGGCAGACAAAGTTTGCTGTGTCTCCCGGGGAAGAAGAGAAGTGGCTCACGGGTGGCGGCAGACTCACGCTGCTGTGCTAACGTCAATTATTGACAGTGTCAACACGGCTTGGGCGTGAGTGCGTGCGGGCAGAAAAGGGGAAGCGAGGGAGACGCCGTCCTTTCTGAGGGAATGTGACAGCAGATTATTTGTTTGGCCTTGAAATGTAGATGATGAGGTGGAGCGACGTCAGAGGGCTCTGAAGGAAGGAGGTGTGAAGACGCAGCAGACGCCCGATCGGGACCCTCCGGTTACTCCGCAGGTACCTGAAACCACCTCTGTCATGACATTCACTCTTATTTAGTCACATGGTATAGCATGGTTTAGCCATGGTATAGCATGGTTTAGCCATGGTATAGCATGACTGATCCATTGAAAGTTTGTCTGCTGGGGTACCAGCACCTTTCCTGAAGGCTTGTTTCTTCAATTTTCTGAGACAAAAGCAAAAACAAAGGAGCAAAGCTTCTCGTATTTCATCTCCTCCTGCTTATTCCGAGGCCTGATTTATGCAGTCGAGGCTGCCAAAGGTCTGGTGGCGTCTAGCCTTGAGAATAGAGATTACAAGAATTGAACAACTGCGCCCGGACCCCCTCTCATTTAAGCTGTCTGCCAGGGAGCAAAATGGATATTTCACAACCACGACCCGCACCGTCACAAATAGAATCATGGAAATTAAAATCCCAAAAACAAATCCAATATTCTGCAAGGCCCGGGAAGGGGTGTCTTCACATGTCAGAGGGGAAGCATAAACAAAGGACAAGCTTCTGTAAACATCATCATGCATGCAGAACAAACACGGAGCTGTCATTAATTACAAGGCTCTGCTGCTTTATGGGCTCGCAGATGTCAAGTTAATTCTTCCTTTTAAGGCATTAACATGCTGGACAATCGTATGTGCTGGTATTTGACACTGCTCTTTTTAAAAATGATTATGTATCTATAAATCTCAGTTTTTGTTTAGGATTTCAATTCTACATGAGGAGGCGTTTCCCAGCATGCACCTACAACACAGCTGCATCTCTCCATGCTCCATAAAGATAAATAAATTAGAACCCTCCGGCCCAAAGACCAGAGGACTCGTTTCTATCTGCTTTTCGCCTCTCGTTGTCGACCTGGTCTCATTGGGATTCTGTGAGGGAAAAGTCACACTGTGCACCGCCTTTGGCTGCTGCGGCTTCCATTTCTGCCGGGGCACTGGCTGTGTCAGGCATGGGGAGAGTCATCTGACTGCAGAACAAACAGCAAAGCCTGGAAGAAAAACAGCTGATGTAACATTACAGCCTCGTCGTCGTTAGAGGGTTACACGCCATGTCGACACTGCCGTTATTGTGCTTTTTCACTGGAAAACAGGGCCAGAACGGCGGCGTGCTGCATAGCTTCTGTTGTTAATGACGGTTTAGCTAGTGGTAGGTGGAGGAAGGGCTGTTTTCATGCAGATGGAAGTATGTTTGTAACTTCTGTCTCATTCATCCTCACGCTGCAGGTGCCAGAAAAGAGGAGCTTTCTGGCTAACGTGGTGAGCAGGTCTGTGAGCTGGCAGGCGCTGAGGAGAGGCTGGAACGCCAACAGGGGGTCAGCTGTCCCTGGAGGCAGCCAAGCCAGTCAACTCCCCACAGGGACCAACAGGAAGTTCCCTTTGATGACAACAAATAGCCCACAGCCCGACGAGTGTGCTGCATGCGGAACAACTTCGGCAGACCCCTGTAAATCACACCTGCAAGGGACAGACAGACCATCTACCCCAAGTGGTGTTCAGCTTGTAAGGGCCACAGCCCCGGCGTACAGAACCGGCAGCTCCTCGGAACCTTCACACGCTCAAAGGAGCTCTGCGGTGACCACCATCATCCCCCAGAACAAAGCTGGCATCTCCTCCATCACCATCTCCTCCAGGAAAGTCAGCAGATCCGAAAGCTTTTCAGGCACCGACACCAACAAACCGTCCCCTTCCCCACAGCACGCCCGAAACCAGGCCATGGATTCGAGCCCCGGCCAGTTCACGGTGCAGAGAAGAGCCACCATAGTCAAAGTGACGGAACGGAGGGTGATGTCCAGCCCTGCGCCCAGCACTGAAGGCGCCAGGGCACCGCCGGCTCACCAGGTTGTGGACACAGTCGTCCACAGACGGAAAGCGACCATCATCAAGGTGACGGAGCGCAGGGAGAGTTACGGCGGGTCCAAAGGGGGTCCTGAATCTAGGCCCAAGCATCCAGAGTACAGGCATAGCTTCGCAGGAGACCACCAGCCATCACACAACGCAGCGCCTTCCTATCAGGGTTCCACAAAGCTGTCAGACACGGCCCCAGAACCGAACAGGTCCACTGCTAGCATAGGCGGTGGGATGCTACATCGCTCCACCTTGAGCCTTATTGTCAGCAGCCCGCCCGCCATAGCAGCTGCCCCTCCCTCACAACCATCACTCAGGGCAGCAGGGCAGAGCTCGCGCCGCCAGCAGAGGCCGGCCAGCTGCTATGGAGACGTCTGTGGGTACGCCGAAGCAAGGAGACGCAGCTCTGAGCTGGCGCGGGAGGCCCAGACGGCTCCTGTGCACCCCAGCGGCGGTCCCATCAGCCCTCCAGCAGATGCGAAAGCAGCAGGTCAGTTAGTGGCAAGCACCTTTGAGCCAAACGGAGGTGACACAGAAAGATCGCGAGCGGAGACGGAAGAGAGGAGAATGTCCCCCAGCCTCACTCTCATCAAAGCTCCAGGTAGGACTCGGCGTCCCCCCTCTGCCGCTCCTTGTTAGTCCTCGCTCCGCATTTGTCTCTGATCTTTATTTTCAAAGAAAAGCGAGGCCCCAAATATGCGGCTCCTTTGTGCCGCTTCAGACAGAAGTTACTGCAGACGTGCTTCAGCATTCAGGGGGCGAGCTGTCAGGTTTTGTATTGTCCCTCACCTTTGATGTCTCATTGATAGGAATAATTGGACGCTTTATCTGCCAGCCCGAGTGCAACTGATAGCACGTCCTCCTCAGAGAGCATCGTCACAGACGCCCCGTCAGACGTGATTTCGCTCTCGCCTCCTCTCTTATTCTTCACAAGCTGAGGAAGACGCTGAAAATGGGCCGTTCGCACATCTTCCGATGAATTTTCCCCAGCCAGAAAAGCCACCGAAGCTCTTCCATCTGCTTTGCTGGCACCATGGTTTCTGGGGTTAGCTTTGTTTTTCTCCTGACCTGAGGCGATTTCATTAGAGCGAAGATGATGATGACGACGATGGCGACGTTCTGAGCTGGCTTGATGCTCCTGTTGCTCTCGTACGAGCGTCACGACCTCACGCTACTCAATAATCAATCTCACGAACAATTTTAAGTTTTCCCATCTCTCATGGGACATATTTTCCTGTAGACAGAGCGGCCTAGAGGCAAGAGAAGCAAACTTGTGACCAAGCCTGACCCATATCTGAGAACCAGCAGGGCGGGACCATGGACATGCTTCCCGTCTCCATTCACATTTAGATTTACCCATAGTTTATGCACGCTAGTCTTGCTTCTGAGCTACGCTAACTGAATGGCGCAGGAAAGGCATGTTTTATGATAACTGTGGGGACTTCAAGTGAGCACTTTACCCCAAAGTCCCCCCAGTAAACTCCAGCTGTTGGAAAACGCTAAATATTCAGACAGAAAAGTGACTTAAAGAGGGCGTCTGCTTCACAGCATGTGATTCTTGATTCACGACGCCTTTCCTCCGTGTAAAATTATTAATTATTCTTTAATGACATTCATTAACTGTGTCATCTATTAATTACAGAGGCCGGGGGCAGGCGTGATTGAAATTCATTTCTTTGATAGAGAAGCTCCGTGGACGGAGGGGGGGGGGGGGGGGGGGGCGTCTTTGCTGGGCGGAAGGCGGCGTTGAGTGTTCATCCCTCACCCTTCTGTTGTGTTTCAGATCTACAGTCCAGCCAGTCTCCAGAGGAGGTGCTGGCCCTCAACGCCGCCGCCATCATCGCAAACATCAAGCTCCAGAGACAACTCAGTAGGAGGACGAGTGTCCCTTCAGAGACGGACTCGTCTGCCCGACCTCAGGGAACCTCAGGTGCTATTCCTACTTCCCTCCGCTCGTATTTCATCATCAAAGTGGCGTGAAACTCCTGCTGGTCGCACGGCTCCTGCACATTGAGCCTGTTTGATCCAGAACAGTGATGCTTCAGACGCCACCCGTCCCTGTGCGTGCAGCCCGGCCAGGTGCAGGAAACACTCTGATCGCCTCTGCCTTGTTGTTGTGACAGCTGATGGGCAGCGTCCAGATGGGAGGGAACCGCAGCAGCAGAACCAGCCCCACGCTGCCTTTGGTCCGGAACCATGGAGCTGCTCCCTGCAGGTGAGTTCAGCTCAAGCTGCGACGCAACAGAAAGGTCTCCAAGCAGGATATTTCCTAAATGTTCAGAATGCTATCACTTTCATCGGACAGGAAGCTCTGCAGAGGTCCCGACCGGACTTCATCACCCGCTCCCAGGGTAGACTGCGAGAGCTGGAGCGGAGGAGACTAGAGAGGAGGGAGCTGGGGGGCTCCTCAGCTGGTGCTGGACGGAGGAGAGTCCACAGGGGTCGACCTGCTCCTCCTCCTCCTCCTCCTCACAATGGTACCACGTCCGCACACACACGGATAACTTTGTTTTGACCATTATATTTATTAATATTTACGAAGAAAGCTGCCGAGCAATCGTGAAATACCAACTGCTCGTATTCAGCTTTTCCTTGAACCCCCAAAACAGAAAAAACACCAGGGAAATCTGACCTACAGATCGGAAACTGTGACATTGAAGGATTCTGGCTCGACTGTATGAAATGTATTCTAGAGCTGTCACTGTGACTTGAGCTGTGGCTCAGCGGCTGAAATGCACTTGAAGTTACAAGACAAATGGCTCCAGTCCAGATTGATACATATATACAGTATAAGAGCGACTCGATTGAATAACAAGGCTTCTTATTAATTGCCTACTTTTGAATTCAGTTGAGATATTTCTGCATCCTTCAGCTGCCATTAAGCCCTTGACGCAGTGCTCTTTCTAATCAGCTTTACCTTCAGAGAGCCAGAAGGCACATCAGCTCCAACCTGGACCGGCTTTTCTCTTTTATTGGGCATCTTTTCCTGCCCTCTACTGGCCATAGAGTAAAACTACACCAGTGCCGACAACAACTGGGAGCGCCTCGAAATGTTACAGCTCCATAAATATCACAAAACAGAATTGATCTTGAGATCAGTCTCATAAATCGATTGATATTTAATAACTGAAATCGGTAGAGGTGGTCTTAATGGTAAGGATGCAAATATATTTGTTTATAATGCAGTTCTCATCACAGGTGCGTTCCGTTTGCTGAGAAATGATCATAATCTGTGTGTTTGTGTGTGTGTGTGTGTGTGTGTGTGTGTGTGTGTGTGTGTGTGTGTGTGTGTGTTCCAGATAACCTTTTCAAACCAGGAGATAGGGCCACTAGAGGGAAAGAAATGCCACTCAGATCTAAACGGTGAGTTACATTTCAGTCTCTTCTTGCAGACACGGCCTCTTTGTTGGCAGGTTTGTCCTTATCTGTTGTATTACTTTCCCACATGGCAGCAGGACCACTATCTCTGACAAATTTGACATCACTGATACGAGATTTTCTTTTCTCTCTCCCTTTTCCTGGTTATTTGGTTCCTTTCCAAGTGTTGGTTTGATGATGCAGAAACGTTGCCGTTCAATATGCACGCACCAGCAAGCACGATGCGTTTCTGAGCCATTTCAAGAGGCTTTTAAAGAGTAAAACAGAAAAAACAAATTCTAAAATCCATCATTAATAACTCCACGCTGCAGAACGGTGGCAGAGGTGAGGAAGAAAGAGGAGGAGAGGAAGAAGGAGCTGTGTCTGAGCAACAGACAACGAATGGAGCTTTTCAAAAAGGTAATCTTGATCATTTTGCATCGCCACACACACACAAACGCCCAATAAAATCCTGACTGACCTGCAGTCAGACATCATTCAACACCGCACCAGCGGATTGTTTATCCCCTAAAGCTTCCACAGTTTTCAACACTGCCAAGTTTTTTCCGTATCAATTTGTCTGATTTATGTGCTGAGTGCAACCATAAAATTGAGTGAAAACTTGTAGCACCATTACAGGGCTGCATTTGACAGATGTGTGGAATAACAACTCTGTAGCAACATGCTAATATAGGCAGCACATCCATCAATCTATCAGTAAAGCAAACTCTGACAGAAGCGTCTTCATGTTCCAACACTCAGCTCTTTATTTTAACACAAAGCCTTCAGTTTAATGTGCATCTGCCTGTACGTGCTATATGTGAGGACAGCATTCTTCAGGCATTGAAAAAAGAAGGAGAATGAACATGAAATACCTTTTCAAATACCTTTGGAAGAACAGATTTTATAGGCAAGAACAACTAGAACAACAATAACAGGTTTCATTATGATGGACAATAAAAGGTGAGATTGCATGTGGTTAATTTTAAAGTGACAAATGGTGCACCACTTGAGTGTGGAGGCCAGTGACAATAATGTTTTTAACCACCTTTTAACCACTGGGCTTGTGTAAAAGAACGTTATACGCATTTAAAAACTGATTGTTATGGTGTCACAATACATGATAGCACCTTAAAATGATCAACATTGGTAATTTTGTAAGTATATTTACAAATTATTTTTCGATTTTATTGAATGATTTATCTAGATTAAAAAAAAATACCATTGTAATAAACTCTACACGACTAAACTTCCCCATAACAACGTCCACTAGAGGGCAGCATTGTCAAATATTTACATATTCCTCTCGTTATCGAAAGGAAGTTTGCTTTTAGAGTTTGATTTTTAGAAATGCGGGGGGAAAAAACCTCCAGCTTACAGGCATTTTAAACACAGGAGGTGGTATTATTTATCTTTCCCTTGACCCATTTTTGCTGTTCTTTCCCCGCACGTCTTCAGTTCTTATCGACCGCAGCAAATGATGATAATAAACTGTCAACCGTCTCATTGTTCTCCATTTTTGAGGCTTGTATTCCTGATGAAACAAAAGGGCCTTGATGGCAGCAAATGCTCCGGAGCAGTGGCACCATTCAACACATCTGCTCCACCCACGCTGCTGTTGTGGCAAATGGTGGGAGGGTGAGGGGGGGGGGGGGGGGGGGGGGGGGAGGGCAGTGTCTGGAAGAAGAGTGGAGGGCTGGAGCCGCTCTTTTCAGCTGGACTGGAGCAGAACACATTCAGCTTTTGTCGACAGCCGCAGCAGCCCTCCTGTAATGCGGATTCACTTTGCTTTTGCAGAGGCTGTTGGATCAGATTCTGCAGAGAAACAACAGCTGAGAGACTGACAGAGGCCTGATGAGGTGAACCAGGGCCCTGCCGGCCCCAGAACCGGCCCGTCCGCGGGTCGTGATTTAGCTGTCGCTGCCTTTCCTCTCGTTTCACATCAGCCTCAACATCTGCTCCTCTGAAAGATAAAACCAGGGCGATCCTTCAAAACCCCAGGAAGTCGCCCGTGTTTTGAAGGCTTTTCCAGAGTCGCTGAAGGATAAAAAAGCCCCAAAAACGACCTTAAACTGTTTCCACATGAATAACCAACATGCTGAGACCCACTTTTCTCTCCATATAGTCCACAAATCCTGCAAAAGGTGTGGATTCATTTTGATAAATAAGCGGAGCAGCGCAGTTCTGGATGGAAGCGGCTTTTATCAAACGTGCTGGAAACATCTTAGGATGTTGCCGAGGAGGTCTAAACAGGCTGTGACATCACGCCTCGGTTTTCTGCTCTTCGTCTCCTCAACACGCCGTCTGATCCCCCCTTTTAACGCCGAATCCAAGTCGGCGCTATCTTCCTCCCCCTCGATTGTGAACGGCCTCTCTTTCCAGGATCCGTGAAGTGGTGATAAAGCACTGATCCCTCACATGATCCCATGTGATGCGGAGCGGTGAAATAAGACAGGATCCTTCATTATCCTCCTCCAGAGCTGCCTGCCTCATTAGAAACACAGAGGAAGTGGGCCCTGCTGTCATTGGGTGCCGGCTATTAGATGGTGAGATGGAGGAATGTGACCTTCTCTTGGGGAAAAACCCCTGGTAATGGACAGTTGGGCTGTGAATGGAGCTTTTGTCCGCGTCTCATGATGGACGGGGGTTCTGCCACCTCAGATTTCGGTTTATGCGTGTGACAGGAGGGCGAACGCCGTCATGCGTAAACGTGATGAGCCGGGCCCAAATCAGAACTGAGAAGTGTGTTTATTTTTGGAATCGCGGAGAGGAGCGCCGTCGTCTTGTTTCCTGCCTTTGGCTTGACAAAAGGTTCTTTTTTACTTCCACACGAATCGCGCTCATTAAATCTGAAATGGTCTTTATTGTTGCCATTGTCCCGGTGAACTTGCAGACAACAGAAAGTCCACGTTAAGGTCACCACCCCGCTCCAGACATTACCAGCTCCCTCCCAGCCTCTCCTGGTTCCGGAAAACAAAGTTTAGCTCTGTGGGATCCCAGCAGAATGTCGTGTTCCTGTCAGATCAGCATGCAGGGGGAATGCTCCTCTGTGTTGAGTCCTGATAAATGGAGGCCTCTTGGCATCATGACAGCCGGCTGCACCCTGCAGTTCCTGGATTTCAGAGTGGGGTGGCAGCTGGATGTGCCGGTGGGACTTACATCCGGAAGACACCATGTCTGTGAAGCTGTAAAAAGATGGAATTCAAATAAATGGAAGCCGGTTTGCAGCCGACTGCTGCCGTGCACGCTGACATTAGCCGTGATTGGTCGAGCATGTATGTGGCTGACTTGTGCGCGCATCCGACTGTTGTTTACACTCAATGCACAGGTGACGGGCAGACGGGCGGATTTGGGGTGTAGGGGATGAGTCTGGACGTGGTCCGCGTTTATGTGTTCAAACGTCTCTGACTCTTGATTAACAACACGCACCCGCGATCAAATGTGAGCGGGGGCTGTGCAGACTGTGGAATTCAAGTTTGCACCCAGTGTGGGCTGTTACAGCGCATGCATGCGCCTTTCAAACCAGTCTGGTCAAGTTTCGACAGGAAAAGCGAGAGTGGCCGGAAATAACCGGACCGCCTTCAAAATAAGTGCATCGAAGCTGCGCACCTGCGCTTTTAGTTATTTTAACAATTAAGAATATCTATCTATCTATCTATCTATCTATCTATCTATCTATCTATCTATCTATCTATCTATCTATCTATCTATCTATCTATCCATCCATCCATCCATCCATCCATCCATCCATCCATCCATCCATCCATCTACAGTATTTTTAAAGTTGATTTTAAGGATTTGAAGGTTTTTAATGTCTTTTATGTTGGTAAACGTCCTGGTTAGTCGTCTTTTGTGAAAATATCTAGTTTGTAATGATAGTAAAGTGGTGAAGTGTAAATAAAGTGAAATTAAAGTGTAAATAAAGTGAAATTAAAATGAAATCAAGCCCCTGCAATTTTTATTTTTCCTTTTTCAATGAAAGCACAGTCTATATCCATTGCATATGAATACAGATTTAGGCTTACACGGCTTAATAAAATCACCTGGCATTGTGATGTTTATTTGTTTTTTTGGCATAGATAGATTGGAGACACAAGAAAAATATACTGGTAAATTCCTAAAAGAATGAATAAGACCCAGTGGCTTAAACCGTGTTATCCCACATATGTCATAGTGAGTTCCTACCTCACACCTGGATAGGGTGAGCTTTATTTTGGCTTTAATAACCGGAATATGTTGTCATCTGTTACCGCTCCTTTCCTGCCTCCCGGTCCCGGAGGCGGCTTTAGGACCTGGCGGAGCGCGTCGTGGACGCACATGGTGCCCACTCACAAGACAACAGTAGTCCTCAGTAATGTGCTGGATCTGGTGTCATTCCAGCGGGCGACGGAGACGACTGCGGCTTGGGTGCAACACATTTCCTCCATCCCCCGGACCGCGTTCTTTTTCTCCTCACTTCTGCCTTTGCGCGATGCGCCCGACTTGGAAACCTCCTGTGCGCGGGAGCGCACGGAGTTGAATCAGCTGTCGTTGAGGTGGGCGGGGGGGTCTCCCCCCCCACCCGACTCAAAGCAACGCTCATATACTTGATCATATTTCAGGAAGTTACTTATTTTGTGGGCCGGGCGGGGAGGGGGTGTGGAGGCTCGTCTCCCGCACATCAGCTGTTGCTGGATCGCCCGACGATGGTCGCGCTGCACTGAAGCAGTTGGCCCAGCTCGCGTCCACGCTTCAGCCGGGCACCATGAGTCCACAGAGTCTGAAGTTTGTTCTCCTGGCAGCACTTCAGGCGTTATCTGTGTGTGACGGCCTGCTCTCCAAACCCGAAGAAGGTAAGAGCCGAAGAGGAGGTGCCGACTTTGGTTAGGCTTCTCACATCCTCAGTTGGTTTTGGCGCAATTATTTGTCCACTTTGGCCGTTTTGGCCGCATCGCGTTATGGGAATTATTGCGTCTTGGCTCAAATGTGACACCCTTGTACATCTGTATGTACTGATTCTGCGTATGGAACACTGAGCAACTAACTGTGCACAGCATACAGAGGTGTTTTGGGTGGTCACCGCATCAGGGAAGCTTCAGCTTTTCAAAGCTCTTCAAAAATACTAAAGTGTTTGGTCCCTGCATGGATTACGAGCCAATTCCAGCCAATCACTGAAGTCACATTGTTTGTTTGAAGTGAAAGTGGCAGGAAACCTCATTTTGGTGGGGATGGGGGGGGCGCTTCCTCACACCCACTTCAGATGTGATGTCAGAGCGTGAAGCTCACCCTTCGGGCCAGGGCTCATGACATCTCAGTCCCAGGCGTTCGCGCCCCGGGTGGAGATCAGTGAGCTTCATTTGCACAGTGCACGAGGGTAGAGGGGCCCACAGGGTGCTGTTGCACCCAAACAGTCACGACACCCACTGTGGAAGACTGGAAATGAGTTCCACCGCCCGAGGAAGCTATATGTGTTTTTCTGTATGAATTAATTCCCCCACACTCGCACCCCCACGTGTATGCTGGCTGAATATTAACCGACTATCCACAGATTTTCAGAGAAATGAATGAAAGATGTTTTTACAGGGTTAAAAAAGAAGGGAAAGGAAAGGAAAGCGTAAAACAGTATTTATAGTGATGACAAACCCTATTTAAAAAAAACAGAAGGAATGTTATTAATTGTCGGCCGATCATTAAGGCCATTCAGGCAGGAAGAAACGCTGAAATATTTGTTAATTAGTCGTCGGTTACTTCACAATGAGCGGTAATCATCAGTGCATCCTTTTAAACTCCAGACTGAGAGCTTGTGTTAGGAACCCAAGACTGCGAGAAGAAAGGATGTGGCATCTGAGTGCCACGCAACATTATGTTGGACTAAATATTTCATGCGCTTCCTTGTTGGTTTTGTCTTGCAAATGTTTCTGTCCTTGCTGAGGATCACTTGTGAATTATTCCCTCCGACTGTTCGTGTCAGCCAGCGCGGCTCTGCGCCCTCAGACAAATGAAAACTGAGTCCAGAATGTATTTTTGGACCCAAGTAGTAAAACATTCCTGTTGCGAAAAGAGTCTTCCCCCAGAGACGCTGTTGCTGCGGCGTGTCCCGCGTCCAGTCGGAAAGATTTAGCGTCTTCTCGGAATGAATGAGTTCGGATCTTCCAGGTAAGTTAGTCAGCCTCAAGAGGACGTTTAAAAAAAAGATCTGGCTGATGGACACATGTTCTCTAAAACAGACGTAGCCTATGCGGCCCGACCATACAAGTGTTGCGTTAGTTGCTCCGAAGCTACATTGGACAGTTTGACCCTGACCCAGAAAACAGAACGTTTAACACGCAAACTGAAACCTGAGAGTGTGTCTGGAGTTTCTCTCCGGACCTCCACACCCAGACATGTCAGAGCTGGACATCAGTGCTGCTCTCCTCCCTCTTGTCTGATGAGAAAACTTGGTCGGCTGCGATGTAACTTATCGGCGTCGAGTCTGTCAGGATTAGTCCACGTTTCACCCCATCGCTCTTTAAAAAACTGATAGTGACAGCTGCCTGTTTTGGTCCATTCTTGGGTTCTGTTCTGCTGCTTATTTGGGTCAGACAGAACTTCATTATTAGAAATAAGATCCTTTTTCTTCTTAAAATGGCCTGGGAACAAAAAATGAGAGGGTTGTATTTAGTTGGTCCGAAGAATCCGTTCTGTAAGAACAATTCCAGTACCTGGAATCCAGTCGCATGGAATCCTCAAAAAAACCGATGCCCTGCTCTATTGACATGAATAGTTCTTAGTGGAACCTTTGTGGGTAGATGAAAGCAGGGGATTCATTATCCGATGAGCACTTGGATGAAAGAGCTGGGTGTGTTAAATTGGTCAAATGATGTAATTTTAATGAAAACAAGGCGATCATGTTGCTAAGTTATTACAGTGTAATAACGCATACTTAAATGACAAAAGTTGGCCATATTGTCCACCGTTGAAAAGCCGTAACATGTTAATTACATGAGCAGGAACATGTTACGTCAGGAAGAGGCCCAAACAAAGTCCTGCTCCCTTTGGTTGCTTTGTTTCTACCCGGAACGTAGTCCACAGGGAGACCTGTGATGTATTTTTAAGCTAAGCAGCGCACGTAGCACATCAAACAGGTTACGAACGTTTCGGTGCATCAGTATTTGCAGCAGGAAATGTTTGTGCAATACCTCATGCTGCCAGTGGGGGCGCCAATGTGGAAAACATTCTTCTAGGTCATATCAGATATCTTATGTGGTTTGTTGTGTTTGATCCACCACTCCAAACATCATATAATGAGAAAATCCTCGCATTTCTACACATGCAGGCTCTACAACTGTGAACACATGTGTAGACAACTCATTAATGGAAGCGTGGAGAGGAAATGACTGATATAAAACAACAAATTCAAACCGACAAATTCACGTTTCCAGCGCACGATTTCTTATTTTTCCAATTAAAGGCCCTTAAAGTCAGAAAAAAAAAATCTGCCTTACTGCTCACTGAGAAAATGATTGAAAAAAAATAGTCTCATAACTTTGCAATAAACCAAGTATCAGTCTGATCTGAGGTAATCAGACAGCTAACAAAATATGCTCTCTTATAACTTAATGAGCCTTAATAATGAAGCGGCTCCCCTTTTTTCCATGTCCGTCTGCTGAGGCTTGCGGTTTTGTTTTAAAAGATTGTGTTTTGTGCTTTGAGTGCACGCCAGACATGTGCTTCCCATGACGGAGAAGACTTCCAGGCTGCTAGGAATTGTCGCAGGGATGGATTTAACACATTTTCACACGGCTCTGGTGGAGGATCTACCCAAGTCTGACTGTTCATTGCTGAGGCAGCCAGCTTTGGTAACCCTGTCACCCTTCAGGGGTGTTACGGCGTTACTTCAACCTCTTGCTGAACTAGCACAGGGCTTTTTTTTTTGCTGCTGGGTGGTGTAATATTTCAGGAAATGTAATTGTAATGTGTTGACATCAGGTTGGAGTGTTGGTAAAAGGGTTTGGTTTCGAAGTGAAGGTTATAAAAAATACTAGCAACATCAGGACTACTAGGAAACAAAGGGAATGATGGAGGTGAACTCAAAGAATTGATGCACCAGAAAGAGGAATAATGCTCGCATTGATGTGGGGAGGGGCAAAAACAATGAGACACAAGTGGAAGACATGAGTGAAGAGAAGGAACAGCACTCAAGACAATGAAACGCTGAAAAACACTGAGAGAAACAGAAATGCAGCTTACAAGAATTGATGTACCGCACCGTTGTATTGGAGAAAGAGCTGAGTCGATTGGTGATGTTGTCGATTTGCCTGCATATGCTCCCACTCTCACCAATGGCTATGAACTCTGTGTAGCCCCCACAGACAAGCTCGAGAGGAGTAAGCTGTGCTGGCATTCCCTCCCTAGGGAGGCTTCCAGGCATGTCCCCTTGGGAGCAGACACTGAGGGAGAATCAGGACATGCTGGAAGGTTATGGCTCCTGGCCTTGGAGGGCTTCAGAATCCTCCCAGAAGTGCTGGAGGAAGTGTCTAGGGTGATGGAAGTCTTGCCGTCGCTGCTTAGGCTGCTGCTTCCGTGACCCGGCCCCGGATAAAGCGGAAGAAGATGAAAACAAGAAGAGCATAAAATGGACAAATACACCAAATTAAAGAAACGACTGGGATCCCTAAGAGAGAGAAGCAATCATAGCCTGTTAAGGGCTGATTATGACCCTTAACACATTTAAAAAAGGCAAACATTAACATCTTTTATTGTTGACACAAACCTTATTACATTTGATTTAAGGTGACCCTTTTTCCAATTTCTGTGGGTTCCCATTACAGGTTCAGATGTTTCCCAGCGCAAGCCCCGGGGCGTTGACTTAATGTCCCCCAAATGGGTCAGATGTTGACTTGGGGGTGATGCCAAGAATACCAAGAACTTTTAGTCCCTGTTTCCTAAATCCACGAAATCCCTTCTCTGTGACTCCAGGAACAAATTACACGCAGAGAGAGGAAGATTAGTCACTTAGACCTGGCGATCAACATGGCGCAAAGGCTCAAAATGTGCAATTTCTGATCAGTTTCAAACCTAAAACATTGACAACGGTTGTTCATTGTTGAAAATGAAAGGCCATTAGTGATTAGTGGAGAGCAGAAGATAAAACAAGGCAGCAGAGTTAAGTCGTTTTGTCTCCAAGGTCAATTATAGAAGTCTTGATTGGTCTTCCTCGGGTATTATTCCTCTTTCTCTTCCCAATCACCATTCTGTTTGCATTAGCATAATTAGGGGACTGTGATTGAGGCGAAATTGAATTTTGTGTCATGGCTGTCACTGGAAGAACAATAGACACGGACATGAAGCTTTCCTGATTGGAGTCACGTCACAACTCACTTCCCTGGATCCTGTCCGCCAGTCCAGTCCGGCACGAGGGTTCCAACAAATGTAGTTAGAATTGGTCACAGATCCATCCCCCTTGATGTAGAAAAGTGATCATTTAATCAGATTTGCTTTAACAAAGAACATACTTTCATACTGAGGCAAGGACAGAGCTGCCTCTTTTATTTTCTTTTTGCCTTTGTAGTGTGATAGTTCTGCACAAAACGGGCCAAATTAAACTCATCACTCTGCCGTAATTAATCCCACATGCGCTCATTCCAGGTCCATTTCCTTCTAGAAGCCTGTGTAAGTGAACAGTGACCACAGCCCCTGTCAGACATATCTGGAATCACCTCAAGTGTGTCTCCTCCACACTTGTTTCTCCTACCAGTCAAGCGGGTTTTGTGTGTCAGAGTCTTAATTCAAGCTGCCAAAGGCGCTGTTTTTCATTTTCAACGTGGCTTTTTTTTTTTTTAAACTCAGAAAGACACTGTGAAAGTGACTTTGGAGCCCGTCCCCGGGCGCTTCAGCACAGTCATGGCGACTAATTAGGATTTGTCCACGTTGATGTGCGCACATGCTCTATGTGTATCTTGCATCTCATCTTGGTGATGATATTCAGACGTGCGTGATGGAAGTGTTTGTGTGCCATAGGCTGTTCTGAATATATTATTTCACAGCTGCCTAGAGGGAGGGGTTTTGGGTGGGTCTGTTCTTTAATAAAGCCGAACAGCTGTTGGTTTGTTTTGGTTGAACAAATCGATGGAATTGAGGAAGAACGTAGCTGAAAACCAGGGGAAGCCTCACTGGGAAATGGGAAATATTTGGTAGAACTGGGAGTAAACCCCAACTTCCACTCTCAAAGCTGAAGACTGAACAGATTCCTGTTTGCCCCACAAAATGTGAGTGAGCGTCCCACTGTTGCCCGTCAGGTGGACAGATGAGGAAGGCAAACAAATTCAAGCGTCGGTCAATAATTCCGCCTCAATCTGTCTAAAAACGTCTCCAAACAATCAATTTGAGTGATCTGCCGGCTGATTTGGATTGATCCAGAGATGGGGTGCCTGTGCAGGTCCAGGCAGAGTCTGGAAAAAAATCCCCCTGTATCTGCTGTATTTGCTGCTGTACCGCTGGAATACAGAGCAGCTTTGTTCCTCGGGCTGAAAGACTTCTCCAAACTACCATGCTGCTGTGCGCTCAGGCCGTCCATCTGTCTGTCCGTCTGTACGCTGGGCTCATGGGTGAACTGGTGCATTTTGTCTTTCAAAATAAAAGCACCATGTTCTGTTCAGCTTCATTAAACATGCAGCAAAACGGCTTTTAATGGTCATCAACGGCAAACCTTGGACCCAGTTTCAGACCTTTTGCCTCGTGGCCCTTTTATAACCAAGCATTCGCTCACAAATGAATTATTTAGGTTCAAATTTTCATCAGCTCAAGAGCAAACAGAAGCAAAGAGGCAGGAATGTTATTTTTTTCCCTTTCTTATCTTGGTTATCATCTAGTAGATTTGTCTTCCAGTCCCCTGGCTGGGAACCTCTGACCTAGATACACAGGTTTCGCTGAAGCTGAGCCAGCGTTGTTGACCTACAAACCACTGAATCATCCTTATTGTGAGACCCTGTGAAACTATTTAAAACAACAAGACCATATTTTCACATGTTTCTTCTATTTTCATTTCTTTTTTTCTTGGAACAAAACCATGAGGGATATTGTGTTTATTACTCTATTTAGTCTGTTGGGGAACAGAAGGGCCTTCAGTCGTTCCCACGTGCACTGACACACAATCCTCCATCGTGCTGTGGCTTTATTGAGCTAATAGGAACGGCACAGGTTCTCCTTGTTTAGACTGGAGCATAAAGTGGACCGATGGTGGTCAGAGCTCTGCTTTATTAAGACCCCCGTTTGCAATTCCCTTTATTGAACTTATAAATAAGGCACCGGTGCTGTTTTTACCGCCCCCATAATGCTGGTGGCCTTTATAACGTTCCTACAAACAAAAGCCACTCGCACTCTCGGCACACCGAGCTCCGGCTTGAACGTCTCTCCCAACATGTGGAAAAAAAAGACCCTCCAGACTATTTCCACTGGTCTAATTCCATGTATAAAATGGAATTAAACCCCATTGCACACCACATTTACAATATGATTATGTGCAAAACTTTGAAGGCAATGACGTGGAGTTTTTCCACAGACCATCATGACATCAGTGCATGCTAGCGACCTGAATCCCCCCCCTCCTCCTCTCATCCGTCTGTATTTTTCACCAAATTTTGCCACTCAGTCTCCATCCAACGGAGGTGCCTCCCTCTGTTTTGCCAGTTTGAAGCCTTCCCCTTGTCGCGGGAGCCTGCTTCTCATCATCTGGTTGAGAACTGCTGAGCTGGTCAGGTCAGGCGCGCCGCTATCAGCTAGAGCTGGTGTGATGAACTCCAGAGTGGTCGGTTTCCTCAGAGGAGAACCAGAACAAAGCTCAGCTGGGGAACACTTTGTCTGACCTGCATTAATAACGCCAGATAATGAGCAGGCTCAGCAATTTAGCCACATGAGTCATGCGCGGAGAGACAGACTCACAGAGCCTCGAATCTTCTGGTAACAATAATCAGAGACGAGTCTCCAAACATTTATAATTCAGTTCAGACCCACAAAGTTTCAAAAACGACATTTTTTCCCCCCCTCATAAACCAACTGACATCATCCTTGAGTCAACTTTGTTTCCGCGCTGTTTGGAGTGTGGTGTCAGTGGAAGGAAGGAGGGGGTGGGGTGGGGAGGAGAAGCAAACATGTGATTTAGGATATTTGCACTGAAACGAATGGTTAGAACAAACAAGTGAGAGGCTTCCGCAGCAGCCTTCCCCACTGCAGGGAGCTGATTACTCCCGAAACCCTGTTAACGCCGTCCTCCAGAGCCTCACGATTGCATTCTGACTCTCTATCCTCTCTTAGACTGATTGCAGCTTCTGTTTCTGCTACGACTATTAGGTTGGCTCTGCCATAATGCCCCCTGTTTCTGCCCCGTTCTTCTGCCCCGAGCACACTCGGGCACATCAGAATTGGATTTGGGGATGGATATATTCTTAAACGAGCGCCAACGCAGCCGAGCGCCGAGGCCCAGTTAACAGCCCGTCAGAAGGGAGCGAGGAGATAAAAGTGTGGTGAGAACAATGCCCCAGAGCTGCTTCTAATCCCTGCATCCTGGACAGTGGCCCCGTGTTTGGAGTTATCTCTGTGGCGGCAGAAACCTCGGTTCCTCTTCACTCTGAACTGTCTCTTCCCCAGGAACTGAAGCGATATATGCAGCTGGGGCGGTAAGGGGGGGTTCTTTTTGCTACAGGCTGCTTCTCATTGCTTGATGTGTAAAGGGGTCCAACTACGTTCTATAAACATGAGTAGCTTCTTCTCCCGTTGTGATAATCGTTACAAACAAAGGTATCCAGAGAGCCTTATTTGCATGCTGGGGGGTGCAGCTCTGCCAGATTCTGCCCTGACACCCGATGACGAGCACTCAGGTTCGCATTAGCGGGGTTGAATTAGCGGCTTTGAAAAAAAATGAGGGGGAAATGTTCCCGTGCATCAGCCTGGCTTTGCCGAGAATCCCTCCGAAGGGTGATCCTGTGAAGTTTTTCCCGCCTATTCTCACGAGGTGCATCTCCTTTTGCAGGGAATCTTTTGGGAACGGCGGTTCAACACAGACGGGCGGCCGAGCGGAGACACTACGGGACTACTGTGCCTCTGCAGCTTGTCGGGCAAGACTGGAAACCAATCAGCCGGCTCAAACCTCAGGTGAACAATAACAGCCGATAAAACAAACGACCAAACAAACAAACGTACCACAGACCTGCGTATCACACGAGCGTGGTGGCTCCAATAAATCCGCTCCTCTCCAGAACGGTTCAGCCCTGCTACATTAACTTTTCACGATGCGGCACATTGGGGTCAAGGTTTTCACACCTTTTAACGCGCACAGATGGACGATTGTGACAGGTTCAAGTTACCGGGGGAGTCTTTGCAGCGCCGATCGTTGAGGCTGAACCACGGTCGGGCCGCGTTAACGTAATGATTTTCCACTCAGCGCGGCCCCTCGGTGCTTTTTATTCGTCTTTCTTCACGCGGCGAGTTTGCTGCTCATTGGGAACACCACCACCACCATCATCATCATCATCCTCACCACACAAAAGATGGAGAGCGGTTTGATGTAGCTGGCAGCGTGTTGGTGAGGGACCAGTACCAAATCTCACAAGGATCAATACATTGTAACACACCTCACCCAAAGTGGCTTTACCGCATAAATAAAGCATTCCTGCTGCAGAATAATCTGCCCGGAGTTTGTTTTGCCGTGTTGCTCACGCAGCCTGTATGCTAAGCGATGCATTCTGGTTTCGCTGCAGCTGTGAACCCGGAGTCCAAAGGAGCACGGCGCCGTAATCTTTTCTGGCTAATTGTCGGTCAAAGCTAAGAAATGAGGTATAAGGTGCACTCACGGTGGTCAGGCACTGCTGGAACCCTCAAAATGGCACGACGGGAGCGATGAAGAGGCTGGCATTTTCACAGGCTGTTTAAAAAATATCTGAATTCCATCCCCAACATGCTGATAGAGCATGCATACATAAGTCGACCTGCGTGTCGATTGTGGACCATCAGGATTAAGCATCCGAATGCCTCAAAGCATTAAAAATTCAAAACAATCGGACCAAACTTTAAAGTCTACGCAGTAGCGTGAATCCCGTCTACATGGGCCTCGTCTGTCTGGATCGCATATTACCACATAGAATCAAGGAGAAAACAATCATTACTTGTTTGGGTTCAGCTCAGCGCATCTTAAACAAAGTCAGCTGTTTGGTCTCTATTTAGAATGAAGGGGGGGCAGCACAAATTCCCTCGCCACATTAATGAAGGGTTTGAAATCTGGCGTCCTTGGCTGTGCTCGGTTTTATAATCCCCAATTTAACAGAAACACAAAAATACATGGCTGCCAGGCTGACTTTAAAAGCAGAGTGTTTGCAGGTTGTGCGGTGGAGCCAATTCATTTGTGAATTAATTTCTTCTCGCTTAACCAAACACACGAGATGCCACAAGGTTTCTCTGGGATGTTGTTACCAGAAAAACAAAACAACCCCATGGATACGACGCAGCACTCGCAATAAAGGTGAGCTGGAGTTGAAAAGAATTGGAATCATTTCTCTGTTGATATCTGGGTCCCTTGTGGATTTGGGCTGAAGCTCTAAATGGCAGCTAGCATGAGCATCATACGGGGGCGAGGGTGGGGGGGGGCTCAAATCCTGGGCAGAGCAGGACTTCTGGGGAGAAAATGGCAGGAAGTTTAGTCTCAAATGGTTTTTGGCTCAAGCAATGATGCTGTTGAAACTGTAAGTGTCCTGCCCACATGATCCATTAAACATTCTTCTCCATGGGGGGCGTCAGATGACTTGACCGAGGGCAGCACTCCTCTCCAAGCCTGACCCAGATCGAACTCCGTGTGTGTGTGTGCGAGATACAGACTGCTTTTCTTTCCATGTGTGCTTTGAACGCCACAGCAGAGCTTTGGCGCTGACAGCTCGAGCGCTCGCGCACATGAAGCCGGAGCGTCTGACAGAGGTGATGGATGAGAAGCTGCCACTTCATCCGACTCTAACAGAGACACATGGCTCCTCTCAGAGGTGGCTTTCTTCAGGATTAATGTCAGATGAAATAGAAGCATAAAGCTAATCCTCTCAGCTCTTGTTCTAAGAGACAAAGTGACTTCACCAATGTTTCCCGCCGCTTTAATCAATTTCAGAACAATCAGCAGCCGACACATAGAGTGGATTAGCTGTTAGCGCGTCTATCAGGCAGTTTGTGCCAAATAGTGACAAAAATGAACACAAATTCAAACGAGTCGGTCCAAGTGTATCCAATCATAAAAGCTTCCAGGGAATTTTTCTCATTGGTGATTGGTTTTAATGAGAAAGGACACCCGTCTAGAGCTGAGGAAGCCAGCCAAGAATGTAGAACCTGGAAAACCATCTTATCTAAAACAAGCTCTCAGCCAGCCACAATCTACTGTAGTGTTGAGATACCTTCTCAAGCCCCAGGCTAAAAACCTGGGTCTCTTTTCAGCTTCTCAGAGCTGAAGAAGCTTTTCAGACACCTTCAAGAGCGCCGAACAAGCCCAGAAGCCTTTGACTTTAAGCACATTGGGTCGCCAGTTCGCTTCCTTGTGGTTGCTTAGATGCAGACGGTTGTGACGGGAATGTCCCACACTTACCCTCAGCAGTCGGAGCTAAAGCCTACGTGGGACGATCGCAAACGCTCCGACTCAAAAGGGAAGGCACTTGTTCTGCAGTGTGAAATCGATTCAGATAATCCAGCTGCATTTTTCTACTACAAATTGCACCCAAAAGCTCCAGACTAGTTACCATGAAAACCTATGATGTCCGTTGTTGTGAATGTTGATCGCGACAAAGCGCTGCAGGTAAAACATGCTAACGAATGCAGCCGGAGCTGTCGCTCCTCCAGAAATAATGCAGCTCATCTCCTTTCATGTCTGTTGTCTCATCAGAGTCACCCTGCGTCGCTGAAGCTCCTGATTGAAGCAGAAGGCAGGCAGCTGCTCTTGGTTCTGGAGAAAAACGAGTAAGTGTTTCCTTCGTTTACTTGGCCTCAACTCGCAACTGAGGCCTTCACTGGCATACAAATGGGCGACACGTGCACTTCGTTGGGCGCTCCAGCTGGTACACGACACCTGTGTCCCGCATATGCTAACGCTTAGCCAAGGGGAAGGACGGAGCCTTCCTGTTTTATAGTTTCAGCGCAGATGTTCTCAACAAGTGACTTGACGGAGCGAACGACCTGAATCTATCCGGCACACAGGAAGTGAAACGCACATTCTGCATTCTTTCGGTGCAACGCAGCGAGCGCTTCTGGCCCAGGCGAGCGGATGACAGCAGCTATTCCGACGTGCGCCAAGAATCCGCCGAGGAGAGAGCGCGTCATTTGAAAGAGATTAGGATATCAGAATAGGCACAGCTTGGTCTCGCTCCGGGTCTGTTGGGAAGAGTGTTTGTTACCTCCGCGTGTCTCAGATGACCTCCCATTCATGCACATTTGCTGCAGAGAATGGGACGTGATTGATGGAGCAATATGTATTCCAGCCGGGCTTCGCTGCCACACTTGAGCAGCCATACGCTCTCCGTGTGATGTGGCGGCGAGGAGGATGGGGAAGGCGAGCAGGTTTTTATGTCAGAGTCAGCCGTGACTCACGCTTGTTTTGCAGTCTTAATGTATGCAAATTCCACCTTCAGACTCTGGGACAAAGCTCCCGATACCAGCGAGTGCAATTTTATGCCTTACCTGCTTTGAAAATATTTTGATGGGGAAAGAACACTCGGTCTTTTTGCTGGAGAACATTCCAGCTTGGCGCAGGTGGGGATTTTACAAAGCTGACGCGCAGATTGTCAAATTTTCACCAGCCCCATTTATAGCCAGGAATTAAGTTCTATTACAGTGGAAATGGGAATGAACCCCCTTATCCTCGGATCGTCTGGGTGGAAAAATAACCAGCATTCCCACGCACCGTCCGCACCATTCCGTCCAAGCTGCCTGTCATCGTTGTCCCGTCGCATTATTAGCAAAATCCACAGTTGAGCTCAAACTGCAGGCCAAGTGGAACAAACAGCGAGGAGAGGAACGCTAGTGCAGCTTTCTAAGAAGCCTGAGCGCGATGGAAAATCTGTACTCAAACAAACCCCAACGCGATCCAAATACCCGTCTGTCAGGATTTACGCTCAAGGCTTGCTGTAAATCTGGAGAACTACTTTTAATCACTGGCAGGAGTTACTTAAAGGCATGTTTAAGGACCACTCACAAACAGGACGAAGGGTGGGAAAAGGCCGCGTGTCGACGGGCAGGTTCGCCCGGCGGATCAGGGCGGCAGAGCCGGAATCGGACCCGCCGCGCTGACGTTAAGCGAAGGTTCCCGTCGGAGCTTTCTGCCTCGGCGCGGCTGATGAAATCCAGTTGTTCAAACACAGCCGGCGTTGGCAGGGGAGGGGAGGGTGTGATCCAGAATGGAATGATTTGAGTTAAACCCCCAGCGTTTGTTTCTTTGTTAATAAACAGTGCTGGCAGCACGAGCACGGCTCAGACGGGCCAGCCCATCACTTTCACAGCATTTAGCAATCAATCCGGTACCTTCCCGAACTCCCAGCTCCCACTGAAGGAAGCAGAACCCCAATACCAAACCCCACCCTGATGAAGATGCTTAACATGTGTAATTGTCACGCAGTTTTTATGCTGTGAGCGGAAATTGTCTTTATTTAAATCTGGAGAACTATGAGACTCCCAGAATTCCTGCAGAAAGCAGCCTAGCTTCATTTTCTTTATACCCTCAGGTGAAAGAATCAGCGCTTACTTCCTCACAATAGATAACTTTGATGTCTTAAACTGGCATATAACCTGACCTTTAAATGACCTTTGAGCAAATTCACCTCCTCCTTACCCGGGACTCGGGGGAACGTGCGTAATTTATGACATTTGCGGTAAATCCGCGCGTTCCAGCAAGAGGAGTCCGGGCAGAAGGAGCATTTCTTTACCCTCATTTTCTCATCACTCTCAGCAGTCAACCGAAACACTGGCTTTTACCTCGCCTCTCGCATTTCCCCCCGCCACTTTGATGGCGAGGCGCGCCCGTGTCGGCGGTGACATTCAGGTGGTCGACAGCGTGATTGAAACTGCAACGCTCGGCGGTCTGGGGCCTTCTTTCTATTCTGTTCCTGCTTTGGTATTCAGGGCGGGAGGAGGGGACGTGGGTGTCCGAATCATCCCCTGACACGCGGCGGCGAGCTGTCGTCTGGACGGGAGAGGGCACCGCCTGGATCAACACGTTAGGCGTGTGAACTGAAGCTTTTTATGACGCTTCAATAGTTCAAGTTCTCAGGGGAGAGACTGTTTTTTGTTGTGTTTTTGTTTTTTTAAATCAATTCCTCCAACCTCAGAACATCTTTTTGCCACGAAGGACATCTACAAGTTGACAAACAACATACACACCCTCGCTCTCTAGTATTTATTTGATCAAATCCACCCACGAAGCCCAGTCTGTGTTTACCTGCTGATTATCCACCTGTTGATCTGAGGGAGACACACAACATGATCAAAATACCAGTTCAGAGAGCGACCCTGGTGGCGCCTCAGCTGCTTTTCAGAAGGTTCTTATCTTAGCTTCATGAAAGCAGCTTTAGAAGCAAGACTCGGAGGATGGCCACTCTGGTTTAGAGCCCCGTCTGCGTATGAGTGGGTGGAAGAAACACTTTGCAGAGCCCATTGATCTGCTCAGGCAGAAAGGTTCTCTTCACATTAATGGATGTGTTCATTTATCCAGGGGCGGAGAGCCACCTGAAGCCGGCGCTCCGTTGCAAAGGTGCGGACAGCTGCTGAGATTAGAAAAGTGGGCGCGGCCGCGCTGGCAGCGTGCGCTGTGTCCCAGCCCTGAAAGGGAGGCCTCCCGGCGTACCGGGATGTTCAGATCAGCGTGTTCTCCCTCCCTGATTCCCATTCAAATGGATGGCAGCATCTCTTAAAAGAGGCCTTGGGATGTTCTTGGTTGCTGGGTTTCCACATGCTCATCATGCTAGCATTAAGGGTCTGGAGGGCTGTTTTTGCAGTCTTGAAACCAGAAACTGTCTGCGCCGTGCGCTCTCTTCCCTGGTTGTAGCAGGGGGCACGCACAGGATGCGTTTCCTGAGCGACGTCTGCAGACTTCGACCGTCTCTGGACAGGATCCAGGCACAATTTGTCCCAGTTTGCCTTTCGGGTTATTAGACTCAAGCTGCACCGTTGCTGGCCGGTGACCTGCTGTCAGAGAAGACCTCCTGGTGTCCCGCCGAAAACATGCGCAGGAAACGGCCTCTCCGGGGGGAAACTGAACAAACAGAGCGTGAAAGATGACGCGCAAATCGCCAGCCCTATCTCGACAAAAAGCAATCCATCGCTGACTTCCTTTCGCAGAGTTATTGTCCTCGAACGCTGAGCGGTGCACAGAATGTCTGAGGAACGTCAGACCTAATGACACCCATGTGCTTCAGAATCCATCCTCTTGTCTCCACTCCTAGCATGAGACAAGCGGTCTGTCGAACACGCCACAGAGTCAGAAACAAGACACGACCATGGATAGTATAGCTGGCTGTGGTTAGTTCTTAAAAGAGCAGCAGCCTTTTAATCCAGCTCTAAAATATCAATTGCTCTTTGTTTATTGTCTTATTATCATCAAATTAAACACATCAGTCTCCCTCACCTGGATCCAAGTCCATCAGTTGCTCTTGGACATGCCAGGAACTGTCCAAAGGAAGCTGCTTTGTTTGTGTTTAAACCACGTTAGCAATTATTAGCTCAGAGCTCAAGCAAGAAGCATCGCATGTGTTGTATGAATGGCCAAAGTGATTTTCCGCCCCCCTCCCCATGTAATTGGAATCCAGTAATTGCAGCAACACTTCAGATGTGGGCACAAAATGCTGAGAGGATGCTCTCATCGAGATTCCTTTCATGCCTGCAAAGCATTAGCAGCCCTGAAGAAAGAAAAGGTAGATTAAAATAGGAGGTCGCGAGGCTAATAGGAAGTGGACCAAATGAAGATAATGACCTCCTTCCATGAATACAAAGAACGTTGAGATGCCGTTTGGGCTTTCTTGCTCGTTGTTATAACATGGGCTGTGGCATTGATAGCCTCTCCATCCTCATGATCTTGTCTGGGCGCACCCCCGTGCCGCGCTGATGTATTATCGCCTCATTAGCATTCAGCGCGCGTGCGACCGAATTGTGAGTGTTATGTCAGTGTTGCACATTACAGCATAATGAAGGTAAATATAATGAGGGGACGGATGACAGAGAGCCCCCGTGTGCTAGCAGCGCTGCCATGCCTGATGTGTCAGATGCACACATCAGATTCGTACGTCGCTGAAGCACACAAACACACGCGCATTCTGCATTCAGAAATTCCTTATTATGGAACCCAGGGTGCATCAGGGTTAACTCCATGCTTTGTACCTTTCTTGTTACTCCTGTGGCTGCAAGGCCATGATGCGCCGTGATTCATTAGTTCCCTGGAAATAGGCTTGTCTCTTTTCAGAGCCCGCATCTTTCAACCGCTTCCTTCAAAAAGGACCTTTTTTTTTTTTTCCAAGGAGCTTTTGAATTGCTTTTTGAGAAGCTCCAATTATTTTCCAAAGCTTAAAGCAGTAATTAACATGGAGTCACAGCTCCACGTTTCTAGGTAATTAGGAGGCTCCCAGTGACACCGGGTTACTCTCCCATCATCACATGCTGCTGTCCTCAGTTTTGTTTTGTACATCTTAAAATACAGAGACAAGTTGCTGGTTTTGGCGTCGTAACAAGGATCGCAAGTGTAATTCCTAAATACAGAAAATTGTGATAGCTAAACATCATGTGGCCCCCGTCAGAGACTTCGGTTGTAACTCAGCTGTACATATTTGGAGCAGTTATATCAGTTTTACGTTCGCGACCAAACTGTGCGTCATAGTTCTATATTTGACTCGATGAGAGTTAGAATGGAAATAGATTTATGCTCCAGCGTGCGGAAATCAAAAGGATATCTTTTATCTTATGCTGTCACAAAGGCTGACGCGCAAGCAGCAACCCCCTGTGTTCGTCAGATCGGAAAAACGGCGACGGTGACCAAGTGCGGTTCATAAATCATCAAATTTGCAGTGAGCAAAGTATAGATTTAGAAGCAGAAGTGGAGGAGGCGGACGTTCAGACCCAGTGGCTTATAAAAGAAGGAGAGACAGAAAAATCTCTTGCACAATGGCCATGGTCTTTCCATTTCACTCTGAGCCCTTTTCCAGACGGGCCCCAGGAGTCTCGGCTCTCCGGCTGATGGATCTATTCCTCATCGTCCCTCCCCCTCACTGCAGAGCGAAGCCCAGCGTCGGCAGGCGCCTCGGTCGCCCCATCACTCGATATTTACATTTGCTCTGCTGATAAATCACCATCAACCCGCGGTCATTTCTGAGGCGGGATTGAACTGTTAGCGGTGCGGTAAAACGTTTTTAATAACGTTCTGATAGATCGCGCTCTGGGCTGAAGCAATAGAGAGTTTGTTTCATATCTCACAGCCCCAGAAAAAGTTGAGATTAAGTTGTCAGAAACTGAAATACGCCATCGCAAACAAAGACACCAAGCGATCAGGGCTCGATCGGGCCTCCTTTGCCTGCTCTATCATTGACCTGGTGCATATTTGCAGTCGATGCCACAGAAGAAACCCTTTCGCGCGTCCTCTTTAATCCATATCTAAATGCAAAACATCAATAGACATTTATTGCAAGACGTTCCGGCTCGCAAGCGTTCCCCATCTTATGCTGCCGTCGTGTTTTATCTGTTTCTGCTTGATCCATCACAAAGGAGGATCAGATGTAGAAGTACCGGATGCTATCTTGCGCACTGTAAAAATCGCGTGGGCAAGCGTAGCATTTTCGCTAGCGTCTGAAAAAGCGTCTGAAATTAAAGAGAGAAATCAACAGTTTAATGTTCTCCGCCGTGGATTCTCCTCTCAAACATGTGACATCCACAACCCGACCTGGAGACGAGGAAACCGCCGTCTTTCTGTTTCCCCAATTGCCTGCAATAATAATGCTGCTGTCGGGGGGAGGGAAGCAATAAGGGAACCTAAATAAGTTTGCCTTCAGGGTTTCATGTATTGCTGCAGCACGACATGCAAACCAGGCTTGTTTTCACCCTAAAACACAAGTAATTTGAACATGAATCGCTAGAAAATGTGCCTCCCATATTTATTTCTTCCGTTTTCTTCCCGCATTTGCAATGTTTTTCTTTCCGTTGCCTTCCTTTTACCTATTCAACCCAATGTTCCCTATAAATCTATGTGAATTCTCACTTTCTCAGGGCTCTGGGGTGGCAAAAGGAAGCAAACAAAAACAGCGTGTGTGACTGCTGACCTTAGAGATAATCAGTCCAGGCTCGCAGTAGTGGTTTCCATCCTCCCTCTGACAGATAAATACATTTTCTGTGTAACAGTGTTAATGCCAGACGGGGGGGGGGGGGGGGGGGGGGGGAGTGCTCGCTCTCATCTGACCTCTATCCTGTTCTCTCCGTTCTCACACTCCATTGACCCTCCTATGGCCAGCGCTCTCTGCATGTAGGGTCACTAACCGGGATAGATTTCATCATGATTTAGCCTCTCTTCCATTAAAACCAGCCCAATTATCTCTGCTCCTCCATTTGGTCTCTGTTTTACTCACATTTAGACACTGTCACTAGCCCATTAACCTGTGTGCTTCAGTATCCATTTAAGCTAAATCACACTAACCGGTGCCTTTAACCTCTCTGTCCCAGTTTAACCAGGCCTTTTGTGCTGCTGGAATCCACTGGCCTCTCCACTTTACTGCCGGATCAATTCCAATGCAGAATCTTCTTCCCCTTCAGCGCAGTTTTAGGGACGGTACTAACGCATCCGTTATTAAAAATGATTTTCCTCTTTTAAAATCTCCTCCCAAGACGCGTTAGAGACGCCACATTGGACTGGGAGGTTTTTTTCAGCCTTTATGTCATCGAGCTTGATACTGCATCGTTTATATTTCATCCAGTGACCTTTTGCAACAGCGACTAAACCCAGGATGGATGTTTGCATTTGAGTTTTGGGATGGGATGAGGAGGCGGGACAAAGCAAGTACGATGGGTCCTCAAGTACGAGGACAACTTGTACCACTGAGCGGGGGAGTTCTGGTTTTGTGATGTCGGCTGAGGACTACCTTGATTTTGCATCTCCCGAGAAACGCGAGCGTCTCGGCGTGTCTCAGCGGGCCACATTCTCCCAATTTATTGAATTTCATGAGCATCATTTCATTGTGTTCTCAGAAGCATGAAACTAGCTTATGTAGATTGCGTTGAGCTCATAATTGTGGATGTTCCAGCCTTTCTGCACTTGCTTCATTTTTCTTTCTCTTTCTTTGTCTTGTAAAATTGTGACTTTCCTGCATCCGGTATCTTTTCTCAGAATCTCGTCCCCGCCTTTTTAGCTCACCCTTTCATCGTAAAATGGACCTTGCTGTGAACACTTGTGGACAGACCTCCATATCTGTCTCTTTGTGTGTTCCTGCCTTTGCCTCATTTAAAACTGCAAATCCGCTCAGTGGGAACCTGTGTAGGAGTGAGAGTTCGCGCGGCTCTTTCATCACTAAATACAGCTTAGCGATAAAAGGAAATGGTGCAGGGAAAGTCAGGGACCCAGAGTATCCCTGCATGGATGTCACGCAGAAAGCAGATGTCATTAATTTCCCATTGCACTCTTCATTAGGGTTACACATCCGAGGCCTCGTGGTGCTGAAGGATGGACGCACGGCGAGCAGATGGAGGATATCTGATGACAGAACGGGAGGTTTTGCTTTGTCAGACGGGCTGTGAAGTCAGTCCTCCTCCTCTTCTCTGTCTACACAGGTCTCCGTCTGCACTTTCGCTCTGTCAGCAACTTTTAATAACTCCCCGTCAGGGTGTGGGACATGCTCGGGTCTCCTTTGGTTCCCCCCTACGCTGTCCTCCGCGCCTGCTCTTACCTAATCTCCCCGACTCTGGGGACAGGAATGAGCTGCCAACAACAATAGGAGCTGCCACGGTTTGATGAAGAGGCTGCAGACTGCCTCAGGGTGCAAAGACCCCGTGGAATTGAAGGTCTGAGTCTGTGACACCGCCGCCTTAAAAACATCCACAGAGTTTCCAGGCTGAGGGTCACGGTCTGGTTACAAATTCACTGAGGGTCAGAGCAGGAAACCAATCGTTGGCGATTGCTGGAGGGAAAGATGTAGGTTGCATGAAAAACAAGGCATTATTTAGTTTGTGTCATGGATCCTATGGTGGGTTCACCCACCAGGACACCAGTGGAAAGCCTTGCTCTGGGTTTTGGCTGCAGCGAGCGGAGGTCTTGGCTTCAAACCAACATTCGCGTTTTCAACACACCCATTTTCACTCTTGGTGCGTTTTTGCGTTCAGGGCTGATGTGTCTAAACCACACAGTCCAGACCTGCTGCTGCCATGGCCACGTGGTCACAATTACACAATTTTTTGGCTGTCCAGATGCTAAGAAGTAGTTTTGGACTTAGCGCTGGATAGAATCATAGCTTAAACATTCAGAATCAATTGAATCAATAATATCTGCACATAAAGATGTATTTTTTCCTCATCAAATTCATATATAATGTGTTAAACAGTCACTTTAGAAGGTCATTTGAGGCAGATATCTGTTCTCTCCAGACCTGAAGAGCTTATTTCATCTTTCCAGTCTTCCTGCTAATCCAAGCGGACTCATTCCTGGAACCAACTCAAGAAGAAACGCAAGTGTCGCATTACAAAAGATCCATTTATTAAAAATGAAATAATTGCTTCCTCATGTCATACTTTTATTTCTCTTTGACCTCCTCTTCTCTCTTTGAACGGATTCCATCGTGATGCTAATCAAAGCTAATAAATATCTGTGCGTGTGCCTGTGTGTGTGTGGGGGGGGGAGGGGGTCTTTTTTTCCCTGCGTAAAGGGTTAATAACACTATAAAACGGAACAAACCTGGGCTGCGGGTTGCATCTGCAGAACCACCTGATATATGGTGCAGTGTTTACAAACCGCCGCTTATCTAAAACCAATAAAACTTCAGTCTCTTGGTCTCGGCAGAACAACAGGGGCTATATTATTTCCAGGACTCTTTGGAAAACAAATGATCGATGAGTTCCTGGAAATTTATTGAGAAATCAATTGCCAATCGAGATTTAAGGTGGAAAGATGTCAAGGACTGATTTAAAGGAGCATGGCTCGACAATATTTTGCCAGCGGTTGCAATTTCCTTTGACAGGTTTTTTCATATTTTAATCAGACACCTGGATCACATGCATGGGAGATTTGACCTTTCACCCTCAGCAGTCTTTCTGGTTGCCTTCTTCTCCTGGCTGTCCGTCGCCAGCGCACACAGACCAAGCTCGTGTAACGCGTTAAACATCGGACTGGAACGGGAGGACTTGAAGAAGGGGCGAGGAAATCTGTATTCAGTCCTTCATGGTTGGATTTCCCCTGAGGGAGTGCAGAATACAGGAAGGGGCAAAAGAAAAGGAGGGGGGATGCAAACAAAAGATATAATTAATGGAGATGCTTCTCAGTGTGTGCATTTACCTTGTGAAAAGAATGATTATCTTGATTGTCTGTGGTTCCCCAGCTGCTCGTTAGTTTAAACGCAAGGTTTAAACGGATGTAGCTGCAGAGCTCCGGGCCTTGGGCCAAGCTATTTGAATTAAAAGGTAAGCTCAGAGATGCCGTAATTGCAGGATTCTTCCCGACATTTACGATTGCCGCTCCCAGATATCGTGTCCATCTAGTATTCTAGCTCGGCGAAAAAGAAGAATTTAAATGCAGATGGGGTGGGAGGCGGACTTGAAACCCTCAGCAGATAAGATAGGGGTAAAGATTGATGCAGATGCTGCTGTCAGTGAATTCACTAATCACAAAAGTAAATAAACATGATGACTTCATCTCAGCCCATGTTTTAACCCATGTTTTTGCAGCATATGTTGGTCATCGGCAACAGGACATACAGTAACAGACTTGTGTTTCCTTTGTATGAAAACGGCCTGGTTTTGAACCTGCCTTGTTTAAAGTCATGCTGCATTTTCCCTCATCTCCACAGCTAGCCACAGCATCTGTGGCTGTAAAAATAGAATTCTTCAGTCAAAACTCAAAGCTAAACATCAAAAGGCATGGTTACAGTTGACATGAAAGCGTTTTCTTTAACATTTTACGGATAAATCGGTGTAATGCCTTTGGTGTGTTCAGAAAGTAATGCATTAAGGCACAGTTTAGCCCCGCCCCCACTGCCCTGGACAAGTCTGCAAGAAGATTCTTGGTTTAATTCCTGCTGGGATCTTTAAATGCAGAGCTTATGTGCCTTCCCAGTGCTTGTGGTCTTTCTCCAGTTTACCCCCACAGTCCAAAAACATGAACATGTGTCCTGCAAAGGACTTCTGACCTGTCTGGGGTGGATTCCTGCCCTATCTTCCGAAGTCTGCTGGGGTAGATCCTGATGCCCCTTGACCCTGATTAGGATTAAGCAGCATTAAAGATAGTAGGTGGCAGATAAATGGGATAAATTCAATATTGTCAATAATGGATCAACTTCAAAAGGGCCCATTAGCATCTTGAATAACTTTTTTTTCAGCACAACATTCCATTTTGAGGCACTGGTAATTCTTATTTGCTCATCAGTGTCTTTATTGTTTGGCGGATTGTTTTCTCCCTACATCAGCGGTACGATTCTATGACAATCCTGTCACATCCAATAACAGAGTTGCCTTAAAAGACAACTCTGATGTCACGTCAATATCACACTTGCAAGCCAGGGGAGTCAACTCATTTTCACCCCAAGTCCTCAAAAAGAGACAAGTGGGATCCAGGCATCTCACATCTGATGTGATATGACACCTTGGAGGACGTCACGTGCTTGGATTTGTTGTGCTACTCTGATACTCCTGACCTTGAAGTGTAGGTTTTAGAGGATATGAAGCTGAATTCAACATCACATCTTCCTTGTTTGGCACCGCACCCTTCACCTACATGAAACAGTTTAGCGCTTAATAATAATAGCTCTGAAAGAAAACGCTGCGTGATCTATGAGCCCCGTCGCCATGCTAGCGCAAACATTACGGAAGCAGCACATGCGGCCATGTACTGCGTGTGCACATCCGTATGTGCATAAATCATGATGAGCAACCCGTACACACAGCGGTTTCTCCACACACTTTTGCTCTCCGTCTCCCTCGCACCCCCGCAGTCAGACACACAACCAGAGGTGGAAGAGAAGCAGATGAAAAGGCAGAGCAGAGAGGCGCGCTTTGCCACGGAGGAGCAGGAGCCCTGGGGGCAGATAGGAGTAGAAAACGGGATGAAGGATCTCCCCTCCAGTGATGCATGGCAACAAAGGCGGGTTGAGGGACGTCTGCTTTTGCACTCAGCATAATTAGTTCTAGATAATGATGTTACTGGTTGAAGTTGTGGGGGAAAAACAGTTGTTTGCTTTTTGGGTTTTGGTTTATCAAATGTCACTTTCTGGATGTGTTTAAAATGTATAGACGGTTCCCAGGACTCTCCGACTGGCAGAGATAAGCGAGAAAAAGCCAGAAATTCAACTTTTTTCATGACTTTAACAGGTTTTCATTGTGCTTGGCAGACTAGAATGGTTAGACTGTGCGTCACCTCTCACTGAACTGAAGCGTTGTAATGCGGTGACGCAGCAGCACGTGTCTCAACTGTGGCACGGGACGCACAAGGAAAAACCCTAAATGACACCAAATGTTTGTTTCCTAAAAATTAAGCCTTTAAAAAGTGTTTCAAAGGCAAAAACAATTAAACTTGGAGGACACAGATGGAGATTAAAATAGGACCTAAACCAGAACCCTGTGGTACGCCACCTGTAATGTGAGTTGCTGTGTTAATCCCAGACCCAGACAATGAAGCAATGTTCCAGGGTTTATTTCATTCCAGGGTCGGAATCCATGAGTTTTAAATCAAAACAAACGAATTAGCCACTGGGCAAGCGAGTCTCCATCCCAACACAGGTCTGAACGCGAGTGGTCAACAGATGGGGAAGGGAAAGTGGTTTGACTCTAAAAGTGGTTTTTTGGGTGAAGATCAAAAGCTGGTGTCTGCAGATAATGTGAAGCTGCTCTCGGCCCACATCTGACCTCCCCCAATTTTCTTTTTCTTATCTTTCTTGGCACTGATCACAATGTTTTACACAATGGATCCATCCATCTTTCCCCCCAGCTTTTAAGTTGCCAAAAACATAATCCATATGTTAAGATGCCTGGCTTCTTACTGCAGCTGGCGTGATGTACGTGCCTGCTTTATGTCAACATACATGGCGCAAGAGCTGAGCGGACTCCAGACGTGCGCGTCTCAGTGTAAGCTGCCTCATCGTTTTCACAGTTTATTAAACGGTGTTACTGTTTCTGTTGCAATCCGGGCTAATTTTCAATTGTCTCATCCATTATTGAGCCGGTATCCATCATCCCGTCTTTGTAATTGGGAACCTGGGGCGCCATCCATCATTCGGACATTGTGCGGAGATGACATTTCATTGATTTGGCTGGTCACGCCTGTGCCTAACCGTGTCAGACTGATGGTCAAAGTCACCACGGTAACTGCGGGTATTCCGTAGGACCATCCTTCCATCTCTTCCTGGTAGCAGTTGGAGCTCCTTTCTCTCATGTCCCCAACCATCATTCCCACGCTTTCATCACCAGCTTTAAAAGATTTTAAATTCCATCCCGCTGCAAAGGAGGCGCTTAAAGACAGGCCCGGTTTGCCCCCATCCAGCTCCCACTGTTTTGTGCATCATGCAGGCGGAAAGCTCGGCCACAGTTCTTCAAATTCAGAGACGCAGCTGAGGGTGTGACAGTCCCGATTGCAAGTGTGCGTAAATCTGCGTTGCTGACGGGCCTCTGGAGGCTGTGGTTTTGTCAAGTTTGATCCATAACAGGGAAATTTAAAGCAGCAGGAAACATCTATGAGCTGGAGAGACAGCACAGATTTCAGGAGTTGTTTACTTGTGTCTGAGCTTCCAGTCACGCCTCTTAATTCTGGCGCTCGCGCTGTGGGGCGGCATTATGAAGCTGGTGCAATTCCCCACGAATTAGCTAGAGCAAAACAGACAAGAGGCTTTGTTTTTGTGACCAATCAAGGCTGGATGATGTGAAGGCCTCAGAGAAGTGAGACTTAAACATCTTCATCACCTCCTGGTGGTCGGCTGCAGTAAAGACACAAGTGGAATCTTGTTTGAGACGGTCGGGAGGCCAAACTCAGCGACAGATCTTGTACCTTCCGATGCAATTACAAGCATTTTAAGGGACGCATTTATTTCCAAAAGCAACATTTAAAGACGCACTGAATGTGTTAGAGCTGAGATGATACCACCCTGCACCCCGGCCCACTGTGCTTCTTTACACTAAGTCAAAAACCATCTGCCTTGATATTTTTTCCATGCTTTCCCTCCAGTCTTCCTTGCGCGGAAATCATTGGCTGGCATGCTCTAACGGTTCTGTTCATGACATGCTTCATAAAGACTGCGAGTTGCATTGAGCTCGGGGTATGCAAGGGGGAATTCTGCTTCTTTGCTCTACTTGGCACTGGCCAACAACACTGCCTGATCTCAGGCAGATCACAGCCAGGAAGACTGGCCGCCTTCCCTCGCTTCTGGAAAAAGAAGTGTTACTTAAACCGAGAAAAAGTTTTGGTTTTTTTTTTCCTTTTTTTCCCTGTGCTTTTGTGGGTTTTCAACGACATGATCCTGCTTTTCCACACACCACCTGCCACGTAAAAGCAAAAAAATAAAAAAATAAGTGCAGAAGAACCTGGGATTCTTCTTTGATTTCATGTCTCCTAAATATAGTCACCACTCTGAAAATTCAAGGCAGCTCCTGATATGTGATGTTCTCCAGACGCTCCTGATTATGTTTTAATGAGGCAAATCGGAGCCTGTGACTGGGGGATCATGCGTGTTTTCTGAAAATGTTAATGAAGGCTAACATTTTAAAGGGAGGGGGGAAGTTGACCGTAGACAGGATGGGTTTTATCTTCTGTAAAGCAGCAATCAGTTCAGCTACAAATTCTAGAAAAACTATATCAGCGTGACATTTGAATCATGGATAAAGGCTCTGGAACGAATCACCGGCATTCCTGAGATCACACTGTGCGCATTGACAGCAAAGCATTGAATCTCGGAGGCATTCAACTAGATAATTTCATTCGGAATTTTGTATTTGGAAAATGAGGCTGTCAGAATTTGTTTGCTGAATCCTTCTGAATAATTTATTTCAACTTCTTCTCTGTGACTCCACCTTAGCTGTTGTTTCTTGTTAATATTATCACGATCACAGAGTTGCCTGTAAAATTGAATCATAAATCAATAGAGATGGGATGTTGCATTAGCATATAAAAGCTGAAATGATTGCCAGGAGGAATATTTGACACACGACTCACACGGGAGGACTCTTTCTAGGTCAGATGTGGCAGGTACCTACAGATGAGACGTCTCTGGTGAGGGTGATTGATTAGACCCAAATTGTTATTCATCAAGTCTGGTGGAGTTAACACGTCACACACAACAAGGTTTCCTCCAAAAGCATAAGAGCAGATTAAACACAGATGAAGATCACGGGGAAACGAAAGCCGGATACGTCTGGATAAATCAACAAAGAAATCGCGTTCCATGTTTGAAATGTTGAAATGCGGTGCTTACGTCTGCGTGTGAAAACATTCGATATGGGACAGCACTCGACCCTTTCTGCAACAGGATTGAGTAGGAAAATATGATAATTTAATGCAGGAGGAACAGGAGTGGCATTTATTTTCCAGCATTCAGGATTAGCTTAAAGGGACTTCATTGTGTTTCTTTCTGCACTGTCACATCCCCAGACGGAGAAAATCTGACTCTTTTCACTCAGCTAATGTGTTTTTCTTTGAGAACTTATTCTTTTCAAGCTTGAAGACAGGCTGAGGAGATGTAAACACGACCAATGTTACTACGATATAACGGGTCAATAAGATTCTTTTCTTTGTACGGGTTTTAGGGAGCAGTTCATGGAGCAATCTTGCTGAAAGGTTCATGCACCATCAGTATTTCCTTTCACTTCACAACACAAAGGTCCTTGGGTGGATGCTAAGATAGAATTTACTCTGGTTTCCTCCCCCATTTCAAAACCCTGCACATTAGGCTGATGGAAGTCTCTAAATTGCCCCTCGTGTGAGCGTGAGTGAACGGTGGGTGTCTGAAATCGAAGGCGTCCTGGCTCGTGTCGCCGTTGTCCTTGGGGATCCTCTCCAACATTCTGATTAGCAGCGGTTAACAGGAGAAGGATGGCATTTGTGTTTTTAAGTGTTGGGGTGTCAGATTGCTTAAAGTCAACCTAATAACTGTCAGACTGGCATTTGCCACCTCCACATAGGACCTGCACGTCAGATGGGTAATGCATTTGAAATGGGCGAGTGTGACCCCGCCCTAGCCGCCCTTCATTCATGCATCGTTAACCTCCCGCTGATTGATTAACAGGGAGCGGCTGCTGCCAAGCCATATTGGACATAGGCCGGTGGTTCATGACTGGAACAAATTGAAAAGAACTGATGAAAGTGAGATGGCTTTCTTTATATTAGAAATAACGCAATGTTCCGACCAGCTCGTCTGGGGCCATCTTTCCCGAGCGAGACTAACCGTTCAGCTGCCCTCTAGTGGTTGACTGTTGCGGCCGTTACCATGAAGCTCATCTCTCCGTGTCTTTATTTTCACCAGCTTATTTTATTTTCTTTGATAGCAGCGTTGCACTAGGCTCCCATCTTCCCTCAGAGTCTAATTGTTGTAGTTTCAGGAGGAAAAGAGACACCCAGGATGTGAGCAAGGCTTCAGAAACTGTTTGAGCATCGAGCTGACTGCGTTTTCCTCACGTACACTTCTGTGACACATCAAATGAAAACCCTCTATTCCCTCATGGATGGAGGCCTTGGTTCAACACCGAGCAGCTGTAAATCACCTCCCGACTGGATCTCCTCTGGTGGTGATTCTGAAATGCATTGATTCGGGTTAATTAGACAAAATGACCCCCACTTTGATGGAAGGGCGTCATTCAGGCATCAAGGGGCTTGAGGGTTATTCTACATACACCCCAACAGGGTTGGCCTACATACATTATGTAATCTGTTTATGGACATTGTAGGGATGCTCTTTGGCTTGTTTCAAAGTTGTGCTGATTTCGTCAGTATTTATAAGGAGTCACTAAATCCGGTGGATTGTGGTCGCGTGTCAGGTCATTGCACCATGCCTCTGACCGACGGTTGGTTCTTCTCATTCTTCCATCCCTGACCGTGCACGGCTGTGCTGATTTGTTCCTGGGTGTTCTATAATGCAGCGCCGGGAGCGGAATTCGTTCCTCAACGGCTCTTTTGCAATAATTTAAGTCATGCTTACTTCATTTGAGCGAATCAACTGAAATGAGAAGAGACCGGGGCATGAAATATGCTCTGCTTGTTGAGCGGCGCGGCGGCGTTGAATTATGTCTGCCGTAATGCAGCGAGCGTCTGTCAGGCACCCTGCAGTGGCTGCAGTCTTGGCTCCCCCTCCTCCCAGAGCCCTTGAGCCAGGCGCCAAAACCTCAGGCCGCAAAAGGCACAGTAAAACAAGACAATATGGATGAGGCAGGGGTACTTTTCATATGCATCCCCACTTGCGAGTGAGCGGCGAGGCAGACGAGTCAACTCTCATGCCCCCCTACCCCCCCCCCCCCAACTGGATTATCTATAGTGGGCAGATGTTGAGGTTTGCGAGCGCGAACCCTCGTGAAACCTGCAGAAACACATCGTTTCATTTGCTGCGTTCTATTCGTTGGCCTTGCTTTGATCCGCTGATTGCTCCCAGCTCTTTGGCTCGCCGGTTGTGGGTGGGGGTGAGGTGGGGGGGGGGGGGTTGTTGAGGAGCATTGTGTCTCACGCTGACAGTTTCCAAACAAAACAGCCACCCCCTTCCCCACGTCGCTCCATCTGACACTCCTGGCTGGGTTGAGGTCAGTTAAGAGGATCCAGCTGCAGGCAGATGTTCGCTCCTCCGCTGTGGATTAACACGGGCCGAGCATCTGCTGGCGTCCTGCGGTTTATACTGTACATGCGATGAACAACGTATGGCCACGCGAAGCCATAAACACTGTCATTCTCGCTTGTACAAATCATGAACACGAACGCACACGCGCGCATGCGATAATAATTAACCCAGGAGGGGTCTGCATAGCTTTGGTTTGATCTCATGGAGTACTGCAGGATGAGATCCAGCGCTGAAGCGCTGTCATTACACAAACAGTACTTTTATCACTTAATCTAACAACAATGCTGACCCGCTGCGTGATTTTTCGACATGGGGGGGGGGCCTTGCTGTGCAACAACTTGCTTTCTTTCCCCTCGCATGGATCAATCTGCCGGCTTTGTTACTTCTGCTCCAGGCTCAAAGAACTGTTTGTTCCCGACTGATTTATAATGACAGGTGAGACTTTCAGTCCTCGAGGCCGCGGACGGCTGGAGCGTCTGTCGGCCGCTACTTCTTAGAGGGCAGAATTTGGGCTTGGATTCAGGGGAGGTGTAGTGGATTCCAGCGGCGGCCCGGTTCCATGGCACAGACTGGCTCCACCTCCCAGCATGCTCTTCTTTAGTGCCATCCATCTGCGAGTTAAATGTCTGCACTCAGTTTACACCATGAAACGGCGCCGCGTTGAAGGACGAGATGGAGGAGAAACGTTTACCCTCTGCAGAAGCCACTTATTCCAAATGAAGGCTTCTGGAGGCTATCCCAGTGGTGCTCAGGTGAGAGCCAGGAATACTCAATGGGCAGTTTGGGGCACTTCATCCCAGTCAAACATGAAGACTGCAACAGCGAAACCTTCTCTTTGTGAGCTGGTTGTCACATCTGGTTGTTGAGCTCCAACAGCATTGTCAGATTACCAGGAATTAATTTGAATGGATCGAAAAATTCCAGGTAATCCTTGTGGTTTGGGTTGAGGTCTCTCCTCCGTTTCCAAGCATGTTCCATCAATCATGGGTTCAACTTCTAGCCAACTTCTAGGTGCTTTTCCAGGGACAAGGACAACGTGCACTGAGGAAACAAGTGCAGCGGTGCAATACAACTTCCACACAGACCCAACGGCTTCCAAATCGGACACAAAGTTCTGGAACACGAGTCAGCGGGAAGCTAATCAATCAGGGAAAAGGATTAGCATCCAAAAACAGAAAACAGAGGCGGAGGACAACAACAGGACTGCTTTCATATGACCATCCAGCCCAGGAGGGGAGGAGGGCTCTGGTTGGGGGGCGGAGATCGGCCTTGATAAACTGATGGAGCCTTGTTTCGGTGTGAATATCACACCTGATTCCCTTTGCACCAATGCAGGATCCACCTCTCAGGTATCTCTCAGGATCGCACGTGTCCTCCCGCTCATGACCTCCTGCGAGGGTCCGCCACGCTTTAACCAACCGCTGCTCTGCCGCGTCACATGGAATGAGTTATGGATTATTATTGGATTTCTGCTGCATACATGTAGCTTGTGAAACAATAGAAATCAATTTTATAATCTCCTACTGTAACGTTTCCTTTCTCCTATCGCAGGCTGACACCTTAATGGATCTCACTCCTTATTAAAAGTGTTACACTTTGGAACGCTGTGGCGGAAGCTTCACCTGTCTCTTTCCTTTTCAGCGGGCTGTTTGCAAGTAACTACACAGAAACCCATTACCTAGAAGACGGCACAGTGGTCACAGGCACTCACGACTTCACGGTATGTTTTTTTACTCTCGTAATCTATTTTCTAAATTATTCCTGGCGCATTGAACTCTTTTTTTCATCAGCCACCCAACAGTTATTACTGTTTTTGGCCTTTTCTTTCTTAAAGCTGCTTTATTCTGTCAGGGTCAAAGAAAAAGCCGATTCTGCAGCGAGACCGACTTTTCCCTATGAAATTGTGGGAGGCCTGTTTTTGCTTCCGCCGGCCGATTCATATTTGATTAAATAAAAGGGGGACAGAGGTCAGACAAGCGTCTGTGTTTTAGGTAACAGCTCAGGTGTTTCATAACAGATTGTGGGCAGAGTGTTATGCAGGAAACTAAAGACGTCACAGCGACAGAAATACCCAGCAGCTGCGTCTGAGATGGGCTGCAAAAGTAGATTTACAGAACTCCTGATATGTCTTGTGTTCTGTTTACCTCAGAAAATGTCATTCGAAGTTGGTAATTGTCCAATTATGTGATGTGCCTGAACACAAAAGAGCTTACTGGGTTTAGCTTTGTTCGCTAACACCAGCTAATACGAGTTTCCGCAGAAAAGCGGAAAAGTTGCAACAGACCGAGAATTAAGGCTCAAAATATCAACAAATTCATTGTATTTTTACTTTTTGAAAGTATTTTTGACCCTAATTTGATATTATAGGGAAGATTACTACCAAATGTTTAATCAATTGAATATAAAGCTAAAAAAACATTTTGCAAAACACGCTGCGAGCGCTTCAGATAATTCAGCATCGGCAACCTTATCAGCTCATATCTACATTAATTTACTCAGAAAATCACTTTTACATTTGATAAGAGTACCTAAAAAAACAAAAATAAACTAATATATTGGATATGAAAGTCTTTTTCTACATGATCTCCAGGCTTATTAAATTGTGCTTATTATCGAGGAATGAATAATATTAAATAGAGACATTGAATCATCCTGAAATTAGTTTTTTCCCTCAGCTGCTCAGATTCACTCGTGGAATTTGGGTTTTTTGTCCAGGCATCTTTTCGGCCTGATAATGGCCATTTCTGTGCAAAATCCAGGCGTACCTATTCTCCGATCCACAAAGGAGATTAGCCAAATTCAATAATGAGCGAGCCACACGTGTCCAGCAGAGACATCCGTGAGACGGTCACCGGCCCGCTCAGTTATTATCAGGCTTTGACTAAAATGAATGTTTTTAATGACGGATGAAACCTGGGCATAATGCTATAGAATCTTTGTTGTTTTTGCTCCCATTTTCATGAGATGGAAGATCAAAGACACAAAAGGCCTTTTCCTTTTCAAATATTGTTCATAAATGTGTGTAAACTGGTGAGCATTCTGTGCTGATAATCCATCCGCGGGTGCATTAAAAGGCCTCTAAAATGTGCAGCTTTACTGTATTTGGGGGGTCCGCTGGGTGGACCCATCCACCGTAACGTGTCTCCTCCTCATAGAGTGGATCCGGTTGTTGATTGTGGCCTATGGACTGTTGGTCCTCTTCTCTTCAATGGCTGTAGGACATTGCACGCTGTCATCTACGCCGATCCAGAAGACCCCAAACACTCAATGGCTCACATGTCCAGTGAGTCGCCCCTGATCACGCTGCAACATGAGCTAATGGGCCTCAGGATCTCATAACCACCTCAAGTCACTCGAGACCCCGATAAGGACGAGGAGCGTGCTGAAGAGCTTCAACGAGACAGTTTCTGACAGTTTGTCCAGAAATCCTTTGGTTGCGTAACCCGCTTGGGCCATCTTGGGGGTGAAGAGGCTGGATATGAGCTCTGGTGGACCTTCCTGCTGCCGGCTGGCCAAATATTCTCTAGAGAAACGGGCCTTTATATAGGAAAAATCTTTGATCTTTGAGTTTGGCTCATGAAAATGGGAGCAAAAACAAAAATGTTGCATTTATATGCATGTTGAAGGGATAAAGATCTCACAATGAATTTGTTTTGATTCCAAGCACAGAAGAAAGAGGCCATGATTGAACTGAAATCAGTGGAAAAAAACTCCTCTTTTTTTTTCTTTTTTTACTCGTATCGATTTTGTGTCTACGATCTCCTGGACCGACATGGACTAATCTCCTGGATGGACGGGCGTGTTAACGATTGCAAGGGTGGAGTGAGGAAGCGGTGAAAGTAACCTGCATCCTGCGAACCAGACCTCCATCCCTCATCCCTCTCCCATGAGCACTGCCAGATCTTCACGGGAGGGTCTTTTTTTTTACTGGAACTGACCAGATCTTCCGAGACTGATTCATGGCTAATTTATTTGTCCTGCCGGCAGGGAGGAGGCTGATATACTGATCTGGCTAAAGGATCCAAAGGGTTCAGTTATGTGTCACTGCTGGGAGTGATTTCAGCATGATTCAGCTCTCCCTCGGTTCCCTCTCTCTGTTTTACATCCTCTCTCATTCCCACTGAACCTAAACTCCACACACCACTGCCCTTGCTAAAGCTACACCATTGGAAAGTGAATCGCCACATTAGTGTGGAATGATGGATGCACCGTGTTTTAAACAGAGCAGCGTTCACATCCAGGTTTTCCTCCCCCTATAATGTGTTGATAATCTTTCCTGCAGAAATAAAGTTATGCGCCGTTTCTTCCTGCAAAGAGGTTATTCATATCCCTTATATCAATGGATCACAGTCATGATCTCATTAAAGAAACATGAGGTGGCAGCATTAAGTTCCTGCTCTAAATCCAGCACTGCTCCTCCTCACCATGCAAAAATTACATGATGTCCGCACTTCAGGGCTTATTATTAAATTAATGCTCCATGAAAACGTGAACCCCAACTTTTTCCCATGTGGAGTTTGCCTGTTCTGCCACATCTGCGTGGGTTTTCCTCTCACATGCAAAAACACGCACATTAGATTGATTGGATACCCTAAAGCAGGGGTGCGCTGATCCAGTCCTGGAGTCCAGCCAGGTTTTCTGTCCTACTAGGCAGAATGTACATCTCCCAGTGAAAGCTCTACCTGGTAGGACGGAAAACCTGGCTGGAGTGTGGCCCTCTGAGACCAGATGGGCGCAGCCTTGCTCTAGAGCAGGGGTGGGCATTGACTTGAATTCAACCTTTGAGGAATGGATTTGACCTCCTCTGATGGGCAGGTCCAATCCACGAAGGCTGGAATCCAGCCAGGTTTTGCATCCTACCAGGGAGAAACCGCTTTCACCAAGGTAAATGGAGCCCCAGGTGAGAGTATTTACCTGTAGGACAGAAAGTCTGGCTTAAATCCAGCCCTCAAGGACTGGATTTGCCCAACCCTGCTCTAGAGCGTGGCCCAACGTCCTCTGTGCTCTCCTCTCTTGCTAACATTAGCATGGTTGTGCTTTTCCCCAGGTTTCATCAGCAACTGTGAACGTACTCAACTTTTGTTTTCAGATGAACTTTCATCCTCCTGTTGAATTTGACATCAAGCATACCTTGATCTGTCTCCACGCTCATAATTATTGGCTACATTTGCCCTGGGTCGTTCACCTCTGCGCCCCCAGACAGCTAAACCTCCACAGAGGACTGCAGGAGGGAGCTACGATCAAACCTGTGATGTCAAGTTCCCCAGATTAATTGTGAGCTTGAAAGCAAAATGTGAAAAAGTGAAAGAGTTCCTCTGAAGACAGTCCTTGACTTTTTGTTTTGCCCCTCCTAAAATAAAGGTGCACAAGTGTGCCCTCTGCATACTTTCTACGGAAGGATCATCCGCCTTTAAACAAGTCTTCAATGCTAATCGTTGACCTCTGTTGGTTCCCTGAAATCTAATTTAATCACACATAATTGCTAGTGTTACCCTGAGTGGATTTGCTTCCAAATCGTTGAGTTTCTAAAGGAATCTGAAGTCAGAATATTTCATTAGCATTGAGTGCAGAGCAACATGTTTAGAGTTCTGATAGTACACATGAAACAAAAGCGTGAAGTCAAATATTTTAATGTTCTAGCTGCTAATTGATTTTTCTGCTCCTCTGGGAGCGCCTAAGCACATATTGACAAAGTATCACCGCTCAAACTAATTTGGCAAATGTGTTTGCAACCAATTACCTAATTAGCTCAGTAATTACCCCGTCTCTGCTCCTCTGCTAAATGGTCCAGTCATGTTTTTGAAATTCAGATGTAAGAAAATGCTGTTTACATTTCTAACCGTTCGTTATATTTGGTCTTGCTGCTTAATTACTTTACAGTAAGACTAAGACTCCTATTTTACACTCTGCAGGCGCCCAGACGGAGGCAGGCCATTGAAATTTACTGCCACCCTCTGGGTGTGAAAGCAGCCAAAAGAGAGTGGAAAACTTAAATTTCCCTAAGACAGGGTGGCAGGAGGGACCTAGTGTGCCTTCACCTGAGGACGCCTGTTTAACTGTAACAGGAGGAATGTTTTCACTCCACGGCAGACATTTCCTCTCCGCCTTCTTGTTGGCAGGGCTGCTTCAATAAACATAAGCCTAATTTACTTTCTCCGCTCCGCACTGCAGCCTGACAGGTGGTCCTTGAGAGCTGGTACCTGGGAATGCGTCAGCCGCCGGTGGGTTTTGTGCCGGGAAACGCGAAACCCTGCACAGATTTCCGCTCTCATTCGCCCGTGGCGATGACTGGGAATGGGTGCTGCTAACCTTGCAAAAAAAAAAAAAGAGGAAAGAAAAGAAACGCTTTCCCCACAGTTAATTAGCTCATATTTCACTGTTATCATCGGGAACCAGTGTTGTGCTCTGCATAAACCCAAAGACACATTCATTCACACCGGTCCAACTTCCTGTTTTGAATTTTAATGCTCATTTTCTCTGTGCTGCCACAGGCAAACTGCTTCTACCACGGTGAAGTGGAGGGTCATATCAACTCGGATGTCAGCCTCAGCACCTGCACCGGTGTTAAGTAAGTGTCTCATTTTTTATTGTGACAATGGGCATGGAATCCATGCTAACCGGCTTAATATTCAATTTTATGCTTCCGCTAGCAGATCTATTTCATACCAAACCATTTTTTTAAGCAGCAACTTCTAAAATGCACCATTTTCTCTCAATAAATGCTGATTCAGGCCAGCAAATGTGCTTTAAATAATTGTTTTCACTTTATATTAGCACAAAGTGCCCTGTTCACTATGTGTTTTGAATCCAAATCACCTGTTCTCCACTCATATACATAAAATTCTGGTTTCTGGTACTAGCTGATAATTTTCCACTTCAAGGAACATCGCTTCTGTGATGTGTGTTGCTGCTTTAACTTTCCTTGAGTGTTTGAACAATAAACATTTCACCTAAAAAAGTGACATGTTAGCTTTAGCATGTGTGCAGTCAAGCCTTCAACTTGATCTTCAGCTGTCAGTTACCACCAGAAGATGGGTCACAAGTGGACCAGACTACCACCAGACATGTTTGTGGTAGTTGAAACTGTTTTCAGGCAGCTCTGGGAGTGTTCTCTTGCCTTGGCGCTTACCTCCTTTGTTTCTTGAGATGCAAGATAAAGGAAGGTGAACGCGGCCCCTAAACGCTTTGACAGAAAGCACCTGCAACCCGGGGAAGGTGGCTCTGCATGCTAACGTGCCGGCGAGCCTCCCTGCTTTGCCTTTCCTGCTCCTCTTCAGTGCCAGTGCTGGATTTTAATCAGTGCCTCTCCACCCAAAAATGCCACCGTTTGAACTTGCTGAAAGCATTAAATTACTCATTTAAAGGCTTTTCCTTGGTTCAGATCACTAACCGAAGCCCCGCCAGCCCTTCGGCTGTGTTGTTTGCGTGATTTAAGCCTCTTTGCAAGATGTGAGTGATGTTCTGTTGCCTGTATTGTCCAGAATGTGTTATCAGAGGTGTCATCCATCATTGTTACCCGGCCTAATGAAGATGTCAGGCTAATCACAAGGCTAACAGGCAGGTACAGTCTATGGAATGAAGCTAAGCTATGGGCTGACACTCTGCAGTCTGCAGTCAGAGAGATTGTGACACCCAACTCATTTGCACCCCTCACGGGATTTGGGAGTCATGAGAAGTTATAATGTCGCCGCGTTTCAAGTATAATTAATGATCTCAGTAATATCATTGGAAAGCATCAGGAATGTTTTTGCAGCCCAGCCAAAGCTCTGAACTGTGTGCTGAGTGATTCCCTTGCGGGAGCCTTCGCTGTAGCCCCAACGTTTATTTGTTTTATGTTATTTTACTGCAGTTTTTCCTGCAAATAAAAATGAAACTAATTGGACAGAAAGTTGGGGGTTGATCGGCGCGCCGGGACTAATTGATCGCAGGACGGGTCGCCGTGATCTCGAAGTTCATCCAGGCTGTGTCTTTAAATCTCAGAGGTGAGGGCGGAGGAGAGTGAAGGAAGAGGAACACGTAAGGCAAGAGAAAGGTCAAAGTGATACGATCGGCTCAGCCGTCAAAGTGAATCGTACTCGCTGACGTGGGGGAATGTACGTACAAGACATATTGTGCTCCTGCTGCTGCATCAGCCTTCCTGGGTGGGGGCGCACGTGTATATGACCTGGACGCACCTGTACCTGCTCACAGACCCCTGATGGGACATTCCACACATCTGACAGGCGTGTTATCAAATCAAAATCAAATCAATCTTTATTTATATAGCGTCTTATACAATCAAAATTGTTTCAAGGTGCTTTCCAGAATCCCAGGGCCTAACCCCAGACAAGCAACAGTGGGAAGGAAAAACTCCCCTTTAACAGGAAGAAACCTTGAGCAGGACCAGGCTCATGTAGGGGGACCCTCCTGCTGATGGGGGGCTGGGCAAAGAGGAGAGGAGAGGAGAGGAGAGGAGAGGAGAGGAGAGGAGAGGAGAGGAGAGGAGAGGAGAGGAGAGGAGAGGAGAGGAAACCATGACCCAGTGGGGTGACAGAGGCTTGTCAGGTGATCATGTTTCCGGACCCCGGCAGCCTCGGCCTATAGCAGCATAGCTAAGATGTTAACCTAATGATTAGACGACCCCCTAAGTATGATAATTTTTCTATCTATGATAGTAACTGGAACTTATCGCTGCTCTCCCTGCAGAGGCTACATATCACTTGAAGACACATCCTATGTACTGGAACCCTCACCTGAACACACCGATGGGACTCACTGGATCTACACGGCCGAACACCTGGGGCTGGCCGCGGGCACCTGCGGCCACCACTCCAACCTCTCGTCTCCTGGTGGAGCTGCCGAGAGCAGCCCCTTCAGGACCTTCGGCTCCAGAGTAAGGGTCACGCTCGCCTGTTGCTTTGTGCATTCACACCTCTGCCTTGCGCGTGAATCCTGCCTTCGTTTTACATTTTTTGAGGTGAATCAAGCGATCGGCTGTGTTCCGATGGTGCACCATGAAGACGTGGGAGTGCGAGCGAGCGCTTCCTGCTTCTGATGCAAACAGGGGCACGTGGGAGGGCACAAGCATTAAACATATAAGCAGCAAACCACGTCGCGATGAAGCTTCGCAATCTCTTACATTTTCCTCTGTACCGAAGCTCCCGCGCATGCACAAAAACTCCAATTGCTTCTTCTCCAAAAATCAATTTTGACTCAGTAGCACCTTAAACTCACCAAGACTTCCCAACATTTAAAACTAATTGAGCTCTTTGGCTCTGCTTCCCTCGGCCTGGTGCTTCACTGTGCCCTGAAAAGGACTGCGAGGAGAGAATATCCTGTACCGAGCTGCCAAAGTGAAAAATGTCCTCTCACCGCGCTCCGTATTTGGATTCTGACTCACGGATTATAAATACAATACTCTGCACCCTAACTGTTGTTGAGGATTTGCAATGTAGATGGCGTTAAGTGGCCTGCTGTGTATTTTAGAATCCACTGCTTGTTGAATTATTCACTCATTTCTTCCGTCCGTCCATTAGCAGCGAGTATGGAAAGCGGGGGCCGATAAACACCGTTAGAAGGTACATGGGCTGATAAGTGGCAACGCTGGCTCCGAGAGCGAGATCAGGCTGCGGCGGGACACAGACCGAAACACCCTCTGCTCGCCCTATAGAGTGCAGGGATGAATCATAAAGGTCCAAGGATAGGGGCTTTGAAGGGGATGAGCGCCGATAAGGTGAAAACAGACTCCAGTCATCTGCTGCGGGATGGCGGCGGTGGCCAGAACAAAGGGAATCCATCCAGACAGCCGCTGCGAAAGATGGAACAGATGTCCGGGGACTTGAAAGGAGAGGCCGAAGCTAAAACATTTGTTTGTAGTTTGGTATTAAATCATTCATTTCCATAAAACAGAGGAGACCTTGTGTGTTTTCTGGGCATCCGTGTTTGCGGCGGCCTCGATATCATCCTGTATTTATATTCGATTCGATCACAACGGTCACCAGGTGCTGTTTCAAAATGGCGTCTATTTCTTTGTCACGTTTCCAAACAGGATATTCTGCTCGTATGTGAGAACCGCGTTGCATCTGAAGAGCTCGGCATGCCTCACCTGGACGCCGTGGCGTGCCGCCGCCGCTCCGATAAGCTCCCCTCGGGGGTCAAAAGATAGCGCGGCGTGTTGGCGAGGGGTGATGAGTGTCAGGTGTGGTGGGGACGTGTCCAGAGATACGACGGTTAGCTAAGGCGATGAGTTTCCTGCAGACTGCCTTGGGCTCAGAGTCTGAGACGTGGAACCTAAACACACGGCGGAGGGTTCCAGAGTGCTCTGTCTTCCTTGAAATTGAATATTGGGGCGGAATATTAAATGCACGCATTTAATTTTGATGGATTGGGTGTCCGTTTTTCCCTCAATTGTGAGTTTGAGAATCTTGGAGGAGCTAAAGGGAGTGGAATCACAAAGCAGCGTTACGTCCGAACCCCCGATCCGTTTGCTCCGGTAAATTTGCTTTTCATTTGTCAAGGAACACCGTTTTCCCGTTTTCATTTTACGCCGGCGCCATTGATGCGGCATTTGTGTGTAAACCTCGAGCCTGTGGAAGAAAAATGCAAATATTCTTTCTTCATTTGAAAGGAAACATATTAATAGTTCCCTGTAGAACTGTCGGATGCTGAATTTCCTACGAATTTGAGTTTTACTTGAAAAACAAGAGGGACATTTGGGTGGGAAATTCTCCAAGAGCTCCGCTACATTGATTGAATGTAGCATTTTTATGTGTGTGTGTGTGTCTCTCATCTCCTCTGTCCTCCTTAAGACTTGGTTATCACCAAAGGTTGCGTTTGGAGCACATTTGCCGGTTCTGGCTTATCTGTGTTGAGGGCAGATAAGAGCGGAGAGGATCCAGACTGCCAGGCCAGCAAGGATAAAGCAGCTCAGGTTGAAAGCTGGCCATAAAGTGGAAGCAGAACTCTCAGCCAGCACGATAGTATGGAATTTGCGTTTGTGTGTTTCTATATGCAGTTCTATATAGGGTCCACCATAAGGTCCATCAAGCGTCAACTCAGCTATTAAAAACAGGGTGAAAGGTCACGATATGACTTTTAATTTAGGTTCTGTTATAATTAGTGTAAATTGATTCACTCGTTGGGAGGGTTTGGTGTCATGTGAAGCTCAAAAAGGCTCAAACCTCGTTGGATATTTTCTAATGCCTGATTCATTGTGCTGCCGATACGCTGGAAATAAAGCCGACAGTCATCTTTTGGACAAATTGTCATCTTATTTGCTGCATTTTGACCCCATTTTGAAAGTTGTGCCAGAGAAAAGCAGTGATGTATTAGCTCCGAGCTTATTCCATGAGAGCGTAGTCGAAGGTCTGCCTGACCTTAGAGGCTGTTTTGGGGTCAGACTTGATGCATAGCCACTTACTGTTGTTCCCGCCTCCTTGTGGTTCTGCTGAAAAGCCATATGGAGCCTCCACCTGCTAAATTAAAGGTGTCCTTTTCCAGAGAGATGTCCTTAAGCGTGTCCTATTAACATCAATCCCCTTCCCCTCCCCTCTCTTTATCATTCTTGCACCCTTTCCCTCCTCCTGTTCCCGTGCATCTCCTCCTTCGGCCCGCTCTCTGCAGCATAAGCGCCATGTCCAGACTACGACCAAGTATGTGGAGCTGATCATCGTGGCTGATAACAGAGAGGTAAGCAGAGGTCGTGCCGTCACACATCTTCACCCTCTAATGTTCATTTCCATGGTAAGGGGTTTCCCAGGACTCGTAGCTGCCCCCCTCTGCCCCCTTGAGACCGAGATAAGACGCTCTCACCTCTTCCTTGTTGTCACAGGCCTCTATGTTCTCCTACACCCTACGACCTTCTGCACACATGTCTGGATTTCCAAATGAGACTATAAATCCCAGAGTATAAAGAGAGGACATTGGACACAAAGGTCAACATTGAACACTAGAGATTCACAGAAACTGGGGGGAAATAAAATATAAAACTGCTGGTGGAGGACGAGGTTATCTCTCTATTCGGAGCGCCTTTGATGATAGCGGCTACAACCACAGTGCCTGCGGCTACAGTGCAAGCCCAAGACTGTCATGTGACATATTTCCCAAGCAGTATCTTTGATGGCGATTAATATTCCAAAAGTCGGATCACCTTTTGGTCCTTGCTTTATTTTGTTTGCCGCTGTTGTTCAGTTTCAGAAGCAAGGCAAGGACATGGAGAAGGTCAAGCAGCGGCTAGCTGAGATCGCCAATTACGTGGACAAGGTAACAATCAAATCAACAGAGGGAATGAAGTGTAGAAATGTGAATTGTTCCAGGACGCGGCGAGCCTTTTGAGAGTCACCCACCTGTGAGTATAGGCTGATTGGATTAGGAACGGGTAATCAATTCCATAACTGGAGCGGGAGATATTGCGAAAAAGGTTGCGTCCGTGCAACCGGCCGTGGGATGCGCTTTAATAAAACATCAGGGGCAGATTATGTCGCCGCGGCAAAAGTGTGCTGTGATTTATGTTGAGGCGTTTGCTCAGAGACATTTTGTCATGTTTAAGAGACTCGCGTGTGTTGGAATGTCCTATAAAACAGTGAAGGGAGTAACAGAAGTGTTTCCTCTCTCCATCTGCAGTTTTACAGAGCCCTGAACATCCGCGTGGCTCTGGTGGGTCTGGAGGTGTGGAGCGATGTGGACAAGTGTCCCATCACTCAGGACCCCTTCACCACTCTGCATGAGTTCCTGGACTGGAGGAAGGTCAAGCTCCTCCCTCAGAGGCCGCATGACAACGCTCAGCTAATAAGGTTCATCTGCTCATGTAGATTTGAAACTCTACAGGAATGCGACAGGGAGTTGCTCCACGAACGCTCCGTCCATGTAAAACAGGGAACGGCAGCCTCTTTTGACACAAATTACCAGTTTAAGAGTGTCCCTTAACAACAGCTTGACCATAATTTTGACAAAACATCTGCAAATCAGAGCCCGTCTAATGGTTTGGGAATTGTATCGCATTCGAGCCAATGAAAGTGGAGTTAGCGAGAGCGTGTGACAGGAAAATTGCCAGTTAACAGACGATATGTAAAATGTAGTGAGATCTATCGTCATCGAAATTCTACTGGCCACAGATATACCTGATGTTAAACACAACAGAGAATATAATGCATTTGACAGCTTTCCAATTAGCATACCGCTGTGTAGCGTTGCTAAACTCTGATGGAAAGCCAGTTTGTTTGTTTTCAACACCCAGTCAGCGGGCAAATTACTATCTAACTACCTGAACCAAGTGACCCCCATGCTGTTTCAGAGCAACCAAGCAGGACCAGCATTCCCAACCCTTCCTTCTTCACTGTGTAATGAAGACAGCGTTGACAGCTGTTTGTGGGGCGGGCTCAGGGTCCCGATAGGAATTGTAGTGACACCATCTTGTTTTCTCTCCTTCAGCGGGGTGTATTTCCAGGGCACCACCATTGGCATGGCTCCCATCATGAGCATGTGCACGGCCGAGCAGTCAGGTGGAATCGTCATGGTACGTACCCTCCGTAACCCTCCTCCAGAGAGTACACCCCCCCTTCCATTTCTCCACCTTCTTCCTTTCTCACATCATGAACTTTTAAAAGGGTTTGGAGGGGTGAGTTTGCCACAGACTGGGGTGTTTTTTCCCCAGAAAAACCACGGAATGTTGCGTATCGTGTCCTTGATTTGACAAATCAGTGTTTATTGAATACACAAAAGCGTCTGACAGTGAGGGGCTGACTGGAGGTAAGGCTTTCAGCTAGTCCCCAGCTGGTCTTTACGCCGTGCTCTCCCAGATGGTAAAGTGAGGAGTTCTTATAACTGAGCTGTGCAAGCTGACGCAGACGGAGAGGACGTAAATGATTAGTTTCTAAACCGCAGACTTTGCCGTGGGGCTAACCACGACCTTGTCTGAATTGTCTTTGTTCATTTACGGAGAACCTTTTGGACTCATTAGGTTCCCTTTTCCCCCCGTGGCTCCCGTTGTTATTTTTCCAAACAGAAATCATTACTTCCCAAAACATCTGGAACCCCGACTTACCGGAATGTTACGCTAATTTCAGCGGTGTCGTGAAACAGAATGCAGACGGTGGCATTTTCTGAAAGCTTCTCAGGCGCTTATGAGCTGGGAGAAGTGAGGGTTTTTCTCGCGGATCGGAGCGGGTTCATAGCTGCAGAGCTGGTTCTCTGTTAAATATGGAGATCCGATGACCGTTAATTTCAGCCGAGTGCAGGTCTGACTGCTGAATTATGCACGATGACAGAAGACTCTGCAGGAGAGGTGCTCCGCAGCATCGCCCCCTCATCCATGAAGTGCTGCTGCCACCGCTCCATTATTTATCCGGGCGCCTCACGTGTTCGTGTTTTACACACCTTGCAGGTTATCTCTGCCGTCTTTCACTCCTCCACCCGGTCCTCGCCGCGCATCTCTGCAGCCCGTGCCTTCAGCTCACGTCTCTCGCCCGGTTCCATGTCTCCGTTTGTGAGGACGAAGCAGCACATCTGGCTCCGTTTTAGCGAGCATAGCAGAATGAAAGAGACAGCCCGCAGTCGCTTCTTTCGTTTTTCACTTTAGCGCAGCAACAAGGGAGCACTCCAACCACTTCCTCGCTTTAATCTCAATGTGCATGAAACACTTGATTTAGTGATTGATTTCCACAGGGTATTACCAAAGTCTTTGTTGATATCTTAACGGCGGGAAAGCTCAACATCAACGCAGCACTTTTGTCCACTTGCAGGACCATTCGGACAACCCTCTTGGAGCCGCAGTCACCCTGGCCCACGAACTGGGGCACAATTTCGGAATGAACCACGACACGCCGGAGAGGGGCTGCGGCTGCAGAGTCACGGCCGATCGCGGAGGCTGCATCATGACTCCCTCCACCGGGTGAGTAGCTTTCGGTGGTTCATGTCAGCTGCAGCTCCAGTGCATTTTGGCTGAGAAAACCAATCTAAAAACCCCTAAAACCCACATTTAGTTTGCATTCATCAAGCCAGCAGCAAGCTTGAATTGTCACTCTCAACGCCCGTATTGTTATTCCACACTGTCCCCCTTCGCAATTCAATGTGGCAAAGATATAACACCGTTAAAGCTGCTGGACCGTGAGGTTATGGTGGATCTGACAGCTGTTGTTGCCTTGAGGCAATATGAGTCATTTTCAGAAGGAAAGCGGCGGTTCAGTGACAGTGCACCTTCCAAGGAGTCATTCTGTGAGCTGCAGAACATTTCCAATGTATAAAGATGGACAGCACTTCCTGTCGCCGTGCAAAAGCGAGACCAGTGGAGCTCAGCACACGGCTGCTCCGTCCTGTACTGGTGTCAGTAGCGAGACGGCGCCCAGAGCTCAACTGGAAGCATGTCCTCCAGAAGAGCCTGATGAAGAAAACCTGGCTAAGAGGTCCAGCGTTGAGTGACTGGTGGCTCAGTGATGTCCAAGATGTCGTTATAAATCTTTATTAGGGCTCATACTATAGTAAAAGAGGGATACGTGTACTGGAGATGCAAATGTGCACGGTAACGTTGGTCCATGAGTCTCCTAAGGGAGAAGAAAAAATATTGAGAAAACCCCCTTTTCAGGGGGAAATAAACGCTCTTCCTCATTTTTCACTCGTAAACAGCTGTAAGATGTAGGCTTATATTTAACTCTGATGGAGCTTTATTTTTGGTCCAGGCCCGTTTCCTAGAATTAGAAAAAAAGAAGAAACAGATGAACTCTTTTTGTCTTTCTCCAACTCCGTCTCCTCTGGCTTCTCCTCCGTATTCGCAGGCAGTTTGAGTGAATCTATTCTTTGACACGCATGCAAGTTTAATGTCGGAAAATCTCTCTCTGCTGATTCAAATAAATACTTAACCACCTTTGAAAACTGCCTATTATACAGTTTCAGGAGTCGAGGTTTAAAAATATCATGAAGTCTGAAGTCATCCATCAGGACGACCTGTAAATGTTATAGTGACAGTTTGTGGGAAACACAGATGACAATAACTCAATAATCCAGGATTTTTCCAGTTTTTTGTTCGGCTCTGCAGCTCCTTCATCGCTGCCGACGGGAGAATAACGCGACATGTTCCTGTTTTAAGAGGCTTCTTTGCTATTTAATCCGGGATTAAGGACACAATGCATCTAAATACGGATGTTTAGAATGTTTTCTCTCAGCCTGCATCCTCAGTTAAATTCAGAGTCAGCCTCACACGCTCCTTGCCAGAGGCTGTGCTGCGTCCCACAGGTCCTGTCCAGTCCCCTTTGCTGTTCCACACTGCTAAACACCACTTGGCCACGTGCGCGGCTGCTGAAACTGCTTTTTTCCCATAGTTGATGGGAGAGCGTGGCCATCGTTAGTCAAGCACAACGTGTCCTGTTTGTTCTATTGTCAGTGTTCCAGGTCATATTATGATACTGGGGTTTTGAGGTTTAGAGGTAATGGGTGGTGGGTAGAAGCTCGTACTGTCCCAGCGCCTGGTGCACATGTGCACAGAACACTGCTTGTTTCTGACTCACGGTGGCCAGATAATTGTCGCCTACTCAGCTCCATCCATCTCTCAACTGCACCCTTCAGCTCTGAACTGGGGCCACTCTGAGGCCATTTAGGTTTGTGTTGCTCCGTGGGATGGTTTGATTCTAGGCATGTTTATTTTACTTGGGTTGTGACCTTTGGTCAACTCGCTCGGCTCTCTCATCAACAAAGTGGAACGTTTTCCCCCAAACTTGTGGTCCTTTTGACGCGTTCCAGGAAAGAGGATTTAAATACAGCAGGGCACGCGTGTGTTTGTAAAGTCTGTCATGTCACAAACTGACAAACTGTTCTCCAAGAACAGAGGTTCACTTTTGAGATTAAAACACAACCTTGCAAATATAATACTTGTGCATTGATAATGAGGAGGGCTGAAATATAGATGTCCATACACACAATCATGCTGGTATGTGATTAATACAGAGCATGCCGGTAGGTGGGATAAGCCTTTGGAGGGGCCAAACCACATGCAGTGATGAAATAAGCATTAAAATAGTACGTGTTTTTTTTATACGCACATAACAATAAAGAATTTTATTTGCATTTTCTTGAAAGATTTAGAGAAATTAGTCTCTTTTGGTGCCTTAGGATTATGTTTGGTTTGGACCTTTGTCCAAAAAGCAGATGCTTTGGGGGAAGGAAGAAGAAAACAGACATCCATTATTCCTTGAACACAAGGTCTGGCAAGACAGAGAGGCAGTAACATTTCAAACACCCAGCTACAGAAAACCCACACTTAACAGGAAAGGTGCGAAAAATAAAGAGCACTGCAGACGAGAAGCATTGAAAGGGAGTGGACAGATGAAAATAAAGGACATAAAAACCAGGAAACAGATCGAAGAGATAAAAGAAAACACACACACGTTCACACACACGCACGCACACAATAGCAGAGCTTTTAAAAGAAGTCGGAAGTAAATTAGAATTGACACATGCAAATAGAGTGAAAAATAACCCAAACCTTAAAACCATGGATACAGAAGTAACACATTTAACTCAAAATCAGGCGTAAAAGAAGAAAAGAACAACACCGCAGTGGCTGGAGTGCTTTCATGAGTTCAAGCAGCTTGTATCCAGATGTATGGAGAAGCTGCCATTGTTTATGTTTCTGCTGCTGTTTTCTTCGCTTGCACAATAGCTGGTAACTGCGAAGTAGCAGTTAAACAGCAGGGGTTTGCATGTAATCTGTGTTCGCCTAATGAGTTGCAAAGCAACGGGACCGCATCTTTTATGCCAAGACGCGACGGCAGAGACGGGGATGCATTATTAAGACATGGTCCCTGCACCCATGGGTCAGGCCCCAAGTAGAATGATAACTGCAAAGCAGGATCATCAAACAGACACACACATATAGATTTCCCTTGTCATACAATATTTAGGAATCAAAGAAATAGAGTCTAAGTCGTGCCATGGAAATGTGACCCACTGAAGAGCGAGCACTCTCCAGTATGTCTTGTTTAATTGGGTCCACCGGGAAATCAGTTTGAAAATGCTCTTCTCTGTCTACATCTCACACCAGGCAATAAAAAAGGCCACAACAGATCATATCACGTAATGTCATTCACAAAGGAGGCCGTAAACTTAATAATAAATGTGTCGTGAAGGAGCAGGTCGCTTTAAAGCTCTTAAAAATCAGCCAGCGTTGCTCCCCTTTTTATAAAGACTCTTCACAAGGATGGTGGAAAACTGTTTTAGCTGATGCATCACTGAAAGGGCTGGGGGATGTGATTCATAGCCTGATCAGAGATTTATGGCTGAACACCGGTGACATAAACTGGCTCTGCAGGATGTGCTGGATGTGTTTCACGGCCTTTCCTGGGATGTGAAGAATACAGACAGAGAGAAGAGAAGGGAGACCTGTGAAGCTCACGTCCAGTTCACATTGTGAAAGAAAGGCAGTATTTGCACTTGATTGTGTGCATGTGCACATGTACACGTGTGCATGAGCACATGTACACGTGTGTGTGAATATGATCAAACTGAAATTTTCAGCCGTATCCTTATTACCCCTTAAAAGATCCATTATTTATTAGTATGGAAAGAGCCTAAACGAGCACAACACGGTCTCATTCCCACCTAGTTTAAGGAAGAATCTTAAACACAACTAGCTCAGTCAGTAATGTGTGCTGAGGAAGAGGCGTATGAGAGGAAAAAGACCAATAACTGACTGGGCCAGAATGTCTGTAACCTCATCTCTTGTTCCCTGTTGAGGGATTTGTTGGAACATTTACAGTCTCCTCCCTGAAGTGGATGGGAGTGAGAGGTCGCACCCTCCAAAAGTCCCTCCAGTCTCTGGCCACTGCTGCGGGACTCTGGGGGTGTCTCGGGGAAACAACGGCACGGGTACCAAGGAGAGTGCTCTCATGATGTCTCTGATGTTCCCGTCCCCCTGTGCTCTGTCACCATGGTTACCATTTTAAGACAGGGGTTGAAACGTAAATTGACGGCTCTGCTGTGATCATCGCGAGAACAGGTTTTATTATTTGATGACTTGGGAGTCAGATCAAGCTTGAAAAATAAACCATGAAGCCATGAAAAATACACTTTTAACTGTTTGATTGAAATTTAATAATTGATTAGTTAGACCACAGGGGTAGATCATCGAGGTTTGTCAACGATCTGTGAATGATCCACGATCAACAAGGCTCTAACATCATCTTAAAGGGGGCAGGATTGGTTCGCACAATCAATCAACCATCAACTGAAGGACCTTTGAAGCAAGCCGTCAAACACGGCCCAGATGTTGACACGGGAACATGTGAAGCGTGTCCTTAAAGGAACACCGTAGCTTTATAAGACAATACAGCATTCATAGAGAGCAGGTGGACGTGGCTGTGGCTCGTCACATGGAAAGAGAGCCCAAAGGCTGCAGAGTCATTCTAGGTCTCCACGAGGTGACGGACCAGCCTCCCATGGGGAGAGTTGCTGTCTCGCGTCACGTTATTTTGACTATAGTGTGTCATGAGCCCCAGATGTGCCCACCCTAGCTGGCCCGGGCACTGCGTTAATGGCCGCGGGGGCTGCAGCTGCTAAATTCCATTTGACGTAATGCTCAGCTATTATTTCTCCTCTCACCAGCCCAGACCGGTTCAGGGTAGACAATTATGCCTGCATTGCCTCTCATAAAGAACAGCTGGATCCTGAGCTGCCCTTGTATCTCGTGACAGACCCGACATTTGTCACGGACTGAGCGGGCGGGTAACTGTAGAACAGGGCCGACTTCACAGCAGCAAATCAGGAGGTTGCAACTGGAGCGAGCAATTTTGGCTCTGGGTTTTAGGGTAAAGAGGAAGTCAGCAGTCACTCAGGAAGAAGCCCGCCTGTTGAACAGCAGCCTTGACAGCTGTTCTTCACGGCGAGACTCCCTGAGGTACTCCGATGAGGGGAAGGGAAAAGAGGGCACAATAATAGCTGTTATTACAGCTTTCCTTATTGCTCTTACATTTTGCAATTTAGTGTCATTAAACTCTTTTACCTAAATCTGGAGTGTTTGCCGAATCAAAGTGCCCACTCTTTCACCCGAGTCGACCCTTGGAAAGAGCGGATGGAATGGCTGCGCCGGTCGGGGGTGGCTGATGTAAGCTGCCTCCACCCATGAAATCAGATGCCAGCTGAGAATGAGGTCATGTCAAAACATTCGGAGAGTGACGTGACATTTTTAGAGCTGCATTAGTTGTAGAAGTTGATCAAAGAGCGGCAGCTTGAAAGGTTTGTCACCAACGAGCGACGCGGGGAGGGTTTTTATACAGCTTATGGTAGGTATTAATGCACCCAATGGGTTTAAACCTTATGGATAAAAAGCGCAGATAAACATGTTTTGTTAATATTAAAAACTCCACTGAGCTTTGTTGTTTATGGGAAGTTGTGACCCTGGGTGCTCTAGCATTTAAACGTTTTATCTAAAATTGTTTTTATAAAAATTGAGGCCAGGAATTCTCTGCACGTTACTTGTAGATTTGTTTTAAAGAAGAACCCGCACGCCTTCACACATCTGGTTATCTCCGGCACTATATTACGACAGGGAGGCTCAATAAACCACATCAGGTTCGCAGCAATGATCTTGGCTTTCCCTCGGAGCAGACCACCCTCTCCGACCATTCCAAAAACCACATTGGGAACACGCCTTCCTGCATTTCCAGACAAATTTACGGCCACTCCAAGTACAGCAATGGAAACGCTTTTTTTCCCCCTCCAGCTCTTTTTCCCATAAAACCTTTCTTATCAGATCTCTCCTTCACTGTCACCAGGGCCTTGCGCGGTTCGCATGAAAATGGAGCTTTGGAGCGTTTAGCGAGCTCGAGCAGTTGATAGCTCCTGTGATTAGCAGCAATTAGCGCTGATTACTTCTGACTGAATTGGTTCCCTGCCGGGGGATCTTTGGTCATTTCCCACCTCCCTCTTCTCAAAAATATATTGCTGTCACTCACAGGTACCCATTCCCAACGGTGTTCAGCAGCTGCAGCAAGAAAGACCTGACTGCCAGCTTTGAGAAAGGAGTGGGGATGTGTCTGTTCAACATGCCTGAGATCAAGGTGCTCTACGGCGGACAGAAGTGTGGCAACGGCTACGTGGAGGAGGGAGAGGAGTGTGACTGTGGAGAGCTCGAGGTGAGATGCTATAGTCAGGGAAATAAAGCATTTCAACCTCTAGACGTCCTTTTTCTTTTTTTTGAGCAAGCTCCTGCCATAATTGAGACCCCGTTCTTTACCGTTACTCATAAATCACAGTTAATTACAATTCCTACCTTTGAGAAATGGAATGAGTATTTGCGTGTGTGTTTGTCGGGGGAGGGGAGCCTGTAGCTTTTGAAGTGAGCTCCAACGCTCTCCGGAAAATGAGCTTAGCATCTTGAAGATGAATCTATTCATTTCAGCCACTGAGGAGTTGTTTAGAAGGAAGCTGATTGTGATACTGTTGGCGGAGAGGAGACATCGCCGATGCCTCCATCGTGTAAATTGGGGAATTATTTAAATGGTTGCGTATTGGCATGCAAATGCTCAGTGGCGGCACACGTCGCTAAGCCACTGTACGATGAGCAAAAAGAAAAGTTAATTATGATAATGACTATAAGTAGCGGCAAACAATAGCAAGACTGTTAAAAAGTGACATCTATTAAGCATATTTGAATTATGTAATGGATTCATAATAGAATGCTTTGTTGTCTTTCAGCATTTGTTTTCACTCTGATGCCCATTGAGTCTCTTTTTTGGCTGAAAATGGCCTTGTCCTTCAAGACAATAAGCCCTGCGGGACAAAGCCAGCAGTGATAATAAAGCGCTCCTCAGAGCTGTGCCGTGTTGTGCCAGCCCATGCAGGCACCAAGTGCTCAGGCGGTACCCCCTTTCCACCATTAAAAAGCCTCATTAGAAAGCTTGGATCCTCACAATCACCGGCTCCTTCCTTTCAGCATGACTCCTCCGCCTCCTCTGGCCCCGGAGACCATGGGAAAAAGCTCTTAATGGCGAAATTCTGGAAGGCCCATCATGTCAGCCACGTCCCCTGCCAACTCCATCCATCTACCCCACCCCAACGCTGACGGTGCTCATTCGCACCGCCTGGACGATCCAAGGCTTACTGGCGTGAGAGAGAGAGTGTGAGAGAGACACAACCCCTCTGGGGGTCTAGTCAGCTCGCCACAGCGTGAGATCACATGGGCAACGACCAACGTGGAAGTACAAAAGCTTCCTTTAGCATCAGAGAGAAGACAGATGCTGGACGGCTCACGCTGGTAGATGGCCTCTATGGTGAAATGGGACGTAATGAGGAATATTCTAGAATATTGCATCTGCTCCACAAGTGAAGGAAGAAAATCTGATTTTGCAGCCAATAATTAAAGTAGCACATTCAATCTGCTGCCCTTCGTATTGATTCAATAGCACCTTTGACCACAGGCGGCGTTGCTGGTGTAGAATTTAAATGTCATACCGGTATTTGCTTTTCCTTTCCTCTGTACCAATAATGAGGGGATGCATGTCAGACAGGCAGGTTGAGCTCTGCCAAAGAAGCGGCAGAATCAGAGACTGAATGGGATGTGATGAGGAAACGCGGCACCTGAAAAGCAGAACTTTCTGCAAGGCAAATTTTGCAAAGACGAATGCTTGAATGGTCAGTCCAGCTGACCAGGCAGAAGAAATAGCACGGAAATGCTGGCAGGCAGGACGCGATGTGGCTTTGTTGTAAGTAAAGGTAATTCTGGAGGGCGCTTTTTCTCCTTATTTTGTATTCCCATCACCCTCCCTCGCACGGCGGCGATGAAAGTGTCGAAATGAGCTCCCATCAGATGCAAGCATTGTTTGAACGTGCTATTTGCTTTCAGTTGACGGTTTTCCTGGTAGTCCAGATAGTGCCGTGTCTGCCCTGATAAGAAAGTCAGAATATTTGCTCAGAAATATGAACTCTTTGTGCCATATTATTCCATTTTACCGTTGTGCTGCCTCACCTATATTTTCTTCCTCTGCTTGGCTTCTTCCGTTTCCCTTCCCCCCCTGTAGGAATGCATGAATCCCTGCTGTAACGCCACCACCTGCACTCTGAAAGGCGATGCCGTTTGTGCCCACGGGCAGTGCTGCCAGGACTGCCAGGTGAGACCTACGCCGACTGGAGAGGCCGTTTTAAAGGCACCCTGCTGAGATTCTCTCGACCCAATGATTGTTGTCTGAACACAGCTGAAGCCGGCAGGCACGCCCTGCCGAGAGCCCAGCAACTCCTGCGACCTCCCCGAGTTCTGCACCGGCAGCAGCCCCGACTGTCCTGCGAACGTCTACCTGCACGACGGCCACGCCTGTCACAACGTGGACGGCTACTGTTACAATGGCATCTGCCAGACTCACGAGCAGCAGTGTATAACACTCTGGGGCCAAGGTCGGTGAAGCCGCCCCTCTTACCCCCCTCAACTGGAACACATTGCCCGTGGACACTTCAATAAAGATCGCTTTTTATTGTCTTTTTATGCGCAGGAGCAAAAGCGGCTCCGGGCATCTGCTTTCAAAGGGTTAACTCCGCAGGAGACCCATACGGCAACTGTGGCAAAGACTCCAAAGGGTCTTTTGCCAAGTGTGAAGCACGGTAAGACCTCAAAGATGGAAATTAGCCATAATTCCCTGATGAACTAGACTCACTCAGTTCATCAGCGAAAACATTAGCAGCAAGATGTTTCACATTAGCATATCTGAAAATTAAAAATTCATTGAGTGTAACTCAGAAGCTGTACATTAGTGTCACTTGGCCTCATAAGCTGGTACATTTTTTTTAAATCAGCGCCTCAATTAATTGCTCTTTAATTTGTATTAAATATATTTATTCGGCAAAGGAAGTCTGTTTATGTGCGTGTAGAGGCCTTCAACGGACCGCACAGTGGTTCCTCTGACGGGTGGGACGTAATTAAGCGAAACAATATCGCTCCCTCCGTGATTCAGCAGTGAGAGTGAGGAGATGTTTTAAGCCGATGACAGGAACACTTGGCCATGGATCAGCACCGCGGCAACTACCTACACTGACAGAATCCATTGTTGGGAAAAATGGAATCGGAAAAAGATCCGATCAATTTCTCCACATCGCAAATAATCAGGGGGGAGAAATTCCCATCGGGCACTGCCAACGTCTCGTTCTGCGCAGCAATGTTTTTTAATCCCCCCCAAAACTTTAACATTAACTAACAAATATAATTAGTACACTTGGCATGCTGTTTGAAAGCTTATAGTGACTTGGAGACATCCAGGCTGATGGAAAATATCTGGGGTTATGGCCTTAGAAACACATAAACAAGCTTCCTCTCTGGCAAGTCTCTCTAATTGGATGCCAAGAATGACAGAATAATAAAGAAATAACCACATGTAGTGTATACACATTTGGTAAAGTGACGTGATTCAATTATCGCAGTTTTTTTCTCCCCTGTTCCTGGTTCTCTTTGCAGCGATGCTAAATGTGGCAAAATCCAATGTCAAGGAGGAGCCAACCGCCCCGTAATTGGTACCAATGCTGTTTCCATAGAAACGAATATTCCCTTGCAGGAAGGAGGGAGGATCCTGTGTCGGGGTACGCATGTTTATTTGGGCGACGACATGCCCGACCCCGGCCTGGTCCTGACGGGGACCAAGTGTGGAGAGGGACTGGTGAGAAACGGGCTCTGATGGGGCCCATCGCCTCTTAGAATTCCGATTTTTATGTTACGGTTGATTTTTTTTTTAACATGTATCTCCGCTTCAGATGTGCCTGAATCGCCAGTGCCAGAACGTCAGCGTTTTTGGCGTGCACGAGTGCTCGGCCAAGTGCAGCGGTCGAGGGGTGAGCACAGTACCTTGCTTGACTCTTCATACAAAAACTTTTGCGCACGTGCGGCACGGTTTCGGGGTGGATCGGCAGTCTCGCGGCGCTCTCACCACGATGATGCGACCCTCACTCCTCTCCCGCCCTGCGCAGACAAATTCTTTTGTACAAGACCATGCATTTGTCGCCATAGCAACAGCAGTCTCAAGTGGCCTCTGGTGGCTGCAGAACAGTTATGGTAAGAGCTATGACATTTCTGACGCGCTGGAGATAAAAGAAAGCGGGGAAAATAGCTAAAAATGTGTTTCTTTAATATTACAGGCTAACATTTTATGTACGGTCCTCACTGTTCTCTCCCCAGCTTAAAACAGAGGCTAATTTTAACAGTAATAGGTTCGAAATGACCCGAACACAGCGAGTGGGGAGCTGTCGCAATCGCTCGCAGTTAATCATTACAGATTTTGAAGGGTTCCATCAATTAGATATAATGGCTTCATTTATGCCAAGCGGGAGGCGCCATTCATCAAACTCTCAGGCAGTCGTCCTTGTCCCAAAAGCTGTTGGGAAGCTCAGGTTGTATTAGGACAAACACTGGGACACTGCCTTTGTGCCTCTGCCCTGGAAACATTCAACATTCCTATCTGTTTATCTTCCACGGATCTGTGAAGCTGTTTCACTAAAAAGATGTTTTCTGTCGGATTAGACGGGACACACATATGTGCACAGATTAGCTCAAGATGGAGCCCTGGGACGAAGGCCCGTGCTTATTGTATATTCCAAGGAATCTGGACAGGGAGACAATAGAGTTTTTAAAAATATCTGCGCTGGCCTGACATGACATACAGTATCTACTGTTTTTGAGTTTTTCATGGCTGTTTGGAATTATTTGGAAACATTTACGGCTTTCAAACGTGAGAATTGTCTCCTCTTATTTATTCGATGTAATAAAAGTAGTTTATCTATAGAGAATCAGCTATGAGTGCAGACAGGCGCTGGAACCGCACGAAGAAAGACGGACTGATGAGACCAGTTTCAGCTCATTTAACAGTTAATTGTCCATTTTAAACGCTGCAGGTGTGCAACAACAACAAGAACTGCCACTGTGAGGCCCACTGGGCCCCCCCGTTCTGCGACAAAGCGGGTTTTGGGGGGAGCGTCGAAAGCGGACCAATTAGATTAACAGGTAAGTTGGGCATTTCGCTCCAGGATGCCCAGTCCAGCATCTAGTCTGTGAGAATTTGTGAGAACATTCCAAGAGTTACAAACTTTTTTATGGCTTCCAATGAACCTTCCCGGCCAACTTATCCTCCACGGAAAAACTCATTAACTGACTTTGCTGTCCCTGTTCCCATGTGTGCTCGTGAGCAGACAGCAGGAACCTGACCGTGGGCATCCTGGTGGCCCTCCTCACTGTCCTGGGAGCCGGCTTGATTATCTGCGTCAAGAGGAAAACGCTCCAGGGGCTGCTCTTCACCAGCAAAAAGAACCCGATGGAGAAGCTCAGGTGCGTTTTTCGATGACATCATCCACTCATATCCTTTAAAGATGATTGAGATTGACATTTTTTTTTTCCAAATTCCAGATCTATCAGTGCTGATGCGAACAGAGCGGCGGCCGCGCCAAGCCAGCCTCCAGCCGTGAGCACGGCGTCTCCGTCTCGACCGGCCCCGCCCCCACCTCACAGCTCCAAAGTCTTCAAGGTCGAACCCATGTAGAAGCACATCTTATGGGGGGGTTTTGACACATCTTCTGGACACGATCCGCACGGCGTTGCGCTAAGCTAACGCTAATCGAGATTGGCATGTTGTTTTCACCGCACCTCATTCTGATCCAATTAGGCCGTGGCGGCGGGAGGGTGGGAGCAGCATAATCTTTATTTTTAACAGCTGCCTCTTACACAAAGAATGCTAATGTGGGTGGTGGTTGGAGGAGAGGTGGGGGGGTTAACGTTGAGTATGCTGGTGCACATAATTGAAAGACAGTGCAGCTGTAATGAATTGTATGTCTACATCTCTTTGCGACTTAACGGCTTTATTGCTGCCAAGGCGTGCTTTTTTTTTTAATGGGGGGAGACCTGCGATCGATTGAGTTAGGGCCCGCTGCAACGAGAGGGGCCGTGGCAGGATTGACATTTGCGGTGCGCCTCGCCGTGCGGGTGAGGCGAGCGGAGGTGGAGGAGGTCTCTCGCTGAGATTGATGTGCTCTGTGAGTAGCATGTGGTTTTCGTTACAGCTCCCCAGTAAGAGGAGAAAGGATGTAAGGCTGTTTGATGTGGGTGCAGATTAGGTCACTTCCCACCTGGAGCTGCGTTGAATCGCTGCGTGTGTTTTTGAGTGTTGTCACAATACAGCATTCTTTGATTTTTAACACAACACTTTTTTTTTTTTTTTTATCTAGATACCTCAATGAATCTGCCGGCAGATATTTAACTTTTGGTCTGTATTTAATTAATTTCAAACGAGATGAGTCTTTTTTTTTTCATTAAAGAGTCAATTTTTTTCTGTTTTGCTGCCCAGTTTCATAAATTTTGATGAAAGCAAACCTAGCTTTTGCCTTCTTCGGTGACAAGAGAGGTAAAGCTCCAGATACTGATCCCATCACCTCTGTCTCAGTTGGGGGGGGGGGGTTAGCCGTGGTTTCCTTCACTTCGGTGGCTGCCAACAGCTCTGTTTGGTCCTTCATTTTGAAAGGTTACCTGAGAAGGAGTTGGAGAATAGTAAGCAGAAGGAGCGTTTGATTTATTCACCTCTGTCAGCAGGACCAGATGGCCCCCTCTCTGATTCTTCTTCTTTTGAACTTTCTGCAGGCTTCTCCTCACCATCGGCTGGAGCCGGTATTCCCGTCCGCTCCCTACCCTTCTCATAGCCTGCGTCCACTGCCCCAGTGCCCTCCTGTTCACCTCAGCCACCCCGTCCCCGTGTCTCTGACGTTGTCCCTGTCTCCTGGGCCCATGCAGCCGAGGCCCCCGGTGCCTCCACCTCACGTCCACATTGGAGGCAGAGCTCGTCACGGCTCCTGCAGGATGGTGATGGTGAGATAATTCTTATTTTTATGCGATTAAACCTCTGCACCTTCTCCTCTGGGACTCCCGCAGCCTTTCATCCCAATAAATGATGACCTGACCTACGAAGATGGGTCTGATGTGACCTTTTTCTTGGCTCCTGTGGGTTTTAGGGTACAACACAAAATATACATGATGACAGCTACAAAACATGAATAAAGACGCTAAAAAGCCCTCTTCATCCAGACTTTAAATCCACAACGAAGTGCCACATAAATAATAAAAATGGATCCAGACTGGCAGAGAGACGGAGGGAAAAGATGAAACAGCAACTGGAGGCAGGAAGTACGTCCAAATATCACAGGGTGGTAAATCTGGTGCTGCTGAGATTCTGATGGCTTTGTTGATGGGATAAGAATGCCAGAGGTTTGCAGCGTTAATTCTCCTTCTCCCAGCAATTCCCTAAATCTGGTATCTGACTTTAATCTGGTTTAAATCTCTGTAGGCAGAAACATGGCGATACAGACACTCGTGATGTGTCTCGAAATCATCTAAATTACAGATGCAGACATCGCTGGCGTTAGCCGGGTCCACTGCAGCTTTGTTGCCTCGAGGACGAGAAATTAAGAGATGAATCACTGGATAATTGATTATTCACCGGCCTGATGGAAGCTGCTCATACAGAATGAAGAGGAAAGGCGATTTATTAGGCTCACTAGTGATTAACAGACTAGTCTCTTTTAGGCTACAGCACAAATGGCACTACCGGGGAGCTAGAGGCACGCTGGGCTAATTAGAGGTGTGCTCAACATATAATGGGCTTTTATTCTCGTACGGAATAATGGAGGGGGTCACGTCGGTGCTCTGGGTTTTAGGCACATGAAGGAATTATCAAATAAGGGAAAGAATTCCTTTTTACCTCTGCTGGTGCCATTAATGACTGCGGTAACAACTGCCTGTATAAACATTTAAGATTGTAAACAGTGAATAAAACGCAACAGCTGAGATATAATCTGATGTGTTTATTAAAGGAAAGCCCGCGGGTACGTAAAGGGTGGCGTGTAAACAGAAAACGAGCGTGACTCTAATTTAAAATGCCCATTTGGTGGGCCCTGATAGGTTCCCAAGCACCTGTGAAGCAGCTGAGGTCCAGAAGCTCTTGGCCATGTTGTGACTTCAGGAACTAGATTTCCCTTCCTTCTCATCTTTCTGCTACGCATCGTCAAAGTGTGGAGCTCCACATGTCCGTCGGCATCACTTTATGTTTTGACTTTGTAAACTGCTCAAAAGCTGTTTGGCTGCTGTGAGATGCTGAAAAAGTCCCCCGTCCTTCCCCTCTCTTCAGAGGGTGAGTTCTGTGCTGAAGGACATGAGAGCCTTGTTGAAGCCCATGGAGTGATTTATTATTTTTAATTTTTTATTATTATACATCATGTGTTGCCAGTGCCATTGTGGTTAGTACCTTGCTAACGTTCCATTCTGCTGGGCATTTACGGGACAATTGCATGACAATATCCAATAAGAAAGTGGCACTTCACACAAAACGTGGAATAAAACATAGGAATTATGTTTTAAATAGGAAACCCTGGCTGTATGGGTGAGTGAGCTCTGAGTTCCCTCCTGATGTTTGTGGGAGGCTTTACCCCAGAGGGGAAGACGCGAATAGAGACCAGATGAGGGCGAGGTAACAGTCCTCCATCATGATTTCAGTCTCCAGATTAAAACCACATGACAGTTCCTCTCACAGAGGCGAGCAGCTCGGGCCGGGCCGCCCCCGGCCCTGAGCGGGGGACCGGGCCTGCACGCTGGGGTCGCAGTTGTCAGACTGTGACTGCCCCCTGGTGGTGATGGGCTCTAATTGTTTGGACGTGTTTGTGTCTCCCAGGAGATGGAAAAGCCCAGCCCGCCTCAGAAACCCCTCCCTGCTGATCCGAGGAGCACCCGTGTGGTTCGAAGCCCCTCGGTGGTGCAGGGTCACATTCTAGTCCAGGGTCCCTCTGTTGTCTGTGGCCCCCCAACAGCCCCCCGGGTACCCACACCTGTCCGGCCGGCCCTGCACCCTAAGAGGTCAGTTTTACTATTCGCCAGATTTATGCAAACACAACACTATTAATGACCATTCCCGCTCTCGTCCCTCTTCTAGACCCAGTCCCAAACACCCCCCAACTCTACCAAAGCCTTGCTTCGTTGCCAACGTCAAATTCAACAGCTGAGACCCAGGAGGAAGTTGCGATAAGACACTAAGAATTTTGCACTATGAAAACTCTGGAAACCTTAAAAACATGGCGGCTCCTCCGGGTTTCCTGTCTGGAGACGGTGTCCGTCCGGTGCTCTGTCTCTGAATGGTGCTACCAGTCTGAGCTCAGGTACATTGTGAAGTATTTATATTCTGTATTTATTGCCACTCGTTGCACTGTGCCAACACTTTTACTGCACAGCAGCAACTTTGAGGTTTCCTGTCTTTTTAAAATTTGTCGTTTGCGTCCATTACATGAATTGTCCTTCGTGAGGGATGTAAAACTCATACAAGGATAAACAATACAAGGAACAATCTGTGAAATTATTGATTTGAGAAAGGCTTTTTGTGAAATGTGTTCAAATGAAGGGAGCTTTTTTTTGCTCAGCAAGAGGGGATGGAGGAAAAAATACTGCAATGAAGGATGAGCGGGAGCTGCAACAGGCGTGCACTCAGAGAAATGAATAGTTGTCCTTGGAGAAGAAGTTCTGGTCTGTTTCTTCAACGTTTATAACTCAGAAATGTAAAGAGCTGAATTATAAAATGCCACTGACATTTCTGTTTTGATTAACAAGCTCCGGGGATTGTGGGTAGCAACATATGAAGCCAACACAAAGAGACTGAACTGCTAAAGGTCACGTGTGTTTCCCTCCGTCTCTGTCTACACACAAGGAGCACGTTTTATTTTTTGGATGGATTCACTTGACAAGGACACCTCAGCCACAAAGTGTCGGGGGGTGAACAGTAAACAATGAGCCACGAAGAACCGAAGCATCTTATTTTTCGTTCCGTTTCGGTTGCTTTTCTATGCTTTTCCAATTTTGGATACTGGGATGACTTGTTAAAACTGATCTACACGTCAGACAAAAGGAAGGAAAAAAGAAAAAGTACGTACTGGGATTGAAATAACTGAACTGTTTTCATTTAGCAACATGCTGTATATACCCTCGCTGTGAGCAGCGTCTCCTTTACCCACTGCTCCCCTGTTAGCTGGTTTTAGATTTTTGTTACTTTTGATACGGTTACCTTTAATACTGCACTTGTTTTGCGTCTGCCGCTTTGTTTCTGTCGCCTTTCTGCAGCACGCCGTCTTGGAGTCGCCCGACTGTACAAACGCCATGTTGCAGGTGAAACCGTCTGTGTGATGAATGCTTCTTTGTTTTTATTGATTCTTTGATACACCACATGTAAAGAAAACACTTTATGTGTCTGGTCCTGGTATTCTCAGCAGTATTATTAAAGCAGTTTTTCAAGCACTGTGCAAGTTCTTCTTTGATGCAGTAAAATGGAATAAATGAGCACGTTTCAAAACGTTTTTCAGCAGCTTATAAAGAGGGAAGCCTTGGTGAAGTCACTGCTGAGAGCTATTGACAGGAGCGAAGGTTGAACAGTGTGTTTGACCTGGACTGATCAATACACACATTTATGGACGTCATACGTGTGTCATATGAGAGAGAGTGGAGGCAATATTTAAAATTGTATTGACATTTGACCTTTGGATCACAGCTTTAATCCTTAGTTCTTATCTATGTATTGCAAAATTGTACAATTCATTTAATAACAGAACATTTGACTCCTGAGTCTCGACGAAGAAAAATAAATCTCGAATTCAGATTATGGTCACAACACAAAAGTTTCAATTTACGTGTGTACAATTCATGTTAACCAAAAATACAAGAATGTTTAGGTGACTTTCGTTTTGGGCTTATTTTTAAGCCGTCTTAAATCAACGAATACATTTCTCTGTTATTGATTTAATATTGATCTACTGATCTGTACGTTTGTGAATATTAGGGATGTGAGGTAAACCTTGTTTTCCACGTGACTGTGGGGTCTGATCCCCCACACCCCCTCAGTTTAGCCCTCGGCTCTGTCGGACGCGCATTAGAACACGTCGGCGACAATTACGCGCCGGTGCGCACCGCGCGTCAAGCAGCCTCCCTCATTTGGAACGACGCTAAAGTTTAGCCAGTTTTATTGCTTCTGATCGTGTTTGTTAGGTAATTGGCTTTTATTTAACAGGCTTTTTTGGGGGGGAAACTAGTAATAATAATAATCACACATCTAACCGAATGGACCGATCGCGGGGTTGCTAGGAAACTCCTACTTTACGCATGATCCAACATGTCCGAGGAAAGTATCCCACAGAAGAGTGACAGTGAGGACTGTCCCACAGAAGACTCCTTCGGCTTCGGTGACGATCTGGAGTTAAATCAGTTCGACGGTCTGCCTTTTTCCTCCCGTTACTACAAACTACTGAAGGAGAGGAAGAGCCTGTCCGTGTGGCGGGTCAGGTGCGAGTTTGAAGATGCTCTGGCGAACAACCAAATGGTGATTGTGTCGGGAGCGGCAAAGACTGGCAGGAGCACGCAGGTACGGCACGGCTTCATGCATCTTCTTTCCTCTGCGGGCCGGAGGGTGAAGCAATCAGGCCTGATGAAATATTGATGGAAAAAACGCTTTTTACTCTCGTCGTTTGAGCCTCAAAATACTCCAGCATCCAATCTGCGTGCCAGAGCGAGCGTGTGAGTGTGTGGGCTGATTTGAATCTAAAATTACACCGCTCTCCATTCTTTGACATGCACTCGAACGCGAAGCGGCACCGCTGTGACAAGCTGCATAAACAGGCTGCCCAGCTCAGCAGATGCTGTTCAGGCTGTCCAAACTGCTGCCTGAAGCCTCACAAAGGCTCCGGTGGGGGTTGTTAGGGGAGCCCCTGCTGCTAAGCCCTGATCCGCTGGAGCCGCCTGGTGCTGCCAAAGCAATTTTCCATTATGAGAGATAACACCATAGGATATCTCCTGTCACCGCTCCTGTGCGCTGTCACAGACGCCGTTGTTTGGATTCCAAGGCAGCATGTGTCACTGAAAACTGCAGGGAAAATATTGCATCGTATACATTCCTGTTTCCTTAATTCTAACCTGCGGCTATTTTTCTGAGCCTGCTTTCAGATCCCCCAGTGGTGTGCCGAGTTCTGCCTGTCGGCCCAGTACCAGCACGGCATGGTCGTGTGCACGCAGACCAACGGGCAGCAGGCTGTAGGTCTGGCCTTGCGCGTGGCCGATGAAATGGACGTCAACATCGGCCACGAAGTGGGCTACACCATCCCATTGGAGACCTGTTGCTCCTCCGACACCATTCTCAGGTTTGTTGATGAGTCGATGAGCTGCCTGCTAACCCATGTTGATGTGCAGGGATGAGCCCCGGGCCACTTTCCTCCAGAACTGGGGTCCACTGGGCTGTGATTATAGCAATTTAGTGTCTCTAAAAAAGAAAAAGCCCATACACAATGTTACCAGAGTCAAACTGAGGGCTGGGCTCAACTTTAGGTTAGACCTTGTTTCAAAATGTCACCCTTGTCTCTTACATTTCAGGTAAATAAGCCAAGAAGCCCTTCATCTTCTCTGTGCCAACATCCTTCCAGTTTCTGTTTGATAAAAACTCAAATTATTCCTGGATATGTTCTGCCACCTCCGTGTGATCTCTCTGATCTGCTACCCTCTGCACTTTTGTCAAGATTTTCACTCTAAAAATAAAATAACCGCGCTATAATCTTGTTTCTTTCGCTTGAAAGAAGTTTTCTCAAATGTCTTTCGAGGTCTTTAACACTGAAATGACCCTGAAGTTTCCCATTCCTGTTAATCTAGTTCCTGTTGAACTGTCACTCAGGTACTGCACTGACAACATGCTCCTCAGAGAGATGATGTCCGACCCTTTCCTGGAGAGCTACGGCGTCATCATCATCGATCAGGCTCACGAAAGGACGGTTGGCACCGACGTGCTGTTGGGTCTTCTCAAAGACGTCCTTGTGCAGAGGCCAGATCTCAGAGTGGTGGTTCTCACCGTCTCACCCATGGAAGACAAGCTCCTGAGCCACTTCTGGGACATGCCTTCAATCCGCCTGGAGGTTTCCTTTGCTGCTGATGTTGTCCACAGTCCGGGCGGGAGCAAAGATTACTTCTACTCGGCACTGAGACTGGTGCTGGAGATCCATCGCACCAAGGAGGACGGAGATGTTATCGTGTTTTTTGCCTCATCCGAGGTATAAGATGTTTTTAATTGGTTTGATTGAAGTATCACACGTTTTACTAATGTCACGTACACGGTGTCTTCTTCAGGAGGTTGATTGTGCCTATAGGATCCTCAAGAAAGAAGGTTCCAGGCAGGGGGGTGAGCTGGGCCGAGTGGTGCCTGTGATCCTTTGTCCTCCTGAAGGAGGCTCACCATCTGTCCTGACCGAGGAACCAAATTCCAAGAGATCCAGGAAGATTTTCCTGGCAACACCGAGGGAAGAGGACATGTGGTGGCCTGCAGAGTCTGTCAGCTTTGTGGTTGACACAGGGGTCCAGAAAAAGATGGTAAATTATGACCAACTACCCCAACGCTCTCTCTGAAATCAGGAATTTGCTGATATTGTCATGCTCTTGGGCCTCAAAGGTGTATAATCCAAGAATAAGGGCGAGCTCGGAAGTGCTCGGTCCAATCAGTCGATGTCAGGTCCAACTTCGGAGACAGTTGTCTGGAGCAGCGGGTATGTCCACGAAATCACTCTAAAGGTTTAGTTTGTTTCTGATTGGGAAAAATGTTGGATTAACCGAATTTATGTTGTAGGGAAGTGTTTCTGCCTGTACCCAGAAGACGGTCAACTTCCCTCAGAGAACTGTCCACAGATCCTGGAGGCCAACATTACACCCACTGTCCTGTTCCTGAAGAGGATGGAGATAGCTGGCCTCAGGCAGTGCGATTTCATGGACAGACCAGGTCTGCGAGTGGAAATAGCCGGGTTCACTGTTCCCACAAAAGAAGGTGGATGGTTGGGGGGTGGTGGGGGGAGGGGGGGTCTTCGTGGAGAGGAAGCCCGAATGAATTTCGCCTGTGTAGCTGTTTGGGTCCAGTCAGCCATGATTTAGCTGAAATGACAGGACTTCGCTGCTATTGTCTGAACTCTGACTCGCCTGCCACGAACAGAACGGGTCAAAAGAGGCCAGCTCATTAACAATTAACATGTCTGGTCAGGACAGCTCCGGAAAAGTACAATGAAAATGGAGCTGCAATCTCCAAAAATCTCAGCAAACCGGGAGATGGTATTTAAGAAACGTTTATCTCTTTCTCCCTGTAGGCCCTGAGGGTCTCATGCAAGCATTGGAAGAGCTAGATTACCTCGCAGCGTTGGATGATGATGGTAACCTGTCTGAGATTGGAATCATAATGTCTGAAATCCCCCTGGACCCGCAGTTGGCCAAAGCGTTGCTGGCATCCTGCGAGTTTGACTGCGTGAGCGAGATGTTGACCATCGCGGCGATGCTTTCGGGTACGAGGAAATTGGCCGGTCTTTTTGAATCTCGTCGATGACAACGTCCTCGTTTGGTTTGTGCTCCAGCGCCAAGTTGCTACGTGAACATGACGCGGGAGGCTGCCCAGCGACACAGGAAGTTCCAGCACCCTGAAGGCGATCACTTCACCCTCATCAACATCTACAATGCTTTCAAACAAAGCCAAACAGCACAATGTAACTTGAGTCTCCAGCCTGTTTTATTTATATTTTGTAAGTTTTATCAAGGTGATTTGACATTAAACCACTGTTTACCCCAGATTCGAGTCCGGAAAAGTGGTGCGAGGACAATTTCCTAGATCACTCGTCCCTGAAGACAGCTGAGGCCGTCCGATCAGAGCTGACAGACACCCTGAACAGAATCGAGCTCCCCATTTCCGAAGCCTCGTTTGGAACCAAGACCAACACCCACAACATCAAAAGAGCCCTGTTGGCTGGGTTCTTCATGCAAGTGTGTGGAGGTTCTACATCTTTGGTCCAATTAGTGTCCAAACAGTCTGGGTCGGATTTAACTATGTGATTTCCTAAGATCGCTCGAGATGTGGACGGAGCTGGAAACTACTTCATTCTGACACACAAGCACGTCGCCCTCATTCATCCGCTCTCCAGCTACGGGGCCCAATCGCACAAGCTGGGGCTGCCAGAATGGGTGGTCTTCCACGAGTACACGCTGTCAGAGGACAACTGCATTAGAACCGTCTCTGAAATTTCCCCTCAGGTGTAAGTCGACACAGATATGCACGCACAAATTGATTTTATTTCTTTCTTTCATCGTATTACTGTAACAAACATGTTTGGTGTCACACTAAAACTGGGACATTTCCTCAGTTTAAATCTAATCCTCTTACAACAGCTGTCATTCCTAATGTAATGAAAAGCATTAAATCTGTTTGTTTTGACTCTTTAGGTTCATTCAAATGGCCCCGCTCTACTTTTTCTACAACCTGCCCCCTAGTGAAAGTAAAGAGATGCTGCAAGACATGTTGGACCCAGTTGGGTCTACAAAATGTACAAAGGAGGAACTAAGCGCCACCACAGCCAGCACTGAGGCCAAGAGCAGCTGTGCAGAGGCGCCGCAGACTGCTGACAGATGTGCGATTCAGTGAAGTCATAAATTGAGCGGGAGTACAACCAAATGTATTTGTTTTGTGAAATGGGAATCATACACTGTAAAATGCAATTATTCATTTTGATGGTTCTAAGTCGTGTTTTCTCATGTCAAATTTTGGAAATTTAGAAATAAATCAGTGTGTGGATACTATGTGCTCCACTATTAAAATAAAGACAATCCCTACACCCACTGCACCGACAAAAGGTGGTCTGAATCGGTCTTTATTGATGAGTGAAACTTGGTTACAGAAATATGCTACTCCCACGAGCACTGAATTATTAAAAACAAGACGGTGCATCAGCAGAAGGTGTATTCATGGAACTTTACATCACTACATCAGTACCAAAAACCTGCATATCGGCATGTTTCACTTTGGGGGTTCATGTCAAAATTCACAAACTGGTTTCTGTTTATAAGGTATATTTGTACAACAAAAGCAGTACAATCGAGTTGAGAAGACTGTAAAAAAACAATAAATTCCTGATATCGTTACATCGCCATACTCCTACTGAACCGTATCCAAGGGCCTGACTGTGTTCAAGGGGCAGGTCACCGTTTATTGTGAGCCTCACACCGTTAGGTATTCTTTCAGTTTGTCCATAATGGCAGGCATTCTGTCAGCTGGTATCAGCATTACTGTCCTGAAAGGTTTCATGGGTACGTCGTCGTACGACCACCTGCCGCTCAAACAGGAGTCTGCCTCGTCCTGGACAGAGTAGTGGAACTTGATGGTGGCTTGCTGTAAAGAAGACAAATTTAAATAGTGATTTAAGCATTATTGATGGCACATTAACATTATTTTATTGCGGACTGGCCCCAATGGCTGAGAGTTATGAGTCGTTACTGTACAAATAAGTTCGCATTTTAATTACATCCGTGTATGTTGTGAGAGGATTAACATTAAATGCAACTGTAGAGTCTTCACCTCATAAAAGAACTCCTCTTCTGCATTGACAAACATGTATTCCTCTTTTGGAGCTCCTCCTCTGGCTGGAATATTCTTGCTCGCCTCTTTGCAGGTCTTACTGATCATCAGACAGTAGTGACACCTCCCGCTGGGTTTATTCGTTCTTTGGGCCTCCGCTATCTCATCCCTGCAGACATAATCAGGCTCATTTTATTTGTCAACAACCTTCTAAAGAGATAAATGATATATAGCACAACAACAACTTACTGGAGATGTTTGTGCAGTGGAAGCGCGATCTGTGGTGGCACATTGATGAAGCGTTCACTCAATAGCAGCCCCACAGGTTTGCTGGTGTCATTGAGGACCTTCTCGAGCTGCTCCATCATGCTGTGAGTCGAGTTCTTCTCGCACTGATTTAGAATAAGCTCCTTCACTTCTTCCACACACTGCACACCCTGTCAACAACAGCGGCATGACTTTAGGATTTAAATGAATAACAACAATAGAGAGTTGGTGATGCGTGCTAATGCAGTTACCTTCCTCTCTGTGAGGTTGAGCATGGTGGTTAAACCAAATACTTCATCGGGCTCACCATCATCATCGCTATCTTCTGGCACCTCCGCTTGCTGGAGCACAGTAAATAATGGAGGACAACCTGAGTATCGCCTGTAACATCTGAGTTTATTTGAAAACCACTGGGGAACTCACCCTGACCACACTGCCAACGTGATTCTGCTGAATGATGATGTCTGTCATCTCTGATGTATTAACATGAGCCTTCAGGAAGAGCTGTTTCCAAACATAAACGAGACATAAGTGAGGCCAAGCAATACAGATTAATAGAATTTAAAGCATTTCTTTAAAAGAAATGTTCAGACCTGTTGTAGAAGCTTTTTGATGCCATTATAGTCGTTGTCAGAAATGGTGTGTGCTTCAAAGTCCACCACAACCTCCTGAAACAGCAATAAAGCGCATAGATGAAACACTTGGCAGATTATCACATTTTATGACAAATTGTTTCTACGAGTTGCGTATTCACTTTCCTTTAAACAAAATTTGTGCATGCTCAGCCGCTGAAAGAACATTATATTTGGATTTATTTCCTATAGCTATAACTTAAATGTCTGACGGTAGCCTTCAATGGTCGTTTCCTAGTAGCACACAGCTGCTCAACTAGCGAGCTAACTAGCTTCTGGCTAGCAAGGCCTTGAGATAATGTTCCTTTCTCTGTCTTTACCTCATTAATCTCTTCCTCGGATGCCTCGCTGTCTTCCTCTTCAGAATCGTCTTCATCTTCGGGAATGTCTTCTGAACTGTTCTCGCTGTCTTCGGGATTTTTATCCAAACCTACCGCTCTCTTCTTAGCAGAAGAAGCCATGCCGAAAACAGTTGACAACACGCGTGTAAATACAGTGGGCGGGGCAGAGAACGGGTCACAGTTATCCCGGAAGCTAAAACTGGGCAACCGCCATTTTGGCTCTGACGCCAAGGATTTCTATTTCCAAGCGATCAACACGTGAGCCAAAATGTAGCCTTGTGACCTGGCGACTAAATGGAAGAAACCATTTCATTTATTAAAAAAGAGGACCACAGTCAAATTAAATCCATATAAATTTATTAGTGGACCAAGCATGTGATTCATTTCATTTAAAAAAGTTCTAATACGCTATTTTATAGAGTAAAAGAGTTAAGTTAAGTTTTATAGAGTTACATTTTTAAGCTTTTTGTGAGATATTTAATTTTTACCCCCCCCCCCCCTTTCTTGATGAAGTCATACGCTAAACTGTGGGGTAATTTCAAGGTATCTGAATTGCTTACATTATTTGGGCTTCGAGAACGTTTTTATACTTATGTTATTGTACGCTACGAGAGAAACATAATAATCATGTATCATACTGTGCTGTGCAAAAATGTCAGGTCCTATTAAGGAGTCTACAGCTGTGGGCTGTAGCTGTGTTTGCTAATATCAACACAGAGGAGAGAAGCCACGTCTCAGCAACGTACACAAACACAAATTCGCCAAGACGTCGGTGTCTTATTTTGATTATTCTCACATAGAACAATAATGGTGACTCAGCTATACTGTTATCTGCTTGCAGATTACGACGGTTTTAGGGTGTAGCCTAACTTGCGGTGTCTTCACACCCTTTGCTGTTTGCATTTCTCCTGCAGAATTTAAATTTCACGCTTGCACTTGTTTCCTTTGTCACATTCTGTCTTTTTCGTTTAAATTCCTCAGACAAAATGAACGTGTTACTACTTAAAGAGCCAAGAGATGGGGAGTCTGGAATTGATCCTTACATTAAGGTAGATGCTTGTACCTAGTTGTATTATAAACCTGCACTTTTAATACTTTTATGTGCTTTTGAAATTGGAACTTATTGTGACATCACAGGAGCTGGCATCACATGGACACACAGCAACCCTCATTCCTGTGTTATCTTTTGCGTTGGTCTCATTAAGTACATTGTCAGATAAGGTAAAGTTTTATTTACCTTGTTTAAATCATTTAATGCATGTGTTATTGCATTTGTATCATTTTTCATGTTGCCTGTTGTTTCTATATTAGCTTTTCCAACCAGAAAAACATGGCGGTCTTATATTTACCAGTCCGAGAGCCGTGGAGGCTGTGAAGATGTGCTTGGAAGCAGAGAAAAGAGTTGAAGGTCATTTATGTTTTACGTCGCACCTTAAAATAAACTTCCAATGCTGCCCGCTAAGACTCGTGGAAACTTTGTCCTAATGGTCATTTTCAGAATGGAACAATTGTGTAAGAGACCAATGGAACGCCAAGTCCGTCTATGTGGTCGGGAAGGCGACGGCGGCTTTAGGTGAGTGACCTTCATCCTCTCGCTGCCTCCTTCGCCTGCACTTGAATAGTCGCTGCTAATAGCGGCAGAGTGTGGCGGCCACCTGGTGTTTTGACGACACCGGCGTGCGAAGTGGTGTCACTGCCTCCGGTCAGGATGAAGCGGGTCGTATAAATGTGACGCTTCGCTGTGATGCGACCTGATTCGCTCCTCCCAAACAAGCAGGTGCAGCGTCTTCCTGACGTCCTTTTCTTCAGCCTGTTATCTTTTTTTTTTTTACAAGTTGTCTTGTGCCAGTAAATCTGTTGCGGTTTATTTGACTAAACTAAACATTACGATGCATTCTGTCGTCCACAGTGCGCAGTCTGGGTCTGACCCCTCTAGGTGAGGACACGGGGACGGCGGAGGTCTTATCGCGTGTTATCATTGAACGTAAGCTATCGCACGCCCTTGGGCCTCACCGTCAGCTCCGCCACTACGCTGTTCTGACGATCCTTAATCCTCGACATCGCAGGAGAAGACACAAATATCCCGCCGCTGTTTTTCCCCTGCGGTTCCATCAAAAGAGAGGTTCTGCCTACGGCGTTAAGAGGGAGCGGTGAGCCTGTCCTCCTGTCAAGCGCTGTTAAAAGTCCCATTGGGGGTCGATACTAATTAAAAAGCAATAATTGCTTTGTCGTTATCATCAAGGGGGTTTGTGTCTTTGTCTCCAGGAGTCCCCTTAGAGACGCTGACTGTCTATCAAACGGCTGAACATCCCAATCTGGAGGAGAATCTAAGGAGCTATTTCACGGAGCAGGTAAAACCCCAAGGACTTTCGGAGAGCGCTGCTGTGTGCAGTTGTTCATCAGGCTCCACGTTCACAGGGAACGCCGGCCAGCATCGCTTTCTTCAGCCCATCGGGGGTGAAGTTCTGCCTGGAGACGGTGCGCAGGCTGTCTGGCGACCAGCTGCCTCAGATAAAGGTGTGACACGTTCGTCCTTAAAACTCCGACACAACCATGCGGCTGCTAATCTCTCTATAACGTCTCTGCAGTTTGCAGCCATTGGACCGACGACAGAGGAGGCGATGGCTGCGGAGGGTCTGTGCGTCAGCTGCGCCGCGGAAAAGCCGACAGCGGGACACCTCGCTGCAGCGATAGCTAAAGCTCTCCAGTAGCACCCCCCCCCCCGTGGTCGGGCCTCAGTCCACACCATTGAATTGTACAGGCTGTATTATTTATGTGCTTGATCTGTTTGCTCATCCTACGAGTTTTATTTTTGTATATTGCCTAGCCGCACCAAGCTAATTCTGTGAAATCTGCTCCATGAAGTCGGATGTTGGAAATAAATTTGGCTCCGTGCGGCGAGCGTGTGTGTTTCGTGTGTGCGTCTCATCCATTCAGAGCAGGTGCTGGCACACGCCGGCCTGTCCTGAGGCGCTATTGTCCACGGGGAAGTGAGGATTTTCGCACGTTCCCACCGAACGACAGCAGAACCGTTTAAAACCAGCGGAGCATGTGTAGCACATCAATGCCGGCCAGTAAAAGCGGGTTTATTTTTCACCCCGTCCCACCCCGGTGGTCTCCCTATAAAGCACTCCTCTTCTTTCACCTGCCATTTTTACCTGTAAAGCCTCGAGTACACCGGCGCCACGATGCTGACTTTGATCCAGCTGATTCTTTTGCTTTTTTGGACGAGCGTCGGCTCAGCCGGCGCGGAGAAACTTTACCATCGCCGGGATCGTTCTGATGTGCGGATCGTGCACGCTAATCAGGCCCGGGTTATAACGGACAAGCACGCCGCAGAGGTACGCCGCACGTTCACTTGTTGGCGCCAGGGCTCGTGTTGAACTCACTTGTCTTCTGCCTGCAGGTATTTCTCTCTAGGTATGGATTCATCAAGCCGGTGAACTGGGAGGAGGCCCAGTTTGAGGGCTCTGCCAGCGCTTTCACAGATGACTTCCTGGAGGACTTTGGAGACGCCGTCCTGGAGGGATCATCCCAGCATCCTTTAAGAAACCCGGCCTGGGACGGCAAGGACCCCGACGGTGCGAGTCAATCCTTTATTTCAGCACTTGAGGAGTTCCAGAGGGTGTCGGGCCTGCCTGTCACTGGCGTGTTTGATGGGGCCACCAAGGAAGCTATGAACAAACCCAGATGCGGAGTCCCGGACAAGGAGGTCGACCGGAACGCCGCCGTGGACCCTGAGAGCAGCTCCTCAGCCAGTGACACTGTTAATGAGACCGACGCTAACAGGACAGCGACTAATAGCTCTGTTTCTGCCGACTCGTTCGAAGATGACGCGTATCATTTAAATGACACGGATGGTTTTGACCTAAAAGGTCACATTTCAAACAACACTTCTGTTAATGGGTCACATGATGGTGACATGGGCAATACCAGCGCTAGCACGCACCAGAGCCAGGCGGGGCACCGCAGGAAACACCACCTGGCTACTCTGATATCTAAAAACAGGCAGCGGAGGGACGTGAGCGAGCGCGGCTACGTGGCCTTTTCCAAGAGGCTGTTAAAATGGCGGCTGATAGGAGAAGGCTACAGCAGCCAGCTGACTGTGGAGGAGCAGAGGTACATCTTCAGGCTGGCCTTCAGGATGTGGAGCGAGGTGTCGCCGCTGGAGTTTGTGGAGGACATGCGCTCGCCACTGGAGGACGTGGACATCAGGCTGGGGTTTGGGACAGGTACGCTCACGCAGAGGGTTTTTAATGATTCGCCCAGAACCCAGCTGTTCTAAAGTTCCTGTACTCTGAACAGGAAGACATCTGGGTTGCAACCAGAGGTTTGACGGTACTGGACAGGAATTTGCACACGCGTGGTTCCTTGGAGACATTCACTTTGATGATGATGAGCATTTTACTGCTCCAAACACAGGCAGTGGCATCAGCCTTCTCAAAGTAAGCACACACACACACACACACACACACTGTGGAATGTTAATATTACGCCTTTCGCTCACTAATATTTATACTGGTTTCTTCATTTGAGGTGGCGGTTCATGAGATCGGCCATGTTTTGGGGCTGCCACACATCTACAGATCGGGATCTATCATGCAGCCCAGCTACCTGCCCCAGGAGTCCAGCTTTGAGATGGGCTGGATGGACAGAAAGGCCATACAGCATCTCTACGGTACCAGCGACATCTAGTGGACGCGCTGTGTCATTGCAGTCACCAGTGTTTTTAATGAATAATTTAGATTTGATAAAGGGGGGAAATTTTGCAGATCGTTTTTGTTTGGATTTATAACACAATCTTCCAAATCTCAGACGAATCTTTTGCTTGAAAAAAGCTGCCGTACATTTAATGTATTAATTGCTTATCTGGCGATTTAAGCAGCTTTAAATTTAAATGATTTTTGCCGATGATATTGTGACAGCAGCTTCTGTCCGATCAAAGGGGGCTGTAACGGACGATTCAGCACAGTGTTTGATTGGATCCGGAAAGAGAAGACGCCCTACGGGGAGGTGGTCGTCCGCTTTAACACCTATTTCATGAGGGACGGCTGGTACTGGCTGTATGAGAACCGAAACAACCGAACACGCTACGGCGACCCGGTCACGCTGCAGATCGGCTGGCACGGCCTCCCCAAAGACGGCGTGGACGCGTACGTGCACGTGTGGTCGAGAAAAAGAGACACGGTTTATTTCTTCAAAGGTGAGCCTCCAAGCGTGGTTTCCCTTTGTCACAAACTGCAGGAGATATCCAAGTGTTCCTCTACACAGGAACTCGGTTCTGGAGGTACGACAGTGAGAACGACCGGGTGTTCACACTGGACCCTGAAGGTCGGCGCTACCCCAGGCCGATCTCCGAGGGCTTCCCAGGGGTGATCGGCCCCATCGACACAGCCTTCTATGACAGGAGGGACTCCCACATCTACTTCTTTAAAAATGCCCTCGTAAGAATTGATTTACTTTTCTGTGCATGAAAAATCGAGGGTGCGAGGAACAAAGCCAGAACCTTTTAATGGATCTAGTGCTCCATTAAAACTTCAATATTTTGCCAGAACAGCAGATTGATCCGTGGTAGATTTAATGGCGTGCTCCTCAGGAGCGACCTTCCATATTAAACCGATCCGGTCCACGTGTGTCTGCTCCAACAGGTGTACGCCTTCAACGTCGGAGCGAACGCCCTGGCGAGAGGCTTCCCCAAGAGCATCCGAGAGGTTTTCCCCGCCGTGCGGCGCGGAGACCATCCAGACGGCCACATCGACGCCGCCTACTTCTCCTACACCCACGGCGCCGTCTTTCTGCTCAAAGGGTCGCGCTTCTGGCGGGTGGCGGGCAGCCGCGAACGCCGGCGCCGGCTCCCTCTGCCGCGGAACGGCCTGCTGCCGCACGAGGAGGTGGGAGAGCAGTGGTTCGACATCTGCAACGTGCACCCCACCGCCCTCAAGCTGAAGCGCTGAGGGCGCGGAGAATCCGTTCATCACGACCCCGACCGGCCTCCTCCCTCGGAGGACGGACCTGAAATGGATCAGAAAACAATCATCCTCGCAAATTAAACGTCATCAGTAAAAAATGTGGGAACCATCTGTCCGTCAGTTCTCTGACAACCCCTCCTGTTATCAAAAGCATAACCTACGCTGAGGAAAAGGGGCGCTGTGGTGGCAGCTAATGTTTAATTTTATGGCAATTTATTTTGAGCGCGTTCCAGAGAAATGGACATTGATTCTGTAATCGATGGCGTATGTGAAAACTGGTTGCTTTAGCTCGTCTGTGGTGATTAGGCTCCTGGCGGGCCCCAGATAACTAGCACGGTGCTCCAGGCGCTCTGCGAGCTGTATTAATAAACCAAAGTTGAAATCAATGACGGGCAAAGGAGCAAAATGTCAGGGAGCTACAGGGAAGCTGTCAGAAGATGAAATGCGAAGGTGTGAGAATACAAATAAACCCACTTGTTTGTGAGTTTGAGTCATCTTACGTGTGTGTGGATGCAAAACAGCGTTTTTCTATCAGATTAAACCGAACATTTGTTCGTCTATAAAGCGGAATATGCTTTGAATGGGGGGTGTTTGCTGTTGCTGTGCCATGTTGACATTTGTCTGGGTTATTGGCACACTGGTAAAATGTGATGTTTTCTGATCTGTTTCTTCCTTCCATGATGGGGCAACGACAGTTCTCCGTGTGGAGAAATCCAAAGTGAAGTCCTTAATTCACCCGAGTCTCCTCCACTAAAAACCATTTTTGCAGTTGGTGCCGATGGTGATGCTCTCTCATGATTTGTGAGGGGGGGGGCTTTACTGACAGCATTTCAAGGCTCCCTTCAACAAAATCAAACAGTATGGGAAGAAGAATGAACTGGATATTATAAACTAGACTCATCTCATAGAAACAGAAGTAGAAACCTTCTGTTTGCGCGATCGTACCGTCCCAAAACAATCACGTTGACCCTTAAATGAGACATTACAGCCTCTGTCGCCATAAATACATTTAAGATCAGCCTGCTAAATTTCAAGGCTGGAATAAGTAAAAGTATATTTTTAGTGGTATCAAAACCATTCTTTATTCAGTCTTACAAAATAACGATCAAGTATTGCGCCTTTTGCTCTTTGGTTCTCGTGTCATTTGCATCCTCCCACACACTATTACCTCACTCTGTTTTCTCTAGATCTGTAGCTGCCGTCTTAAAACTGAAATGTGCACAGAAGAGGTCGGACCCCAGCGGCTCCTTTATTCCAAAGATGGCCAGTAGGGGGCAGCCTCGGCCCGCGCGATAATCCAAATAGGCCTGAAGGCAGGGAACCATGTTCGGAGTTGGGATTTTTAAACCAGTTCACACAAACTGTTGTCAGTTTTAAACGCTTGCGTAGGGCACAATCGCGATTCAGTGTATTTTTGTTAATTTTGGGGGTATTCCCCCACCTCCTCTGCTGTGGAAAAGCTGACATCCGTCTGGTTTTTTTTTTTATGGAAATAAATCCAAGTGCCTCTGCTTTGTTTCACCGTGCCCAAAAGGGAGTTTGGCACCGAAGCTGGAGTGTGGATTTATTCCGCAGATGCAAGTGTGGAATTCAGACCTTCCTGAAAAGCGGATTTTGATTTGAAAGTTGCTTGGCGCATTAACCCTGAGTGACATTGTTAACAAGGCTCTAGCTTGTTCACAGTTGCTCCAGGAAACACAAAGAAATCTCTCACCTCAGTCAGAAAAAGAAGAGAAAGACAATAAAGATGCATTTACACCAGATGTTCTCTCCCTCTTCTCCCTCCCCCTCCTCCTCCTCCTCGTCTGCTTCTGTTCTTGCCCTCAGACAAATGAAGTTTGGATTAAAAGAGCGGAGGAAAAAAAGGCAACGCTGGCTGACGCCTTCTTCGCGGCGCCACTCAATTTCACATTCAAATCAATATTTCAAAAGCTTTCATCGTCAAGGAGTTTGAAGCCAAAGTCCTCCTCGCCGAGCAGCAGAGTTGAGGGTTTGGAAATCAACAAACGCGCGCTTTAATGCCGCCATTATACCCCGAAGAAGGAGACGAAACCGAGCAGATGACAGATCCTTGACTTCATCGTCATACATGTAAACAGGGCTCCCCTCTCGAATGGAAATTCTGCAGTAATTACACGTCTCCTCTTGAGAAGAGTCCACCGATCACACGCGCTCGTCTGACTGAGACGTCCCAATCATACATGTGTAATTAAGCATGCGTCCTCATGCATTATGCAGCCTCCAGGTATCGACTAAACACCTAATAAACACACCCGGCGGGTGTGGAGGGGCATGTGTTGGTCCCACTGTAGGCAGCCGCTCCCACAGACCCGCTAATATGGGTTGAACCTTGACCCTTGACCTGCGGGAGGCGAAACAAAAGCACTTTCCAAGCACGTTAGTCTGAGTGGCAGCCTCAGGTCACGGAGGGGGCGGGGGAGGCTGTCCCACGCATGACCACACAGAGGCCCCCGTCAGAACCTTCAGTCTGGGAAAGTGACAGGAGACGTACGCGGCGTGTCGGGGGGTGTCGAAGACGACGGACGGCCAAAGTTACCCCTCGCCTTCATAAAAAGTATTTTCCCTCTCTAAAAGCATAAACACATCATCACAGAGCACAGGAAGCAGCGTTCCGAAGGTGTGTAGTAACTCCAGACGCGTTCCAGCTGTTGCTGGGATGTTTAGAAGCGGGCCCCATGAGAAAGGACTCGGTTCCTGTTGTGTTTTTAGTTTATTTGAGCCGCTGTAACGGCTCCAACGGGAGGACAAACCCAAAATCTGTTCGCTTTGAGCAGAAATCTGCACGTTTCCTGAACTTCATGAAATGGAACGCGGTAAATTTGTATATTTTCAGACCTGTTAGCTGCTGTAAGAACTTTCCCCTGCTATGATCTAAAGATGACAGCATGGGACAGGATCCGTCCCAGAACCCCTCCGTGACCCCGATTAAGAACCAGCGGTGGATAGGATAGATAACTGTCCTCGGGTCAGGTTATATTGCAAGCAAGATGACACATGAGGATTTATTTATTCCGACATAAAGGACACGGAGGCTTTGATTCATTTCTATCTCACTGACTCAATGAGGCACCAGCGGCCGCCGAGTCACTTTTGTCTTTTCATTTCCCCTTTTGATCACAACAACAGCGGTTCAGTCCCCGCCGTTGTCACCACCTGTCAGCGTAATTGTCTCCATCTGATGAGCCTTTTTTTGTTCCCTCCAGACACACGGGAACACCTACCGGTGAGCGGCAGGAGCCTCTGTCTCCTCTCCTCCCTCCGTCATCCATCCCGGATCTCACCCTGATTATTCCCATCACCTCTCCCCCACTCCGCCCCTGATTTTCCATCCCTCTCCCTTCCCTGTTTCCATGGGAGGAACAGATGGGGTTTAACTCTGAGGGGAACGTCGGTTGGACACGAACGGCGTCTTACTTAACCAAGGGGGAAGGGAGTCACACTTTTTGTCAGCAGCCAGCTTATGTCCCCTATCCGCGTCCAGGTTTCCGGGGCCTGTTTGCTCATCCTAACGAGCTCTTTTGTGTGGGGAGGACTCCGGAAAAGCGCGGCTCCTGTTTTCCCGCTTTACACGTGTCGGTATCAGAGGAACATTTCATTTTAAAAATAAATGGTTATCGTTTTGCCGCAGCCACTCGTACACAATTCATCATGTGTTTCAGCTTCTTTAAAAGCTCCCCGCGCTGCACCGCTACCCTCATCTAAAGCCGCTGCAACCGAAATTTCCAAACGGTCCCCTGTGTCTAGTCCTGAAAGATAATTCTGCTTTATTACAGCTATGCTCCCCCCACCCCAGTATGATAATAATGACGCCCAAATGCTGTGAGCTGGGGGAACCAGCTCGCAACGCGAAAGCAAACACAATGTTTCTTTAATTTTTGTCAGTAAAAATTAAAGAGGAGCATCAAACGCCGGGAAGAATCATTTATTTACGTGACCAGGGACGAGCACGAATCTGCTTTACATTACCAGCACACAGAAAAAATGATAAAGGATGCTAGGAATTCCTGCTGATTGCTTCCACACATTTGCAGCTAATTATACTTTGCATCTCCAGAGCTACTGTCTCAGTAGGAAGAGGGAGGCTCTTTCCACACGGACGAGGCAGGAGAGAGAACGCGTGGAACGCCACGTTTGCTCCTGCTTTTGCTAAATCCAACTGTGGATCAAAGGATTTGGTTGTTTGCTGGTAAAGCGTCTCAGTCCAACCCTTAACTCGCAGACGCGAGGAAGGAGCCGGGGAGGGAGACTTGGGTGTCTCCCCCCATATTGAGATGCTAAAACTCCGCGTTGCTGACTTGAACTGGCGAGAGCATGTGGAAGAGGACAGCCGCTCAGCCCCATGAGCCTTCACTGGAGGAATAATAAAGGCCTTGATCCCGGGGAGATCCTATAGCCATAGAGACAGAACTACGTCAGCTTGGTGGCTGATAATAAATTGTGGTTTTTGGCCATTTGCTGCACGTCGGCCGGTGAGGAAGGAGGAGGCCGAGTCTGACCGCCGCTGGTGGACGGCGGTGCTGTTGATGCTGGCCAGCAACCCGCTCGACCTGCTGCCAGATTCCGCAGATCTCAGCATGTCGGAGGGTAAACGGCAGATTACGGCCGGAGGGTGTTGGTTTTATTCGCAACTCTGAAGTTGGGCGGGACGCTTAAAGGGTGCTTTATGGTTATCAAAAGCCCCTTGGCCTTGATCCTTCGGAGATCTAGGATCAAAGCCAGACCGTGCCTTACCTGTACCCAGTTAACGGAGCATAAAAATGGTTAAAAAGATAAGAGAATACGACCATTCAGAAAGATCAACCCTCTGACACGTCTGCCGAAGCTGTCTCTCACACACACACACATGTACACACACACACACGCACGCACACGCACACACGCACGCACACGCACACATACACAGGATGACTTGTGGTGGAAATTTGATGTCAGCTGTGGTGTAAAAGAAAGAAGAAAATAAGGGGGAAGGAATCATGTAATCCTGTAACACATCCTGTGATACCTGATGAAATCCTGTAGCAACGCGAGGCGTTCTGACTGACTCACGACTCTCTTATCCCCCCCATCTCCATCCCCGTGTGTCGCTGAATCATAGCGGACTCGTCCCGCTCGTCGCTCTCGTTCCTCTTAAACATACATATTTACAGTGTAATGAATGATGCATTTCTCCAACATCCCCACTCAGCACAAGCAGCACAATATCCCCCCCCCCCCCACCCCCCACCCCACCCCCACCCCACCCATTGCTGCAGCAGGAAAGCTATTTGAAAATATAGCTCAGAGTTATTATTCATGAATGTCAGCTGTGGAATGTTTTTCATATGTCAGTGTCAGAGAGATTATATTACATTGCAACCCCTGGCTGGTGTCAGTTAAGTAAATATTGCATGCTTTTCACCTTGAAGGATGTGGCATGTATTCTAACCTCTGCTCTGGGAAGTTCTGCACATCCAGCCTTTGGAGAATTCTGTCTTTTTCCAGGGGAGATCCACTCCTCCACTTCCCAGCTCATGCAGTTGGAATACTCAATAGGCAGGAATCTCGCTGCCAGCTGCGCTTTGGCTTGCTCCCATGTAGGTCACACCTTATTATGATAAATTTAAAAGTTCTTGCCATGACGCTCTATTTGGGAAATTGAGGGGTGGAGAGGGGGGGGAGAGGGCCGCCCTGTCGCAGATTTAAACGGTGGCGTTTTGCTTCCTTTCTGGACCTTTTTGTACGATCTCAAACGAGAATGAGGAGAGAGCGAAACAGCCCACGAAGCAGCAGCGAGAAATCCAGACTGACGTCGCCACCTCACAGCCCTGAAATTTGTGCGGAGTAGTTGTGCCAGCCGCTTTGTTGAGAGATTAATGTTGCGTCAGTCACATTCTGTGCACGAGGGCCGCACGCCAAAACCTCATGGCGAAATCAGGCGGCTCCAAAAACATCTACTCCGATGCAGAGGCAAGCGGCAGCGCGGCGTTTGGAGGGAATCATAAATCTATCTGACATGCATGGGCCCCTGCTGTTAGGAGCCATTGATATTCTGCCAGTCAAAGGTTGCCATTCGTGGCATCATCAACCTCTGTTTTAACTTTGCGCCTCTTTATATAGATGGAACATTACTGGATTGAGCTCTGAATTCACCAGCCGGTTTTTCTCCCCCTCTTTTTCCTTCCTGACGGCTTTGCTCTGGGGCATGACACATTTCTGAGGGGCTTTGGATCCTAGAGCCTGATAATTCCTTCAATTATTCAATGGTTGGCTGGCAGACGAAGTGAGGCCATGAATAAAGCAAATCTGTGGGCCCACGAGCTCCAACAATACAAACATCACTGTTAGCGCTCGTTTCCTCCGCTCATCCTAGAAGAAGCACGCCGTAGGTTCTTCCTGACTGGGGTGAACTTTGAGGTCGGGCACCTGCAACGTAAGCCCGGGGGTCTGCCGTTAAAGCTAATTGAGCAAGCAGAATCTCCCAAAATGTCCTCACAGCAGGAGGAGGGAACCGTGGTAAAGTCTCCTTTCATTGTAGCTCAGCAGAATTTTGGAACAGGTTCAGTGTCAAATGAAATTTCCTGCTCCATGTATTATGATGGCTACATGTTGTTACCCTGTTCCATAAAACCGGGATATTTCTCCTCATAAATCTGTCCCGCACGCCGTGAAACCGGAGCAGAAACTCTGATTATAACCTGTGAAATTTAGGTAATTTGGAACAATGACCTTTATTACCAGGGGTTTTTCTTTAGCCACTTCAATTTCCCAGTTTTTACTCTGATAGGAGTCAATCCTCAACACTTCATTCAGACAAAAGCTTAATTAGTTCCCTTGTTTTCAATCTACAGTTTAAATCCAACCCTTGTTTACACCCGACATCTTTATTCCTCACAAAAGTAAAGCTAACAGGCGCATTTCCAAAGAGGAAAATTACGCCGTGTTTTTTTTTTTTTGCAGCACATCATTTGCAAAGTGTAGAAAAAGAAATTAAGTTTGTTGCAACCTTGCAATGCCACTTGTTTAGCACCCCCTGCTGGTCAGGAGGTCGCATAAATCAGTTTCAACCAAGTGTGTTTTTCAGAAATAGTTTGGTTGGTTCCTCAACTCCAAGTAGAACTTCTCCATTTCGTGACTGTCACTTCCGCACGTCAGGTCAACAGGTCGAGTTCTTGCTCAGACTGCAGCGATGGAGACGTGGTGAAGTGGAGGACGAATGCGGAGAAAGAAAGGATGCTGCACTCTGTTGTAATGAACTTGTAGGTGTGTGTCGCTCGCTGCGCTCTGTTGGAGAAGCAAAGCTAATCACAGCGAGAGCAGCTCCACACTGTTACGCCACAAGGACCAGGTGCCTGTTCTCTTTTTTTCTGTTCTTTTCTTTTCCTTTTTTCTGCAGCAAACACCTGGCTTGAACCATCTGCTCCTTAACGACGGTTGAGGGTGGACACAGTTTCCTTTTCCCATGATACCTGGAAGATGGAAGGGAATGACTGCAGTGTGGCATTTTAGATACCCGCAAACCAAAAATTTGGAAGAAAATCTTCTTTGGAGGAGGCCGTTCTCCTGTTTGACTAATAAATCTCCGCGTTTTAAGGGTCACCATTAAGTTTCCTTTTTCTGGTCCGGGTCACAGGGGTCGGCAGTTTCGGCTGGGAAATCAGGCCCACCCTCTCCCCAGGGAGGTTACAGGAACACCCAGGCGAGGCAAGGTGCACCCGCGGGTCATTTTTTGTTTGTTTAATTTAAATAAGTTGGAGGGGGGAAAAAAAGCCCAGATCCAACAATGGATTCACATCATTTTACCCTCAGCCGTCATGACTAATTGCTATTAATATATATTTTAATGCTTAAATTGTTGCTGTTTTTGCTGCTTTTGCCCAGGCTTTGTTCTACCCATGAGGCTGATATTCTTTTTAAATTACATATAATGGAAGAGGAAGTTAAAAGAGTCATATTCCACATTCATATGTAGACACCTTTGATTTCCATTTGATTTACAGAGGAAGCCCTTTCTTTGTTCCCGCCACCTTTCATTGCCCGGCGATGTTAATCTCCTCGGCAAGAAACTCTCGATATATTCGGTTCACGTGAAGGTCAAGGACGAGCCAAACTCCCTGCCTTTCTTCTTGTAACAAAAATCTTTTGGGGAGGAGGATGGGGGGGGGGCACAATAAAAATCAGACACTCAAGAGCTGCCACTCCTAGAGGAGGAGGACCTTGACATTTCCCTCCTCTGATTTAGAGCGTCTGCAGACGCGTGAAAAAGGTCGTGACATTGACGCACAGGAAGAATAATAACTGCTGTTCAGCTTGTGGAGTTTGTAGCTTTTTCTTTCAAAGCACAAAAAAAGGTGGGGGGGGGGGGGGGGGGGGGGGCACAACAGCCCATCTTATACCTGAACTCTGAAAATCCAAATGCATAATAAAAAAATCTAAGAGGGCCCAAAAAAAAGAGTAACATTCTTTTGAAAATGGGAGATGAATCTAGTGGTCCTTACACCATCTCTTTGATGTGTGTGTGTGTGTGTGTGTGTGTGTGTGTGTGTGTGTGTGTGTGGTGGGGGGATGCACGGCGCATCAGTGCTGAGCTCGGGAGGGCGATGGCGGTAGTGAGAGGATGGGTATGAGGGCGGCTGGGGGTGGTGGGCGGATGTGTGTGTGTGTGTGTGTGTGTGCGTGCGTGCGTGCGCTGCGCCTCCACCCACCTTAGCCGGCTGCTGCCAGACTCTGCTCTTCCAGATAAACAAATTCTGGACAAATTTCTCTTTGTTAAACCTGTGTCGACTGCTGCATAATAACGCCGGCCGGTGCTGCCAGCCAATCTGTCCAGCCAGTAATGATCCTCCTGTCATGAGAGGACAATGAGGAAAGAATGTATTCACGCCGCTCTGTGCATTCTCCTTCCTCTGAACTGTCTGGCTTTGGCATTGCAGACGCAGTAGCCCAGGAACTTGGCTTAATTATGCTTGCATGGAGATCTGAAACACAGCCCAGGGCATTGTTACCATTAATTTTTATTTTGGCCATGACTTATTATTCTGCTGACACTGATATCACAACATCACGCCTTTCAGTCTGTTTGCTGGCTGGACTGTTAATATTAAATCGCGGCCGTGTGAGAACGCGGCTCGTCACTCCGAATCAGACCGATCTTCAGTTAGGCGGCCTCCGCCTCGAAGTGTTTAGGACGTCTAAAAAAGAAGAAATGGCACCCATTCTCTGGGGGGTCTGCCTGATTATGCATGGAAAATGTCTGTGGGGTGGTGGTGGAGGTGAGCCGGTGGCGGGCCCTGTTTTTAAACTGGAGCCTCAGCCAGCGTCTGCTTTGATACCAGTCAGCTGGGTCGCGCTGTCGTACATTTAGAATCACTTTCCCAATAGCATTCATCATCAGGGAAAGTCCACACCGCAAGGTTGAAGCGATAACGAGGAGGAGAAACTGCCGCAGCTGAACCTGGATCCCAGCGTCATGCATATTTACTTTGCCGATACGCTAAATGAGGGGCCGCGTCTCGCGTTCTGGAGGACGACCCCCGCCAGAGGTGAGATCCAATTAAACAAACAAGACCAATGCAAGATTCTTGTCCTCATGTAAAATGGAAAGAGGCAGCCTCCAGCCTGGCGTGGAGAAAATGCTTAAAGACCATTTGAAAAATTTGAAATCCTCCCCCCTCCACTTGTGTCATAGCTTGGTCAAATATGTATGAAATGGGAGTGCGAGGGGAGCTAACAGGCAGTGCCCCCCAGAAAACGCACGCCTTTAGCTTCTGCATAGCAACCGTCCAAATAATGAACCTTCAGCGGTGTATTTCTGACTCAGACTCAGGTTCAAAGTGCCTTTGTCCACTTTTAATCCCCTCCGTACAGCAGTGGGAGAGTTAGAACCTTTATTTGCGGCTCTAATGAATGTTTTCATATTTAAACAAGGTGCGGTGAACCTAAAGCAAAGCCAAGTGGGAGCTGAATCCCGTGCATTTAAAGCCCGAAACGTTGCAACATCAGATGATTTTAAAATTAAGTATACTTTAAAATCACCCCTTAAAGTGCACATTTTGCATATTCTGCATTTGTAAAAAAAAAAAAAAAGAGACGTTCAGAGATGTTGGCAGATCAACGTCGGTACCTGTGTCAGAAACGCAGCCGTAATTATTTATCAGCCTTTCAACTGCCAACGCGCGGCTGTTTAAGCATATAATTATATATCTGATGTTCCCATCCTGATGAGCGAGCTCGACTCACGGCGGTAATTTGGAAATTAGCCCTGGCAAGATTAGCCTTCATAGTTGTAATCGCCCCCCACCCCCGACTAAACCAAAACACCCACTGGCTCCGCGTTGAAACGCGGCATGAACAGGTCACACGGTTGACATTCAGAAGCCCCGAAAACGCTTCCCGCCAAGTCCGGCCTGTGTTCGGGTGATATAAGATCTACACCAGCGCGTCGTTTGATGCGTGTCGTTGGAAATGAAGGCAGAATAATCAATCGTGCTTCGGAATAGACGACGCCTAATAACGTGGCGGCGTGTCACCTGACCTGCAGCTAGCTCCTTTAACAAGAGCAAACCTGCTGCTCCCTTAAATGACAGTCACTCAGATTGAAATTTTTACTGCTGAATCTCTCTCTGGTAATGAAGTTGGGACTGTTATGTTTCTCTCATTACCTTTTCATTAAAGATATGGCTCGGAAATGGGGTTGCCATGGCGATGGCTCCGCAAAGTCTCCAAGCTGTATGCAGAGCCGCATTGTTTACTCTTTCGCCATGAGTGCTGTCTTCAATTGGAAGTCTTTTTTTTTTATTTCGAACCCCCCCACCCCCACCCACTCACCCACCCCTGCACCTTTGTCTCCTTCTCTTCCCTTTGTGGAGCCAACAATGACTGCAAATAGAACATTCTTCCCCGGTCATGTTTGTTAATGCTGAAAGATTTCATTAGCTTGCTCGTTGCTTCCAAAATGATGCCTGATGCTCCCCAGTGGGTTGACTGGTGTTGTTGTTGGTGGTGGTGGTGGTAGTGGGAGGGGGGGTAATTCACAGCCTGCGAGCTGTAATTTGCACAGAGGAGATTAAAGAAAATGGTATGGAACCATTTTGTGTAAATGACATTGGGCTTAATGTCTGCTGAGGCAACTGCCGGCTTGCTTCCAGCACCTGGAGTCAATCCCTTTGCGGCGTGCGTGACGCTGGTCTACACCTGTCTGTCCATCCATCCCTCCGAGCCACGTTACCCAAAAGGAAGCGTGTGAGCGAGGCTATTACAGTGTCCAAAGGGAAGGTAAATAAGAGGGTAAAGACACAGCCGCGACCTTTTCTCCTCAATCATCAGGAGCATTTTCCAACCCATTTGCTCTGTCAGTGCTTCCTGTACTCTTCATGTCTGCTCGCTGGCTTCACCCTCACTCCTGTGATTAGTTCAAGCAGGATGCCGCTGATCGATTTTGCTCCACTGGGTGTAAGTTAACCCCGTGCCAGCTTTTAATTGGTTCTCTTGGCTGTTAAATCTGCGTGCGGCTCCCTTACAGAGAGGGGGGGAAGCAAAATCGCGGCTTGAATTTCCTTTGAATGCTCTTTCACCTGTTCAAAAGCGAATTCGGATGCATCAAGATCTATCCAGAAATAAGACGTGTTCTGCCTGTATCCTAGAATGGGGTGTCTAATTGAACGCGGTACCTGCTGGCAGCAATTACGGTGATGCCGAGAGGTATGGATGGAGACGGAAAACAGATAAAAGGCGGGGAATCGTTCAGCCACGACTCGCTCCCGTCTTTGCAGCTTATTGCTTTTTTCGGAGAGCAGCGTCGCTCCTGCGTGATTGACAGAGACATGATCGCTGCAAGTAAACAAAGGTGCAGCGTGCGCGCTGCGAGATGAGTTTCGGAAGGGAAAACAATGAAGTCATAAGTTGCAGGGAAAAAAAGCTTCCCTGAGCCTCATTGGAATTGAATTACCGCTGCGTCTCTGGCGAAGTGACCTAGGATTTCGATATATACACGATAGATTTAATAAAAGGATCTTCTGTTTATACCTGCTGGGTCCATCTCAGGCTTCCATCTGGAGGTTTAAAAAATGGAGACTAAATATGTTGTCTTATACCCCCAAATCTGCAATCACGCCCTATTTGGAAATACTACTACTGCGACCACTAATAATAATATATCTTTGTTGAAGCCCTGCTGCAGTGTTCTGGGAGCAGGGGGAGGTGCCAGGGCATGTTCAGAGCACTGCTGAGGTACCCTTGAGCAAGGTACCCAACCCCAAAATGCTAGGGCCTTGCAATGAGCTGGCAACTCATTCATTGGTGTAACCTGCCTGCCTTCACCCATAGGCATCTGGGACAGGCTCCAGCATCCTCCCAAGTCAAGAAACGGAGGGCGGGGGAGGAGAAATAATAATAATGAACTTTAGAAAATGGTCAAAATGAAACAGGTAAGATAAAACAATGGCGTCACACAAAAGCCGGTTAAAATGAGATCTCAGAGATTTCACTGACCTCGTTTGACCCGTGGTTCCGTTAAAAGCCTTTGACGTCTTTGGTTTTCCACCTCCACCAGAAGAATCTCGGGCTGAGTTGTGGCTCCTACAGAGTCCACGAGTCAGTTATGTAACTCGGGGAGGGAGCCTCAAGAGATCAGTTAGATTTTAAAATCAAAGGCCACCTGGCCAGCAGGGGGCGCCCGCAATGACGTCATGTTTGTTAAAAACACGAGAAGCTCAATGTGCAACATGCTCGGTTGTATTCTGCAATCGTATCATAAAACACAATGAGTAGACTTGTTCTTTTTAAGGTTAATCGAGGCAGAACTTCCTCCTCACCAATCAGAGCAGAGGGGTGAAGACCAGATTAAAAAAAGACCGTTTTCATAAGCTTCTCTGAGGGAGAACGGCGCAGCCCTACTCAAGGAAATTGGCACCATTTTTAGGAGTAAAAATCCTCCTCCAGAGCAGAACATCACATCTATCATCTCCCCTTGAGCCTGGGTGGTTGCACAAAGCTTCAAGTGACATGTAATAGCTTCCAAGTGTGCAAACACAATAAAAAATAGATGCCAAGATTACAGCTGTGAGCAATCCATTAAACTGATAGATCCTCGGCACGGTTTTAATATCCATCTGTTAAGTCTGCGCGCGGTTTGTTAATGTCGGAGGGAATCAAACGGAGGGGAAGGCTGACGCGCCGCCATTTGGACACGTGGGGAACACTAGCAATAATGAAAGATAATATATATGTTTGCATACTGCGTGGAAGGGCTCCTCTCACAGAGGGGGGAAAACATGGCTGCAGGAGGTTTTGGCGGATTAAATTTAGCAGCGCGTGGCACAGATATTTCAAATGACTCAATATTTGCTCGGAAACAACACCTTCTCGTGGAAGACGACATTTGTAAATGAGGCAAATCCTTCTTTTTTTCCCCTTATCTACATGTTGACAGAACTGTGTGAATATGATTACAAGGGTGTCGTAAAGGCAGCTGAGCACAACTTCAATACTTTTCTTTTTAACACTCTTTAATTTGCATCCTAATGTCGTGGCTGTTCACTTTTAATTCACGATGCGGCGCCGTAAGTGTGACGGAAGCTGAGGCCGACGGTGGAAAAAAAGAAATCTTTCTGATGCGTTGCTCTTATGAAAAAAACCCACGAATGCGCGTAACAAGCATTTCTCCTGCCGTACAAAGATAAACACATCTCAAATGCCTTCTGCCCCTTGTTGACTTGTTTATTTTTTTCCCCTCGTCGTGTCTACATGTTTGCTTAGCTGTAATTTATGTTCTCAGAGTCAACACCGAACATGAGGACAAGCAGCGCAGCGGCACATTTAGGGAAGTGGCAGAGGCGCCCGCACCAATGACAACAGTGTCACGAGAAGCAGATTGGATGTGGGCTCGGGACACTTTGGGCCCTTTTCTTTCCAGGGAGGGGTGTCAAAAGTAGGTTACAATACTGGGGGTGTGTGTGTGTACCGGGCCCCCAGGGCAACTACAAAAAAATATGGGGCACTTTCTGCCGCTCAGACACGGTTGCTCTCTGTCTTTTCTTTCTCTCTCATTATATCTTCAATTATCAAGTCAGGAGAGGAGCTCATTATTTAGGAGAGCCTGATCCAATGCTGCTCTTTTTTTTTTTTGACAACAAAACTGGACAAAGGCCATTTGTGGAGCTTTGGATCTCCTAATGCCGATAGCCAATTTTTCGTGGGGGGTAATCATTTTAAAAAGAAACAGAGATGTTCCATATATTCCCTTTTCTGCAGAATTAACAACACACTTTTTTAAAAAACAAATCCTGGGCTTCAGGACTTGTTATTGATAGGTTGTTTGGCTATTTTTTCCCTGGGCTGGGCTGAGCAGCATGTGACCCACCACAGGGGCTGTATCTGATTTCATTATTAGCCCCTGTTTGACTGGCTTAGCCCCTGTAGGTAGCATGAACACCTTTAGCCCCGGGTGGCTGGGGTTAATTACTTCAGCTTATCATGTTTGAGACAAGAATGATACACGATATAATGCTCGTATAATGTTGCTCACAACTGGTGGTTTCTTGTGTTGAAACCAAAATGTTGCGTTTTTCATTTAATGCTGTTTGCTCTATATGCTGACTTCCTGTACAGGCGCTTTAGAGCTAGTGGGTGATGCTTTGGCACCTTGTTACCACCTTGTTGCCGTGTCATGTGACTGCTGAGACGTTTAAATGAACACCCCTCTACTCTAATCAGCATCCCCCTGATGGAGATGACGTGAGTCAGAACGGGTTGGTTATCTCTTGTTGTTCTTCAGACTGATTCAATTAGTCTGCCTTTGGATTTCCACACTCACGGCCAGCTGCTTTGTTTTCATTATTCCTCTTTTAGAAGGGCAACCTGAAGACTTATACTTTTATTTTTTACCATTCTCCATGTCTACATGAGCTGATTTGTAGCATTTCCAACCGTTTTTTCCATTAGCTCCACCACCATACATTTCTAGTTCCCTATGCGATGATCCGCATCTGCCCAGATACAAACGCTCGCCGAGCTGGTCACGTTAAAGACAATTTTTCTCCCGGCCTACGCACATGCACGGTTGATTTGGGCATTAGTCTGCCTTCTGTGTCACAGCCGAGGTGCAGAAATTTGGTCTTTGGCATTTAGAAAGAACAGATGTCTCATGTTGCGAAGATTCAAATTCTTCTCGACGTAATTGACCATTTCTGCAGTGCACTGTGGACTAAAGGGCAACAGCAATCTATATATAATTTCCTGCTCTCAAAGTGTGTTTAAAGTGCTTTTGTTAAAGCCCTCCTGCACTTAGGTTAAGGCCAGTATACTTACGGGTACCTAGCTTGTGTGCAAAATGACAGTTTTGCAGTGGGAGAAGTGATTTCCTTGTGATTTGGTGTATCTGAGTCCATAGGTTTTAAAGAACACGTGTGTGGGGGGGGGGGAAAACTTGAGACAATGCTCCACTTCATGAGCATGCACTGTACAGGCGCCCTCCCACGCAGCCTTTGTCAAGCCGTCTCTTGAGCTGGCACTTCAGCCCATTGAGTCCCGCTGGATGCTCACCACTGTTTCCTGGGCGAAATATATGGGTGCCTCTTTAATACTGTAACATCCGTATCCATCCCTTTCAAACATGTGCCCTCCTTAGCGTGCTGCAGCAAATACAATTTAATCCCATTTGGTAGGCAACTTAAACTCATCCAATTTCACAGATTAGAAGTTGTGGTCTTTTCTCTAAAAAGAAAAAAAAAATAGCTCTATAGGCATGTTTCTTTTTCTCTAACTTTAAATCTGTTGCACATATTGCCAGCTTAATGCATAATATATTTACATAACCTCTCTCCATTTGAATAACTGAACTATTTTTTATTAAGGTCAGGCAGTTCATTTGAATTTGACAATAAATCCCAGGCATATATCGTTCCAAAAGCCCACAGAATGTAGAATGTATGCAATCATATACCACAATATAGCTGCAGACGCATGCTCCCATAATTAAATGGCATGCATGTGCATGCTAATGCTGCATCAGCTATGGTATTTACTCTTAATTAGATTCTTTGATTGTCTATGGAAAGAGCATTAATGACACAAGATAAGCATGAGAAGATTGGTGAGATTAACTGTTCTCAGCTTTGTTTCACCATCATTAATCACACTGTGTAACTGCGGTGATTGTTTACATGGCATTCATTTGTCTTCAGGACACATTTAAGCTAACGTGTTGCGTGATATTCCAAATAATTGAATAAAACTTGGCGTCTGAGGTCAAGTTGGCACCAAGAAATACATGGATTTGGTTTAGGGACAATGAGCTAACTCTGAGAGTAAGATTGAAATGTGGAGATTTATTATAGCAAGAAAAACAACATTAAGGTCGAAATCTGACAACAGAAATCGGTCCGTCCAAGGAAAAAACGACGATGGTGGTTTGAATTTACTGACTGCATTAGCAGGCTCCTTTCAAACCCAGCATTGTGCTGTCTCATTGTCAGTGGCAAAAAGTTATTAATGGTGCAATAAGAGGAGGCAAGTCTGGGCACACAATATTCTCTTCTCTCTCAGGTTTTGTAATGACTTTTTGCAAAATGGAGAGCAGCTTGCTATTTCTCATCACAGCTTTTTTTAAATTATAATAAGGGGAGGAGGTGTCGATAGATGCTTGGTTAACAGGCAAATCACCAGCTAATCACGTGTATGACTGCTGAACCAATTTACCCATTAAAAAAACTCTTTGGCATATTGCATACTGGAGCCTCGAGCTTGGTGTTACTTTTGTTCTCTATCTTGGGAGGGTTTTACTGAGCAGGTGGATGTTAGGAATCAAGGATGTTTTATAGGAGAAAAATGTACACCTGTGGTCAAAGTTGGTACTACAACAACCGTCAAAATACTGTGGAGTGGTATCTCCCCCAGCGTTGCTAATGTTAGCAATGATGAGATGAATTTTTTTTCTCAAACAATTTATTTTCTAGCCAATTCAGTGACCCACTTTGGCGTTCTCAAATTCTTCTCCACTTTCAGCCATCTCCATCTTTCAAAGGCATCTCTTCCACAGATCCGAGTTTAGTTTCTGACGTTGGGAATCATTTTGAGGTTTCGAGGCCATTTAGGTTTAGTAATGTTTGGAATGGAAGCTTAGTGGTAACTGGCAACCTGGATGCATTCCTGACTCCGTGATTGGTTAGATCTTTAGAGGGCGGAGCTACAGACCCAAACAGAAACATGTAAACATCAACATATTGTTTTTGAAATGAGAATATTCTGACTGGATTCCTTTTTTCAGTCATATATTTGAAATTAACACGATTCTTTAATGAATGCTGACACATCAGAGGGTGCTTGAGTCAACTTTAAATACATTTCTAACATACGGCTTCTTTAAAACCAGACAAGGAAAGGGGCTTGGAAAGATACTGTCGGTGCTTCTCGGCTTTTATAAGGCCAGCTCTCTTTCAATCTGAAGAATTGGCCAACCTTCGATGCTGCTGGCGTCTTATTTGAGTTTTAAAAGCAGTTCTGGGGCGATTGTCCAAAAAGGTCAAGTTGCAGTGGAAGTTATTATAACACTAAACTTTAGTTTTCCATTTCCTCCTTCTTCCCTCCTGTGGTGAACAAATCGGCCGGTGTGCACCCACAACACCACCCGACCCTTTTGTACTATTGAATATGAATCAATACACATCCATCCCCCCCACTGCTGATTTCCCCCCCCCCCCCGATATTGATTCCACGCATGAGCCTGCACAATTTACCGCAAAACAAATCGCAGCCGTGAATTTGACAGTGCCGCTACGAGGAGCGCTCATTGATTTCTGGATGGTGGCTCTTTGGCTCCTCTACACAAGAGAGACGAGCGTTCGCTGTTTGGAGGGATGCTGCTCAGCTAATTGCTATATTCTACTCAGAAACTTAACATGACTTTTTCTCAAGTGTTCAGTAAATCCTGCACCCCCCCATCCACACCGCTACCACCCCTTTCCCCTCCAAACACCCCCCCTTCCCTGGGGATATGGCGCATCAGCAAAATTTGTCCCGCAGTGTGTAGTGACACTGCAGTGACAATGCAGCAATATTCCCGTCTTGTTTCAGAACAAATTACCAGCAGTCAGCCATTAGAGAGCGCACACACACACACACACACACACACACACACACACACACACACACACACACACACACACACACACACACAGCCCCTTGGGATGTGTTTCAATAATAAGTAGATATTAATTTAATTGAATCCTAATGGAGTGGTTATAGGGGGGTGGACATAATAACTGTACTGTTATATGACTTGGGCTATGGTGACAATATCAACGAAGTTGATTAACGCCACATTGGTTTTGTTTTTCTTTTAACCACACTGTTCTTTTAGTACTATGGAAAATAAGGACGTGACAGTTGAAACGCATTTTGCCATCAAAATAAGGATATAAGGAGCTGCGTCACTGAGGTATTGTGATGCTTTTATTTTTTATGTCCTTGTAATTTTTTCAATTTCTTTTCTTGCAGAATTGCAAGTTTTGTTTCCCTAAACTGATGACATGAATGGACTTTATACAGCAGAAGAAGTGCCACGGACTCACCTGGGCCCACACTGCTTTTTTTGGTGGTTTTGTTTCTGTATCTCTCTTCCTTTTCCTTACACACTTTTCAAGTGGATTTATAACCACACTTTCTCTTCTTTTCCTCCAGGGTCAGATCTGGCTAGAAAAACCTCCTTAAAAGATGATTCTTCCCTTTTCTTTTGAGTGGAGTAAAACTGTATTCTGCAGCCGACGCGCTAAAAGCAGGCAAACAAACAGGGGCAGATTCATCAGCGGCACGGACACTGGGTGTTACTCAAAGTTTAACAGCTGAACTCATTTTAATCCGAAGGGCGAGAACGGATCAGAGGGGAAGCCAGAGCGCTGAATTCATCTTCAGTGTAAGGCACCCGCAAATCCCACTCGAGTGATCGAAATATTGCAGCAGCTTAACAAATGTGCTGGAAAAGAAAGTCTTTGGATTTTCTTATATGAACTGCAGTTCAAGTTGGAGGATTTTTTAATGCAATCACAGCTGATTGGGATTCCTCTTTTGCATATTTTTGGCTTTATTTGAACGTGCCGCGCCGCCCAGTCACTCTGGCTTATTTGTTTTTGCACCCCTCAGATTCGGATCGCGTCCGCTCTATTAGGAGATTCTGACTGAAGCAGAGAGCGAACCAGCAGGGAAGCTTTGTCCATAGATCTATATTCCATAGCTGGAAAAAGTGGATTTGCTTTGTGTTTCGGATCAGCCATGTTGAGTCCTCTGTGTAATCTCTGTGGGGCTCTCAACCCCATCACCTCAGCAGATTGATTGTATCTTACCCCAGACAATGGCATCAATGAATTCAAGGAGCCCCTGTCCCAAAGCAGACAAAAATGGAGTCATTTGCATGCAGGTGACATGTTCAAAAAGGGGCAAAGTAAGATGAATCAAAATGCAATTCAGCAGTTTCCCAGTGCTTTGACCTAATTACCTAGCTTCCTTTTTCCACGCCAGCAAGTCGCATCATATTGGTTTGGATGGGAAAGGCTGCTGATTCACCACTTCTGTGTCCTGACTTAAATTAAATCTACCGTGCATTAAAACACTCTCAGCCATCGCTTGGAAGTGCACCAAAATCTCCTTGTTCATCGATCGCACATATGGGCGAGCGGCTTCCTCTCCGGGATGTTGTAGGGGTTCAGATGGTATCGTCTTACATCCTCATCCTGACCACGGTAACCATGGCGCACGGACCTGTCGGGCAGGAGATCATAACCGTGCGGACCAAACAGGCATCAGGCAAGAGGACGAGATTCACGACGGTGGAGTATTGATCCCCGAGGATATTTAAAATCATGTTTATGGGAAATTTCTGAGCTCAGCAAACCGTTAAACTGAGAGGAACATGTGCACGAAGGGAGGGGGGGTTGAAATTGCTTTTCAAAATTTACTGTCATCAGTTTCTTCATGGCCTGCGTTGGTTAAAGTGCTAAAATAAGAAGCAGCTCATCAGACATTCAGATATTTGTAAACGATGCCATTTGAACTCTACCAGGCCAGCTTGTTTGTTTCGGCCAGTCCTCCATTTTGCTTTGAGTTTGTGCCTGTGTGCCCTCGTTATCTGGCCCTCCAGACTCTCCTCTCACTGTGAGGCAGAGGAGCAGAAAGATGGCAGTAATTCATTGTGTGCCATGCCACAGGCTAAAGCCACCCGCCCTCCTCAACCCCCCACACACACACCCATTACCTTCAGACTAGACTCTGCATCTCAGCGGGACGCCTCTCCCTTCCAGTCTGGCTCGCACCCACCGTACTCTGAGGGAGGGTAAGGGTTAGTGGGCGACCCACTTTGGATTCTGTGGGCTCCGCTCGCACTCGGCCGGGCCACTCCACTCCGCGTCCAGGGAAATAGCATAAACGACGGCAGCCTCACAACAAGGCTGTGTAAGGCGTTGGTCCCTGCATCCCAAACCCTAAACCTGGTTCCTGTAGCAGCCTTCACATCTGGAAATATTACTGCACTAAAGACAGCATCATCAAACTACACCCGATGGGATAATTCTGCACATCTTTGTAAAAAAAACCTTTTAAAAACCCACATTTAAAATTATATATTGTTAGTTTACCTGTATACTTTTAAGGCCATATACATTTAAAGCCAAGTTTTGGTAAAGTCATATTTTTGTTTCAATTACAGCCCGAGATGAAGGTGCATGCCAAACCGAAGGTATTTTAATGTTTACGATGATAGACAAGATTTCTTATTTTTTTGGCAACATTCCCACAATGCCTCATTTGTTTCCCGAGCTAACGTAGGGTTTGTTTTTATCTTCAATTTGACATGTTTTTGTTCATGATGGGAGCCAAAGAAATATCCTATTAACAGGCTCCCTCCTATCTCCCTACATAAATCACTGACATGGAAATGAAACAATTCTGACTTAAGGGGATACGGATAGAGAAATACAAATTCAGAAACGTTACAGAGGCATCCATCCTTCCCTACCTCGTCCTCCTCCTATCGCGTACAGGCACTACAACAATCGGAACAACTTCTGAATGGTCAATTAGGAATGCAACAAGAGACTGACAGAATATTAAAAGGTGTGAGTGTGTGTGTGTGGGGGGGGGGGGGGGGGGGAATCTATGCCTGAACGTTCACGTGTGTAGCTATTATACACACCACAACCGCTTCCCTTCTGTTGATGCCAGAGCAGATAAATCACCGTCGACACACTTGTCAATAAAGAGCCACAGGAATTTTGACCTCACTGATGACAAATCTTTATAGCAGCTTTTGCTTTAATGGTGTTGTGGGTAATTCATGCCATTTTATATACAAAAAAGGCTTTCTAATATGACATGCTGATACGGTACATGGTACTGAGTGTTGATGTTGATGGTTCTCGATTATCCGACCCAAAGTTGCGGCAAATCCGCCAAGTCCGATAGTCAGGAAGGCTGAAGCGAGAGCGGCAGAATGAAGGTGTGGTTGTCACCAGTGCGCCCACACTGGTAATAAATGATCATTATCATAAAGCCTCATTATTTCTCAGTGGGCTGGATGAGATCCCAGCTGTCAGATGGTCTTTAACAGATCAGATGCTGACAGCTGGAGCCGCTTTAATGTTTTTTGTCTGCATGTTTAATGGCTCCATAAAAACAAAACACAAAGTATTAGGATCTATAACTGGCAAAATCAACAAGTTTTATGGGAAGATGGGACTGGGCAAGAAGGGCTTTTCTTCTTCTGTTGTATGTTAGATAACCTCAGGGAATGATCTAAAATTCCTTGGGAGCTGCTTCTGGAAACTATTGTAGTCCTGCTCACTCCACTAGTTTTGGTGCCGCTGCTGAAATCAGAGTTTATATTGGTTTATCGCACAGTCAGCCCAAAACTGACCCGTGAATTAACAAACGGACGTGTGCCTGGCCGATAGGTGTAGCCTGGAGGGCACCTGTAAACTGGAGAAAACCCATGAAGGCCTGGAATGTTTTTTCACCGAGGTGAATGTGGTAATTTAAAAGAGTCCTTAAATCACCAGCCCTTGTCCACTCAGTCCAAGAGAAAATTAGTGTGCAGCTCCAAACAGGCCGTATCATTTCACATGATTCCATGAGCTACCTCTCACGTGCAGTAACTTAAATCTGTCACTTTCTTCTCTGTACTTCCTCTGTACCATATGTTTTCCTGCAATTCGAGTCGAATCTGAGAGCTCCACCCCTGTAACCACTCTGGGGAGACTGCAGCTGCAAAAACACCAAACACCTCACTGATTGTGCCTGTACAGCGCATAGAAAATTCAAACCATGCTGAAAAATAAGTTATAAATAAAATAGCACAGCTTCCATAAGCAATAGGTTGCCATCCAATGTGATGTGAGCTCAAGTGAGCTCCTTCTTTAGGTGGGAGGGCGATGATGATTATAATATGGCCAATTGAACGTGTAGGTGTGCTTCAAGTAAATGGTGGATGTGGGTGAAGGTCTTGATCAAGTAGAAGAAGTGTGATCCAGAAAGCTTTTGTAATTGCCTTGAACAACAACACTCTGATCCCTTAAAGGTTAACAATTGTCCGTGGACTTTGCGTCTGGTTCCTTTTCTGACTTTTGCGAATCAGAACGTATTTCAGGAGCAACTGACATAATAAACACCATTATCGACCGGTAAAAAGCATAATTAAACTACCCAGGCAATTTTATAGAGGAGGAGAGGGAGGAGGGGGGAGCAAATCTGTGGTGCTTCCGCCAACTAAGGCTGCAGATTAAGCAACTTTCCCTTTGGAGAAATTAACTGCTACGCGAAGCGGAGATAAAAGAAGTGACAGGATATAGAAGGCTGTTTGCCTGTTCAGAGGGTTTTGCCATGCATTAAAAATCATACTGTTAAGCTCGCTGACAGATGCTAATGAAGCCATGTTTACATTTTTGATTCGCTGCCTAAACAAAGATAAGACATGGTCTCAGAAAAACAGCAAGCCCCTGCAATCCAAACACATCCATTGAGTCTGTCACCAAAGACGTGACAGCTTTCTTCTTTACTAACAACAATGAGCGGCTCATTTCCATATTAATGAGAGAGGAGAAAGGCAAGTAGATGGCGGTGGCGGTGGGGGAGTGCGGCTGAGCTCAGAGGGAGCAATGTCGCTTCTTGTTGTCTTGGCACCTATTGACAAAGTCTTCAAATGGGTTGTTAATGACCAGCCTAAAACACATGGAGCAGCCTGTGGAGTAATCATATCAACATGTTGCATTTGCATATCACGCCGTGCACTGCTGCCGTGCCTCCTCTGTGGGTGTTCGCCTGCCACACATCACGCGTGTAAACTGATGTGGGGGCACTTACTCATCAAAAAGGCTGCATAGAACACTTAAAACCATGTATAATAAGGCACTTCCTCTGCACAGAGGAAGCAGCCTTCAATACACCCGGAGAGTGAATATTGGATTGATCCTTTAGGCAAAACATCTTTGAGATTCAAATTGCTTTTAGTCTGAATGTCCAAACTAAATGTGTATCTACATAAATATAAAACAAATAGAAATGGTCAGACTCTCAAAAGGATGATTACACAGACATCCAGTCTTTCCTGGAGTTTCTGGTCATACAACAGGCTCAAGTGACGTTTGACACAATTTATTTTACAAGTTTGAAATGAAAGTGTGAAGTAAAATGTGTACTCAACAACCTGATACAAAATTATCACCATCACTTATAGCTGCATTATTCTACCTTTACTATTATGACCTCTCGTTCAACTCATATTAAGAAGTGCTTTAAAACAGAATTCCGTCAACTGTTTAAATGTATGCTCATGTATTAATTCAAGATCTGACCTTAAAAAGGAGCCTCATTTAAATTTGTTTAGTTATTTCTAGGGATTAAAAGGCTAAGGAGAATTAACTTGGCATTAACGACTTGTCACTGCACTCATTTAAAAAAAAGAGAGATGTTTTTACGCTGCACCTCTGAGAGGCGACACCGAGGCCTGATCTCCCAGTTCATAGTGCATGTCATTAGTCTCCTAAATTACAAACATCGTTAGGAGAATTGATTCAACTTAGCCTCCTGGGGGGCTCGAGTGTGCCGTTCGAACTCATTTTCAGTGCGGTGTCAATCCTATTTCACAAGTTCAAGCCGACCCGTTGGGGGTATGGGTTGTTCACCCCCTCTTTATCCTTACAATGTGAGGCCCTGCCACCTCATTAGCAACAAGAGAGCTCTGTGTGTGTCTGTGTGAGTGTGTGTGTGTGTGCGCGCGCGTGTGTGTGAGGGCCTCAGTGCTTATTGGGTTGCTGAGTGGATCATGTCAGTGTGGCACACTGACCTCGGCAATAATCTTAAAATAGTCCCTCATTGTTGAGGTCTGACAGCCAGGAGCAATCAGGTCGCTTTTTATTTAACAAAGAAACACGTATATGTTCGCGCTTTCATCCTACAGAATTTCCTTGAGTCACTAATTTTGAAAAAAATAAAAAAGTTAAAGGACCAAAGCAAAAAAAGAGCAGGTGGGAAGAGCACCAACTGTAGCGCAACGCGGCCCTGGTACGATGCAAACGACACTAATTCCAACCTATGTAAGAAACATGATGGGGGTGGGGTCCCTTTAATAATTCATCCAGAGATTGATAGATGTGTGTCTCCAGGGGCGACTGTGGATAACATATTGCCTGCCTCTTGGCGGAGACTCGGCTGTGGAGTCTGGTTGTGAAATTGTAAGCATTGAGACCAGGGTCAGAGTTCAACATGAAAGGATCAGAAACCAGTGATACAATGAATTTGGACCTCCAATGGCCTTCAAACACTTCAACGATCCCCTCCATGGATGCATCGGCCCACAAATGGGAACAACCTATGTGTTGTGGCTACTGTGTTTGCTAGATCTGGCCACTAGGTGGCGTTTTGTTTGAAATTCAAAAAAAGAATTTAACTTCTATTTTAAAAGTACTTCAAATCCAAATTAGACAGAAGAGGATTTACTTTCATAGTGACACCTAATTTTGCCAAGCTCTGAAAGCTGGCTCGCAATAAATCAATGGCCATGTGGAATCGGCCGCGTTTTATGTTGACACCGCCACGGATCCTGTCAGAACATTATTGATGCCTAGTTTTTTTGGATGTAAAATGTTAAGAGCATGTCGCACATCTTACCAGAGTTCTTGAAATTGTAGCCAATGAGAGCGCAGGATGGGACAGTGACACAGCATTGAATGCAGGTCACTATTCTGCACGTGTTCCATATTCTCTACAACAAGAACTCTTTCAGAGATAAACACAATATCGCCGGCTGTCGCCTCCGGATGTCAAGGTAGCCGCTCAGTTATTGGCTGCAGGTAGCTGTGTACACCTCAGCAGCAGGAGTAGCTTCTGACCCTTGGCTGTATTTTCTGTCTTTTCCATCTGTTGTTGTGACTGACTGTATTTTAGACTAAATGGTCCCGGCAAACAAATGTGTCACAAAAGGTCGTTCAAGCGTTGCAGCCCCCGCGCACAAAGGAGCAACACACAATCAGTTATGTTAGTGTTTCGAAAATCCCTAACGTCGATTTTCTTGCAGACAATATGCAATCTTTCTGATGCATCAATAAAATTGCGGCTGTGAGGCTGAAGAACCCGATTTGGCCACGCTCCCTTTCAGCGTCATTATTCCACCGAGGGGCTCTTCGCCGTGTGCTACGTCTCTCCGATCGTGCTGACAAAAGGTAGACAGTCGTTGATCACAGCTCAATACTGGAGTCGAAGAAGGTCAGGCCGAAAGCAGAAGTCGAAAAAGTAGAATGCAGATAATTGAGCCCCCCCGACCGGCACCTCCTAACATAATCTGCAGCCGTTCATTTGACCTCATAGCGCGACCGCGCCGGCAGACATTAAAGACAGAATGAGATGCAGATGCGCTCTGATGAGGTTTGTATCGACGGTCGTCCTTCGCACAACAATTTCCAAGAAAGGACAGTAGAAATCAATCATGTGATATCACCCATGACCCCGCGCCTTTTGAAAAGTACCGAGGGGGAATGGGATGCGGGGGGTGGGGGGTGGGGGTGGAGGTTGTCACATGCTTTGCCACATAGTTGTGTCGAATCAGTAACGCATGCATGGGTGAGCCCTCAGTGAGTAAGCCTACAGAAACCGCTGAATTACTTGCAGAATAACATCGATCTAATGGCATATTCGCCCTCATTATTGTACCATGACCGTGGGATTAAATGACACTTATTAAATCAGGATTAGCAGATTCTATGATAACTGCTTTGTGGATAATTTCTTATTTTCAGGTAACGTGTGCAGTGGAGTTTTCCGCGCATTTGTTTAAATAAAGGGTCATCAGGAATGCACAGGCCAAGTTTTTCACCAGACTTGGTACATATATTGGACAAATACCCTGCTTGTTAGGGATGAACTTTACACACACTTCCGTGTCGTTCGATGCTACTTGACATTCCAGAGCCCTTGTTTACAAATGTGGACCGTTGTCATCCCGGCATGATGGAGGCCGAACGCGCCGGGAAAAATGCCATGTTGCGCCGACACACCGGTGCGTAAATGTAAAAACGCTGGAGCACTTTAAAACGGGCGTTTTATTTTGCAAGAATCGGGGCTTCGTCTACTTCAAGCACTGCACCGGCTGCAGTTCTGCTTACATTAAGAACTTTAGTGGCATTCGGGGAAACTTCAACCACAGCGCGTGGATTTTTAGGGTCCTTAAAGGACTTTAAATATGCTCAGATCTTCACAGCTCCACCGACGAACACACAATCACATATTCCATCACCCTATAGATGAGATTTCTGATTTGGCTGCATCATGTTTGCTTATGAGAAACAGAAGGTGTGTAGTTGATGTGGAGGAGGAGGGGGAGGAGGAGGAAGAGGAGGAGGAGGAGGGAGGGGGCTTCTTCTTGGTTTATGTCATTGGCTTAAACGACCCAAGACCCCGCCTTGATGAAAGCAGGAGAGTTCGACAGTGTGTGTGGAGGGAGAGAAAGAGGGGGAAGAGAGGGAGAAAATAAAGCGGTGGAACAGTTAGACAGACAGCTACTCGGCGTTTACGCTCGGCTTTAATAAACTGAACGCGTTTCAAATCCTGCAGCCCGCTCGTTTCCAGCCTGTCAGCCCTCCTCTATCTGCTCGCTTCTCTCTCTCACCCCCTCTTTTCCCAGCGACCCGGAGGATTAACAAGGTGGAATCAGAATTACTCCCAAATCTTCATGAAACATTTCTCCCCGAAGAAGAAGCGGATGATGCTGCCGCCGCCAACGTGTGCCTGAAAGAAGTCGGCTCCACAACTTGCTTTTTCACATCGTTCAACCAGGTAAGACCGCGTTTATTTCATTTGTTAGATTCCCAACAGCGGTGCTGGGGGTTTTTCCCTCTTTCTTTTCGAATTCGGTCGTGTTTCTGATGGGAGTTGGGATACGACCGCCCGCCCGCCCTCGGAGCTTCCAGGTCCGCATACTGACCATGTGTGTCCACCTTACTGCGCCATGAAGATGGAGGGGGGGAGAGAGGGAACCGTCGCGGTGGGTTGCACACATCAGGGATGTTTTAGTCGCCTAAAAAACGCAGCAAACTGTCGAATGTGGACGGGAAAATAGCGAGCAGCCTCGCCGTTCACGTCCCGCAGGGGGTATCCGGGATTTTTGGACGCAGCGGGACTCCGCGGAGGAGTGTGTCGGTTAAAAGAAAATAGGAAGTGCTTTGCGGAGTTGTGTTGGTGTGTGTGTGCGTGTGGGAGAGAGTGCGTGTGTTCGTAAATCCTGCCGTGCTTCACACTTGAGTCGACTGAGTGGAGTTTTTGTCGGGAATAGTGAAAGACGTCATCGTCTGTAATCCTCACCGGTTCGCCCGTGCATCCTTCTTCTTCTTTTCTTCCTCTTCTCTTCTTCTTCTTCTTTAGTTGAACACAAGCTGCACATCTGCTGCCCCATCACCATGTCACCGGCCCATGTGGAACGCGGCGCACTTTGTAACACTCTTGTCCTTATAAACTTATTTCTTTTCACATTAAGAGTCCCCGCATTTTGATCCCGAATGCCGCTTTTGACTTGTAGAGTGGAGATAAGTGAAGTCGGTGAGTCCTTATTTCCCTGGATCATTGGAGATAACCTCTTCCATCAGTATCCCCTGGAGGACTGGATTGAACAGACCCCCCCCCTCCCCACTAGATATTTATCCTAATTGTTACCACGCTGTTCCTACAACTGACTACAGTTTGTGCTCAAAATCTATCACTAAAATGCAGCTTATGTTTACAGCCACTTGTACAAATGGGCTGCTAATTGTCTTGTGCTCACTTGTTAATTAGACACAAAAATATTCTTTTAGGCTAATTAATTTGCTGATTGCTCCGGAAATATGACAGCAAAACTGATATTGGGTTAATATAGCAGCTATCCTTATCTCTCATACTTTTCAGTTAATTACTCGTATAAGGATTTGACCATATCCATCTTTCCCAATACAAGAACTCCCAAATTGGTGTCTTTAAGCTAAAAGGGTTGTGACCTTGGAGAAGCTGCCCTTTGTTTACAACTGCTTGTATTAGATGAGGAAAGGGGGTGTGCGCCTTAAGTAATATAGGGCTGCTACAGATGTGTGCGGCCTGGACATCTGCTCTGTTGTTGGCTATTGTCAAGGAAGCTGTTAAGATGGTGGGCAGCGCTGCGCAACAGAGCTCTCTTGTCAGAAAGCTCCATTAAACTGCTCCGGTCACAAGTGCAGAAGGGATATGGTCATAACGTCGAGCAGTGTTCCTTTCCCCCCTCACATTCCAGGTATATTTGCAACCCTTGCTGCGCCACAGTGGAGTTCTTTTTCTTCCACGGGACAATCAATTCTTCTTTTACAGCCAACAGAGTTGCCATAGATAACTGCAGAAACTTGACTTTTTTCAGCTTATTTTTGCTCATGGAGGCAGTCTTAGGAAATCAGGATCGCTGAGAGGGGAAATTGAGTAGACTCGGTTAGTCGACCCCGTGAAGAGCGTGCCCTCTGCCACCCTCTCCTGTGTTGCCGAGCAGCGCCCTATCACTCAAGGCAATTGAACGTCTCAGAGGGGACCTCTGTGAGCCCCGTGCAATATTTATTACTATCCATCATCCCGAGAGTCTCGCTGTAAGGGTGAATAACAGAGGCTGCTAAGTTCTGTGTTAAAAAGTTCCCCTTGCCAGTGACCATTAGATGGGATTTATGGGAGCAGGCTCCCTGGAAGTGCTGTGGAAGCACGGCAGAGCATGTTTTAAGAGCTGCTGCGTACCCGCTGGGCTCCGGTGCCAAATGTGTCACGAGATGAAATGAAATTGTGGCCGAGGAAAGCGCTGCAGTCAACTTCTCTGTAACTTCTCTTTAAGTGTGTCTTCCTTAAAGGTTTTGTTTGGCGTCATTATTCATTTATGAAACTGTCAAAAGAGCAAAAGTGCCAAACACTTTTCTGTCAAATATTTCACTGCAAATTGGGGGCGATGAAGCTAGCAGGCAAAGCTAATTAAAGTGTGATCTAAGATCTATGACATAATTCAGACTTGATTACCACTATAATGCAAATCATCTTATTTATGCAGTCGGTGCTACAGCGCTGATAAATTGTACCAGAGTATCTCGAACACAAGAGAAGGGGGTTGCATGGAAATAAGTGTATCTGGGAGTCCTCGCTACTTTCTGGTATCGTTTGATCCACCAGAGATGAGACAGGCTCTCCGTCTTTCTTCTCTGTTTTGATATTGTTGATCAGGTTTGAAAACAGTTGGGATAAACCTGGAAGCAAAGGGAAGCTGTACGGATGGAGCATAGTTAGAACCCTTTGCTGTGCTCCTTCAATTTGAATATGAGTTTTTAATTGGTCTCTGAAGGCCAGGGGTTCTCTTTTCCTGCCGTCCGCGAAAGTGTCTGCATGATGCGACTGCACTGAGCTCGAGGAGCCCGAGAGCAACGGTGTTCATTTGAAGCCCAGCGAGCACGCTCATTATCTCCAACCAAAGACAAGATTGATTTAGCTGAAAGCCAGGGTAATCTTTGAGAGGCGGAGGGGGGAGAGAAAAAAATGCACGGAAAAAGAACTGAAAACTGATCAAGACGGCAATTCTTTGCCGCGGATCGCTTTTGGTCCAAGCGAATAACTTTAAACCATGGGAGCTGCAGCGGAAAGTACTCAATGTCTTCTACGCTCACAACAACTAAAGGCGCCATCACTCAAGTGGAGCTTCTCTCTCGTTCCTTCAGAACTCATCTAACCGTTAGAAGTGCTATATTGAAAAGATATCTCAAAGAAACATTTTACTTGTCATTCCCATTCCTCTGCTCTCCTGAGGCATCCGATGTTACAGAACGTTAGAAATTGCGCAATGCCCGCGTACGCCAGTTTGGCGTCGCCGTCAGATTTTTTCCGCTGTCATCACTTATTCCCTCATTCCTATAATTTCATTGACAGTGGCAGCGATTGTGTTTTCCAGTGCTTCACAGGGGTGAAAGATATTTTGTGCACTGAATGTCTTTTTCATGGTAACTGGGAAAGTGGAACCCTGCGCTAGCACTATTCTTTGCGCCGTACAAAAGGACGAGATCCAGCGATAAGGCTCGCATAACAGATCTACAGTATTCTGTAACACAAACAGATGTATTTTAGTCTGGCTGAACCTCATGTGGTTCTGAATTGGCCAGCAGATAGGAATTTCTCCACAGATATTGGATTGTGTGTAACAGTCTGCACTTTTATCTCACACTGCTCTACATTGGTATCAAGGGAGAGTGAGGCAGCCATGTAATAAAATGGAAATACATTGTCTTTCAGCCACGTAAAAGGTCATAGAACTCTTGTTCTTTGCTGATGTCGAAGAGGGTCCTGTTCACGTTGCGGAACAAGGTGGTCGGGCAAAGCTGTAGCGCAGCAATTAGTTATTAATTATTTTCTTACAACTTAATACTCTTTCATTTAATATATATTAATTGATGTGCTCCGGAATCCGCGCTCACATAATCCACTAAGGATTTCTCAAAGGCAAGCACAAAAGACTTTTATTATCTTAAAGAGGAAGTGGTCTTTGGGGAGGTAAAGTGCCCCTGCGCACTTCTGTCGTGCATTATGGAACGGGCGTAAGTGAAATGAAATTACAACGTATCATCGGCACGCTGAAGGATCGCAGTGAATAATCGCCCTGCCAGAGCTCTTGTTGTAACCTCACCTGTTCTTTTGGATTAAGGCGGGGGTTTTCAAAGTCCTTCTTTAAATAGTAAAAGGCGGTTTGAAGGTTAAACTCACGCAAGGCCAAATGTTTGGGGAGGCAGGATTAATTTCATGTCCTATAATGTGATTTGCAATAACTCCACCTCTTCTGCCCTTGGTTTCTTTGGAGATGTGCTCGCCTAATGAGAGGCGAGGGTGGGTTTTGGTGGTGGTGGTGGGGGGGGGGGGGGGTTCTACTGTCTGCATAAACCGTGGGTTCATTTGGCTACTAAATGGAATTATACGCGATGATGCATGCTTACAAATTCATCAGCAGTTGCAAAACCCTCAGATGTAAATGCGGTGCACGCATTCTTAAGGCGTTCCCTCGTACATGCAATCGTGTAAAAACGGTTGCAAGCGGGCAGTGCACGTCCAGTTAATTCACTGTACACCAGTTGCGGGGGGGTTGTTTCAGTACACAGAAGAGGTTCGTGAAGCAACCGCCCTTCTGTATCTGCATACCTTCCCCTTTAATGTGTGCATTATCAGATGAATTTGAAGAAGCAGAAGGAAACATCACAGCATATTTGCCTTCTGATTAAATCAGAGATGGAGGGTGTCATTGGTAGTCAGTGAGTGGGTGGGCTGCAGGCTTTTCTTGAGGGTGATATAACTGTTAGCGCTTTCTCCCCACTGCGCCTTCTGTCATTCTCCTTTTGCAAATCTCGCTGCTGCCACACGATTGCGGACATATAACATACTTTTGAATACTCCTTGAAGTTTTAGGAATTGAATCATTTGTAATGTGAAATGTATTTTTTTTTTTTTTTGCACAATACAGATAACTCACCTTTAATTAAATGATTAATTGGAGCGTTACAAAGTAGCCTCTGTACTGCTTAAGCCATATTTGCTCGGCAAATTTTAAGCTTTGGAATGTTTTATTCAGGAGTTTGCCAAATATTTGTGTTTCTGGATTTAGTCACCTCAGTGTCTGTTGAATGGTTTTTTGCAAAAGATTTCAAGGTGCTAGCAACAGTTTTCAGCTCACTCGGAGAATAACCGGATGCAAGTTTGGGAGTCGACATTTTTGCAGGAAATCTGACCAGTCGCCACTTAACAGGAATGGTTAAAGATCGATATTGTCGTCTTCCTGCGTTGTTTGAACAGAAATACCCCCCTCCTTATAATGTTCGACTGCTAGTATAAAATTCCTAAGTGCTGTGCCTTGGGATTAATTTCTGCATGTTTCTGATAGAAAAGTGGTTACTGGAGCTGACAGACAAAGCTAAAATGTAACATGTGACTGAGCTCCTCTAGCAAAAGCTGGTTTTGTTTCCTGCCCTTAATATCATGTCTTGTGACTTAGTCTCTATCAGCGTAATTTCCCCGTAGTACCTAATTTGATACGAGCAATTCGCTCTATGTACAGCTCCTCTTATAATCTGTAGACCACATGTGCTTCGAGCCACGTGACATCCATGTATTTTCACCTGACAATGTAGAAAATTCACAGCATCCTCCACCCTCCCCATCCCCAGATCCCACCCACCACTGTGGTGAGTGGAACTAAAGAAAGACAAAATGGTGGGTGATGTTCTGTGGGGAAAGGGGGGGTTAAAATTAATGACAAAAGAGTAAATTGTCCGCCCCAAATGTCAGACTATATGTGTGATTCGCTTGATTTAGCGTTGCCTTATTTATTTCCAAGTGCTTCTTTTCACTACTGCACATGGAAGCGAGTGAAATGGAAACTAGAGAGGAGACACCTTGACAGGTCATCGCTCATCAAAAGTTCAACTCTTTATTTCCTTTTACTGCGATGCTGGTGCTCAAACCACTCATCGGTTAGCCTTGAATAGTGCTACATTGTGAGAATGTTACATAAGTAAACGTGTAGATTTCTTACTTGGCCATTACTGATGGTGATTTATTGTGCTCACCTTAAAGGTGTTTGGATAATTCTGTATTAATAGACTGAAATTCGTTTGGAGAGGCCTTGGAGTTGCACTCCTGATCTTGCCTTTTGTTTTGTACCTGTCCCACGCAGCCTCATGACTTCAGTTCATTCTTTCCCCGAGTGTCGGGTAAGTGAGAGGAAACAAAAAATTTTCATCTTTTATCTTTACCTTGCTTCTTGCTGTCCCTCTTCAAATATCTATTCTATTTCCCGCTTAACCCCAGTCAAGGTCTCCTCGCTTATGTAATGTCTCTAAACATTTGTGCAATATTGCGGGAAGTCAGGCATGCCAAAACTGTGCAAAATGTCCCTCTGTGCACCCCGTAGAGGTGGGACAGATGGCAACCCTCGTTCCCGGTCTTGTAAACTGCCTGTGACAGGAGAGATGCCACATACGCAGCTGAACTCGGGCAATGCTAACTAGGGCTTTACAGACAGTGGTGGACACAGTTCCGTGCACACCCATTCCCAAGGTGCTTAGTGTCAGGACAATATAGCATCCTGCTTTAACCACATTGCCTTTGGATTTTAATTAAAAGAGTGTTAATTGATTGTAGTTAATGAAAAGGCAAATTTTTTTTTTTTCCTGTAAATGCTCATGTTGCCCCTGTTATCCCGCTTGTAGCTCCCAGATAACAGAAAATATCAGATTGCTGCTTTGGGTCCATCCATCACAGCGTTAAAGGTGACCTAGAGTTGCTAATTCAGCTTTTAATCACCAACACAGCAGAGTGTCAGGCACTTTCGCTTTGCCCCCCTCCATGTAACAACTCTCAGGGCAGAGTCCATTACTGAGTAAACAGACAGTGAAACGTGGAAGAAATGAATGAAGATGCCCAGCACACAACCCCCAGAGGTGAGATCAAATGGCAGGCCGGGTGATGATGAGGGATGTTTATGGTCTGGCACTCTATTAAGAGGAGGTCCTTCCCTGCTGGCGCGTAATGAACATCTACCTTGTGAAACGGTCGTTCCAAAGCCTTTTTTCCCCCTCTACTTACACTGAATTACCAACCGCTTTCATCAAAAAGTCTCCTAATTACTCTCAGTGGCGAGTCAGGCAAGTGCCCGTGATCGAAAGGACGGGTTTTATGGTAACTCGTCAAGGTGACTGGATTATGGCAATATTATCTGGGCTGATTTGAATAAATATTCCAGTGCCATATTTTCTTCTTTGTATGTTAATAGAAGTCAGCAATGTCCTCAGAGGATGATATTTTTGGCCGGAACTCTTGGTTCCCCCCCCCCCCCTCCCCCTGTGTATATGGCAACGCCTCCTCCAGATGTCCCCCCCCCCCACTGCGGGAGGCTGTGAAACACATGCAAAAGGCTTATTGCCTGTTACATGCACACACACTACACACGTACACACAAAGATCTCTGGGCGGGGGCACTTCAGCTGACCTGTTATGAAACAAGCCAGGAGCAATGATAGCAGAAACAAGACGGCCGAGCAGTTGCATGGTGTTTCTCTCAAGAGTTAAACACTGCTGTCAAAAGCAGCTGTGTGTGTGTGTGTGTGTGTGTATTGTTGGGAGAAAGGGGGCAAAACATCTCAGAAAGGAGAATGTGTTCGGAAATCACAGACAATGTACCATCTGCACACGGCAGGGTGTATGAGTGACACTGGACCACTGCTGTGAGGAACTATTGCATTGTTATTAAATGGCTGTTGCCTCACTGGCAGCCATATTAAAGCCTCAGATCCTCAGCCTGATGCAAGGCGGCAAGGAAGAGGGAAGGGAAAAAAGAGAGAAAGAACTAAGCCCGAACCAGTCTGGCCTTCTGGACATGGTGTCACGACATGCAGCTGCGATGGCACAGATTAAAAGTTGGCAGTACAAACGTCTTTAAAATAAAGAAGCGGAAAAAAGGATTTTTTTTCCCCTCTCTCCGCTCCCTTATTTTTCTCTCACCTCTCTATCTCCCTCTCCCCATCCACCACCTCAATTGGCTCAACATCTTACACAAGGTGCAGCGAGAGGACAGCTTTTTTTTCCCGACTTGAACTCTGTCTTAAGAAATGCAAATTTAACAGCTGAATTCACGCCAGGTCCTGTTTTGGGGGCATGAATTTTCATTTCACATTAAACTTTTCTGTGCGCGCACAAAAAAAAAACCCCCGACCTGGAACCTACGAGCAGTTCATGTGCAGAATTAATTAAATCTTCCATTCGCTCTGAAGCAAGATTTTCTTTTCATGGGTGCAGAGTCTGGATCCAGTCTCGCTGCAGTGACGTGTTGACTATTTGATGCTCCGTGCCCTTTGTGCACACTGTACTAGTGGCAGGCAATGCATGAAATGCTGCTGAAGTGTAAGAGTTGATTAGCTCCTCGCTCCCCCTCATCTCATTCCCTCACACTCAGGGCAGTAAAGCGACTCTTGAGATTGCGTGCACCGCTTACAGTTTCTTGTTAACTTTCTTCATGCCATACGTTATTAAAATGATGTGGGATTTGAATGCCGAGTCGCTGAATTGATGACTTTTTCTAGAGACTGGCGGTTTTTTGACTATTTTTCACCTGGAACATTTCAAATGTGTTCATCAGGCTTGCAACAACTCAGATAAAAATGGTAATCGGGTGCCTTCCAGGACTCGGATCCGCGTATCCGTTAAGATTTTTAAATAACTTGACTGGCGCCAGTGAAGCCGCTAACCATGGATGCCAGCGCTAGTCAGGATTTGACAGTGGCGAGTGAACTGCGTTCGGAGGAAAGTGAAATGCCCCCATGGTGTTATTTGATGGGGTGAGTGAAAAGTAAATATTATGTTTAATGTAATGAGGTGTGTACTGTGTCACTGAGGTGGGGCTTCCTGCTGAGTCTGCCTCACAGCATTAGAATCCACAATCAGATGCGCAGCACTCCAAAAAATGTGCGTTAAAGCCTCCTTAATTTTTGTGCTTGCTTGATTGTAATCGCGTCACATAATTGAATCATTGCCACCGTAACTGGATTAACAAAGAACCTTTTACGTCTCCCACACAAAAATAATTTGTCCTTATTTATTTTTGAATGAAGTCGCAGCTGCTACACCCATTTTTTTTAAATTTTTTTTTCACTGTAGTGATTTTATTCTTTGGGAATGTGGTGCTCCAGTTTGCCTCTTCACACTGTAGTTATGATGCACCGATTGCAACATGTTGCGATACCGGCATCAGATATTGAGCAATATTTTATGAATTTGCAGGACTCAGTGATGTGGGGTTGGGGGTTGGGGGTGGGGTGGCGGTAAAAGTGCCAGAAATATGCCTGTTTCCTGGCACAAGTTTCCAGGAGAATTTTTTTCCCCCACCTCCCGCTTGACAGAACCTGACATTTGGAAAGGTCTGTGAGGAGGATTTGTTTGTGACAGCCTCAAATTAGAGTGGCACAGAGAGAACAGGGAGGGATTGAGACAGAAAGTGGCTCCTGTTTATTTAAATGTCACTTCTACAAGGTGAATCTTTAAGCTTCTTTTTTCCCACCCCTAAGCGTTGCATGGAAATTTCTCACAATATGGAAACATATATCCTGCTATATTTTATTCTCTTTTTCCCCTCTCTTGTGGAGTTGTGGACGACAATCACAAACTATCCGATTTAGTAGTGAAGGTAGTGACTGAAGGACGCTGTTGCTATACGTACGCATTATTAAACATTAATTTCCTAAATTCTGTCCAAAGTTTGAGCAAGGGAATGGTAGACGGAGGTACACAAGCAAGGAAATGTAAAAAATCCTTGTACCGTAAAGCTAGTCATTTGTTCTAAACGCTGCGGCTCTTTTATAGGAAGAAATGATTGAAAATACATGGCGTGTCCCTCGGCCAATTTGTCAGCCAGCCTCTTCATAACGAGCCACCAACAAAACCTAGGAAGGTGTCAAGCCCTCCATCTCTCTCGCTTGACAAATAGCTGATGACACCATCGGATTCAGTCTTCACATGTCACACCAGCTGCTGAACAAAATGACGAGCGCCTCTGTGCCGGAATTCTTTTTCGTTTCGGCTTCATACACGTTATATTTATCATCTCGCCGCTGCTCGTGCGCATCAATAAATAATGTGATTTAAGTGGCAGCTGTGCTTGACAAGTGTTTTCCTAAAAGGAATGTGCACTTTCGCTTCCCCCACTCCTGCTATCACCAATCTGACTCGAGCTGCTTCAGAGTCCACAGCGAGGACTGACGGCTATACGACCGCCATCCTCGGCCTGATTGACTTCCCGCAGTGCTGAAAACAGATGTTGAACTCTGCCACAGCAAACAGTGTCTATTTTAAAAGAGGCCTGTATCCATAATTAAACTAAAGCATAAGAGATGACGCTAATTAATGTTGACATTATATAATCCATTAGACTGAATTATGGATGCGCTATTGACGAGCTTGTGTGGAGTTTGCTTCCATAAACATATAGGAAGAGCGGAGAAGCGAGTCTGTATTTACACATGTTCTAATGAGTAGGCTCTAAAGAAAGAAGTGGTGACTTGGAGAAGCGGTACAGTAACATCGTCATGGGCTGTTGCGTCTTCTTGTAAGACGAATGCCCGTGTTGCCAAGTAGCTGTTATCTAGTGACACTAGTATGCAAAACTATTTAGTTACCTTCAAATGATTGGACTAATGGTGGCAGTCTGTTTTCTAATGGCAAACTAAATTATTTATCAGCTTAATTAAGTGTAAAGTGAACAATATTATTTCTTGGGAAGAAGAAGAGAGCGGCGTTGGCACCAGCTTCGTCGCGAATCATTACCAGACTATAACAGTTAGCCAACTAGATGAGCCAATGAAACCCTTGTGAAGAGGATTTATTGAATATCAAGTCAACACCTTATTTAAATGATGCGTTTAAGTATGTTTATAAAATATCTAAAAAAAATTAAACAGTTTTGGCAGAGGTGCGTGCAATATGTGTTTTGTAACTGTATTATATCCCGCAATAATATTGTAATTTACATGCATTTGTAAAAAAGAGGCAACATCAATTGTTCAAATGTGGTACCCAAAACAAGGTTGCACATTTTAGTAAAATAAATGAATTGGGGTTGTTGGGAATGACCGAGTCAGCCGTGCTTGGTCATTGTCAAATTTCTGATGATGGAGTCGCTTAATTGCAAGCGATTATTATTATTATTTCCTGCATGGGTCTAATTAAAATGTTAAATTCAGATCTCTTGTCTCCAACACCAGTCAGATTTCTCGTTTGGCTAAAGAAACGGCACTAAAATCCCACATTCTTTTGGTGTGTCGCTCTGTGTTTGTACCGCTTCCCCGGAGAATAGGAGTTAATTGCAAAAACAAGTTTTAATTGGGCTCGTGTTTCGAAAATGTCACCTTCGTGCTTTAGTTTCACGTAGAAGAATCATTTTCTCCTCTACTGATATATACATTGTGTCATGTAGATAAATGACTAAACGCCATTTTTGGCCTTGATGCCGCTTCGTGTGGAAAGCTAATGTGATGGGCATATTTAGCTGTAATGAACGACACCTACTATCCTCCGGCCCATAGTGTTTGTTTTTAGCCGGCTGCAGACGAGTCTACATTAGTTATGGTTCATTTGAAGTTCAGTGTGTTTTCTTAGATAAACAAACCAGTCAGCTTCCAGTTGAGAGCACCTATCTGCTTATCGCTGATGGAAAATTGTCTTCTTTCTGTTGTTGCCTTTTTCAGTGTTATCTCAAGGTGACTTGGTAGATGTGGTCGCCTACTTCGTGAACTGCATGTCTCGTGAAAGGGCGAAAGGCGAAAGGCATTTAAATGGATTCACTTTGTGCAAGAAGTGAAAATCCTCAAATATTTTGGATTAAAAAAGTTAAAAGGACCTGGTGGAAAAGTGTCTTTCTTGTTTAAGCACAGCCTGGGAGCACAGCGTATTAGAAGAGTCAGGCGGTCAAAGATGAGACCTTTAAGGTTTAGTCAATTTGTTCCTTCTATTCAGGTGTAAATTCAAAATTTGAAACTGCCTGTTGATATTTTTAGGGAATATTTGAAGAAATAACTTATTCTAGAATATTCCCTTCCAGTAAAAACAGCTACAGCTGTCTATCCATCTGTCTGTCCTCTGTTAATCATCCCATTGTTCCTAATCGAGGTCATGGGAATCTATCCCATAACCACCGACAGCCACTGTCATAGTCATTTCTTCTCTGGCAGTTGCTAGAGTAACTGTATCTAAAATATGTTCAAGTATTAGCTCAGGTGTTGGTTTTGGGGCTTCATCCTCTCATCCCTCTGGTCTCTGTGCCATCACAGTGGTATCCACAGGGGATGGCCCTGGAATATATCTCCTGGAATATATCGACGTGGCCAGACGTGAATCCACGACCATTTGACAACTGCGGCAGTTTTTGCCGAGTGAGCAGTTTTTGTAACAGATATGGATGCAGAAGAATTCAGACATTGATGCTGTTTGTAAAGAAATTCACTATTTTTGGATGAACACCTTATTCTGACTTCCTTAGACCACTCCACTAGAGCACAATTTGTATTTGTATCCTGTATGTTGGTCTTGTGTTTTAAGGCAGAGTTGTCAAAGAGCCTTTTTCCTTTTTAGCCATTGCTAAACAGCTACTTGAAGCTGGTTTATGTGTCCAAAAGAGGTTTATGTATAGTGACGTTTCCTCCCTGCTCTCTCAGCTGCCAACAGCTCTGCATGCTTTGGTCTTTAAAGTGGGCCTCTGGGCCTTGGGCCACCAGCTCTCCGCTGTTCTCCTCTGTTGGCAGCATGGGCCCTGCTGTGAAATGTGATCAGTCAGCGCCCTTAGGGCCTGAACTGGGCGCTCTCAGAGAGCACGCGGTCCAGTCCCCTGTTGTACCGCCCAGGAGTTGATCTACCAGGATTGGTTGGAGCAATCGGCATATGATACCTCATTGTGTGAGCACTGTCACGTATCACAGGCTTGTTTACCCAGTTCTTGCACAAGCTTCCATTGTAACGTGTAAATTTGTTGTTAGCTAGCAAGTTGCCTGGACTCTGCATGTGTCTCTGTTTTATGTTTTTCACCTGCCTTTTGAACAAAATGATTTCACATTTACATGGATCTGTCAATTAATAAAGCTTGAAGAAAGCTGGTTGAAACAGTATGAGTCTTTGAAACAAACCATAGCACTTGATGATGCAACACATGTCAACAGCCATAGGCGACAGGAAGGTGTAATTAATTTTCAAAATCTTCCATGAAAGATGGAAGGTTTCAGACCTTGCTTATACACTGATGTCATGACCTGTGGAAATATTCAGGCTAACAACCAGGTAAAATCTAGGTTTCTACCTTGCCTGCTTTGCACAAATTGGACTTGGCTTCTGTAATTAACCTATGGGGGACCAAAGTGGACGCCCCATGAAAGGCTTCATTAGCCTATGCCTGCAGAGTTGCTCATTGTCCTCTGAATGCTCATTTACTGAGCAACACACTGACCTGCAGGACAAAAAAAATACCCCACTGCAGTAGTTCCGACCAAATTTATGTTCATTAATATTGACATGCAGCTCACAGTAAAGGCTGTACAGAAAATCTTAAATGCATATAATGTGTTAGAGTGCAAAGCAACAGTAGAATGTCAGTGTCGCTGCAGTATTTGTTCTCTCTATCCATTTACACGTATCGCCGACCCTATGGTTGTGGAATGACCTGCCAACTGGCTCCACTGACCCACTCAGCTCTAGCTTTGATTCCTCTGTGTAATTAATGTATGTGCATGTATAATGTATGTCTATTCTCTCCTCTAGCTTTTCTTCCCCCCTTCTCCTCCTTCTTTACCCAGCTGTCCATCAGCCGGAGGGTCCCCCCATATCGGCCTGGGCCTGCTCCAGGTTCCTTCCTGTTAAAAGGGAGTATTTCCTTGCCACTGTTCCTTGTTGGGGTCAGGCCCTGGTTTTCTGTAAAGCGCCCTGAGACGATTTTGATTGTATAAATAAAGATGATTTGCAGAGCATAACGTTATTGCACTTCTCATGCTCCTCCTCCTCACCCTGCCAAAATTAAGTTGTCTTGTTTAGTCAGCTTGGTGTTTGATCTGTGTTTTTCTCAGCATCAGCATGCAGTGAAGTGACCCGGAGGACTCTGAAGGTGGTGTGTACGTATTAGAGACGGACAGACAGCCAATGCCCCCCCAGCCAGTTGAACAAGTCTTGATGATTGACATCTCTGGGGTGCAGGAGAACAGCTTGGCCCACTTCTGTTTGTCTGGGTGGACTCATCTGGGCTATTTGGTTTCTGTGTCTAGTTTGAACCTCTGTGAGGTCTACTTCTTCTCAGACCTCTTCTCAACTGTCAGAACAGAACGGTCACAACTTGTGAAGATGTACACCCCAGGTGAATCAGGCAGAAGGCCTTGGATAACAGCCAACACCTAATCAGATGGGACCACCCAGTTCAGATCGGTGCTCAGGCAGTTCATATCCACACCAGTGCATGTGCACATCTAGGTCAGAGAGTGATGCTGGGGGGAAAAGGGGAAGCCTTTACCACTTGATGGGAGCTCTGTTTTCCCTGGTTGCAGGGGATCTAAGACCTGTGCTGCACAACACTTTCTCCCCCTCATCTATCCCCAAAACTCTTCTGTGAAAGGTAGTACATTAAATGTGACATTCTGAGGTCACTGTTAAATCTTTTTTTGACCTCTTTTCTTTGGCTGCCTCCTCACTTACCTCCAAAATAGCACCCCGGGAGATGCTTAAGGTTGTTGCCAAGGATGTGGCTGAAAACATTATTTGTTTTGAGCAACTAGTTGCCATTCCTAGTTTCCACTTCCTGTCCAAAACAGATCCTGTGTGTGCATTTTATATATGTGCAGTCAGAGTAACGCTACGTCATAGCCGTTCCTAAGGTCCAAAGTCTAATCATCCTAAAACTGGCAGAGCCGGGCGGCCAAATAGTTTACACTTTGCTGATAAGGATAATCAGCACCAGATAACTCTCTCTGTATGCTGCAAGAAGGATAGTGTGTCTGCCATGACAAGATCAACCCTAATAATTCCCACCAGAGTGTTCATTACTCTAATTTCTGCCTCCATAAGAATTTTTAGTAATCGATAGTCTATTTAGGCAGCTTGCAAGCAAGGAGAAACGTTAAACTGGATTTATGGCTTTATATCAGCTCCTTGCAGAGCTGTACACCCCAGCACACAAACGTAGGAGCATCTGTACTCCAGAGCTGCCGTTTCTTTGCAACACTGCATTCATCCCCGTAAAAACATGACCTAGTTTTTAATCAATTAAATTGATTTATGTGTAGCGAATCTTACGAGGTTTTGCATTCACTTTGTTTGCTCTCTACCAACTCTTCAGGTAAATCGATCACACATCGCAATGTGACGAACGTTAAATAACTCGTAGGTCAAAGCGTGAACAGTTGTTCTTGCGCAAGGGAGAAGACTTTGGCTGCAATGATCAAAACTGGGGTGTCACAGACAAACAGGGTTATCTTGATGCTGTTAGCGGGCAGTTCCACACATCACTGGGTAACTAGGAGCCATTGTCGGAGGGATAGAGGCTGCGGGCATGTAATCACCCTGCTCCATGTCCGTGTGTATGTGGTCGCGCGTCACCACCGTTGATGTACTTCTCTATACCGTGGCCAAAAATGTCAGTCCAGGCTGCTGTGAGCTCATTATGCCATTAGCCGCCTCAGGCCCCAGTCGATTTGTTGGGCATGGAGTGTGACGAAGTCCCTTCACAGGGTCACTCCTCCTGCTAGAGGCTGGTCAGCTGATAGGTGAGTGAGTGAGATGCAAAAGGGCGAGAGAATGTAGTCTGGCCAGGGAATTATTTTTACACCCATCGTGAGGTTTCCTTTTTAGAATGCATCTGTTTTTATAATTTATGTGTTTCACCTCCTCTGACCCCCAATAAATGTATACCAGACATAGCCACGGTGTTACAAAATGTCAAATCCTGACTAATGATGCATTCAATTGTCACGTTATAGTACGCAGATGGTCACCGATTGATAATGTTCAGGCGGCACTTCTGGTATCTTTGTTCAGGAATCCTTCTGAAGCAAGTATTGCAGCCGATCTATATTCTCAAGGCCTCCTTCTTGCCCATCTATTGCCAGAGGAGGATGGCAAGCTTATTTTCTCTGCATATTAAAAAAATGCCTAGAGTGGGGCTGGGAGGGCCTCAGGAGGGTGAGGAAAGCATAGAGAAAAGAGAAAAAGTGGTACGACAGACGCTGGGGGGAAGATGGGTGGGGGCCTTTATTCCCTTCAAATAAATGATTAACCAAATACATCCCCCATTACTGTCCATTTTGAAAGACCAACTTTGATTGCGGGTGCCCTTTGAAATGATCTGAGGAAGGAAGGTCATCTGGGGAGGGGGCAAGGGGTGTGTCAGAAAGGCAGGAAACACTACACCTCCTATCCAGTAGGGGAGAAATCCCCAGGTACGCATGCAATAAGTGGGAGAAGTGGTTGGCTGAAAAACAAAAAGGGGGGGGGGGGATTAGTCCCAGAACTTAACTGAGGTGCTGGTGGCTGTTGTTTGATGGCCAGGTGAGCTGTTGTGGATACACCTGGGAAATATTAGCTTCCCTTTAACCTCCAAAAATCAGTGAGGTGGCAAATGTGTCCTCCGTTCTTCAACTGCAAACTGGGCTCCTCTTACTGCGGGAGGGGGGGGGGGGGTAAAGCTCTGCATATTTTACTGCCGTGATTGGTGGCCCCTGGTAAGAGGGCGTAAGTTGGGTTCTGCTTCGCCATTTGGTTTTCTTCTACAAATATTCCCTAGTGGCATTAGATATATGGCATGGTGCATTTGGTTAGCTTATTTTGATCTGTGTGTTCTAAAACAGTAAATTCTGTCACATTGGGGATGTGAAAATGAGAAACTTTTGTAATTTCAAATACACTGTAGTTTCAACTCCATAATATTTCTGCCATGGGCTACTTTTAGCTGGAGTATTAGCTCGCTAGTTCCAGTTCTGCATAGAAATGTGGGGATAGCATCAGTGTATAAGTGAGATGTTTTAAACTATGCTTCAAAATGACGCACAGGGAGACTTGGCTAACATTTGGGGATCAACTTTTCCAAAATATTTTTGCTTTAACGGCTCAACTTATCTTTTGGGCTCCCTAGAGGAAGACAGAACAAGAGTTCGGAGCTTTCCCCCCGTAATATCAAATCACTTTTCTGCTATGATTTTAGATTGTCTAATTATAAATGGGAAATTGCCAGTAGCCATATCCAGTGCATTACTGGTTTTTAAAAACAGATCATTACCATTTTAAATTTCTCTATTTAGAAATATATTTCTTTTTTTTTTGGAAAAGCTTCCGTAAAGAGGAACATCTAAAGCTGCTATTGCCAGTGATACTTTGTTTACTTTGTAAGACAGGAACCTTGGGTACTTCACCAAAGTCACCCGATACTCGGTGTTTTTGCAGCGTGTCGGTTATTCTGTCGGAGAATTGGATTAGCACTTGTGTTCCCATGAGGCCATTGGATCCTCACTTTCATTAAAGTTGTTTGGAGAGTCTCTCAGCATCGGTGCCTCATAAAACAAACTGCTGTGATGAAAATAACTTTAAACTACACCACCAAACGCCGCTCCTCTGTTTCATTAGTACACACGCAGAGGAAGACGCCTGCGTACACAACAAAATACTCCGTGTTTGTTGAGGTTCTAATGAGTCCCAGTAGCAGCGGTTTGATTTTTCTCCCCCCTCCTTCCTAATTTGACATGCTTCACTTGGGCCGGGTCCCCCTCGCTCCGCGGGCCTCAAATCCTCAATGCAGAGGCCTAATGAATCTTCTCTGTGCACACAAACAAAGGACAAAAAACAAGGAGGAAACACTCGCTTCCTTGAGTTTTTAATTGTCCCAGACCCGTCAGTCAATCACCGCCGCTTGCTCCACTCTTTTTTTTTTCTTCTTTTTTCTCTCCCACTGACAAAAGAGTTATTAGCCGCCCTGGGGAACGGATCGCTCCTTATATTTCTGGGTATTACTGATGTGTGTTGGGTTACATCTTTAACTGGCAGCGTTTCCTTTCACTTCGCTCAGGCTGTGTGAGAACATTTGTACGTATACTTAGGAGGGTGACATAAAGAACAATGAGTCGGGCCTCCTCGGGCTGCCCATGTCGAGTTTCAGCAGTAATTGAATCAGGGCTTCTGCTGCCCACGGAGGAGGGAGTGTATTGTCTGTTATGGTTTATAGGGTAATAAAGTCCTGCCACACCAACACCTGCCAGCTGTGCTCGGCTTTGACCAAATCAGGCTATTTAATCCCCCCTACTGTGCACCTGCAGCCCACCCTTTACGATGATCATCACGCCGCTCGATCACTGGCAGGAAGGTGATTTGGGTCTCGTAAACATTACGATTGGGTTTGTTAAAAATGTGTTTTTATGTTAAGCTTTTATTAATATAGTCTTCTGTATTACATGGACCCCCTTTCTCTTATCTGATCGTACTTGCCGCAGCCGCTGGCCAGCTCCTGTTTTTGCAAAGTGCTTTTCCTCTTCTCCGCGCAGCAGCTCGCTCTTTTTTTTCTCTGGTCTCCCTTGAAAAGGACAGCTGAGTGGGTGAGGAGTAGGTAGACAAATGGAAGCAACGGCGATCGAATCTGTGGACTGAATTGTGTTTGTCGCCGTCCGTCTTTCGCCGATTGCGTTAGAACTCAAAGCAGTCCGCTTTGAGTTCCAGTCGCATCTGTATTGTGCTAATATACAAAACACCATAATGTTAATTACCTCGCTCACAAATCCCATGCTCCAAATGGCGTTATTGAGCCGCCTGTGCATCTTCCCTCTGCTTTTGTGGTCAGCTGTCGGTTTATTATTAAAGAATGGTGCATTAACAGGAGTCAGCGGTTTTTCTCTCCTGCAATTTCATTACATTTACAGCGATGGGATGGAGAGCAACAAAAAAAAATTAATTGGAGGCATGCGCCAGTTAGGACAGGAGCTTGGGCAAGGGCAGAATAAATCAGAGGTCAGTTCGACAGCTTTATGGCTCTGCAGAGAGAGAAGTGGTAACTTTAATGGGAGGAGATAGAAATGTTGAGTTACTTTATTTTCCCCTCTTCCTCCCTTTGCCGTGCATTCATCCCGCCCCCTCCCCTTCCGTCAGCGGTGGCCCAGCCCCTCACCCTGAACTATTTAGACTGCACTTGATATATAGAGTTAATTCAGGCCCCCCTCCTTGTAATAATTCATGCGTTTCATACATTTAATGTCTTGCAGACACAGCACGAGGTGGGATTGTTAATTTTCCGTGCTGAGATTGCAACCTCTTCAACACACACACACACACACACACGCACACACACACACACACACACACACACACACACACAGATCTCTGTCCTGCCTGTCATCCACTGCACACACCGCCGCCCTCCCCCACCCCTTACTCCCATGCTGCTCCTCCGCCCTCCTCTCCCTTTTCTAGCCCTTGTGTGTTTTTTCCCTCTACTTTGCAAGTTAATTTGGCTAAAAGAACACACACTCCCACCACATTTCCTGCAGCATCAGGTTTATTTTTCCAGGAAAACGCCTGGTTGCTGTTGCTTCAGCAGCTAAATCTGCACACGAGCATTCGTTAGTCTCACCCAGAAAGTGGACTCTCACCTCCTGGCCTTTTCACCCACATTCTGGCCTCACCCCCCATCTCCAAGTTCACTCAGGTCACCCGTACAAGGGGCTGACCCGCCCAACCTCCCAGCCGACTGAAACCTTGTGCTTTCATAATTGAGGGGAAATGCTGGCTGGTAAAGCCACCAGTGAAGTGGCTTCTGCAGGGGTAACGGGGCCCTGCTCTCGATGCATTTGATTTAATCTGAGCTGACCCCTCTGTGTGGTTTTTGTGACTGTTGTGTGCTCGTGGGAGCAGATGGATGGGGGTTTCACACCTCATTAGACAAGAGTACATATTATAATATACCATGGCATTTGAGATGAGGGCTTGCAACCATTATTTCCAGTGTTAAATGTCAGTAAATATCTTCAGTACCAGTTGCAGAGATTGAGGTGATGCTGTCCAAAAGCCAAAAGGTTAGCGTCATTGATTTTACACAGATACCAAACAAAGAAAAGCTGCAACTTCCAACATTTGAGAAATCATTAGCAGGTATTAATTAGACAGTGAAGCCCTGCTGATTTAAAAAAAATAAAATAAAGATTTTTGGTTCTATTAATCAAGTTAAAGGACAAGAATGGCTGAAGCAGAATAGGTCTAATGTATTTGCACAGCCTTCTTTTTCTTTCACTTTGGGAACATAGCGTTCAAAGATGTGGCGTTACGGTTCAGCTTTATTTTCCTCACAGGTTTGAGCGGTAGCAGTTTTAGTTTCTAACGTGTTTTAGATGACTTGGCTCAGAAACGCCAGACAAAGATAAACAACAAAACACATTTTTTCCCCCTCAGGCCTCGAACACAACGAAAGTTGGAGCCGTCACCTTAACTCTAACAACCCGACTATGTCAGGCAGAAGCTGCAGCGAGGAAAAAAAAAAACCATTTTACTTCTGGTTTGGCAGCGTTTCGAGGACATTGTTATTTATTTTATTTCACTTGGCAAGGTAGAGGTGAGTTAAGTTTTTCTTTATTCTCGTAGTAGTGGGAGGAAAAGAAAAGGAGGTCGCATTTGTTGGCAGTGCTGTGGGAGTGCACTGGTATAAGTACGAGGGCTTTTGTGTCGGGGGGACATTTTGTGGCAGGCAAGAGAGGAGCCCTGCGTTGTGACAAGGCGTGGCGACCCCGGTGACCCACCGAGTTGAAATAGAGGCCACCGTTGATCATCGTGTGGCATTTGAGCTTCGCCGTGGCTGGGGGGTGGGAGGTTTATCAGGGATCGTAAATGAAAACAATTGGAAGACTTCGGATTTTCAGATCAGAACCTGAAATGAATCCATGCGTGCATGTGTTGGGTGTGTGTGTCTGTGTGTGTGTGTGGTTGTCTGTTGCTGCAGCTCAGACAAACACAGCTGACCTAAACCCTGAGGCGGTTAGTGTGTCTTCAGTCCAACCCCATGATTCATCCTTTTTCATGGCATTTCCTCCCCTGTTGTGTAAGGCTATGTACTGTCAGGGCCAGGAATGTCTCTCTCTCTCTCTCTCTCTCTCACACACACACCCACACCCACACACACACCCACACACACACACACCCACACACACACACACACACACACACCCACACACACACACACACACACACACACACGCCCTAGTAGACTATTCACACACAACTGTGCACTTTAATGCATTTAAATGGCCTATCTATTGAAGCACTGATATTATACAACACTTATAGCAGTTCAAAGATAAAACTGCTGACATTTTGTCCATATTAATGGTTTTCATTGGCCCCCTTTGATGTGCAGATTGTTGATAAAATTGTGCTATGATTGGTCTTTGGAAGAAGGCACTAAAGTGTAACAGATGGGAGCTCGCGGAGCAGAGATTGCACAGCCCCCTTTGAGTATCTAAGTTCCAAAAGCATTAGCTCATTGACTGATTGATCAACACTTATGATTATTCACCCATCATCACAACATAGTTTGAACATGAGGATTTACGGCCATGTTCTTCGTCGATTTACTTGAAAACGTAAAGATTTTTAGGTCTTCGGTGATTGATTTTGAGCGAGCCATCTGGGAGAGTGTTATTTTGACACTCATCGAATAACCAAATAATTAGATTGTCAAGTTACACTGAGAAAATCATTGCCAAATTAACTCTTAATGAAAATCCACGTTATTTGCTGCCCTCTTGGCTCTTTGTCATGAATGAGAGGAGCTGGGTGACATTGATGGTTGTAGGGGAAGGGGGGGGGGGACAAGTCGGGCAACAATTTGCAAAAAACGATCATCAAAATGTTAATGCAGCACTTTTAAAGGCAACCTATGGCAGTCCCGAACTGGCAGTATCAGAGCAAAATATGACATTAATTTGGTCGTTTAACCGACAGGTTAAGACAACAAATCCAGCAAAATGTGCAGGCTAACGTATTAAACGAGCGCCGAACAAGACAGCTAGCACGTCAGATTTGCCAAAGGATCTCCTGTCGTTTAAGTAATGTAGACATTAATGAGCACTTCTGAGTAATATACATATATAATGGAGCAGCCAAGCATTTAATCAGTTTATTTTGTTGTCAGTGTTGCTTTTGTGTGCTGCAACTCTGCAGATTTTAACCCTCTTAAATCTCAGCACTTGACCAAATGTTAGATTTTTTGAGTGTTTTGTAGTAGACAGTTTAGATGACAATAAATTGAAAGTGCGTAATTTAGTGTGAACAGTGCAGGAAAGTGATTTTTAGGTTCACCCATTCGCTTTCCCCTCCAGGTTCAGAAACGTGCTGAAGCAGCAGAATTTCACGTATTTTAAAATTACAGCGACTGCATGCTCTATTATCTTTAAAAAAAATAAATCTCTTCAGTCGTTAACGATTGTGATCGGCCCCCACGCACTTCAGCATGAAGTCAAAGCAGCATCTTTGGACCAAAAAATATGATGTGTCGCTGCTCTCATCAATTCAGGTACAGCAGCATTATCTGTGGAGCTGCCACCAGACCCCCACTGAACAATAACTCAAGGGGGGGGGGGGGTTGTTGAGAAGTGTGAGTTTGATCCTCTTCTAGGGTGATGAATAGCTGTTTTTTTTCTTTCTTTGTTGCCCATCAGCACTTTTATTCTGCAGTTAATCTGCCAGGGCCAGAGTGTAATTTTTCACCTCGCTGTTGGATCGCGTTTGTTTGCACGTTCTTGTTGTTTTTTATGCATTTGCGCATTTTTGCCCCAGAAGAGCCTCCCATCTGTTAGATCTGCATCGTAGATGTGATACAAAGGTGCCTCCAAGCATCAGGATTGATAAGTTGAAAGGGGAGGTTTTGCATTGTAGGTTGGCTGGAGCTGGTGGGGGCTGATGCTTGTAACTGGGGTGTGCCTGGTGTTAAAAGGATTGTCATGTCCTTGCAGACTGCGTCTTAACCTTTTGATTTACTACACAGAAGCAGATGATGTTCGCTTTAAATTCTGTCCTTTTTGACCCGCTGAGATTAAAAAAAACCCATATTTTTTCCCTTTCCTCCCTCTTGGCATACTAAAATATCTGTTGTTCACTTACAGTTTTTATTATTGACAGTGGTGAGTTTGAGGATGACTTTTAAAAAAAAAACAACAACCAAAAACTGCATGTTAGACCACGTAATGTCAAACCTGGCCCACCTGGCGCTGCTGCGAATGCAGTCTCAGCGGCATTTTTGTCTCTTTATAATACGTGCTTGTATTTTTCTTCAACTATTGTTTGCTTCACAATAGGTTGCAGCTTGACTGCACAAACCAATAGATAAGAGGCTGTAAATGGAATCATCTGAAATTGCACCTCAGCAGAGCATCCCCGCCTCTTCTGTTTCTCCCTTTCTGACCAGTTCTGATTAGGCAGTTTGAGAGGGGGGTTGTCCTCCTGGACACATTTTAATATGAGCTTCAGAACTCTCAACACCTTGCAGCCTCCTGCTTGCCACATCTTTTCTTGGTGGAGGTGCAAGTATTCCTCCTGAGAGCTGTTCTACATACAGCGGACAAGGAGCCCAGCTTCGCGCAAAAGCCTGCTGAGACTCCACACCATTTATCTCTCCGCTGCAAGGTTGGGCCTGGACTAATTGACTGAGCTGTGTGCGTTGAATATACATGTATGTGTGTGTCACTCCTACTCCCTTGAAGCCTGGTGCATTAACAGAGCCTGAGATGATGGGATGTGGTGAAGAGAGAGGAGCAGCCTTGCGTCGCGAGCCCAGCGAGACGGCTCGGATAAAAAGCTCCCCTGTAAAACCAGTTATTGCTCTGGCTCTCAGAAATACAGGCCAGTTAGAGCAGCAATTCAAGAGGAAGATAAACCACACTGCTGATTTTGCATTTACAGGGAAATCATTTTTTTGTAGTTTTTGTATATTTGGGGATCGTGTATCAGTGATGATAAGGGTGTAACAGTACGCTGTAACCACAGTGCGATGCAGAGGAAGCCAGTCAGGATGGATCCATTCCCTTTTTTGCTGACTGGGTTTTGGAATCATTGTTAAAATGTACCTGCGTTCACAGCAGCTTTTAAATAAATAGCAGTGCTGGTTGCGATACATCCGCAGCAGCCGCTGTCTCTCTTATCTGCCCGTTATCCACACTTCTTCCTCTTTCCGAGTGTATTTTGCAGTGGGGAAAAAAAAAGTGTGTGTTCCACCACACATGCCTCACTGTGTATTTATTACAGACATTTTTTCACAGCCTTAACATATTACCTTGGATGTTCGCATGGTACACATTTAATTTAGGATAAACGTGGATTCAGGCTTCATGATATGATATTGTTTTCCCCCCTATGTCGTTGATTGATGGTGTGATTGCTTCTGGATAGGCCAGAAAACACTCATTTTATTTAGTGGTGTATATCGCATTACAGTAGTTGAGGCAAGATGAGGTTCTGCACATTGTTATTGACGTTTACAACAGACAGCTGACTTCCTTTCAGCAATGCTGTGTTTCCAGATCTAAGCAATTAACTTGCTGAATGCACTGTTATTGTTACCCACGGGGCTGAAAGCCAAAGCTGCAGTAAACGGACAAACTAAAATGATTACATTTAAGCGTCCTTGCCTGTTTGAATCCCTCGTCCTAGTTGTGTGCTGCACGGACCTTGTGTTCCTTCTCCGGGTTCCTCTCACCACTCTGCTCTGGACTTTATCAACACATTGTTTAACTTGGCCTCCTCCCAACAGAAGCCCAAGTACAGCACAGAGTTGGCTGTCTGACCATCCGCAGGGATTGGGCCGAGCAATACGTGCGTGTGTTCATTGGCAAATTTTGCAGGGGGAGGGCTGGGAAGTTTGGGGCGTGAGGTGGGGGCACCTTGTTCTCCTGGACCAGGAAGCTTTGAATCATGCTGGCTCTTCCTGGAAGGGCCTAGAGGGAATCAGGCTGGGCCAACTGGACTCAGGCAGGCAGGCTGTGCAGGAGCTCGGCCTCCTGCTGACACCAAGCTGGCGGTGAGCGGTTCATACTGAACCTTCCCTTGCAGAGGCAGGCCACGCCACGCCTCGCCTCACTTCTCCTCTCCTCACCAGGTTGGCCCGCTGCAGGCATTTTCCTGTACTCGGAAGTGTTCTCAGCCTTGGCTGCAGATATGCCTTGCACCGATAACCTCAGCCTCTGGAACTTTGAAAACAATTTTATTGATCGGATGTAAATAGCACTAGGTGGGCTACAGTAGCTCTGCTGTCCTTATATTCCAGCGCTCCGTTCCCTGATTCCGCGATAGATTCGCCATTTCTCGGTTTGAACACATGGATTTAGTACACTTAGAAGCTAAATATAATTGTGTCAAGCTGTCACCTGCCTACGCTGTCACACGCTTCGTTTACTTCGTGGAAATCGCACTCTCTGCCTGAGGTGCTGAGGATTGGCCCATGTAAGTTGATATTAATAGTAAAACCCAGCTGGTGCTGCAGGGTGTCCGCACCTTCCTGTTTTCTCTTTCTTCCTTTTGGCCCCTCGCTGACAGATTTACCTCTGGAGGAACTCGAAACTGAAAGGCGGCGGGAGGGGTGCTCTATTGTTCAAATAAGGAAAAAAAGAACAGTCTCTCCCTCTGTTTTTATTAACAAGCGGGTAATAATTGGTTGCTGTGTCAATACAAACAACTTTGTCATTGAGAGCCTGATTCATTATTTCTAAAGTGGATCGACACGTGTTCTTTCCTCTCCTGGCAAAAGTGTGACTTCTCCGTGTGCGGTTTGTGCGCACTTTGAGGAATTTTGTTTCCGGGTCTCTGAAGGCGCTAGGCGCTCTATGGCGATAGAAATCAGCTGTAAGCAGTACGGATATTTATGTACATATTTTGCTGCAGTCTTTCAGATAACTTTAAAAGCGAGACTCCGCTGGGAAATTAAGTCAGGAGAAGTAAGTTATCCAAATCTCGATCAAAAGAAAACAACTGGCTGATGATTTCAGAGTCTCGGCCAGGATTAAGAGAGGAGTCACCTTTAGATGTTGCATTAAAATTCAGGAATTGTAAAGCTAAACTGGGATTATTTCTTTTTTTTAAAACAGCATTTTTTAAAAAGTTCCATTTAATTGATTATTTTTAATCTAAAGTTTTCCTGAATCTACTGACGCATGATTGAAAGGGTATATTCCAGAAGCTCCTGATATTCCGAGCAGCAGCACAGAAGGAACAAGGTGTCAGAAGTGCAGCCTTCACTGGTGAAGCAACCATCCGGGATTTTGAGTAGCGCGACTGATATGAGCTCCTGGGTTTTACCCATATCAGCTGATAGTGAGTGCCGATCTGATGCTGGGCTTTAATTAAAGCACCAGGGCCTGCTTGTTTTATTAAGAAACATCATTAAAATGAGGAGGCACACATAAGGGAGATGATTGATTTGTATGGTGATTTCTAGACATTGTTTAGAGATTCTCACACGTTTTCAGTTGAAATAAATGCTTACGGCACCAGTTAGCTGTTCGCATCTGCTATTCCAGAATGTGATTTTATCCCTTTAATTGATTTTACGCTCCGAGTTTGTTTTCTGAGCGCTTTGTTTTCCACCGATCCCTCCAGAGATGTAAAACCAAGACACGGATCACATCTACTGTTTGAATCAAACTGCAGTATTGTTTGGAAAAAAAAAAAATTATTGCTGTTATTATTTCCAATTTTACTTGTTTATTCTGGTTTAATTTGTGTTTTTTTTTTAAACTTAATGTAAATTAAAGGCAGCTGCACACATGAGTGGAACACAGGGAAGGTTATTTTGTCCCTTTCGGTAAAAACAAGGAGCAATCATCAATGGAAGCACGAAGAAATGACAGTTTTCTTTCTGGCTTCTTTGCTGCAGCCCGGCTTGTCAGTCATAACTGACCCCTGATAGTGTGATATTCTGTGATGATTTAACATTCTGGCCTTCGGCGCGGAGCGCAGAGCAGCAGCACAGAGGCCGCTGCACCAGTAGATTTAAAAAGAGGTTCAGAGCCGGCTACGATTACTGTATTCCATGTCAGAAATGATGCATTTCTGTCCAGATTTGCCCGGAATTTAAAAAAGCAACGGTAAATGACTCAGATTTCGGTAGGTGCCTGACGCATGCAGATCTACCTCCGAGATCGAGGGCACAAATTCGGCCTTCAGCTTCGCCAGCTTTCCCATCACATCCTCAGAAAGTGTAGTCTTACTCAAGCAAACCCGAAGGCATAATGTCAGCAAATTAATTATGGATTCACCCAATTAGTTCACAAACTACGGCGTGTTCAGGGGAAAATGATCGTTCCCCCGAATGACTCGTCTCTTCGGTGTTTATCCCCGTCGTGAAATGTGCCTCTCAGAGATGTGTCGACGTGCGCGCTCGCCCGCACGTGTGAATTGACGCTCGACAGGCAGGTAGCCTGACCTTTTTAATTATTCAATCTCTCCAACTCATGTGTCGATGCCGTCTCCCGTTCGGCTCTTTAGCGCTCGCCCTCCTGTCCAAACACGTTTCAATTTGTCAGGAAACAAAGTGAAACCTCTGCTTTGCTCCGCAGACGCCGTCTTCAGCGTCAACACTGAAGTCATACGCAGCAATAATGGCTGATTCTAACTCTGCGAGATTGCTTCAGATGTCTACCCCCCCCATCCTACCAGCGTCTAATAAAACAAGCGTTCTGCTCTTTTTAATGAGAGTCTGTCTGTGTGTCTGCTTGTAACTGTTTAAATCAACAAATTATTTTCTCATTTTGGCAATTAATCACATCAGAGGCTTTTTTTAGGTCAGTGTTTGCGTTATCAGTCAGAAGACTGATGGTCCAAATATCGGTACTAATGCTGCATTTAAGTGGATCGGTCAATAAAACATCACAATGTTGCATTAAGTGGTCATCGGGTGCCTTCAGTGTCTTTCTGACGAGTTTTAAAAGGTTAGGATATAATGAGAACTACAGTATATTTTCCTTTAGATGTTTACCACTGTTATTTTTAAATTATGACAGATCTTTATTTAAATTGACCAGTTGTAAAGGGCGTCTGGGGTTAATATTTAATATGGATTCCACTGTGATACAATATTTCTATCAGTCAAACGCTTATAATGGACATGATTTTTGCTGCGTATATATACATAAGGATATATTTCTGTGGTCAATTAAGAGTAGCTTATTTGTAAAAAATGATGATATGCTGTTCTGACATATTCCTACAGAAGCCCTGAATGGACAAACAGATGTGAACATTAATGGGAGGGTTTGGATATACGTGATGTCAGCGTCAACTATAGTAAAAAGACTTTCAATTTACATTCTATCCGCTGTGAAAATATTTGACATCGATTATCTGACTTTCTGAAAAGGATTGTAATTCCACTGTTTTAAGATGATTCTTTTAAAGCATTAAAAGCTTAGCCAGTTGTTAATTATGTCATTTATCTGCCACTGCTTCAGCTCTGAGACGGCTCATTGTGAATGTTTGTCTTTTGTGCGGTAATAAAGTCCCCTTCCCCCACGTCTGAACGCGGGACTCTGACAGGGATCTCTGTGTGCCGCTGACATTGAGCAGAGCTTGTGGACCACGATGGTGCTCACAGAGGAGCTGCCTGTGGAGACAGAGCCGTCTGTCGCGGATATGGATTTCTGCTTTTATTGTCTGCACTTCTCTTGCACAAATGTTTCTCCTTCAATGAGCTGCGGCCCCACGGGCATGGTTTTATCGATCATCTGACTTTTAATGCCTCTTAAATATTAAGATTCATGTATATGACCTTTGTGTTTGGCTTGAGAGTACGAAAGCCCCCATCAAATACCCTTTCAAGCTCCTGCTGGTGGAGTTTATGCCTTTTGTTTCAGGTTTGAAGATATCAGGCTTAGTTTTCCTGCATTATATATCAGTACAGTATAGGCTCCAAGGGTGTTCCTCTTTTTTATTCTCATGGCTGACTGAGGAAATTCATAAAGTCATAAAGTTAAAAAAGATTATCTAAATTTAGCAAGGCCTTTTTTGGCCTCTGTATGGGTTTTCTTCCTCTGATTAGCTCTGGTTTTATCTCCTTTCCTCCCTCCCTGACACTCGCAGCGGAAGAGAGATGATGGATGAGCATGTGAGAGCCTCAGAGGCAGCAGCACTACCGAGAGATGGACAGATGAAAGGGAGGGAGGGTAGGAGAACAAAACGAAAATGAATCGAGTAACACGGCGAGGCCTTCCAGCAGGCTGTCAACATCCTGCAACCAGTGTGCTGCCATGTTGGAAATCACCCTGGATGTGACCTGTCTCAGCTTGCTCCGACTTCAAAAAACACTTTAGACAGGGATTCGCGTTTAATACAGTGTAAGCTGTCATAATTGATTAATAGTTCCGCTTAATGATTATCCTTGACCCGTCCTCCTCTGTGCTTATGCTGCATGGGCAGATGCTTGAGAAGTCAAGTGCTGGTCGATGTTGATGCGGCTCTCCGCGGATTGTTTTCATGCTCGCTCCTGCCGGGAATCTGGCACATGCTGCTATAAAAAAAATAGGCAAGAATCAAGATGAGGCGCCGGGGGAGCGTTGTGCATGAGCACCGCTGCTCAGGCAGGTAGTTTAGCTCCCCTGTTCTCATAACAGGGCTGTTCCAGTAAAAAGGTCTTGCGCAACACACACACGCCCTCAATGTGAAGACAGCGGGAGGAAGACATCAGATGGTGGGGGTTTGCTAACTATACGTTGTGGCAAGATGAAGCTAAGAGATGTACATACTAACATTAGACATATTGATAATCTATGAAAAACCGTAGCTTGGGGTCGCTACATCACAATCCAGACCTGACAAATCCTGATAAATCTTTGTTCTCGCCTTCCTCACAAGTCTATTCTGCTGACAGTAGAGATGACCGGCGAAAAATGAATTCATGACTCTGCCAGTGTTTTCTAGCTTTAAAAAAAGACGATGTTTTCCTCGTCTCAGCATTTTCCGAGAGTAGGGGCGCTCCTCTGTGGAGTCGATGATAAGGACAGTATAGTGCACTGCAGCGGAGCCTGCAGTCCCTCCCTGGAGTCGCTGCAGGAACTTTTCTCAGGAAAAATGATTATACATGAAATGTCATCCCTGATGTGACTTTACTTAACTTGTGGGTTTTCCCACAATTTTATCTCTAACGTAGATTTAATCACGGTGCCAGGACTACTTACATTTTGTTCTGATGAGATATTGTGAGCTTTTGTATTTTAAGCAGCCACTTAGTAGCAATATTGATTTATTGTCTTACTCCTGTATTGATGGAGACGTGGAGGTGAGATGGCTCCCTTCTGAGTAGATTTTAACCACCCTCTGTTGGCCAGAATGTGTAATTACACTAAATGACAGGCTGTCAGCTGTTCAGGTGCAGCCCATCAACTCAAGGGACGGCCTGTCAGGTGACGAATCACCTGCTCGATGTTCGATCGACTCCTTCGGTGTTCGGACTCTGCTTAGAACAACTTTTCCCCCGACGTCGGTAAACATCAGTATGCCAGAGTAAAAGCAGGCTGCCGCTTCTCGGAGTCGACATCATTGAGGGATGCGACAAATCAGATGGGGCGTCAGATAAGCGTTTGTCAGAGAGGGGAAGCGCGCACTTCAAACAGCGGAACGTGGCAGGTGTAGAGCGTTTAGGCTCTGTCACATGTTAGAGGAAACGGGGCACTTTTTCACCCACAGCAACTCCATCACTCCGCATGAGAACGTCTCTGATTTTTCTACAACTGCCGCCTGCAGCTTCCCCGATGCTGTCGGCAAGAGACTGAGCGTCTTTGTAGTCGGGGATTCTTTAATGCCTACCCATGCCTGAGTGTTTTCCCTCTGTTACTATGTTAATATGTGTATACACATACATATACAGTACATGCGTGTTCTTATTTATTTATTTTTTCTTTTCTCGCAGGTGTATGTGCCGTGGCGGTATGCCCCGGGGAGTAGTGCTGACTGTGCACTAGGTTTCTGAGCCTTGTCAGTATTTGTAGCTGAGGGGGGGAGAGGTACCCTGCTGTGCCCTGCTGTCCTGTGCCGTCCTGTGCCGTGCAGTGTGTGACGCCATGTCCCTGGCTGATAAACACAAAGTCAAGAGGCAGCGACTGGACCGAATCTGTGAAGGTAAAGTCGGCAGCGAAACTTTCGTTAACTTGTGAAATCTTCATAATTGCGAGAACTGCTGACATTCTATTCGCAGTCATGGTTTCATGGTAAATTTCCTCAGGCGGTGTGACTTTAATGGAATGCAGCTGCGTCAAATCGTTTTCTCTAAATCATCTGAATGTTGATCTTCTCTGGTTTTTTTTCTGATCAGATGCATTATGTCTCTTTAACAGTTTTAATTTCAATATGGACACATTTGGATTTCTGGGACATAATGAAATGATGGATTAATATGTTGATGTAGTGGTAATAGGTTGATGAAGATGATAAAAAACCTCTATAGAATTTAGTCCTGTTGCTTTTGGCTGCGGTACCGCTCCTGCGGCATACCCAGAGCTGATCATCCTCTAACCAATCATCTTTATTGTTATTAGTACAACCCCGAGACCTATTGATGATCGATACCTATTGAGTTCTGTAATTTTCTCTTAGCACACAGCGTGACCACAGTAACCACAGTATAAACGTTGACCCCAGCGGCCATGTGAAAGGTCTAAATGAAGTAACCGCATATCTGTGTGTGCACGTGCGTGTGCATCTGTCTTATGGAAATGGATGACCTCAGAATGTCTGGACTTGGATTTCCTGCAAAGTAGTAAATGGTTTCTGTCTTGTCACGGCTTTTTGGAAGCAGCCAGTTTAAAAACCATAAACTACAGTGTTGATTACAGTTTACGCCGTGGATCATTGGGGTTGTTGATTACGCATCGGTGGCGTTGCCTTGCATTAAAATGCTTGAACACAGAATAGGAGGACCCCTGCTGGGCACCAAACTATAAAATTCACCAAGTAAACAAGGATGATGAGCCTTTGTGTGGGCGTATTAACTTGTCCAAAGCGCGATGGATGTTGCGTTTATAAACCCACTTGTTTGACTTTGCTCAGCGCATGTGTGCAGACACGCACGTGTTTTTGTGCCTGTCAGACTGTGTCCCGAGGTAAAATCATCTCCTCTGTGCTGTCTGGGTCCCTGAGAGGCTTGTTATGCTGCCGGGCCCTCCTGGAGCCAGCATGCAGGGAGGCAGACATGACTGCAGTACTGGAAAATGGAGCGAAACGCACCATTACCCCCAGTGCCAGCATTTTTTTTATTTATTTTTTGCAGCATGATATAAGCACTTTTGTGGTGCTCAAGAAATGAAGGACACGTGTCGCACAACCCCCAAAAGTTCATACTGTGGATTAAGAATCGTAGTCTATAGCCCCTGCAACTGCCACCGGAAAATTATGTTGAATTTTTCATGCAAAGCGCTAATGTAATAATACATTAAGAGAAAAGAAATTACGCTACATAATCAGTGCCAACTGGGAGGAGAACAGAAAATGACCCCAAAAAATGCATAATTTCATTATTAAGTGGAAAGATTAAACTATAGCCAGGCTTTAATTTCATACCTGCATTTTCGTGCAGACTCAGAGGATGCTCCTAGCTGCATGATTCAGGTACAAAACTCTTGTACATTCATTTGGATGGCTAATTTTCTGCTCTTGAATTTGAAGCCAATTATTTTAAAATCCTTTTATCTAAAAAAAAAAAAGGCCTGCTTGAAAGACAAGAGTATGTAAATTCTAAACTGCCTGGATTTGTGAGACAGTTGGGTTCTCTTAACTTTAACGAGGCTGATTGTTTTCTTCCCCGTTATCAGACTTTTTGTTGTGTCGTCCAGTTGGCAGCGGCTTGCATTCCATTTACATGTGGCAAGAAAGAAGAGTGGCATTCAAAGCAAATTTTTAAATTGCAGCCAAAGGGAGGCTGAAAGTCAGTGAACGATAATACTGAGTAACAGATACAGGTCTGCCATATTTCATAGCACAGGTGTGTCGGTTGTTGGGAGAAATTCTTCCTGATTAGAGCTGCGGTCCACATCCAGCTGTTGCACGCAAGAATTAGACAGCTGAGGTAGTTAGTCATTCCTGAGGGAACAACAGTTAGTCTGCTCTGTTGGGCACAAGCTCAAAGCCCACAAGAGGCGCGCGGATAGACAGTAACAGGTGTTGCTGCGATGCGTGCAGAGCTAGCTACCTGCCCAGGCCCCTGTTCTCACGCGCAAATGCCGCGCGCTCATTTACAAACACCCGCACGCAGAGCAGCACTCCAGATGGCCAACACAAAGGATCGGTGAATCAGTCTCCTGGATCCCATTGTGAGGGCGTAAAGGATAAAAGACTAAAAAGGAGTTGGAAAGGAAAACAGCTTGTGATCTGTTCAGGAGCCAGCGACCAGGCAAAGTTGTCCCACTGACTGCATGTACAGTCGTGGCGTGATAAGGTAGAAAACGGAAGAGGTTTTGTAGGGTCACTACGCTCAGTCACCTACTTACCGACAGTTTTTGCCTTCTCTGTCCGTCCAAGACAGCGCACAAAGTGGTAATCCTCCATGATTTAGTATTTCTGGCTGTTTTGCATGGTGGAAAACAATTGGCTTAATGACAGGGCATCATTAAGTTAATAAACGCCTTGATATGGATTTAACTAATCTGGCTGATCTGTAAATAAAGGAAGGGAGCTGCTGACAGACTGTGACCAGCTCCCTGGTTAGTTTTTCTTATTTGTTGGTGAAATGCTGGGGCTCAGCCTCGGGTCCAAGCGTGCTTTCAGTTTAATCTGAATTTAACTGGTGTTTTTTTCCCCCTTATTTTCCAGCAACTGGGCTGATGCTGGGAATGTTGACAGGATTTGGCTTTGTTTGTTGACTGCGATATTGTTTTCCCGCTGGTTAGACGAGACCCACTCTAATCTTGTCAAATAATGTTTTAATCAGCATCTGCATTTTAATTCATGTTGCATGATGATAATGCTTCACGATTTCATAATTGGGAGTATAATCTCTCCACATACACTGCATAGCAAGTAGTAGCAGCTCATTTTTTTGTAATGTAATGGTCATTAAATGTTAGCGCCATCAAAATTTGATTAGGTTATATGTAAATGTTTCTGTTGTGTGGAATAAATCCTACTTGATTTATCTAACTTAGTCCTTTAATAACAAAACACTGTCAAACAACTAGAGTGGAACATTGTGGTATTACCAGCATGCAATGTGAGCTTTATTTAATTGTCTTTTCTTATAGAAATTCCATTCTTTTAAAACAAAATGCAGACAGATGGTCTTTGCTTTCAGTTGGGCTTGTTTACTCTAGTACCTCGCACAGATTAGTCATGATTAATGTACCTTTGTGTAAAATTAAAACTGGATATATGTTCTGAACTCTGTAGGTCCTGACAGAATTTATCATTGTTGTTATGTTTCCTTCTGCTCAACGAGACCCCATATCCCTATTAGTCTCCATATCGGTGACATGGAGACAAATTTGGTCCTGTTCTATCCTTCCATCTCTTAACACTGTCTTTCCCTTTCCATTCTCTCACTCAGCTGCACACTCCTTGTCTCTCCAAAAAGCAAGTGGGCTGTCGTCTCTCCCTTCTGTCTACCCCATCTGTGATGCAGTATGGGCCACTGGCTTGATAATCATAGGCGGGCGAGGCGCAGAGTTACAAACGAGGCAAAAAGAAGTAGCAAACCGCCCAGCCCACTAAAATGGGAGAAAGTCATCAGTGGCCTTACCGAGTCCACAAGATCTGGCCCTGCCGATGATAGATTTCCAGTAGCAGCTTTTGTATGCTCTGTGTTCTCACCCCTATAAATGCGTGACATGCCCTGTGTGTGTCATCGTCTGTAGAGATTTGAGGCCGTAAAGAGGCGGTGGACTTCCTCCCGATAACACAGCAGATGCATACCCCCAGAGAGCTATTGGAACAGTGACATGCATTTTCTTTCCTTGTATCCCCCCCCCTCCTTCTTTCCTCTACTTGCGTTAAAGCAAGCAAAAGCCCAGAGGCTTGTTAAAACTTTAATATACTGTACAATCACAGTAATTGAGTAGAATTTCAAGTTCTTCCAGTCATGCTTTTAATTTATGAAGCCCCATGAAAGTTTAATGGATCAGCATTTGTAGAGTTGCAGCTATCTAAATCATTCTGCGGCTATCTCTCCCTGCCCTGTCTGCCAAGTCCTGCCGTTAGCATCCTGTGCCCTAGAAAGATGGCCAGATTGTTCCAAAGGCGTGACTGTTGCTGGATGTCTGCTCAACACATTGTACCTAAAGGTCTTTCAAAGACACCATAAGACATGCGATGAGCCAGTGCACAGCATGTTGGCATGAATTCTGATGCTGTTCACTAATATCCAGTGGATATGTTTTGGGCTTTTCTTTTCTTGTATTTTATTATTCATGCTAGCAACTCCAGGGTCCCTGTTGCTTGATGAATGTAATATAGCATGCTCACTTAATTATGGAGCAGCTCTCATGAGAGGCATATCACAGAATGTAGACAAGATGAATATGCTACCCCAGTTCCTCCTCGTTTATGAATTGTGGGAAATGCAGCAATTTGCATTGCAGGAGATATGATATGCCCTATCCTTGTTCCGTTTTAGCCACACCAGGCTGGCTGCACTTGGGGCGTTTATTATTGTTATTAATATTTTTGTCAGGAAGTGGGGATCTGAGTGACACAAGAGCCTGGAAGGGGCTTATTAAAAGAAGTTATTGTCAGCGCTGGCCATACAGAGATGCGACGGTGTGATTAATAATGTCTTTTACAGCTGACAAAAAGCACAAGGAAACTCAGACCTGGGAGGACAGTGCTGAGAAATCACTCTGAGGAAATTGCTAGGTATAGCTTTAATGAGAGAAACAATCCTTTTTAGAAGTGCATCATCCTGAACTGCCAAGAGCCACAAGGAAGATGAATATGTTATGATCTGTTTTGTTTCTGACCTACTTAATTTTCTATTAGGGTGTTTTTAAACATTGTATTATCATTTCTCACTTACAATTTAAAAGGATCCACAATGATTAAAGCCTTAGTTCCACTTACACAGACGGTGCTGTTTAAAATCTGTTGTCTTAAATTTAGCCCCTTTCAGTCACCCTTTCTCTTTGTTTCTACTGAGATGAGTACTAAGATGAGAGTACACGTTTCTTTTTCTAAACCTTGTTACCTTTTTCCCATCATACTGTCACAGTCCAGTGCAGTCATACCCCCTTCCCCTTCCCCTTGTCCTAACCCACAGTGCTTGACTAAGAAGAGAAGTCAAACTTGGCAGCCTTCTGCCTTATCAGCCTTTCTTCCATCACACACTTATCAAATCTCGCTTTTCCTTTTTCCTGACACTGTTTTCTTTGTTTACATTGCTCTCCCCAAGGCAAGCAAACACTAGTGGTTATCTGTCTGATGCCAACATCTCAGATAAGCCACATCTGCTCTGTTGTGTATCTTTTGTATGTACTAGCTAAGTGGATGTGCTGTGAGAGGAAATGCGGCTCGGCGGGTAAAGGTTCAGTCATGCTGATTCACGGAATGAATAAACATTTGGGGGGGGAGGAGGGGTTAAAATTGAAGGCTCGGATTGTTTTTCCTCTTGGCCTGTTTGCGTGCATTTGCCCATTTAATAACTTCTATGTGGATATTCATGTATGTCACTTTAAGGGGCGGCTGTACATTTTCCAGTTGACCTTTGACCTTCATCTGTGTGGGCGCATGTCTGTGTGTGGCATTTCCAACTGCCTCTACCCCTGTTCTCTAGGGACATACTACAGCTTGTATGCCATCCCAACATGCTCAGTTCCTCTGGGAAGATCCATTCATGCCTAGAGGGATTTTGGACATTGAAGGGGTTAGTAGTAACAGTAAGCATTGTAAATACTGGAGCTTATACTCAAGGGCCAGGGCAGCATGCTGGCTATGTATGCTATCCGGTTCAAGTGATGTCACAAGGGCTATTGGATTTAAGCAGGTTTTAGTTAATGCTAATCCCCTTGTGGCAGTCGCTATGTTGGAAAAGGTTGTCCCTGCCAATGGCATGCATCAACCGCCTGGGATTAGCGCGTCTCCTCCCCTCCTCCATTCTTTTGGCATTGTCCAGCATGCGTTTGTATCCCAATTTCTTTAACCCCGGTCTTAGAATGCAAGCACCGTGCCGAACACAAGCATGACCATTTCTGTAAAATGGAGTAGAGCCTCAGCTTAAAGGTGTGTTTTCCCCCATCTGTATGTGTATGTGTCTGTCTCTGTTGGTGTGTATTCTATGTCTTGTTCATGGATTTCTAATGTTTCCAAAGCTGAATTATTTAGATAGGCTGCCAGCAGGGAGCCACATGATATTGCCGACATAGTAGTGAGAGGAGGAGGGGGTTCGTCAGCTACAGATCAGGTAAACTGGTAACTCATGCTTCACCTTTTCTCCACTCCTATTCCCTCCTCCATTTTTGATTGGTTGCTAGTGTAACTTGATAGTTGAAATGGGATGAAGAGCTCTATTTGTACTTTTATAGCTGTGCTCTCTATTGTGTTCCGTGATGCCTAACTCGAGCAAGCAGTCACTTTTTGGTGGGTCTATGGGCAAGCCTGGTCCCGAATGGACTGAAAACTTGGACAATAGCACTGCAGCTCAATGCCACTTCTGTGGCTCCATTGCAGGGCGGAGGAGTTCTTTGCCATTTGTTTGGGGGAATCCGGAAATCTGGTTTCCCCATGAAAGGAATGTGGGAGAGAAACAGGATTCACGCCTCCAGTCTTCCTTTTATAGACCGACCCAGCATGGACGGCAGCTGCAAAAGAAGAACTTGATGTCCGATCTGAGCAACAGCTTGTATCAAGAGCAGGCGGTCACAGGCCAGACGTCAGCACCCTCTCAGGATTACTACCTAGCTGATGCCACTTTATCTGGTCAGCTACCAGAAGACTCCTTGTCTTACGGAGATCACCACCACCTTGTCTCGAGATCAGCGCTACCTTTGGGGTCCACCACTGGGGCCACGTGTGCTACTTGGGATCAAGGACAGGCAAGAACCACAACTCCCGCAGTCCTCTCCGCTTCTACACCTGCACCTTCTCCACTTCCTCCGCCTCCCTCTCCTCCCCCACCCATTTATGAGCTGAGCCATTTGTACAGGGAATCTCTGGGATCTAAGACGATCCCAGGCGTTGAGCGTATCAGTGGAAGCTCTATTTCTCCTGCAGTGTACGGGGTTCAGCCCCCTTTCCCTAAGTACGCTGCTCAGCCACCTTCTCTCTCGACACACCGAGCTTACAATAACACTGGCAGCCTGTCATCGAACTTTCGTCAGACGGCTGCTTCTTTTTCAGCGCTGGACCCGGCTTCTCAAGGAATGGACGGCGCTCTTCCCCGGGCTTATGGAATGATGGCCTCCCAGAGGCTGCCTTATGACCCAAATTATGATCCTAGTTCAGCCATGATGGCTGCTACAGCTGGAATGACTTCCAATATACCATCGCACCATCCCAGTGCCGCAGACCCAAAGAAAATGGTGGATCCTACTTTTTTGAATTTCTTGCGAGCAGAAGGCTTGGCCGAGAGTACTATCACTCTCTTGTTACAACATGGCTTCGATTCCCTTGCCACGCTGGGAATGATGGAGGACCACGATGTCCGCTCTGTAGCCCCTAATTTGGCTCAGGCTCGAGTTCTCTCTCGTGTAATACTTGGTTGCAAGACAAATGGACCAGCGACACGTGCTCGTTCCAGCAGCTTTAGCCACCGCAACGATTTTTACATGCAACCCCATGGGTTGACTATGGACCCCAGCTTAATGCAACAACCACCTTCCGCTATCCAACCCATGTCCCCCAGGATGGGAGAATTTCTTGGCAGAAGACCCAGTAGTGCACCGTCTCAACATCTCTTAGAGACCACCACCTATCCAGGAGCACGTCCCCTGGCTACGGGAACATTCCCAGTCAGTCCAGGAGGATACAACAGTGCTTTGACCCAAGGAAGACCCTTGTCACTATATAATGCGCACACTGGTCTGGCCATGTCTGCACATGGACAGCAGCCACCCCCAGCTCCTGGCACACCTGGAACAGCACCAAAAACATTTTCTGGCTCCTTTTCCCCCATGGAGCTGATGAAGCGGGTACCCAACCTTCCACCAGCCTCACCAGTGGGAGCACCGAGCCCCCTCCATAGCCCTCAACTTCTCCGGAAAGGGATGAATGTCGCGCCTGAGAGTTCCATCGCTCCCGTGACGTCTTCTTCCACACTGCAAGGGCAAAATCTCAACACCACCAAGTTAGTAGGACGTCGTACTGGTCCGCCAGTCATTGTGTCAACGATGACCACCACACCTGACACAAGTAATGTCAAATCGCTCCTTTTCTAATGTCAATGTCTTTGTCTGTCTCACAACCTTCTGCCAGTTCTAGATAAAATGTTCTGGTTTTATTTCCCTCAGAATCATATGCATGGTTACATTTAATTTCAATATACTGTAAATTGTTTTTTGGTGTCCTTCAATAGTTCTAGCATGTTTTTTTTGTTAACCTGTAGTAGCGGTTACGATGTATTTGACACGTTAAGCTGCTGTGCAGGTCTTTTTAACACAGCTATTAACACATATATTGCAACAGAGATGTGTCATTTGCTAGAAGGCATCCTGTCTCATCTACAAGATGATATGATTCTCTTTAAAACATTGCATTTTATTGGGTTCTGTGGCACTGCTTTGCTTTTTAAACATCTCTCGAATGTTTTCACTCAGTCTAATGAAAGCTAATATTGGTGAACACTCACAAATCCATCTGCAAAACACAGAAGTACCGAGATCTTCTATTAATGTATTATTTTATACGCCTCAAGTAAATCTGAAATCTATTTTTACTTATTTATTTGATGCCAAATTGCTGTCATGCTACTTTACACTGCACTCTCTCTTAATCACAAGCTTAACTGCCTCATATCCAATTAGACTAATTGGATGTATAGTTGTGTGGGCTATTATAGGTAGCTGTTTTTATAGCCAGCGTGTTAGCGGTTACTGTTGTCTTACTTCTGTTATAAAATACCACATTTACGACTTTAAAATGTGGTATTTAATGTTGACATCTATCTTCTCAGAGTATAAATGTACAAGTCAAGTATTCCATTTTTCATGATATATCTTAAGAATTGTTAATTTTTACTAGAACATTTTCATAAAAATGTTTTTAAATTTTCAGTTAAATATGTATCTTTTTTAAATTGAAGTATGCTCATGGTTCGCATGTTCATGCTTCTTATCTTAACACCTTTTAGAATCAGTTATGGAAACCCATAAATTTTATGAATATACAAATCAATTTGCTGTAATAATTATAATCTACTATAATAGTAATCTACTATTATTAGTAATCAAATAATAGTTGTCAAAAAGTAATCTACTTAATCTGTTAGTCTTCCTTTTCTTGTTACTCACATGTGACATCTCTTCTTGTGGTCTTAAAAATACCAAAAACCTTATAAAAAGAGATATGCTCTAGGGGAGCAATGCAATGGAAGTCGCATCAACAACATTTGCATGCAGCCAACATTTGTTGCTTCAGTAACTTCATGCAATAATGGGCAGCCTTTGCTGACGACGGGAACGCTTACTTGTTAATTGCGTGTTGCTTGGCAACCAGAGCGTTTGGCGGATATCAGAGATAGATAATCTAGACATTTAAGGAAAGGGAAAACAAGTAGCACTGCATGCAGAGGTGCACATTTATTTTTGTGCACCTGAAACTCTGAGAACACGTTCACAAGCAAATTCAGTGGAAACAGAAAAAGATGTTGCAGGGATCTTAATGAAAACATTTCTCTTCAACTCATTCTGTCCCCTACTGTTGATCTGAACCGTGTATCTCAAGGGATTGGATCTCATTCTGGTGAGAAGGCTGTACCGGTGAAGAGCCTCTGTTATTGCCATGCATGGTTTTTCATGTTCAAACATGCATATTGATGAAAATTTAACACATTATTCTTTTTGCACCTCCTGAATAAATTGCATGTTTCACCAAGGCAAGCCAGACTTCTTTTCATCGTATTACATCAAAGCGTAAATTTGCACACAGCCATTTAGGTGTCCGCATTTTCATGTAGCCCAATTCTTAGTTATGCTCAAAGCTGAGTTTTGAAAGCAAAGACGTGAGTAGCAGGGAAATCTGTTGCAGCTTAAAACATTTATGTAAAGACTGCAGGTGGGAGGGCCATGCATGGTGCTAGGCCCTGTCTTGGTTGGCTAAAGCAGTAAGCAGTGTTAATAATGGCATTAAACAGCTGAGTCGAGCTTAGTTGCAACATTTCCTTTCCACTCAAAGTAGGGAGAGCGCCTTGCAGCACTCGTATTGGCCATGGAGTTGCCTGTCACTGGCATTTCACAGAGCAGCACAGGTGGGTAAACCTGACTTCAGTGTCACGTGAAGCAGAATAGCCAACCTGTTAGCTAGAGCTGTGAAAGGCCGATAGAATGTGTTGTGTGCATGCTCATAAGATTAACTAAGGTGGACACTTAAAAGTCGTCCACAAATGCCAGCACGTGGTTTCCTTGCACGGATAATCCACAGAACATCTTTAGCTGTTCTTTACCAGGGAGGGAATTAAGAGGTGGTGCACGATGAGGGCGGGGCTTATAGCTTACAGGAAGTGGTCAATATCCCTTTCAGCCAATAGTCTCGTAGGATATGTCGGTAGTTATTCCTACTTGGATATAATTGTGCCAGGTTTTAGCAAGCCACAGTTGATATGTCCTTCCTGTGCGTGGCTGCCATAAGGCCCTGAATGGGATTTTAATTTCCCTGCCTTTTATTTGGAAGGACATCTACGAGGATGCATGTCTAATGTACTCACAGCTGTCCTTGCCTAAATGGCATTGTTCAGGTGTCTGAAAAGGATTTCAGTGTTTGTTTCCTGTATGATATCGTGTCCTTAGACCTTTTCGCTGCTTGGGTTTGTAAGTTTGTGTATTACTGCTTGACCACCCCCAAGGTTGTTTTTTAATCTAACATTGCCCTGAGTTCACAAGACCAAAGGGTTTGTCCGTAATATATGGACATGTATGTGCATTTCACACAGTGTGGCTGCCCCTCCTGAATACAGCCCACAGATGTTCCGTCTGAGCAGCAGGAAGTGTGTTTGTCTTCATCTGAGGCCTGCTGGATGTGACAGCAGGACATGGGGATAAGACCTTAAGTTTCCTCTGTCTCTTTTTCTTCCTTCGGTTTAAACTATTGACTGTACAGAACAGCTTCTTGTGGAGGCGTTAGCACATTGGATATAAAAGTGGAACTGTGAGACTTAAGGCTTTCATTGCGATGAAGGACCCAGGATGGACTGCTTTTGTAGGCATATTCTTTAAGCTGACCTTTATTCATGTGTATGTGATTCAAGATGACAGGTCTACTTAAAAACGAGACCTAACCTTATGTAAGACAATTTGTAGAATGTAGTTTAACAACATTAATCCCGAACAGAAAATATGGGATAAAACAGTACAAATGTGTCGCAGTGGAAAAAATAAATCCTTCTCTATTGTGTATTGGTGTGCGTTGTTGGTACTATGAGGACATCACACGTCAGTCAGTGGGATTGTGTGTCATCCTCACTAATCCCGCTAATATGAATGAGCACAGGCAGACAGGAGGGTTCCATCACATGGTATTGGTCACGGTTATTACATAGTCTATAGTACATCGTATAGTACATAGTCTTAAATTCATCTTAATCTTAATCTTAATCTTAATAGCTGCGTAGTGGGTAGTGCTTTATTATTATCATACACCATCATCACACACCATTATTTAATCTTTATAATTGATCAACATATGTTATGCTGAACAATTTGGTGACTTTTGTCCTCTTATGGAGCGTCTCCATCGCCTTGAAATAGAAGCGAAACAGGTGCATTTGTTGATGTGCTTCCTTTGAACCCACTGTTGACATCTGTCTGGATCTAAGTGAGTAAAAGAAATGATTTGTTGGAATAACTTCATGTGATTATGTTGGTCGATCAAGCAGAGAAGCAGTTTATCTGCATTCTTGGCTCTTCCAGCTTTTGCAGGTCACTTGTAAGTGAATTACACTGTAATAACCTGTAAACATTGAATGTTGAAGGCCACCGCTCACCTTCTGGTTCATTTATACTTTTCTGTGCACCGTCCTTATGTCACCTGTCTCCAATATCTGAGAACCTTCTAAATTTTACATGAAAATTGACTTTTGCATTGCTTGTCTCACGAGAATATGCAAGAAATTTAGTTTTTCCACTGCTGTACTTCTTCCAAAAGACATCAAACCAAAACTGTTGTTCTGCCCATTATTGCTGTTGTCTCAAGGTTTGATCACGGAAGGATTAATGGTTTCTCTGAAGCCAGCCAAAGCACAGAGGGAACAGAGCTCTTCAGAGAATGAGGAACAGCTGGTTTCACCCTGTTTGTGACAGCTTGAGTGTTTAAGTGTGTTTATGTCTGTGTGTGATGGTAGCATCTGACCTCTGCTCTGGGTGGAAAGTGCTGTCCAGGGTCAGCAAGTGGGCTTTCAAATGGCTCATCTCCTTCCAGTACTGATAGATGCTGACAGTGAGTTGCTGGCATTTCATTTCCTATGCGTTAGCAGTGGTTGGGTTCTCAGTTGATACTTTGCATACATAGAATATGTATGGCTTTAAAAGGCATACATGTTTGGCTTTAAAAGGCAAAAAAAAACAGAGTGTCAATTTCAGTTACCACCAGCAATGCTTATACGAGTTGTGACACTTGACCCTTCGTGGCCCCTCATTGTACTAGCGATGATTGCTAAGCGCTGTGAGAAGAAAATAAGGTGTTTATGTGTGGGTGCCTGCCTTGTGACGTGATGAACCTTCTCCTTTTGGTGACAGTGTTGTGGTTGTCTTACAGTGACGGTTATTCGCTTTACAGAATGGCAATTATGTGTACTCTCGCTGACAGTAAGGCAGCGTTTTCGTATGATCTTCCCAATTATCTGTCGTCAGTTTTGCTGCATACTAGTGCAGCTTTTAGGAGTTTTGACGTTCCGCTTGTCTTACAGCCGCAACCGCGATAACGGACAGCTACCTCCACACACTCCCTGTCATTTTTTGTGTCTCCATCCCCCTTTTCCACTACCGCTCAGCAGTGGGTAGGTCACCCTGAATTATTCATCAGTGTGAAATGAAAAAGCTCATGGATATTGAATATCTCCTCTGAAGTGGTGGCCAACCTTGTGTTTTATTTTTTCCTTCTTTTTCTTCTCCTTTTTTTTGCAGCTTAAAAGAGCAGCAAATCTCATTGCCAGGGTGTTTCAAAGGTTAACTGATTGCCTTACCTCGTGCACATATGTATTTTCTTCATTTTTCAGTGAAGGTTTTGTAAAAGAAAAAATGAATAAGATTTGAATAAAAACATGGAATGTTTATCTTAGTGAATTCCTCATTGCGAAACAGCAGGTTTTTGTAGCTCCCTCTGATTTGCAGGACGGTCGTTGGTTGCTTTTGGCCTTCCTGATAGACCAGTTGTCATTTCATTCCCATGTGGTATTCTGTGGTCCTTCATTGTCCTCCTGCCCAGTTTGTCCTGTGGTTTGATCTGCAGCCTGCTCTGCAAATCAATGATGCTGGTTGCCATGCAGCCCTGCAGCCAACAAACGCAGCAGGACTCTCAGAACATCTCCCGTCTGAAAACATGCAAGGAAAGGATTTTGAGGGGATCCTTCGGGCTTCAGAGCTTTATTTTTATATCTTTAGGGCATTTCTGTAATATCATAGCATTTCTGTGTGTACTCGCTTGCTTTAGAGTCTTTATTTGTGTAACTAGAAAGCTGAACGCTGTTTCCCTAAAGAAGCGAGACTTGAAAGAGCCTAAGTAATGCCAGAAAGCAGATGCTAAGATAACGTGTAAATAAAATAAATAATAACTAAAAAAGGAGACGAGCTCCTCCTCCTCCCCTGATCTGTATTTTGTCCATGCATGTACACGCTGTGTGTTTTTATTTTCTTCAGTTATACCTGAGAGAACAGTGCCGCATTAACCCTGCATCAATCTCATTGACCATTAGGTTACAGCTCCCCTGTACCCTTTCAGTCATTACAGTCCATTTTCCTCCATTTCTACTGCACATAAACCCTGTCCTTTTTAGAGTATTCCCAGGCTGTACACAGACTAAATGAGGCTGCAGACATTAGCCAAAGCTTTGACTGGCTAACCTTTTACAGAAGTATACTAAACTGAGCTACAATGACTGACAATTGGAAAGCAGGGTGCAGCTTTATTTTCCTATAGGGAGAAAATGGATACATAAATGGTTTCCAAGGAAAAATTTGAAAGTCTGAAATGGGGTTTAGATCATCGGGGGTGTTACGGCTCTTTAGCTTAAGTGATGGGCAGCGTCGCTGGAACTTAGAGGTGTCATTTGAGCCAGGTGTCGTATCATGTGACCAAAGTGTGGACCCTACGATACTGCAGGTTTAGTGGAGAAGGGGACTCCTGTGCCAGTGTGAAATATCATCTGCTGTGGAGGAGGGAGGTGAGTGAGTGGGTGGGAGTTTGTTTCCAGCGAGTGGAGGAGATGAAGAGAGGGGGTTTATGATGATGAAAATGCCTGTAACTCTTCAACAAAGTGAGCTTTAAAAGGCTGTAAGCAGACACCTCATAGTTGTGATGGTTGACTCCTAGTTGACAAGACCCCACGACCCCTGGTGTATTTATCGTAATGGCACACAGCTGGTCTGCAGCTTCTCTGGGTTAATAGCCATGTGACAGCCTCAGGGGGAGATGGGGGCGTGAAGTACTGTGTATGTGCGCGCATGTGTGCGTTTTATTTGCTTGTACTCTCTGCCGAGTGGCATGCAGGGGCCACACTTGGGAGGGTGGGACTGTGCTGTGTCTCCGCTCTCTCTGCCAGGCCAGATGGCTCCTGTCACTGAGACAGGAGGTGGAGCAATGGGAAGAAAAGTGTAAGGACGGGAGGCCTGAACAGCGCCAAAGTGGCTTGTCCCCAGAGCCACCACATCTGGAGACCACCTGCAGCTGGCTCACCCTGCTCCCTCTGTCCTCATCCCTTTCCCTCATGCTCACTTTCTCGTTTTCCAGATGGAGGAGGTGTGTTTCAACAGGCTGCCATTTGCGTCCGAGTTTTAAGTTTAGTGCGTCTTCGCTGTTCGCCGAGGAGGAAGGTGTGAATGAAGGGTGGAGGGATAGAGGCACCAAAATATCCTTTTATTTTGTGCCTATAGCAGTCTTTGCTAGGTGTAGGTTGCTTTTTTTTTTTTAAAAATGTTTGAAGTTAAAAAGCAGAGTGCGATGTTCACGGCTCTTCCTTTAACTGTTGCTGCACCTGAGCCAGTTGGGGAGTTTCTGCCTTGAAATTTCAGCCTGCCTGTCCTTTTTAGTTCTCCCTTCCCCCCCTAAAAACACACTAATTTGCATTTCCATGGTCTAATTTAGCCGTCTCCACTCTGTTTTGCCTTTAGTTCCCATTTTGCTGTCCCTCATCCCTGCATCTTTTCTAGCCCTGGTCCTTGCAGTACCATGGGGATTCAGGCGTGGGAGGCTAAGAGAGGAGGGGGGCAGCAGAGAACACAAAAGCAGAGAGACAGTTGTTGACTCAGGGTTGTTATCTGCACAGCTATCGAGGGGGTTTGGGCTCTTGGTTTATGCGGATGTGTGTCTGCATACATGCCTGAAGGGGGTTATTTATCCTGGCTGCTCCAGCAGGTGCCTCTCAAAGGATAAACCCAGGCCTCCTAAATAAATATTCATCATTTGGGAATTAGACTTGCGTCACCAAAACCACATTAGGACTTCTCTTTTACCACCTCTCTGCACTTTCTATCCATACCGTCCATTCCAAGCAGGCATCTTTGCTCCCTAAACCCCAGATGAATTGTCTCTGAGCATAAAAGACAGAGAAAATCTGAGAGCTGTAGGTGTTTTGTACCAGAAATGTAAAGCTGTCAACTATCGTTGTGCTCCTACCGCATCTTTGTGACGAGACACCTCACGTTTTAGTTGGATCCAGCTTTGAAAGGTCAAAGGTTTTAAACTAAATCCATAGGAATCATGCTTCAATACAATATTGTTTTCTGTCTGACCTTTTTAATTGGTACCTTCGATCATTTAACTCACATGAATTGATGGATGGCTACCCTGCTGCCTTCTGCCTATGATAGAGGCTGCTTTCACCTTGTCCTTACAGCAACTTCAGTCCTCCGGGTTTGATCAAAGCAAGTTAGTCCTGTTTATTCCCCTCTGATACTGGCTGCCTATTGTTCCCACATGTTTAGTGGTAGAAAAGAGCGGGCAGAGCGATTCTGCAATAATGCACGTGGCGCGTAACAGTTTTCACTATGTCACATATCGGGATGCAGCCTTGTGCAATCTTGAGCCAAAGTGACACCCCTCATTAGTTGTGGCAATTGGAAAAAAAACTGCACAACCACATACGTTTTGTGAGCATTGGTAGAATTCTGCAGTCATGGTTGCGATTGTGAAGAGCTGTGAGGGGGTCCTTCTGTCAGTCATTAAAACTAAAAAGTGTAGGTGATAATATCTGGGGGAAAAAAGCTGTTTCTTTATGGTACCTATGTTGCAAAACGTTTGTATAAAAGTAGGTCGTCGTCTTAGAGAGAAGGCTGAATTTCACAGATATGTTTTCATTTACTAGACGATATCGGTTTGACAACAAAGCGGGCAGGCATGCTAAGGGTGCTACGTTATAATAGTAATAGTGGAAAACGAGTTCAATACAAGAATCTAACCCACTCTTTTGCTACTGCCAGGCCAGCTTCTGAAATGGACCCCTGGACCTTGAGGCATAATGTGGTCTACTGAAGCTTGGTCTCCAAGCAGCAGGTTGGCCTGCTCTACCATTCGCTTTTTTAAAATCCCCTTAAGTGCTTTAGTGGGATTTAACAGGCCTCTACATCCAGCGTCCTCTCAGCAGCCAAGTTCCAGCACTTACAGGAAAAGGGCGCTTACAGTATAATTAGGCCGGTTAAAGATGAGGACTCTCTCTCTCTATGGTAAATCCACATAGGCCGCAAGGAGGTTCGGACCGCTTGCCGGGTCTTTCAGAGCGTGACCGCTGCCGTTGATATTTGACTGCACTAAAGGTCAGGGATATAAGTCCTGCAGCAGGAGGGCGAAAGCAAGCAGAGATTTATATAGAGAGATTAAAGTTTGAACTCTTTTGGAATCCGGAAAAGAACGTGAAAAAAACAAAAATTGTGCTTCTTTTTACGAGAAGGAAACCTTTACACTTTTTTTGTGACGGCGATGTCTTTTTATTTGGCTTTATAAAGGAAAAGGTACTGGAACCTTTAGATTTCCTACCTTATAAAAATGACAGACATGACAAAACAGCTTGAAAACCAATTCACCACCGCTTCTTGGTATAATAAATTTATATTTTTCAGACCAAATAACTGAAAACCAATAAATAAGCTTCAGATTCATTCTTTTTGTATTAAATAATTGTGCTTGCGTAAGCTTGTGGACTGACTTGTAGAAACAGCTGCTTGTTTGCGTAACCAAAAGCTCTCTAAGGTGTGATTGTGGCTCTCCTTTACGGCGGCGGCGGCGCAGGAGTTTGGCGGGGGTGAACAGATGTAACCTTCAGTAGTTATTTAGAGCCAGGCCTGGCTGCCCCAAACGTGAAAGGAAGAAATGTGTGTTCTTCCTGTGCGTGTTTGCACGTGTTCTTCAACGAGGTGCCGGTCTGCTCTCACTCCAGTTGACTTGCCCCCACCTCCGGTATGTCAACTGCTGGAGTCTGTCAAAAGCACATGTGTGGATGCTGGTTCAGGCCGTGGACCAGCTTAGCTCTCCTATCGACTCCCCCACCCACCATTCCGCTTCTGGGCTGGTGCCTGATGGGAGAGTCTAATGCTGGAACCAGCCGTTAATATTCAGAAACAGGTAAAGAGCGGGAGAGTGGTCGGGCAGCTATTCACTTATGTTCGTAGGAGTGTAGCTCATCTCACTTCCCTTTATTTCTTTTCACATCACTAATCAATGACAGCCACTGTGCAATTATGGTTCTTTTTAAAAATTCAAGGTCTGTGGTTTTATTATGTACCGGTAATGCTAATTTAATTTTGCAAAATATAGTTTTGAAGGCTCCTGTCAGGTGCTGAATGGGGACTTCAAACACTATGCACATAGGTGATGTTTATGTTTTTAAAGGTTTCCCCACAATTTTCTATTGTATTCTTATTTTCCACTATAAACATTGTTCACCACAAATTAATTTCATATCTTTGGAGCGGTACTTTTCTCACTGGCACCAGAGCCATCAAGATATGACTTTAAATCCACTGTGTGGCTTTTAGCGAATTATTCAAACAATGATAAAACCTATTTAAAGTCCCCTTTATTCTTTATTTTTGCACTGATAGGATAATGTTATTGAAGAGTTGATGTTTTTAGGCAGCCCTGCAACTACACAGCTGCAGCCAGACGTCAGAATCTTCTCTGTGGAGCTCAATACTATTTGACATTTTGACCTGCGGTGTTTGCACTCATCAGAGGCCATTCATAGAGTCCAGTCATCTTTCTGCGCTTTCCTTTCTTTTTTTAAAAAAAGAAAAAAAAAATCCTCACATCCACAGAATAGTCGTGTCCCTCGAGAAACTCTGAGCTCTCGTGTTCCACAGAAAACATCTTACTGTCAGTCATCCTCCCACACAACACCCCCAACAGCCTAATTTTATTGAAGAGAGAAAGATCAGAGGGGCAGGCGTATCCTCACACTCCATCAATACTGTGTGTGTGTGTGAGAGAGAGAGAGTGAGAGAGTGAGTGTCTGGCTGGTAGGAAGTGGGGTCTGCTGCCTTTGATGGTCACACTCCCTCAGATGTGTCATCATTGGAGACAGAGATGGCATGTCACTGCTCATTGGGCTGAGAAACAACAGCCCGGATGGCCACTGTAGGATACACACAATAATGATGAAACTGAATAAAAATACCAATGATGCTCTGATAGACGTTTCCACCCTGTCCTCTGTAGCAAAGTCTCCCTCCCTCTGTCCCTTTTGCCGCTCTGTGGTAATCGGTTGTGGCGTGTGACCGCGCGGGGCTCTTTGTCTTTTAGTCGCGCCTGTCATGCAGCCGGCGAGGTGTGCGTGTCGGTACGTATGTGCGTCGCCATGCTCTGGCCACGCTGCAGAAGCGCAGGGAGGGCTCCGCTTGCATTGTTATTCTAAACAGGGTGTTTTCAGCCGCTCGTCCTTGCCGTCGTACAGCCCAGCAATCTGTCAGCTCGCCCCCCTCCCTCACTGGCTTTCGCCTCCAGGGAGCAAACTGTGAACTTAACACACTCGGCTCTGATGACTTCCCCGATGGTGTGAGAAAACAGCCAACTCTACAGCTGTGATGTTTTAACTGGAGTGGCTTGAATGTTGCATTGTTCTCGTTCTGGACTGAAATACGTGTGTGCGCATTACATGCTCAAAGTTAGGGTGGGGATTGCAAGAGTGTGTGTGTGTGCGTGTGTGTGTCACCATTCAGATCTCTTCCCGGCAACCCAGCAAACGTCAGGGTAGGGTGAGGATTTGGTGTTTGAGAGATGGTTGAAGTCTACATGAAAGTGTATCGGAAGAGGAGGGGAGCAAAACCAAAATGGGGAAGGAGGGGGGGGGGCTCAAAAGTGTGTGACCGTAAAAGTGAATCGGTAAAAAGAAAAGGAGGCAATCGTCCTGAAGGCACGGTCGCGTCCAGGTTTAAAATAAAACATAAAAAAGGGGGAGAAGACGGAGGCGGAGGAGGCGGAGGAGGAGGGAAAAGGGGAGGAGGGATTGTGCTGGAGTGTGTTCTCCGTGCCGATCCTATGAAGTGAAAGCAGCCAGGGAGTATATTGTGCAAGCTGAGAGAGAGCTCAGCGCTGCATGTTTGAGCCGGCACTTCTGATTCAGGTTTTTCTCCGTGTGATACGCTCTTTGCTGCCCCTCGAGCGTCATTATCATCTAAGACAAAGGGTGAAGAAAAAGCGATTGAGACGGTGAGAGATTGAGAGGCGTGAATAGATGTTGCGCAGCGGACGGGAGCGAGAGAGTTTCCAGCCGCCGCGCTGCCTGGCTCCCTGACCAGACATATTTGCCTGGGAGATCTTTTTTTTCCTTTTCTTTTGGAAGAACAAAAGCACCCCCACCTCCCCATCCCTTTGCCTTCTGCATCCCGTTGCCATCCGGCCACCAGCCTGATTGTCGCCGTGCGTGCGCGCGCGCACACAGACGCCGGGGGTGTACGCTGCTTTCTTCCCAGCCCCCGAAGGCATGGACGGAAGATGATGCAGCCAGGAGCTTAGTGCGAGCATCCTTCACAGAAACCCCTTCCCCTCACCAACCGGGCCAGGGCAAGACGAGCAACTCCAGGGGGAGGGGGGAGGGGGGTTTGAAGGAGTGAAGCAAGGCGAGGAGGTAGAGAGCAAGCCGGTGCCCTTCTTGGATTATTTGCAGAGGATTTTGCACTTCCTTTTATTCCTCTCCCCCCTCATTCTTTTGTACTTCTTTCCTCTCCTCAGAGGTTTTTTTTTTTTATTTATTTTTTTGCTACGATGTGTCAGTTTTAAGCCGAAGAATGTGGAGACAACATTTTCCAGGCAAGCAGCATGATTCTTGTTTTCTCTTCTGGATGTCTAATAAAGTCTGGCATGTGGGAGGTGGGAGGGAAGTAGGTGGATGGGGGGGAAGTGGGGGAGTGTGCGTTGCGTAGTTGTTGAGGTCGGCAAGTAGTCCAATAGTGTTGTCACTGCAAAGTCCGCCTGTCTAAATCCGCTTGGCTCGGTGTGCTCACTTCCACTGTGGTCTGATGCTCCGAACGCCCTTCTGTAGCCTGGGGCAACATCAGGGAATAAAAGAGCGGGAAAAGGAGGGGAGGGGAAGGGAGGTCCCGCACGGCTGTGCCGTGGATGCATCTGACACCCACTTTTGTTCCGTGTTGGAACGTGAACCCGGTCCACCCGTACACACACACACGGGGTGCCATTTAAAACAGGCGTGGGCTCTTGGCAGGGGACGGTGTGGCGTGGTGGGCAGCCTGGCTGTGACAGGGGTGGGGCACAGGCAGCCCAGGACAAGCTGCCTTTGTTTGCTACTTTTGGGAAAGTGAAGGGGAGGGCTCGGCTGCCAACAAAGGGTGTTTGTACCCACCTCTCTCACCCTGCGTATCGCTCCCTCTGCAGCCACTACAACTCACCTGCTCTGTCAGAGGCAGATGTAGGGTGTGTATGTGTGTGTGTGTGTGTGGAGAGAGAGAGGAATAAGAGTTGTAAATGACTAATTCCGCCTCGGTAAAGCTGAAGTACAGGCTCTGGCAGAGTGCCATGTGAAAAGGGAGGAAACTCCAGCAAGGAAAACAAAGTGTTGTTTGACCCAATAGCACATCTGTGCATTATGCCAAGTTTCTCCATTACTCTCCAGTGTAGCTCCTGGCGGTTGGCCAAGGTTGTGTGTGGGTTCCTATTCATTTGTTGCCACATCCATGCAAGTGTGTTCCTGTAGCTCATGCCCTTACACACTCCTCGTTTTGGCCTTCGCAACCTGTGCCTCCATGGGAAGATTTATCAAACGCAGGATTTTTTTTCGGGATTCTTGCGGAAGCTCGATGCAGTTTAACTGAATACGATTACAGCAAAGATTCCTATCATTTATGAGTAACTAGGGTTGGCCTGGAGCCAATTAATGGGAGCTATTAAAGCTGAGAGCATGAGGATTTTTTACTGCACTGAAAATCAGTTGACTCACAAAGTCTGTGTGTGGTTTAGTAAAATTATTTTGTACAGCTTGCAGGAGGCACTTAAGAAGCACAAGTGTGCCCTTTAATCAACTTCTTTGGGGCGTTAGCATTAATTAGCTACTGTTGGTTTATGGAACAAAATATTTGCCAGTTCAACGCAGAAAAATCGCAAGTGTGAACTTTATTTTTTTGAATGAATTTCATTGGCATCACAACCAAATCCTCTCACACTGCTGTATGTATACAATGCCAGTATCACAAGCCTTCTCGCTCCTCTGTGGGCATGTTTCTACACTTTCACAGAGCCTCCTTCTCTCTGCCTGACTGCCTGCATTAACCACACAAGGCGAGTCGGGTTTCAGACCAGCGCAACACACAGTAGCTCAGTAAAAAGGAACTGCTGGTGGTCTGTGGCAACCTGTACGGACCCACTCCTTGTTATCCAGATGGAGCCACCTCTAAACAGCAGCTTGCGGTTGCTAGGAAACCGGTGGCAGTAGCTGATGATCATATGGAGAGCTTTTGACAGTTCTCATTAGTAAGCGCTGCATATATATATATATGTGTGTGTGTAAGTGTGTTTTAATCTTCTTCCCGACCATAACAAAAGAGTTTCCCTGTCCTCCCTCCCGGTCCCTCGTTCCCTCTTGGAAGTAATGCAACACCAGCAGCAGAGGCCAGCAGAGGAAGAAACCCCGCTCCCTTCCCCACATAATGGAAACTTTGGCCTCATCTCCCGGTGTGCCGCTCTGCTGCGTCCCGCTGCCAGACTCTGACTAAGTGTTGCTGGCTCAGGGACCGCAGCCTTGAACCTGAGCCGAGTTTGGGCTCCACAAGCGTTTGTTCGCAGAAACGATAAGATTGAGATGACGGAGAAAGATTGAGCAAATATTTTTTTAATAAGCTGGAGCATGCAGAGTGGGTTTTAAGCCGTTCCCGGTTCGCTCCAGTCCTAGATTTCCGAAATAATTTCCACTGTGACCCCGTTCTCATTGTTGACGACCATTGCGTGTGTTCTAATTGAGGAAAACGATCTGTTTTTAGACTGCTAGCAGATGTTATGTTTAAAAGAATAAGCTCAAGACCCATTTTCACCTTAACGCCCTTAACGCCTGTATTTCATTTTATTTCACAACTGCATAACTGCTTGTAAAATAGTTGTCTTTGGGAAACACTTTAGATCAGGAAAATCACATGTTACCCCGCCTGTCCCAGTAATGTATGTGCACATTGGTGCAAAGAGAGCTCCTAGCAGGGGGTGTGAGCGTTACATGCGTTTAATACTTTGCTTTGGCAGCAGCTACCGTCCTTTGTGAAAGTGGCCCAGTTCAGTTCTCACAGGCACATATTATCCGCAGCCTAGCAACAGTTTAGCAACAATGACAGGACGTGCAAGCCCCACAGGGAAGGAGAAATTAAGCTGCGATCTCCCCTCCGCAACTCTTAACAGGTACCTGCCTTTAGTGTGTATAAAAATCAGACTTGTGGCTCGGTTTGAGTCCTGGGTGTCAGCCAGCAGCTGATGTAGACCAGAAGGGCAGCGCTGGAGACTGCAGAGAACATGGCAGAACTGATTAAACTCATAGCACTACCAGTCAGATCTGGAAGACTTCACAGACGAGGATGAACTTTCTGGTATATAATCACAGTGCCCACTTGCATTTGAGACTTTAAAAGAGCAAATACTGAACTTTGGGTTGTAGATTTTTTTTCCCTCCTATAAATTAAGATAAATAATTCAACCTGGACCTGCTGCCATCTTTAGTTAGTGAATGCTGACCACAGAAATAAATGGTGATGCAAGGACGTCATGCAGACATGAGAACTGTTTTTTTTTTTGTGCAGCTGACAGTGGACCACGGTTCTGGTTAAGACCAGTTTGATCTACATGCTGTCAGTTTACCACAGCGGGAGTGCTGCCTGTCGCCTACCCCGTTTCTCCATCCCGAAAACACCGGCATCTCCTCTCCATCAAAATCAGCAGAGTGCGAATCAATCTGTCACACAGCGAGAGACGAGCACAAACACACACCGCAGCTCTCGGCCAGAGCGAATGAGCGGGAAGCAAATGATGGTGCGGGAGGAGATGGAATGACGGTTGAGGTGAAAAGATGACATATAAAGGAGGGGAGGAGAGCCGGTGAGTGATGGCAGGCGCAGGTGATGAAAATATACGGTAAAACAGGGGATGGAGAGAGGAGTAGAGGGTAAGATGGTGTGCAAACAAAGATACAGAGGGAGGGATGGAGATGAAGACCTGTCAGAAGATGCTATCATACAGAGTCGGGTGGGGGGATCTGGGAAAATGCAGCTCCGCGGATGCCAAAATGGTGAAATGTTGCAGCGACAGGAAGATTGAAAGAGTAAAAGGTCAGAGAGAAACCCAGCGGATGATTCATAGAGTTCGGCCTGTCGAACTTCTGCCTGAGGGGGTTCAGCGCTGCCTCCCAGCCCCTCCTGCCTCACCCACAGCTTCCCTCTCTTCCCCACCCACTGCTATCTATAATCTCTGTAAGCCAGTGACTAGTGCCTTAAATGAAGCGAGGAAAAGGTTACAGGTGTTCTGGGCCGTCGCTGCCAGTCAGGGAAGACGGCAAAGCCAATAATCAGCGCTTTTATCTCTGTCTCTATCTCGCAAAGCTCATACTCTTCTTTTTATTTCCTTATTTAGCCACACACGACTCGTATCACCACGAGCATCTTTAATCTGAAATGTGTTATTCCCGCTGAGTCCAACCAAAATGGAGTAAAAGGTGATTCGGATGTGCAGGAGCCCTGCGCATGCTTTTGGCTGTTTAAAGGTCTGTAGGTGGATGATGATGATGATGATGATGATAAAGATGAATCTGAATGCCAGTAAATAACGTGTGGTTTTCTGTCTCGCTGTAACCCGCTGTAATGGGAACCGATGCGCTCATTGCTGCTTGGCGAGCTGTCAGCTGCAGATGTGACACCGGCGGCTCCAGCCGTTTCCCACATCACGTCACCTGTTTTTAAGCAATCGCCGCCGCAGCGACGGTCGGTGTAGGCAGGTGGGGGGAGGGGACCGGGTTCTGTCTGTCCTTCCAGAGAGGAAAATCTGCATTTGTGTTGATGGTTAGGCGATCAGCCAGATGGTATGTGGAGAGAAGGCGCCGCCTCAATGTTAACACTGGATATTTGATCTGTTTTCAATACAATTATTTTATTTTTGATTTTGACACCTTTGATGTCTAGAATCTTTGAGCTATGTCTTCTAGCTGGTCACTCTAGTTGGTATTTCTTTATTTTACTCCCCACCGGTCTATTATTTCCGATCTTCCGGTGTGTTCTTTGACCACTTACACTCACAGGGAACTTTCTCAGTCTTTAATCTGCTAATCTCGCCTCTATCTGCCATGACCAGCCTCCGCAGCCGCAGTAATCCCACAGAGCCCATCCCTGACGGGGTGACATCGTTGTAATCTTATTGGAACAACAGAACCAAACGCAGTATACGCCAGTATACGCCGGCGTCCACTTCTGAAGTGGAAGCACGGCAAAAGGAAGAAAAGATGTTCGGTCTCGCTGAATCGATCCGTGACTGCGGACGCTTCCTCGTGTCTTTGACCTGTGCACCGCTCTGGTGTTTGTACTCAGCTGGGACCAGTCTCTTCCTGGTTTCGGGTTCATCCACCTGCTGGTGCTGTCTGGCTCCCGAGCAGCCCGCCGCTTGAATATTGATGCTCCTCACTTGTTAAAATTGTATGAATCAGGATTCATAATTGTCTGTCTTCGGCGCGACATGTCTCCTTCAGTGGGAAGTGTGAGAAGGTCGGGCCCACCGGGGGGCTCGGCCCCTCTCAGCTCTGCTCACGTTAGAAATGAGAAAAAAAAACCAAAGGAGGGGGAGGAGAGCGAATGCGGAGTGCGGCTCAGACAGGATAGTGATGCATACTTTGCCGGAGACGCTGAAGTAAACCAGTCTCACCCTTAGATGAACTTATTTCAATCCCTGGCTGGTGTTATCTTTTCTTTTGTGCTTTTCTTTTCTGAAAATAATCAAAGATTGCGTGAAAACATACAGGTATAATGAGGCATCCACTTGTGTGCGTGTCTCATAATGCTGTCACGCAGTCGCATCTAAAGTGGGGACATTGAGGAGTTCTGGAGCTGAGGTTGTGGTCTGATCCAGTCTTCAGTGGCTGCATTGATTTATTGAGCACCACTCGGGCTTCTCCGTGTGTTCTAATCAGCATCCGAAACCACTAACACAATTACAGAACATCTTCAAATGGATTTTTGCTTCTTAATGCATTCAGTGCAAAGAAATGATGAGGTATACATCTATTTGAATAAAAGTGCAATGTGATCTTTTAAATATTCTTTAACGTCGCCCATTTCTTTTCCATCTGCTCCCAGGTATCAGGCCCCAAATCATGAACGGGCCCATGCATCCGCGCCCGTTGGTGGCGCTCCTGGACGGGCGCGACTGCACCGTGGAAATGCCCATCCTGAAAGACTTGGCTACCGTGGCCTTCTGCGACGCTCAGTCCACACAAGAGATACACGAGAAGGTAGGACCCCCCCACCGACGCGGCCGCCCACATCACAGCAGCTGAGAGCTGATGACAAACATCGCTCACTCAAGCCTGCATCTTTCTCTTCCTATCACAGCACTGATGTGTGCGGTTATCAGCTCCCAGCGCTCTTGCCATCCAAAATTTGGAGGCTTCATTATGATTTAATGTCACTTTGTGGAACAGCGCGCAATGTCTACATCAGTGCCATTCTTCTAATAGAGAGCCTTGTATAGCAGGGATGCGGTGTAATTACATTGGCTTGTAGAGGCTCTTTATTGCTTTTTATGCAGCGCTGTGGCTGCAAAACAATATGTAGCCACAGAGATGGGTATCACCAAAGTGCTATCTTTCCATCTGCAGACGGAGTGAGAGGCGCTACATCTTTCCTCTCAATGTTTTTTATGAAAATGGGACATATTAAAAACAAGGCATTTGCATAGAGATCAATTCAATCACAGACCTTGTGCAGCGCGGAGGAAAGAAGGTGGCGCGGGTGTGAGTGTGTGTGTGTGTGTGTGTGGTGGGGGTTGGCTTTCTGTTTGTTTTAACACCGCCTTATCAGGAGAAACATGATTGTAATGTTCACCTCGCCAGCATATTCAGCAGTTCGCAGTAATAACTTTCTGTCGAGATACCCAGAGGGTCCGCCGAGATTGAAAACGTCCAATTTCTGCTTTCTGCGGAGTTGATAACTGGATACTGTAATGCGACGCTGTCAGGCCAGACACCAGCTGCCGTTCGCTCCTCCATCCACGCCGTTAAAAAAAAAAACCCCAAAAACTTGCAGGCGAGGCTCGTCAGGGGCGGAAAATGAAAGCGTCCTGTGATGATGTGGAATCGTCCAGCCAGCGATGTCTTATTTCCCCTGTTAGGAGGGCAGGATACTGGCCAGTTTACAATAGTGTTAGCTGAAATACACCTGCGTTCCATCATCATCATCATCATCATCATCATCATCATCCACAGGCCATGATGCCTCCAGCTCAGATGGCTTTAAAAAAAGTTTGGTTTTAACCAGTGAAGTTGTGCCAGGTGTACCCTCTAATTATTGTACCTGGCGTTTTATTTAAGTGTTTATTTCCATTTCCATCACCTGCTGGAACCCCGAGCAAGAAGAAATTCAGATTAAATGAGAAGCAGATGCACGGATGGCTGTTTTTGTTATATGTCAGAAAATAGCATATAGCAATAAAATAGCAATAGCACCAGACTGTGTTTTTTTTATGTGTTGAATTACATGTAATCAACGAGGTAGAACTGGCTGTTCTTATCTTTCCCTTTTTACTCTGTATTCTCATCTGAGATCCGTATCTTGCAACTCTTTGCAACAAAGCAAAAAAAAGTGTATATATTGTACAAACACATCTTTGATCACACTCTCAGAGCACACAGATGTTTCCATAATTTAAGATTGACATTCCTGCGCCAGCCGTATTCTGGCAGAGAACCTCTTCTTTTAACGGTCTTATCCCTCACATCTTTGCTGCTGCCGCACAGGATTTGAAAGGTGCCATCATTCAGCAGCATTCTCTTTGGTGCGTTGTCGCTCTGCACCGTTTTATGTGTCGTTAATACGAAGGCTTAAACAAGCCCTAAATGCTAAAACGCATATCTTTGCCTGCCAGCCGGAGACGTTATTGGTCTCATCTATAAAATAATCTCTCATCCACTCGCCGTTCTCTGGAGAGATGACGTCATAGAATCATAAAATCCCCTAATGGTGCAAGTATCGCTCCCCCCCTTCCAAAAAAATAAATAAAAATGCTGTGGATCTCCAAAGGAGAGGCCTCAGTGACGGGCTGGAAAGACCCAGGCATTATCGGAACTGAAAGCTTTGGTTAAGTGGAGCGCGGAATATAGATTAGCTAAGAGTTTCCATTAAATTATACTCCAGTCAGAGCAGAGATGCCCTCAAAGGCTTAATTGTTCCAACTAAAAGAAACTTTCTCAGAGTGAAAACTGAATCAGAACCAGCCCAGAGTACACGTATGCTCCGACTTTTTCGGTATTTTTTTCTTAATCGGTGTTTTTCCTTCCGACATCAACGCATTACTGACGCGAGTGCGCGTTCGGCATCGCTAGCTGCACATTTTCGAATTTCTCTGATTTTAAATGATTCCAGGCGAACAAGGGGATCCAGGTTCATCTCTGCCTGGACCCGTCGATGGGGAGGTTTAAAACAGAGTAACGTGCTCTTTCACAAACCCATTTTGGGGTTTGGTGACGACATTGGGGGAGAATTGAGATCACATATTTGGCTCAGAGGGACACTTTCTGTTCTTCCTTTGCCAATTTGAAGCCCACAGTACATCTCAAGCAGACTCCAAGTCGAGTTGAATTTATTCATCCAGCCCATAATTGCAAGGTTGATTCGGACAACTGTTCACTGGTTAAAAAGGGAGGCAGAATGAACGTTAGTCGAATTACAAAAACAGACCTCCGATGCTGCTTTTACCTGGGAGGCTACTGCAGTGGCAGACCATTTCAGACTCGTGAAGGTTTATTATTCAGCACGCAGCCGCCCTGACCTGCTCCGCAGAGCCGGGTATTCAGACATTTTGTCCATAATCTCCCTTCAGGTGTGAAATTCTGATGACCACGCAGGAGCAAAGATTCTCAGACACAAAATGACTTGTTCCACTTGAGCGCAGGTGCCCTAAATGGCCCCAAAACTCAAGGAGCAGCAGATATTTCATAAACTATGACAGTGTTCAGGGTCAAAGCGTTTGCAATTGTCACAGGTTCTTGGGAGTTTTAAGGTCTAGGAGGAGCCGGGGGTTGGGGCGAAGGAGTGAGCAGAATTCTGATGTCGTGGCTCTTCACTGTGCCTGTGCGCCCGCAGGTGCTGAACGAGGCAGTGGGGGCCATGATGTACCACACCATCACCCTGACCAGAGAGGACCTGGAAAAGTTCAAAGCTCTGCGAATCATCATCCGCATCGGCAGCGGCTACGACAACATCGACATCAAGGCGGCCGGAGAGCTGGGTAGGAGCAGCCACAGACAACTTTGCTGTTTTTTTTCTTTTTCTTTTTGATCAATTTCAAAACGGGGGGGCTCAGATGATGACTGGACACCGCGCTGTCAGCGTCTCTGAACAACCACCCAGACATATGTCAGCGGGATGGTGGCTCAAACAGCCCGTTCCACTTGACAAAGCTGCCATTTCCTGCCAGCCAGAGATACCGCGTCTAACCGCCACCCACTCACCGCCGGCGCTTTCCACGGCGCAGGAGTCAACAGCTATCGAGCCTGGAAAAGGCGATGCAGATGTGACGGCCGCTCTCGGGGAGAAGAAAAGGGGCCATTGATTGAGCAGACTCTGGCTATTTTTTGCTGTCCAGAGACGGCTGTGCTGTTTGAGATACAGAGTGGGATGACGGCATTAGAGGAGAACAAGGGTGGGCAGAAGTGCTTAAGTGTTGATAATGTACGCATGTGTGATGGAGGAGAGGCAAGGTAATCCAAGGTCATGGGTTCCACTTCTGCTCATGCTTGAGGACCTTGACAGAGAGGCCCTGGAGGGCTTTTGTGCGCAGAACTTCTGCAAACGGGGGGGGGGAAAGTTCCAGAAGGCGGCGCTTCAACCGCAGATTCACCAAACGTATCAAATGAGTGATGGTCTCAGTCCTTCGTTTTACAGCTTGACAGGCAGCGCTGATTGTTTGATGAGATGTTCTGTGGTGTTTTTTCGCCAGGCATCGCCGTGTGCAACATTCCCTCGGCAGCTGTGGAGGAGACGGCCGACTCCACCCTGTGCCACATCCTCAACCTCTACCGACGAAACACCTGGCTCTACCAGGCCCTGCGAGAAGGCACGCGCGTCCAGAGCGTGGAGCATATCCGCGAGGTGGCGTCCGGGGCCGCGCGCATCCGCGGCGAAACCTTGGGTCTCATCGGTTTCGGTTGGTACCGCTCTTATCCGACATTGTTTACTCGCAGCTTTTCTGTTTCCAGGGTTGTTGTTTTTTTGTTGCCTTCTCTTGTGTGCTTACGTATCTTCTGGCCGCTTGGTGTGCCTTCTGTTTTCCTGCCCTGATAAGGTTATTTTTCTCCCCGTACCCACAGATTATCTCAAGGTTGTCTGTTTCGCCTCCCTCCGGGCTGGCTTCCTTTTCTCCACCGCGCTGTTCACTCATCCCACCGCTCTAGTGCTCGCTATTATATCTCTATTATTGTCTCTGTTTTCGAGTTGTCTTCTGTCGCCATCATCCCCTGACACCTCGCCATGTTGTAATCGGGTGGCTCCTGGCAGATTGGATGCCTGTGTGTGTGTGTGTGTGTGTGTGTGTTTCTCCTCTCTCCACCTGTTTTGATGTTGATTGTGCCTGTGCGTCATTCTGCCCCGTCTCAGCATCCGTGGCACATGCTCCGTTTCCTCGCAGGCCTCTTTTTATTTTACAGAGCACCGCCTTATCTGCCCACATGCACTCTGTGCACACAAACACACAGCCTCCGCCCCTTACAGGTCCCAGACAGCCTCCTCGACTTAATGCCCTCCCCTCCCTCCTACCGTCCTCCATCTCCCTCTCTCTCCCAGCCTGGTCTTTTCTGTTTTTCTGGCTTGAATCATCTCTCCAAAACAATGTCCATTGTCAGAGGGATGTTGGTGGGGAGCGACGGGCTTCCCGGTGTGTGTTTATAGCAAAGATTCAGCCAGCTGCACCATTATGCAGGCGGCAAGCACTCAGGCTGGATAAAAACCTCTGGCTCTTCGGTGACAATAGACTCAGGAGCTCTTTAAGCGCCGGCCTTCAGGGCCTCTTCAGATCAGCGTTTGTAAATGTGGTTTGGCTTCACCCCACAGGTCACTTTATCACGTCCCCAATATCAAATTTTAAACCCTAACGTGCGCAGCTTATCAATCCTAAAACTAGTCGTGCTCCCGTGGTGCCAAAGTGAGTGATTCTTTTATTTAAACAGGCCTGCAGAAATAGAAGTGTGTGTTGAAGTACTCCAGGCAAGTTTAAAAATGATCAATTACAACCAGGACTAAAATCTAAAAGAGTCGAGGCCATTTATAAAACGTAACAGTGATGTTTAATTAACAAAGGCAGACAAATGCTGTATCCCTTTGGTGTTAGAAAGCTGCAGCACATGAGCGCTCTTATAAATACCGAATGCTCTTCATTCAATTCAGACTTCGTTTCCTTCGCCTTGGCCTTGGCTGCTGCAGCCACGTCCGCCGCATCACTCTCGGGCTTTTCTGAATCCGCGTTTTTGTGTTTCCGCTTCATCCTCGTCCTTCGATTTTTGCTGAGCCAAATCTTCCCTACCTTTATTTTTCACCGGTGATTTCCGTCCCGTGATCCCGTTCGGGATCAGGCAAAAGAATCCTGTCAGATTGAGATCGAATCAGATGTTTTTTTTAAAAAAAAGAGCGCATCTGAGAGGGATTATCCTGCACGGTGAGGTCTCAGAGTGACATAATGCTCCGTCATAATGAGGATCTTGAGAGTGAATAGGAGCTTTTGTAACTCCTTCTCCGTGAGTGGCAGCGTCCTTGTCTCTCTCTCTGTCTCTCTCTTGCTCGCTCTGATCCTCCATCACCTCACACTCTCATCCATCATCACTCCATCACTTATTTTGTTTTCCATCCTCATTCCCTGGCACGGATTTCAAGCTCTCCGCTTGCTCAATATGATCTTTATGTTGTTCCGGGAGGTTGCAGCTTACAGACGGGCTCTTTGATTTGATGGCTTTCCTCATAAGATTTTTATGTTCACACCCTCCAGATGGGTTCACCAATAAAGAGGAATGTTTTCAGGATATTAATCTGTCAATATGATGCCTTTCCTTTATCTCCTCCTCTCCTGCCATCTGTGTTTATTCAACAGGAGTGACATTGACTGTTTCCACTGTATTAGTGCGCAATATTGATGTTTACGGGCCGTTTGATTTTTCTGTTTTAGCTTAAATATATGTGTGTTTAAACACATGGTTCGATTGACACCACAATAGATGAACGTCTCCCTCCGTGTTTCCGTCCTCAGGTCGTACCGGGCAGGCGGTGGCGGTGCGCGCTAAGGTCTTCGGCTTCAACGTCATCTTCTACGACCCCTACCTGCAGGACGGCCTGGAGCGCTCGCTGGGCGTCCAGCGCGTCTACACCCTGCAGGACCTGCTCTACCAGAGCGACTGCGTCTCCCTGCACTGCAACCTGAACGAACACAACCACCACCTCATCAACGACTTCACCATCAAACAGGTACGGCAGCCGCGGCGCCGTTAACGGGCAGAACGGGCGCCACCGGTGCAGCGGCGCCGCGGGCTCGGCCGGAAGGCCGCTGTGATTGGTTGAAAAAGACGTCGGAATGGCAGCTCCTTCATGTCTGCACATTCCTCCGCTCTTTATCTTCACCAAAGCTGGACACAAATTCATTCCTTTGCTCTGTCAAATGCAATTAGCAGCAGCCCACAGCTACAGCAAATGTATCGACTAGGCCACACGGCGGGGGGCTGAGAGCGCCGCGTGTGTGTGTGTGTGTGTGTGTGTGTGTGTGTGTGTGTGTGTGTGTGTGTGGGGAGAGCGCAGCGCAGCGCTCCTTGTCGCTAGCGAAGCTCCCAGGCATCGCCTGGAGCGACCCCTGCAGGAGAGTCAAGGACCTAACCCAGCCTGGAAAAGTACCTCCTCCTCCCCCCCCCTCATCAATATCACTCCACGCTGCCACTTTTGTCTTTTGTGTTTCATCTTACAGTTACAGGCTGCATGAGCGTGTGTGCGCGCGTGCACGTGTGCGCGCGTGTGTGTTAACTCTGCCTCTCCTCTGAAGCTCAAGACTCTTAGCTGCCTCTTAAGTGCTGCACTGAATAAACACTTTCCTCTCTTTCCTTACCAAAAATCTTGGCAGTCACACTCGACAGTTGATACGTGCGCGTGCGTGCGCGTGTTTGTTTGCGTGTGTCATAACCACCAAGGCCTAATAAAAGACTGCCTGCCAGCGTGAAGGCTTTTCATGCCCTTGGATTTCAGCTTTTGTCAAGATTAAGGGATTACTTTCTTCTGAGCATAATCATTTGATTTTTTTTTTTTTCCTTTCCTCCCTCTTACTCTTTTTTGTTGTGCCTTTTTCCCTCATAAGCAGCGAGGGGCGGCGGCGCCGCTTCAGCCTTCGTTTTCATCTCCTGGTTTCGGATTAAGACCGTTCTGTCCCACATCTCTTTTCCTTCCAGGTGCCGCCTGCCTGAGTCCTGAACAACAGCCGAGTCGTGTTTCCTGTGTCATTGTTGTGGCTGTTTTGATCAAACCGATTCGCCGGCGAGGCTGACGCTCGAGTCGGGGTCTAACTGCGCCTCCCCTGCTGGTTTGTGTGCTCTGCAGATGCGTCAGGGTGCGTTCCTGGTCAACACCGCGAGGGGAGGCCTGGTGGACGAGAAGGCCCTGGCGCAGGCGCTCAAAGAGGGGAGGATACGCGGAGCCGCGCTGGACGTTCACGAGACGGAGCCCTTCAGGTAGGAAGATGAACAGGAAACGGAGAGGAACGGGCAGGAAGGTGGGGGCTGAGGCCAAGGAGCTGTGGGCCCTTCCAGAACAAAACGGAGATGCAGTGAAAGTTGATTCACACAAACAGAGTGAAGGGAACCAAGAGTTGATCTGAACAGGCCTCCAGACACCCTGGAAACGGGCCCCCTTCAATCTGCTCTTGAATCCAGGGCGTCCATGGGAGTTAAGCTGCGTGTGATAATGCCTTCGTGGAAAGGCTGCGTTATTATTATTAATGCGGATTGAAGTCTTTTCCACACCTAAATTGTTAGAATGAGCAGATTCTGGGCCCAGAGTCAGTTCCGTCTAACCATTTGTTGCCGTTACCTCGTGTAAACGGTCGTGGAGCTGATGCGTGGGCGCTGTTTTAGCGTGTGTCGGTCTGATCGGGTTCCCCAGGGTCTCCTGGGGTTGCTTCATAGTGGCGTTTCTACGGTGGGAAAAACAGTTTGCTTAAGTTGCTCCCAGCTGCTTCAGGAATCTTTGTAATGTCACATTAATATTAATAACGTAATAAAACTGTTGTTTTTACCTTTTTTTTTTCGTTGGTAGCTTTGCTCAGGGCCCCCTGAAGGACGCTCCCAACCTGATCTGCACGCCACACACAGCCTGGTACAGCGAGCAGGCGTCTCTAGAGATGAGGGAGGCGGCCGCCACCGAGATCCGGAGGGCCATCACGGGTACGGATTTAGAAACCCTCCAGTGTTTCGTTGCCGGGGGCGCTAGCCGCGCCCGCTGCCCGGGTCCGGTTTGATGCGACTTGTCGCGCGTCGTCCTCGCCCAGACGTGGTGATTCCGCGTGGATACGCTCGGGGGGGCCGTTATTAAATCCGGACCTCTTAATAGATGTCATCATCAGGTCCCTGACGCACAACAGAGCCCAGCCAGCGGCTCGCCGCGATAATTGATCCTAATTTGCACGCGTGTCCCATATCCGGCCCCTCCCCCGGTGTGTATTATGCTGCTGTGATTCACTGCTTTTAACTGTGCACGTGTGTGTGTGTGTGTAAGGTCGTATCCCGGACAGCTTAAGAAACTGCGTCAACAAGGAGTTCTTTGTCACCACGGCACCGTGGGCAGTTTTGGACCAGCCGGGCGTTCACCCCGAGCTCAACGGCGCCGCCTACAGGTAAACTTGCGCGTGTGCGGATGAAAAGCATTTGGATCGTTTTTGGAAAGTTTCACTGCCTTTTTAAAAGTGTGTTTTGATGTATTCCCCTTATTCTCTTAGCGTTTCGGACACTCTTCTTTTTTTGGAGCATATACATGCAAACTGTGGTGACTTTATTTGGTGTTCTAACACTCCCTCTGCAGTACTGCCTCTGCTCAGTAACCCCCCTCCCCCCCAACTAACTTTTATAAAGGAAGTAGAAATACATCTCTGTGCCCCCACTCCCTAAAGGGCTTGTCCTAAGTCCACCTCCGTGTGCTTCTTTCACGCAGCCAAGTGAACCAAACTCTTCCGGCTGTCACTACCGGCGGCCCCCATGACAAAAGTATTGCCTAGATAAGGAGCAGGTAAATACCAACAATCCAGGCCGACAGTCTCTTCTCTGGTTGTCCCGGTTAAGACCCTCCGACCTGAGCTCATCTGATGTGTGTCCCTTGTGTTACCCCCTCCCTCCCTTTCGGCCCTCGCTTCAATAATAGACGGTGTTTTGTTAGGGGGGAGCGTGGCGAGAGTTTATCCATGGATGGCGCCATGCTCAGCCTTCTCTGGGGATTTGGGGGAAAGTTTTCAGACTTTTGTTCCCTCCCACTTCTCTGGGCGTGTGGTGTTACTGTAGGGAGCCCCTGAGGAAGTCACAGCAGGACGTTTTGTTCCTCGATTACTTGCATATCCTTGCAGTATCCATGGCAACAGTTATTTAGTCTAGATTTTATCATCCCTCTATTCTTACTTTTCAGTGCTGCCTCGGGCTGTTTCTTGTAACCTGTTGTGAGGATGCAAAAGTAGTTCTGTGCCTTCTCAGGGGCTCCGGGTCATTTTAGTATTTCCTCTATATCTTTGTTCATAGTTGTTGATTTGGCCCTTCTCTGCCACCAAATGAAAAATCGGATTTGTAAAGATGAAGGCGAAGAATAAAGTGGTTTCAGCCTCTTCGCTGTGATTGTTGCCTTTTCTTATTTTTAGAAAAAAAATAATTGAAATCTCACAATATCGTTTGGAAGAAAACGGAACAATCAAAGGCCCATCAAGTCCCATCTTATGCTGTTATTTTTTTATGATTGGCAGCATAATAATTCATTACACAAAGCAGCTCATTGAGGTTTTTGTGATTTTCAGTTACTAAGACGCGTTGCTACGGCAGCAAAGAGCCAGTAGGGTCAGAATGTTGCCTTTATCGATGTCGCCACCTTCATGCAGCGCTGACCACACTGCTCTTATCCCAGATACCCACCGGGTGTAGTTGGAGTGGCTCCAGGCGGCATCCCAGGGGCGTTAGAGGGCATGGTGCCCGGTGGGGTGCCCATCGCCCACACCCTGCCCTCTGGTACGCACCCCTCCCAGGCCCCGTCACCCAACCAGCCCTCCAAACACGGCGAGACCAGAGAGCACCTCACCGAGCAATAGCAGCCGAAGGGACGCGAGCGGGAAACCATCTCATCTGACCTGTTGTCACTCAAAAACACCCGACCAACTGGGACCAAGAGACAGTGAAGCAACACAAGCTTGTTAATTCCGTCATCAACTGGGAACAAACAGTGTGTTCCAGGGGAATTTGTACTTTTATTGTTTTAGTTTTTACTCAGTACCGACTTTAATCTTTGATGATGTTTGAATTTTTTGTTTTGTTTTTTGGGATTTTTTTGGGGGGGGGGTGTCCATCTTCGGGACATGCCTATGATTGTGGACACAGAGTCCAGTGTTTTTAACTCACCAGGTGAGACTTGGTCCCACCCATCTGTCTACATCCCAACGCTCATGGGAACAGCCGGCCGACATCTCAGCACACCTATGGGCAAATAATGAAAGATAAAAAAAAACAACAACTTTGGCATTATGTGCTACTGGACCTTAACCCCCTTATCACCAAGACCTTGTTCCTCCTGATCCGCCTCTCCGCTTCCCTCCGACCCACATCGCCCCCTTATTGTAACTAATGCGTGTTGGTTAGGCCCCTCATTATTCCTCAGAAAAGAATTATTGATTCTTTTTTGTTTTCTTTTGATCATTAGTGTGAATGACTTAAAATGAATTATTGACTTAATTATATTTATCATTTATTAAATATGAAGAATAGGTTGCTCATCTCACGCAGAGCATGTTTTAACCCTTTCCTGTCAAACAGTACGAAGGCTTTCGCGGCTGCAGTTACACAGTTTCACCACCAGAGGGCACTTCAGAACAGCATAAGGGATGTCAACCGCATTTTCCTTTTTTTCAGCGACAAAAACAAAGCACTACAACCATTTTCTTTGCGTTTTAGTGCGAGCTGAGAGCAAATGTTTTATATCTGTTTTCATAAAACAGTACGATTGATGCCCGACCTCGCTTCTTGGAGCACATTTCAGAACAGAGACAGGAAAGGGGTAAAGCAAACCCAACTTTCTAATGACTCAGGAAAACACTTTTTGCAGATAGTTTATTCCCAGAATTTTGTCTTAGAGGAAAAAAAGAGACTACTCTGGTTAGTCTGGATATTTTCTCTCCTCCCTCATTCTCTCCATTGTGGTATTTTTATATACGAGGTGCATCCCCGTTTTTGGTGTTAAAGAGTTTTGAAGAGTCCTGTTAGATTTGTATTGCCTAGTTAAATGTTCCTATAACCATAGTCCTCTGTGAGCTACCCTCTCCCTCCCTCCTCCTTCTCTTTTCTTTGTTTTATTGAAGGCCAGGTTCTTCGGGCATCCTGTACTCTGTAAGAGCAATAGCAGAAACTCGTTTAGTGTCCCAACAATAGCAGAAGAGGCAGCCAGCAGTATGTTTTTGTTTTTAGTGTGAGTATTTGTATTTGTTTCTTGTACAAGGTGAACATTTAGCATTCAGTGCAGTTCAAATAAAAGATACGATTCTACGAACCAGCCGTCTCTGCTGAAATGTTTTTGTTCAAAGTGTAAAATCCATGATAACGCTGGATGTGATGCAATAGTTCCTCAAACAGGAGTTACAGTTCTGCTGCTTCAGTCGCTGCTGAATTTAGGTTGAATACAAATTTTCTACATGTTTTCATTAAGATTGATATATTTGCACATTTAATTTAACTTGAAGCCGAAATACCAATGATGGGATAATTATTTGGATGAAAGCAGGTCTAATTTCTTCTGAATTTATTAATTTACATTTTATTATTTTAGTTAATTTTTTTCATGTTAGTTGACGCTTCCGAGCAGTTGAACAGAGGGCCCTAAACGCACCAGTGGGTGGGCGGGGCATATATTGCCAAAGGGGAGAAATAATATAGCAGAAATGTATCAATAGTTGAATAATATGCTAATATTTATAATATGCGCCAAAGTACACCCACAAATCATTAATAATTTAGTCTCTTGCAGAATGTTAGAGAACATTGACATTAATAACTCATTGGCTTGTATCCATCTTTGTCAGCCTTTTGGACTCGGTGCGTTTCTGTGGCGACCAACTTCTGCGTCAAAGCCTTGGCGTGGACCTACGCTGTGGGCGGGGCTTCCACGCAGACTCCTCCCCGCATTGTCGCACGCGACTCGCTTCGTCGTTACTACTATACGCACCACACAATTAGCTAAGTGATTTTAAACGCACACTTTGATTGCAACCTTGTTCATTTTAACCGTGAGTTCACCGCTCTGCTTGTTACTCTATCTAGCGGCCAAATCGTGATACTGTTTAACTTTATTGGGTATTCTATCAGCGTCGCCCAGTTTCAGTGGCATTTTGTTTTGTTTCCGGGGAAACGTTTGAGTGTAACACACAAGATAAAGTTGTCAGGACCACTTGCGGAAGCTCGCAACTAACCAGTATAATACTACTTCCTCTTTGGTTTATGTAAAATGTAGTTTAAAATAACACACACTAGGTTAAGTTACAATACGTCTTACGGAAGAAATCTACGTTCACCGTAGTAAAACGTGCAAGCGCTTGCACAACATAGTTGTGAATAATCTGTCACTGCAGAGTTTATGAAGAATATAATCTACTTCCAATAGGAGTCATAGTTTATATCTGATGATGCACCCCAGCCAAGTGATTTCACATCAATACCGCCTTCAAACAGGTCAAACTTGAAACGACCTCCAGTAGGGGGCGCGAGCGTTCGTGTTTTGGTGTTTTTGGACTCGTTTCGGCAAACTAATGTTTTTCTGAGCATCGAAGGAAGGACGAGACAACAAAGAGGATGCAAGTGAGTCAAATTTAATGTTTTATGCACTCAATAGAAAGAGGCAGAGTGTGCAGCTTCCCCCCCCCCCCCCCCATCACCACCACCACCCACTCTGAAACAGAACTAAATCGTATGTAAAAATGTCAGTAAACTTCCTCCCCCGCCCGTCAGCCTCAAAAAACGTAGGTATAATTTGTGCAAAATAAAATAGTTTAGGACTAAATACATCAAACATAACATAGATAAAATGAAGTAGGACAAAAAAGTGTCACCTCCACGCAAACCATTCGCAACAAATAAATAAATCCAACATCAGGAGGAAATCGGGAGGGGAAAAAAAGATTTTTTTAAACTAACACACCTTAGAATCCTTGATCACAATTTCATGTCAGGCAAATGAAAGTTTATCACCTAGCGCTGCTCTGAAATTTCCTTAAATATATTTTTCCTACTTTTTCTATATTACCGGGGTGGAGATAAATGACTTTGCCACAAATTAGGGGAAACCTGTATACAGGAAGGCAAAATAAATGGACTGTGCTTTCATGGGAGCGGTAATCAAGCCTGTGCATGACGCTGCAGCTCTGTTTCCATAACACAGATCACATGCATTATTACAAGATTCTGGAGAAAAGGTGAAAATAAATGTAGACATTAAGGTCCTCTCCCCGAGCATGAAGCGTCCAGTCTATTCCAGTTTGCTCACTCGTCCTCGTCCTCCTCTTCCTCACCATCAGACAGAGAGGCACAGGGGCGGATCTGGCGGTATCTGTCCAGCCACTTCTCCACCATCTGGGTGACCAGGGGGTGGTTGCGGCGACGGGAGCTCTTCTGCATGGCCACCAACACGCCTCCTTCAGTCACGCAGCAGTCCAGCCACTCCCTCAGCAGCTTCTCCTGCTGCTCCTCGTTTCCATTCTGAGGAGCAGACAAACGTTTTTACCTTTACTGCTGCAAACATTTGCCTTGGTTTGTGTGAGGAAAACCAACAGGTTTGTCATTTATCTTAAGGCCGCGCTACCTGAGGGGTAGACTGTGAAAGCTGGTCTGAAACGACCGTAAACCCCCCCTCACACATGTACGACAGATGGTGAGTGTGGATGGGGTGAACACAGCACAGTATTCCTGACTGGAGCAGTTAGTGGATGCAAAAGCTCCCATTAACTCCTGGGCATGCTCTCCGTTCACACATGTGCATCACTGATTTATTTTAGGAGCCAGCAGGAGCAAGTCCAGGTTTAGAACATGTGTTTGCATCACCAGCTCCTCTGAATAAAGTCCTGGCAAAGCCTCTGTTACGGTGGTTACAGTGCAGGAGAGATTATAAACCGAGATTTAGCGCAGCGTCCACGTGCACCTTCAGCTAAATGGATTTAATCAACGCTTCCTCCGAATACTACCTCTTGTGCAGACAGGAAGTGCACGTGCAGCAGCTTCCTCTCACTATCCACGAGTGGCAAGAAAGTGACGTTGACATCGTCGTCGGTGTTCAAGTTGGCGCCGGCACCCCTGTTGTCATAGCCGTCGTTCTCCATGGCCACCAGGGCGGAGAAGTGGCCCCGCGTGTAGCCCAGGGCGATGGGGCTCTTCCAGCAGAAGCTCTGCTCCCACAACAGAGGCAGGTACACACCTACAGCACACACAGATCAGCCCCATCAATAGTGTCGCCATGGAAGCTAAATTATTAGGCAGTAAAGTCTGTCAAACAGAATGGATTGGGAGGGGGGGGGGGGCTTTATAAAGCTGATCATGTGTCAGCAGCCAGGGCTGTGAATGGCAGGTAAACCTGTCTGACAAATCCTTTGGATGAAGAGGCCCCCGCGAGAACTCCTGCGGCCTCACCTTGAAAGCGAGTGTACCCTAACGTTTCCCCACGGAAACTTTTGTAGTATTTCACTCCGTAGACGATGATGGGCCTGCGAAGAATGTGTGCGAGGACAAAAATGTGGGTCTGCTCCAGGCTGGCCCCGGGCTGAGGGGAGAGAGAGAGAGAGAGAGAGAAAAGACAAAATGTCACACAAGAAAGCAGCTACTTGCGTGTGTCCCCACCCCCCACAGTCGTGCACTGAATATTAGCAGGACTAAATATAGCAGCAGGGGCCCCGGCTGCCAAGAGCTGTGATCACATTACAAAACACAGCATCCTGCAGCCGGTCAGCCTGCAGCTCTGGCGGCACCAGCCTGCCGCCCTCCGTCTCTTCATCCCTCCATCTTCATCGCAGGATGCTAAAACATTACATTCTTTTGGGCGGGGGGCTCGGAGTCATTTAAATATATGTATATATGAGATCTGTTGGATTTAATCCGTCCGCCACTGTGAAAGACAAGGTTACCGCCGAGTCACTTTTGGCTTGCTCGCCCCTGCTGCCAGTGGCGTGGCTCCCAGAGCCAAATGTCTGTAATCCCAAGGTCACATGTGGGGAAGGAGTGCCACTTCAGCAGGCGGCCGAGCCAAACAGATGAGCGAGCATCTCGGGCTGATCTGCATTTATTACTCACGTCCTCGCTCTCTCCCCCCTACAGACATAATCCACCTTAGACAGAGCCTCTTATCATATTCTGCCCCCTGCTCAGTCCAATCCACATCACCACAGAGGCAATAGGACTTTTTAGGTTTTTTTATTTTTTTTATTTAAATATAAATCAAAATTATGTGCTGGCCTAAAAATCCAAAACATGTCAGGGGTTAATGCCTTCACCAAGCTGGGCTCCGACTAGAGCAGGGGTCACCAACACAGTGCCCGTGGGCGCCAAGTCGCCCGCAATGACCACATGAGTCGCCCGCAACCTGTTCTAAAAATAGCAAAACTCGCAAGTGAGGTGCATCTAAGAAAATTTTTTCTACCGCTATTTTTTTTTTTTTTAAATCACACCTGCATTTACATAGATTTTAAAATGACAATGCCTTAAAATAAATAAAAATATAAATAAAGTGAAGGTGAACTCTGACCTAGTTCAAAGGTCAGTATTGTGCACATGAAAGAACCTTTGCGCTTGTGGAGAATAAACTACCAGTGAAGATGGTGAGTGGAGGGCAATTTTCTACCCCAAACATGTCAGAACGAAGACAGTAAATTTATCATTTTCAAAGTGAATGGGAGGAAGAGTCATTTTTTACTACTGTGAAAGGAAGGTGTGTGTGTTGCAGTTGTGGGGCGACGGCGAAGCAGCACAATGTGGAGCGACGCTTCACTACGCCTCATGAAAGCTACAATGCTAATGCTAATGCTAACTACCCACACTCTACAGTCAGAAGGCCCAGGAGCTAAAAAGTGTGTTTATAAAATGGAACAGATTTTGAGCAGAATTGCAGTAAATTTGTTCAGTTAAGATTTATTCAATATGAAAGTTAATTTTTTTAAATGTTGCATAACTTTTTTAAACATGGTTCAACATAGTTTATGAATTGTTAAAATGGTTTAGTTTCTTATGGTTGAAAGGGTCTGGTGAAAACTCCACATTTTCTTTCTGATCAAATGTAGAAGTGATCATATGAATTGCTGAGATTAATAATAATAAAGTGTTGAATATTGATCTTTTCTGTTACCCACTCTAAGTTATTGATACACACACACACAATTTGTTATTTATTTTGTGTCAAGCTGTAGCCCTTCACACGACTCTGCACCCATGACGTAGCTCTTGGTTTCAAAAAGGTTGGTGACCCCTGGACTAGAGTCTAGGACACTACAGATAACATTTATTTGAGCTCCTTCATTTGTGAAAGAATGCAGTCACACACTCTTTCAGCCTGACTGTAATCAAGTTGTCCCTGAGTCAAAAAGGCTAAACAGGTAAAACAGCAACACAACAAATGGTGATCTGTGTGATGTGCTGATAGGAGAGATGCTTGTTTAGGGGTTAATAAAGGACCAGAAGCAGGAAGCAAGTCAACCTAAAAACGTTGTCATTACCTGGCTGGCCAGAGACAGAATGAAGGCCCAGTCCTCCTGCCACTGCTCTTCCCTCAGGGAGAAATGTAAGCCAAAACTCTGCGAGTACCACGACTCCCACTCCTTCCAGCGAGTGTAAAACCTAGAAGGAAGAGACATTTGCGTCTTTATATCCGACACTTGCCAAGATCAAACATCCGTTATTTGGGAATGTGAGGGAATCATGTAAATATCCTGAGGAAACGCTTCAACAGAGCCTCCCATTTAAATGATGGAAGCGGCTGAGCGGCCAAAAGGGCACGGCAGCAGCGCAAACATGGGAAACCATTACACAGCTATTCAGGGCGCGCACGACAACATGGCCATAACTCCCAACTTTGAAGTATAAAGTCACTGCGATTTTTATATATGAGCTGACTCAGTCGCCTAAATCATGCGTCATTTAAGCGTCGTTTTTAGAACCACAGAGGGAGTTGCACGGACGAACTTCATGAACGGTGCCAGTTAGTGCTGATTTAGACGGATCTGTAGGACTGAAGAGAGCATAGAGGCTCACCAATGGGAGCAATCGTGCAGGCTGTCATGGAGGGTCTTGCGAAGAACCGAGTCCTTATCGTAGATTCCCCAGGTAGCCTGTAAAACGGAGTCCAGCAGACAGTCTCCAGCCGTGCGATTCCACAGCGCATACAGTCGGCTGTCGAGGCGCGTTCCCAGCTCCAGAGACCAGTTGATGACCGGAGACTCTTCTTCCAGCTCTACGTACGGAGGGAAGTGTTTAATGAGTGCGGCCGCGAGGGCGTCGTTAAGAACACAGGTTCTCCTCAATGTCTGGGCTCGTCGTCTGCTTGTATTATGGAAAAATGCCAGATTGAAACGTTGACACTTTACCCAATGAGCGTTCGATCATTTCCCAAATTGAGAGAAACTCGAGCGCCACAGATGCGCTCTTGCGTTGCAATTCTGTAATTGCTGCAGCAAATCTTCACAGAGAAACTGTAAATTGGATAACTGGCTTCCCCCCCCCCAGTGCACTTGCAATTTCGGAAAATACACTTCCAGCGCTTGTTGAGACACGCCGTCTGGAAGATGAGCTGGGGCGCTTCTCCCCAGTAAGCTAATTTCTGGCTGCTTAAACAGGCTCCTGATATAATCAGCAGCACAATACGTAAATACGCTGGTAGATTTAAGGGCATTCAGACAGACTAGGCAGTGAGGGAGGGTGTGCGGGAGGGGAAGCAGTTAGCCTATTCCACCTAATTAGAGAGCGAGTAGAGAAGATGAAGAAGCTGGCTAGAGATCACAGGAGCAGATGTTGGTTCCGAGGCCCGACTGGGAGGCAGCGGATGAATCATATGTAACCATCGAGTGTTGACACGTGTGTTTCAACCTGTATCGTTTTAAAAGGAAAAGGGATGTACCTTTTTGCACATCTCGATCCAAAACCTCATCAAAAAGCTTCTCCTGGACGGCAGGTGGCAGGTCCTCGATGTCTGAAAAGTCACATGGGTGGGATTATATAGGTGCAGGCTTATTAAAACCTAATTGTTCACAGTACTGAGGGCAGCAGAGTCCCAGCAATAACGACAAACAGCGGAGACGTTCTCTGCCATTCCATTCACTGGCTGGCATTTTGTCACTGGCACGCTGCACAACACAAGCTCTGTACAGCATGTTGTCTTTCTGTATGTATTGAACCGTGTGCACACGGAGCCAGAACACTGGTGGCTGTTCTCCGGCTCAATAGTGAATGGCACGGGCATTGTCGAAAAGAGAGACAGAGTCAAAAGAGAGCGATGCCCTGCAGCTGGCTCTGGGCCGGATTGGGTCCACAAAGAAATACTTGGCATATCATTCAAGCATAGCAGTGAAGCCTGCATAATCTTTGATCCGGCAGCACTGAATCAGAGTACATCTGGTTACTCCAAAAAGCAAAGTGTGTCACTTCAGCAAACACGCCACAGGGATGGGACGCTGAGCGGCAGGTACGTTGAGCAATGCTGCGCGGCAAGAGCGTCATTCCGCCTGTTCTCTGCTAGGATTGGATGCATCCACAGACGAGCTGTCAGGAGCCTTTGTAGCCTAGATCTAACCTCCGTCTAACGGCAGAAACAAACACATTGATCGTCCCCTTAAATCGATGACAGAGGACGTTCGATAGAGCAGACAGCCACGTATGGACCCACAATGACCGCTGTCGTACACACGGCACAGTGGTCGTAAGGAACAGCTACTCTCAAAGTTCTTCTAAGCTTGGCAGCAGTCTGTGACTACCCACACAGGCTCAGCTTCCTGCAGCTGTAGCGTGCACGCCTGAAATCACCGCTCCACTTCGCCTTTACACAACAATGGATGCGGCGATGTTTTGCAAAACCCTCCACCCTGGAGTCCGTTTTCGTATCTTTCGTATTTTGTTGTAAACACACGGCCCAAACGGAACATTTCTTCTCTATACAGGTGGAAGAACCAGCTGAGATGCTCAACACTGTGACAGCCTTGAATGTTATGTAAAAAATGTCTCCCTAAAGAGTGAAATACAAAGTTTTACTTAAGAAATGTGAAGCACCTGCAGGTAGTGTGAACGTGACCAAGTCACTAAGAAAGTAACAAGCAAAGTCTCCTTTGCGTTGATGCAAGGAGGCGGCGATCTCCCTGCGGATCTGCTCAGTCAGCTCAGGACACACCATGGAGGGGATGCACTTTGCTGCCTGCTGGCTCACCTATAAGTCAGAGACAACTGTTAAGTCAGTGGAAAATGCAACAAATGTCAGTGTCCCTAGATAATTGTGATGGATGCTGAAAGGTTGTGTAGATAATCCCCAGATGCATCCATCAAAACTGTCCTATATACCAAGGACACCCCATGCTGTCTATTTGAGACCATCACACGTATGTGGATAGTACCAAGCAAAAATTACACATGTTGCATGCATTTATTTAGCAAAGATCAAATTCTGATATGGACAACGGAGGCGGGTCGCAGCTCTGTGCACGTCCACAACAGCTCTGAGGCATCGTGCCCATTAAGACTCAATGCCAGGACTGCAGTCAGGCTAATCCTTTAGCAAATCCTCAAAGTGCACTCCTGCTGTAATTATAGGCACATCTGCTACATATATCTGCGACTATGGTGCAGAGAAATTACAGGGCAACATCATTGACCAGCAGAAAATGACAATATTCCTTCCTTTTTGTCTCGTCCCATTCGTGCGAAATCGAGTCCCATTTTATTGTTAGGTTTCGTATATTTCATTTAAAGGAGAACACAGGTGTTCTTTCCTTTTTACGAGTGGATATTTAAATACAAACGTGCATCAGTGCTCATTTGGAATGCTGCGTTTCATTCCATCTGCTTGACTCCTGGTGCTGTACCTCTGTGAGCAGGATCGCTAGCATGTCCTGCCTCTGGAAGCGGATGGACAAATGCACCAGGGTGTAGCCTGCATCGAACGCAGAGGAGCGGTTAAGAAGTTGCACCTCGTCGGCAGTGAGCTGCCGGGCGATGTCCCCTCCCGAGGACTTGTAGGCTTCTACTGCCGCCAGGTCCCCTTCTACCACGCCTGCAGCCCACAGAGGAAGAGGAAGAGTAGGAAGGAAGGTCAGAAAAAGATTAGAAACAAAGGTGAGACTAAAAATGTCCCTCCGAGTACATTTGCTTAACAATTCAGTTGCATGAGAAAATAAAGATTGATAAAAGACAAACATCCCATTCAAACCAGCTTGTGCTTTGTAAAGTAGACGAGCGTTTCACTCATCAGTTGTCCTTGTATGTAATAACAGCAACATGTAGCAGCCACGCTGAATGAGAAAAATACAGACAAACTCTTCAGACTACACAAACACAAGCTGTTCCCGGTCTGTTACCGATTAATATTTAAATCTGGATTCATTTCCATAACAAATTCAAGGACTGAACACACAGAGCTCAGAGTGAGAAGCTCTCGATACCAAATCCACAATTCTAGATGTAGTACTGGCGAAACCAGTATGAGAACAGTAATCAAACCGACCGGTTATGACATGAGCAAAGAGGAGAGTAGATTATCGGCAAGAATTAGCTGGGTCAAACAGCGTTTCCCCGTCCTCTCTGCATCATCCATGAGGGAAATGAGCTGCAGCGTCTGGAAGGAGCAGCAGCTCACCGGCTGGTTTTAATAGGCTACCAAATGTGAGGGTGTTCTTTCAAGGGCAGCTACCTTAAAGGAACCTGCCCTGGAACACACCAACCTCATGTGACACATTCTGAATTTAGACCTATTAACAGAATGATTTAGGCTACAATCTGGTGACAGGTTATAATCACAACAGGCGTTACATCTCTTTTACATTGGTAAAGAATAACTAGTCATTATTCAACTGGACATCAACTAAACACAGTCGTCTCAAAACAAGGTCTTGTGTCATATATTGAGTCTGTCCATAGGCCATGAATGACCTCTTTAGCGACCCCCCCCCCCAGTGTTTTCATAGTTATGGTTAATTGGTTGGTTATTTTTTCCAAACTTCCTAATAGAATTCCATGAAATCTTAATTCCATCAATTGAAAGCCTGGAATTGAGTCAAACTGCCACTCAGAACCATTAAAAATGTAATTTAAAGCAGAAAAACTAATAGAAAAGGTCAGAGGTGGAAATCTGTTCCCTTAAATATTTCAGGAAGCAAAATGAATGATATCCTAAAAATCCAAATGCTTGTTCAAAAAAGCCCTAACAAATAAACTTGTACTTTAGAAGGAAACTGTTTAGACAGTAAAAATCCTCTGCACAACAATTATTCTGGTTAAATAAACAGCACTATTACACAAACAGTGTCTGCTTCCTTTTAAAGGAACGCAGGATTTTGCCAAAAATGCAGAACACTGAGAAAACATCAGAGCAGAGATGTGAGATCTAAGGAAGTGCTCAGCTGGTCCATAACGTACAGTCAGAAGCAGCAACTTCCTCCATTGGAACGCCGCAAAGAGGCCGTTAATGTGAGTAACATAAATAAAGTCAGCTGACTGTATGAATAAAAAGACATAAAAATAGCCAAGAGGTGTCTTGAAAAGGCTGATGTGTGTAAAAAAAACCAAAACGATTCCACACTTACACAAGCGTTGTGTTTCCTATTGCGCAACAACCATGCAAACGGCAGATGACAACCAGAGCCAAAGTCAGGAGGACACTGATCATGTGCTGCCTTCGTGCCCCCCCCCCCCTCTCTCTTGTCGGGCTGTCAAAGCTATTTTGGCCTCCCTGAGGCCTGGGGTCAGTACATAAGCACCACTGTTTACTGGTCTGTTGACTGGCAGCCAGGAGGATCTCTGGTCTGTGGGATCTGCTCACACTGCTTTGCCCAGACGGCCCATTCATCTGCCGGCTGGGAAGCACTCACACCCTCTCAGTTCCTCAAAGGCACCCTCAGTGAACAGCAAGGGCAGCCCGGCATTGAGCAATAAGCTGGATCGTATATCCTGCTCGCCATTTAAGTGCATTATGTCCTCATTCAGAGTAACTTATGCTTTGTTGATGATCATCTTACCTCAGCGGATATCGTCCACCTTAAAAGCCAATCTGGAGAACTTCAAACCTTTGTCAAAGCTCACTATTTGCACAGTTCCTGCTATGCTGCAAAAGTACCAACAAAGATTCTTAAGAAAATACCAAGTTAGTGGATCATAGTCCACTTTTTTATCTCTACTGAGCATGAAACCAAAAAATGTCACTTCCCTGTGTTGTCCTTTGTGGAGAACACTTCCACAGAAGGAAGCAAAGAGCCGTTTTTACATGGATATATTGTTATTTCTAAATTTCTTTACGGACAAACTGATGATTGAATTAATCCAGGGCTAGAAGCGATGTCGTAACATGCACAAACTCACCGGCACACGCGTTAAGGAAGAGCCAGTCTGTTTTTTTCATACGGTTTCTAATCTGTTTTAACTTCTTGAAGTCCACCTCTTGGTCCTCATTGCTGCTCATGGCTCCAGCGGCAAGCTCTATCCTCTGGAAGTCCATTTTCACGCTGTCTTCTCTTGTGAGTGTTGGAGGGGACCTTCTTGTTTGGCCCTGGCCTCCACTGCAGATTCCCCTCCATCTAGCCCGGTCCTGCTCGTTGATGATGGTCGTAGGTTCACAGAACTCAGCCTGCTCTGTGGTTTCCAGGTTGTTGGGCTTTGGATGGTCACACACCACACATTTTGAAATGCTGGGCCAGTTCTGGTAAGTGCAAGCTGTACATGTCCAGTGCGGTTGATGGGTGTTGAGTCTGTTTCTGTCATTATACTCCTCACAGGTATCGATAGGCGAGTGAAGAGTTGAACGGCAGCCTGCATTGGAGCAGGAGGTCTGTGGAGACTCGGTGGGGCTGGTGGTCCTTGGGCGCTGACACAGGCATTGTGTACAGCGGATGGCCCGGGGCCAGTTAAGGTAGGTGCATATCTGACAGGACCACTTATTAGCAATTTCAACCATGTTGGTGGACCTGACTCGTGGTCTCGCACTGGAGTCGGGGCAGATGAGGAGACTACTTCCACTCTCGGTTCTGGGAGAGCCCCACTCCAAACTAGGGTCCAGATCAGAGCTGAGCTTGTAAGGTTCCTCCGTGATGATGGGTCCTCTTGATCTCTGTGCTCGGCACATGGTGCACTTGATAGCAGACGGCCAGTTTTCATAGGTGCAGTAGTCACAGACCCACTTGATCCTCTGTTCCGTCATGCTGGATCACTATAAACAGTCTAGCAGTGAAGGAGAAAAAAAAAGAAGTAATTGTTAGAGGCGAACAAAACACATATGCTTCATTTAGTGTCGCACTTTGGATAGTGGAACCGGTGTTAAGTATAGATAAATGTGGTGTCAGGGTATAAAATAGCTGGCTGTCAACAAGCCAGAATAATTGAGTGACACCGGCAACCTGAGATTTATAAACTATGCATCACAAGTGTATGCAAAGTCGTCAGTGGCCTGGTTTTTAATCACATGTTGAACGTTTATCGCGATAATACGAGATGTTTAGCTTTTGCTTGTTAGCTGTTAAGCTAACTACCCAGCATTCAATGGGCGTCAATCTTAGCTGCGACCTTAAATCCAGTTTGTCGCGAGACGTAAAGTACGAGGCAGTAAAATACGTTTTATGCGACACATAGTGGGAAATGTGTCACCGTTTCTTACCGTTTAACGGCTGCGCTTGTTCGACAATGTTGCTCAGCAGAACCACAACAAACCCTGTCTCGCAGTCACCCCTCCTGCTGCTCTGGCAAACCGTTCCCGACGCCAGTAATTTCTAATTCTTTGCCCTATCACATGTTTACCTACGGACACATTGACCTCTCGCAGAATAAACCGCACCTTTCCGAAACCTCTGTAATTTTCGAGTCATGGTCTACCCCCAGGGACGGTCCGTGACTTGCATTACTCCCGTGTTGTTTAATGGCGGCGACGGGGAGACAAACGAGTGGCAAAGCCAAAATAAACGCTTAGTTGCTTCGTCACCAATCATTCAGCTAAACGCTCCTCGCGATTGGATAAACGGAAGTTCCTGCGGGTGCGTTCAAGACCATCGGAAAAATAACAACTCTTCCGAGGCAAAGTTTATGAGACGTTTAAATGGTTTCGAAAATTGTCCCTTTTACTGATGAGCGTCAAGTGAATAATATTTTCACTATAATTCGAAAAGCGCCATTAGTTATGTATTCCTGCATAGTGTTTCAAGGGCAAACAATAATAAAAAAAAAAGATTAAATATATAAATGCCAGGTAAATTATATTATAAGTGTCCCATATACAGTTACTTTTACACATCATCTCTGGTAATTTTAAAAATATTTGACATGTTTTATGCACAGTCTTGTGTAACTCACCTTGTCGGAAGTCTGTTGATACGTCACTACCAGTTTTATGTCAATATAAAATAATTTTAAACCTGTTCTAAACTATCTATATCGTATTATCTATATCATTATGATGCAAACAGTGTGTATTTGGAGACACAAAAGCAGTGTTTTACAAAAAAGAAAACATTGCGCCTCGTAAATGGCCACTTATTAATATATATCCAATACAAAATACGCTTTCTTTAAAAAAAAAAATTGAATTCAAATGAACATAAATAAAGGACAAGGGTCATTCGCTTTCGGACACGCCCCCTCTCTCATTGCGTCACATCCAAACATGGCAGCTTACTTGAGCCGTTTACACCACATTTCGCTCCACGTTTTAAACGCGGAGAAAATAGCCAATGACCTTGTCTCTAAATTCAAATTTAACTTATTTGCTGCTAGACTGACGGACACGTCCAGACAATTAGCGCTGAGGAAAGGGGCCGCCGTTTTCGTCGTGAATGAGAGACCGGATCGCAGGGGACTGAATGAGGTGCGAAACGCACCCGCATCCTATCCGCATCGGATCTTGGTGGGGAAACACGCCGGGGGGCATCAGTCAAGGTGCCTCTACGATATCAGCCCATCCTCTTCTGTGGATACAGTAAGCAATGTGTGTTTCGAAGTTGAGGATGTGGAGAGGTCATTCGATGCTCTGCGTGACCTGGGCTGCAACTTCCTGGTGCCTCCCACCACAGTTGAAGACGGAAATGGTCGAGTCACATACTCTGTGCTTAAATCTGTTGTGGGAAACGTTTGCCACACACTGATTGACAGGACAAACTACAAGGGCGCGTTCCTGCCTGGGTTTGATGTTCTGCAAAAGGACTGCAGCCTGGGAGAAGATGACAAATCCTGTCCAATAACACATTTTGATCACATAACGTACGCCTGCCCCAGGCAGACGACCCAGCAGGTCATGAGGTGGTATGAGCACCTGTTTGGGTTTCAGAGGTTTTTCATTGATAGGTGAGAACATTTCTGCACATTTCTAATTATTTATTTCACTGGCGATTTAGCTTAGAATTTGCTCCTCTGCAGCAACGAAGATGTGGATGAAGGGTTTGTCATAAATCAGGAGGGGATCGGCCTACGCCTTACTGCTATGGAATACTGGAAATGCAGCAAAGCAGGCATCACTCTTCCATCTTTGAATAAAAAGGAGCCTGATTGCAAATTTGTCATTGCTGAATCCCTCCCTGAACAAGGTACTAGGATCTGTTCCAACCTACTCTGTGTTAAATCAGCCACTTTTGATTCAATTACAGCAGCCACCTTACTCTGTCTGCAGGTAGAAATCAGGTTGACACCTTCTTGGAGAAGCACAGGGCCCCTGGGATTCAGCACATCGGGCTGTACACGAAAGATATAGTTTCTACCTCACAGATTATGGCAGAAGCTGGCGTTCAGTTCTTCTCTCCTCCTTTTGCCTACTACACAGAGGTCTGAATAACTCTTCAAATGGTTCAATTATTCAAGAGCAGCACCTGAAATGCACGCAGCATTGGCTTTGCTTTAATTAATGCCAGTGGTGGCGGTTATTGCTTTGGTGCTGCCTACCACCAGAGGGCAACCAAGAGCTCCTATTTAGAGCGCTCCATATTTAATGGGACTGAATTGCCAGTTTGGCAGCATAAAAATGTATTGTAATCAGTCAGCTAACTTCCCATTTAACACACTTTACCCAGATTTTTTAGACATGTGGGTAATATTTTCCCTGTTTCTTGTGGTGTGACAGGTGGGAAAACAACATGAGATAGAGGAGGCAGGACACAATCCCCAGATTTTGGCACAGCACGGCATCCTCCTGGATACGAACCTGCACCAGGAGTCTTCACCACAGTCCAGAGAAAACAGAAGGTGGGCGACAAAGTGAAAAAGCTCTGCCAAGATGAGAGTGCAGTTTTTCCTTTTTATTGCGTAGAGTCCCAGGAGGGATCAATTACAGCGTACAGTGTTGTAAAAACAAGGCTGAAGCACGGCGAAGTGCAGTCACCCGAGTTATTTCCATTTCCAGGTACCTCCTTCAGGTGTTTACAAAGCCCATCTTCGCAGAGGACACCTTTTTCTTGGAGCTGATAGAACGAAGGGGGGCAACAGGTTTTGGTGAGGGGAACATCAGGGCACTGTGGAGGTCGGTGCAGGCGCACATGGAGAACGAGAAGCTGGACTATAAAGAAGCGGGCTCGCCGGAGGCAGCCGCCCAAACTGTTCAGTAGTTGACACTTAGACACTTTTAACCGGGATTGTTATGTTTCAGGGGTTTTTAACATATATCAACAAGGAAGCACTTGTAATGTAGAACAAGATGTAATATATTTCCAGACCAACAAGGGAATGAGTTTATTTAAGAGTGGATTGAAAAAGTTGAAGAATGTAGGCATTTAATGCAAATTCATAAACTGTATTACATGAGTGGAAATTTTATTTTGAACAAGTTGTAAAAAAGAAACAACTGTCACAAAGTAACTAAATTAGTAGCAACTCTTGGCTGCTAATTTCCCACCACTGGGGGAATGAAAAATAAAACACTTATTGGTGTAAAGATGTCCTAATAGTGCTGTGTTTCATAATTCACTGATTGCTACTCAATACACTGGATATTTTCCTGCTAAAACACATATTTTGAAATAGTGTCATGACAAATGTGCAGTGAAACTCCCACAACACAATATTTTTAATGTTGCTCTCACTGTGTATGAATCTAGTTTGACCACTCAATTATTCATACAAGTTAATTATTCAAATCTGCCTTTTTTATCTAATAGTACTGTAAATTTTAGAAATCTGTGTTTTTGAGTTACTGCTTCTTCATTGCACTGCAGCCATATTTACATATACTGTTTTTAAATTATCCAACTCAAACCGTATTTGAGTTAGGAATGAACTTTTTTCTAAAGTATGATGAGTTTTAACAAACTTTGCTGGTCTGTTTCAGTTAAGTGTCTGTAGAAGAACATCTGCATGTTTTTTTAGATGCTGTGAAAATGTAATTAAATTGAATCGTTGCAGCCTCAGAGGGAAAAGCCTGTACTTCTGCCTTTTGACAAACGGTGTCAGTGTTTTTCAACAAGACTGAACCTCAGGGAGAAACTTTTTTAGACTAGGATTAGTGCTCAATAAAAGGAAATGATCACATCTGACATTAAAAAAAACCCAAACCAACTACATTTGAATTTCTGCTTTAAAACCACCACCATACAAACACTATAAAAATGGGCACGGAAACCAGACATATAAAACCGAAATTATAATGTGGAACTTTGGTGAAGGCTATGAGGATTAACTGTTTATTGAAGTTTAGGAGACAGGGCTGCTACAAGAGGAGACCTTTAGCCATCTGTCTGTGGCTGGTGTGAGCCACAGATGGCAAACAGTATTCTGCATGGGGTCTCAGTGGAGGGAGTTGGAGGCCTACTTCCTATTTACTGTTAGCCATATGCTAGCTACAGTTCCATGAACAAAGCAAGAAGTAGGGGAAAGAGGAATATACAGTAGCCTGTAATACCTTCCAGGGTGGTACTGACAGACACAACAGGATGAAAGCGCACACAAACTTGCTGAACTGCAAGATTGTTCCTCAGGGGGTCGTGTTGGTTCGATCTGTTTCTTGGTGAGTCATCTGTGGATTTGTGCACCACAAAAGCCAACAAGAAAAGGGCCCCTGTGTTGTGAGTGCTGCCCGTGTGTGCGAACTCGCCGACTCTCCAGATGGCTGGAACGGGGGTTCGGTTCAAAACAACCTGTCACCCACACACTGTAGGCTGCACGGTTAAAGAGACAAATCTACCCAGCTCTCCACACAAAAAGCAGACAGTTTAACACAGAGGAGGACAGTCTGACAGTCTGGAGGAGATTAGTGGCACACAGCAGATGTTACCTCTTGATTAACAATAGTGTCTGCAGGGGTGAGCCTGAGCTCCCCACCCGTCTGTTGTCCAGGGTTTTGACTTTGACACCTACAAAATAAATGCACTAACTCTGCATGATGTAATGGGATAAACTATCTAAAATCTTAGCGTACAATCCTCAAAAGTAACAATATGCCTTTAATGGTTTGGTAGATTTTCCATTGTTAACATTGGGCTTTCCCAATGTTAACAACTAGTATGCAACAGGTTGACAGCTTTAATGGGCATGTCATGTTGAATATTCAAAGAAATACACGAAGAAGACAAATCTTTTTACATTTTTTTTTTTTTACTATTATTTTTATTATTTCTAAATATATATTTAAGGGATGACTTTGTGAAATAAGCTTTTCAGTCCAGAGCAGCGCCTCAAGTGTAAAATCAACGTGTCTGCACAGTGTACACGTAGGAACCACCCTAGGGTATAATGATACTTTTATATGGTATATTCACGACGAAGCTAAAACTAATTACATTTGTTTGCGGTCAAAGTATTTATTTTGGACTCTAACACGGGAACGACTTACTGAGGGGAGATTATCATCGTATACATACATTACCCGCACCCCACATTTTTCGCCTTTATGGCTGTCAAGTCACACATATGGGAAATTATCATATTACACCATTATTTATTGTGAAAGTCCCCGTCTATATGCGCCGCTCCAAACTGTGATTACTTTTCATTACAACAGTGTGGGTCAGACTACTACTTTTACAAACGGGGGAGAACGGACGTAGACAATGATTAAAAACAACTTAAAAAGATGAATAGGTTAATACTTACCTTCCTTTTTTTATCTAACCTAAATTATATTTAGAAGTAAACGAATGTATTTGACACATTATGTGGAACCACGCGTTTTAATACTGCAAATAAGTTGTTGGACACCCCTCTTCTCTGGCCGGAATGGTATCGCTCGCATATGTTGTCACAGGCTCTAGCGTGCAATCTTGGACTGATGAGTGCACCAGGGCAGTAGTGCTTTGCATAAACTGCCTGGAGCAGGACAAGAGGTGACCTGCTCGCCTTACTTTATGCCAGATAAAAAGGCAAAAACAAATATGTTCCGGCGGCATTGACTGTCCGTCCGGTGATGCGAGCAACACCAAGTCTCTTCACCGTGATGCTTGTAAGTGACACTTTTCCGGTCAAATACTAAGTTTCTTTCAGCCAGTTAGTTTGAGGCTAGCTAGTTTAAGTGTACTGTAAAGGGTCAGGACGTTCCTTTTGTGTTGTAAAAGTTTGTTGGTTTGCATGAATTTGGACATCTGTGCTGAGAACTGACCAGAAAAAGTCAATTTCTCTGTGAACTCTAAACATAGCTCCAACTACTTAGCAACTTTTTTATATATATACTGTACATACATATGTGCACTATGTCTCTTCACACTTGTCTTCATAAAAGCAGTTTAATCTGATTTCTATCACATAATATTTTATCATGTGTGTATATTCAACGGGATAACGATGACCCAGTTATCAAAACAAAATGTCACTAAGTTGAACTAAAGTTTAAACTTGATCAACAACAGGCTCCATGTATCAGGTTTCATATTATTGTTCAGTCATTTTCAAATATAGAAATTATGCTCAGGTCAGATGATTTCTAATGTAACAATACAGGGTAGTAAAGTAGGCTGTAAAAAGATGATCAACTTTGAATGGGGGGGGGGGGGGGGGGGGGTGCAAAGAGAGCTGCAGTTGCTAGTTTTCCTGCATCTCAAGCTTTTTGGTACTTAGGTAGATTTAAAATGCCATCACTGACCCCCGGCTGGGGTTTTCACCTCTCCCTGCCATACATGGCAGTGTTGTGCACCGGCAAATCACTTCTGACCAACTATTGTGTTTCTTTTCACCTGACAATGCCACATTATTTTGCTGTCCGTGCCTTTTGCACTTCTCTCTCAAGCCCCTTTTCCTCCATGTTGCAGTAGGTGTGTTTGTGGAATGTTGTTGCTTTATCTTGCCAGCCATAGACTCAGGTGTGAGGAGATGGGCTGGCACATTCTTCCACATCATTTAAGCGCTCAAAGAGAGAAAATAAAACCACCATGGCGTGAGCAGGGATGATTATAATAAGAAATCGGATGCTTCCTGTTAATATACCGATTTATCCTTTTTGGTGTGTTGAGTTTAAAATCCTCCGTGTTCTGTAGCTTGTGTGTTCTCTGAGCTGCCGTCACACCGGTTTCTTTGCCAAACTCATTTCCCTTTCATGAGGGATTTTGGAAAAGGGGTTTAAGGGGCTGTTTGTGCTGGTTACTTGGACAAGCTCAGTTTTCAGGGCCGATCCCTCTAAATGGAGAGCCATCCACCTGGAGGGCTGGCAGACTCTTCAAAAAGCTCCCGTTGAAGTAAAAATAACGGCTTTGCAGATAATTAATTTTAACCTCACATATAATCCCATCGAATCTACTCGGACAAAAAGTACAGGCCCTATAAGATTGTGGTGCGTCCTACAGTTATGTATGTTTGGTTAGTGGAGGATGTGTTACTACATCTAAAAACGCCACTTCCTCTGAGTTAGACTCATTATTATCAGCTCAAAGTGGACATTCTGTCCTCACAGCGAGAGAATTTGTCAGCTTTTGCATTCAACCTGGACAGGTGCGTCGCAGGCCTCCATTAGACAGGCTGACAAAGCTCCTCTCCCAGACAAATGTATACTGTACAAGTAATTATGTATGAGATAATTAAACAGCAGGCTTGCTTTAAAGCGCGAGCCTCCTTGGCTGCCATGCATAGCCATGCTGGGCCTTTGTGTTTATGGTAAGTGGGCAGCTGCATGCTTGTGAGACCTTGGCTGTACCCCAGGCCTTCATCTCAGCCTGATAACTACCATTGAAGCCTCCCGGCCATGCTCATTTCTGACTATTCACACACCGCTTTACATGGAGAGTGTGCCTCCTGGCCGACAGAGACTAATTTCTGTGATCGCACGGACAGCTGTGGGCCAGCCCGCGCCCTACGGCGGGTTTCGCACGTTTCTTTTCAGTCAATCAGTCAGCCGTGGCAAAACTTAGTGGCACCTGCCCTTTGTGGTTGCTAATTAACGACAATGCCTACAAAAGAGTTTTAGGTTTCGAAAGAAAAGAAAAATCCCAATGTGAATATTCGCCGCGAACACGATGCACAGCCTTGCGGGTGGTGGCGGTGGGGTGGGGGGGGGGGGGGGGGGGGGGGGGGGCAGAACTTGCTGCCAATTTTTCATTTAATTATCAGGCTGTCATGAGCGTTACTGGTCTTTCTGCCTTTTATAAGTTGCTCTGTCAACACACCCATCATTATTACAAGTCCAAATATAGATTTTACGCAATCCACACAATTTGCGGGGGAAATAACCCACCACAGCAAACGGCTCAAAACACACGGGGAAACGACTGCAGTTTTTGCCAAAACTCCCTTTACAAGAGGTGAGTAAGAACGTAACTGCCTGATTAAGGTTTCACGTCTTCTCGGAGCTTCTCAGATGTTTGGCAGAAGTTCAGATGACTGAGATAGCCACAATCCCGGGGCTGTTGAGAGCACGCAGGACATGGATCTGGCTGCAGGAAGCATGCGAGAAGGCCGACGGGGAATGTCGGAAAGCTAACAATGACCGTTTCAATGTCTTTTCACTTGTCTAAAAGCTTAATGGATGCGTTTGTCTTGAAATGTAGACTTGTAAATGTTTCAGATACACAATGCTCCGGAAAGTGGACAGTGTTTTCTGTGTTCTTTTCCACTGTTGTTCAAGTGCCATAAACTGGATTAGCATTAGTGCTAATTATCAGATACAAAGCTGCCAAATCCTTATGTAATGTTGGCCTAACTAGTTGGATTACAGTCCAAGCAACGTATACAAAAGCTCTTCTAATTAGAAAACGGCATTGGTGGGCGAGTCGAGGATGTCTGTTGCAATGCTTGACCTGTGCTCATTCTTTCCTGGACAGTCAGAATTTGCAACATCATTTATCTTATCCGACCGTCTCTCTATCTGGGGCTCTCTTTTTGTGCAATATCTGAGACATTTGTGACAGCTCAGCGAAGCGCTGGCTGGAAGACTTTAGGTTGACCACAAAGGAAGCGCGGCGTCCCATCACCTCACGTCTTTTCGGAGCTTTTTGCAGCCAGTCAGCAGGCTGCTTGCATGTGATGGAAAACCACGTCTGAGAAGGATGGGGGGGGGGGGGGGGGGGTCCTGCTGTGTTGTTCCTCTTCTGAGAGTTTAGCACTTCTCAGTTGTCATGGTGGCTGCTGACTGAGTGCAGATAAAGTGCTATCGGGTGGTAGACGCCTGGAAGCTCCCGCAGATTACCGATAAGGGCAGCTGGTTATTATGGAGGTGATTCGGGTGCACCTTGGCCAGAAATGTAGTTGCCTGATATCACGTAGTTATGACTCCACGAACACATTAGCGTTACTCAGTAAACAGTAGAAACTTGTTAGTGCGACTTTGCGAGAGTTTGAAATAATTTTTGGAATAAATTCCTTTTAAAAAGGGGTGCGGTGCGAGGTTAAATGTTCATAAATGCGTCCAGCGTCATCAGCTTTTAAATGACAGTACTCGGCCCCACTCTCCGAGGGAACGGTGTTTGAACATTAGGACTCTCTGCCGTAGTTTAGTTTCCAGTGTACAGATTTCACCTTGGAAAACGCAAGCTAACATAGTTTTTTTTCTTCCCTGGCTTGGTGAGTTCCATTTCTTGGAGTATGCTTGTTTTCTCCCCTCTGTCAGCGTCGCAGCGATCTCCACCCGTCACTGAGCTATTAAGAGTCACGCACAAACAACCGTTTCTTCCTCCCCAGCACGTCCCACAATATCACTGCTGTAGAACACAGATCTGGGTGGTTAATGGTCACGCAAGATGATCTATCTTAGCCCAGTTTTAAGAGGCCCCAAATTTGAACTGATGGATGTTCCTTGAACCCTGTTGTGCATCTGTGCATATGTTGTTTTCCCGAGTTGTTGAGTGCCTGTAAGCAGGATCATATGCCTCACGCCAACACCACCTCTACTATATCGGCTCTTTCAGGGTCTTGTGATGCTCCTCTCTGCACACACGAGTTGTGATGTCACCTCTTTTGTTTCCCACAGTGGTCTTCTGCACAGACCGTTCTTTTGTGCGACTATATCTGGTTGCTTTAGTTTGGTTTAGTTTTTTTCTTCTTCTGTCCTTGACCTTGCATGCACCGCTGCGTGTCCACTGCATTTGTTTCCGTCTGCGTCCTGATTTAGCCAAAAGGAAGTGATCACAGCTTAAAATAATGGCTGCTCTGCAATAATGACGGTTATTGCTTTGCATTTATTAGGTTTTTTTTCATTTTAATTTTGCACAACGCTAATGTGGGGAGCGCTGTTTTGATAACCGCAAGGTCGTCCATTCCCGGCCAACCCGAATATTCAATTACACAACTTTGACTTTGCTCCGTTCGTCTTTCGTGTGCTCCGGTGCGTTCGACAGTTTGAGGAAGTTCTGTGATCACTGATCCTCGGCATCAGCACAAATTGTAGAAATTATATTGAACAGAAACCTACATTGAAATTCAGAGCTGTAACACATCTTTTAGTATAGCTCCATATCGCAAATGCGACCATTTATAGCATCTGTGGACAGACGCTGGGCCTTTAGTCCTGTAAGAGATGGGTCTTTATACACACTCAGTGTCTTTAGGCTTTGAAGGTGCTACTTGCTCTTTAAGGGAGGATGACAGCTGCAGACAGCTGGGATTCACAGGCGTACGGGTTTCCTGCCCCATAATCCACTTTTCCGCAGCGTCCACATCACAGCTAAGATGCTACTTAGCAAAGCAACTGTACGAAGGGCATCGACCGGGCTGTGAGATTAAAGCTAGTGATATGAATTATGCCACACAAGTGGTTTGAAAATATTTAGGAAGCAACTGTTGCACAACTGGACCCGTTTGCCAGGGTTTTGTCAAGCTGACCGTAGCGCCGCATCTACTAAATGAGCAAAAAAGTTCAAATGACACACTTTTTCTACAATCCAACTGTGTCTCTGCTTACAGGATGTACAGAATGTGAGAAATGTTCTGAATTCTAATCCTGCTCATCTCTGTGTCCGCACAGGACTGAAGCACATTCCTGAAGGAGACCTGCACTGCCGTCTTAAAAAAAAACTCCTCAAAATGGACATTGTTTTGTCTTGCCTTCACTCAAACACCTTTGTGCAAGGATGTGCATCGACATGGTGATCATATACAAGAAAACACTGGAAAAGGGCGCCGGCGATGTAAAATCCAACTCTACAGGTTTGGGCCCGGTGAGTTACAGGCTTTAAAGTGCGAGAGTTTAATTTTAGCTTTTAGTGTCCCCAGATGCTAAATTTGACATCCCAAGTTGCCCTACAGCACGTCAGATGTAGTAAATATTGAAGACTGAATAAGCTGTTAATCTTATCACAAGATTGGTGTCATCTGGTGCTGAATCCTCCATGTTCCATTTGGTTCACACACAATGACAATAGAGCATTTGAGTTCTGCAAAGCTGTGCAAGTCTGACTCATTTTGTAATGAGACTCTATACCAGTAGTATAAAGCGTATTTCCACTAGCAAGAAAATTCCCTTCCCAATGTGGACTGAATTTGCCCTCCCAGCCATGTGAAATGAAGTCATCAGGCTCTGAGACTGAGCCTCTTGTGTTTATGCATCTCTCAGTAGAAACTGAAGTTTTACAGGCCAATTATAGACTCTCAAACTGCAACCTTCCCCAGTTTTCCTTGATGTCATTGGCTCAACGACCTGTTTAGTCCCTATTTATGTGACATTCGCAGGTGATGCAAACTGACCGATCTCTCTTGTATTTTGGCAGTTCCAGGCACAGATCATGAGCCAGGGGGCCGCGCTCTTCTCTCTCGGACTGGCTGGTGAGTCGCATACATACAGATGCTCTAGATATCAGTAGAAAATAAAGGGACGGATTTTACCAGGGGCACAAAATGGAAAATGATGCCCAATGCAATAATGCAGCGTGTTTTAGAAAACAATACAGAAAATAAATATTGAAACTCTTATTGTAGGTCTAGATTTATTCATCAGATGACGGGAAGACTTCAAACAATCCGCGATGGGTTAGAGATGCCAAAAAATACAAGAAGTCAGGTGTTCCGCTGGGTGACGGCATTATTTTGGAGCCAAGTTTTTTTTTTTTTAATAACATTTCACAGAAGTTATCGGCATCGAGCCAGCCCGTGGCACTGCAGCTGGTCATTATGGCGGCGGTAGTATGTGGAACACGTTGGACAGGTGTTTCTGCTAAGCTGAACACGCGGTTCAACCACATATTATCAGCTTATCGTTCGCTGGAATCTTGCAGCACTCCGTGCGCTACTGCTTGTTGTTCCATATCCAGAAATTTGACGACATAAACTGCATTTGTTGCAGAAGCGAGCCAGTGGAGTGATAAGAGTCACGGCTGCGCCATACAGCAGAGGCCAGTGGGGACCAGTCTGGAGAGCCTGTGGGATGTCCTGCCTGAGGCGCATGAAGGTTCCTCGCACTGGGATTGGGACGTTAGCTCCACCTCCAGCACAATAACCAGCTTGCTGCAGGATCTTAGCTTGAAGGAAGGCTTGCAGTCCACCGCTCCGCCCAGCAAACGCCAGTGCAGATCCCTGTCGTGCTCGGACGAGCTGGGCAGCCGTTCCACCTGGCGGCCTCAGGGCTCTCGTCTGTGGACGACGGTGGAGAAGAGGAGGTGCCATAGTGGAGGAAGCGTCCAGCGCGGCATCGGGAACGCGCAGCTCGGCTTCCCCGCCATGCAGCGCAGCTCCAGCTTTAGCCTCCCTGCTCGCTGCAACACTCTGGAGCTGTCCTGCTTCTCCCAGTGTGCCCCCTGCCCCTCCGCCTTCACAAGCCTGACGCTGTCCTCCTCTGAACCCTCGGCGCCACCGCTCCTCCACCTCTCACACGAACAGATCTGCCTACCGGAGCAGCGCGAGCCCTCGCCTCCCAGTTCCCCCGATTCGACCCCGGAGCTGGAGCGCCGCGGCGGACAAGGGGGTCTCGCTCGCAGTCGCTCTCAGCCATGCGTCCATAATGACAAGAAGGTCGGCATGAAGCGCCGAAGACCAGCCGACTCACAAAAACAGAGGCCTTCCCTGGACCTGGCTAAGATGACACAGGTTGGTATTTATTGGCACATTTTTATCGTAAGACCGGTATTAAAATTACTCTCACTTCCATATTCTGCGGCTGAGGCAATTTCGGCTTCCTGCGTCGGAGGAAAAACACAGCGAAGGTCATTCGGCGATGTCTCAAATCGTTTCTACAGGCATTGTTGCTAAATGAAGATGAGCCTGCTGGAGTTTTTCTGGGTCACATTCCGTTTTGTGGGTGTGTATTTTCCCCTTGCGCACACGGAGAATGCGAGCGAAAAAAAAACAAAAAAAAGCTGTTGATTTGATTAAATGAGGAATCGCTAAAGAAATGAACGTCTGGCAGGCCCTTTCACGCACACGCGGCAAAAAAAAAAAAAAAAAAATTCCCAACACACAAACCGATCCTAAGCACGGAGCTGGATTTGGCCCCTCTGTCATGAAGTCACCCAGAGTTCAGCTTTGTCTTCACGGCACGGCACGCCAAGCAGACGCCACACACTCATAACAGGGACGAGGACGGCGTGAGGATGACAGTTTTGGGCGAGACGACTGACTCTATTTTCACAGAGGAACGCCGGGATGCCAAAATAGTTAGCACTGGATCCATCCTGCTGACTGTGCCTTTTTTATTTAAAGGAGCCGCAGTGGTTTTTGACTTCACTAAAATTTGACCTATTAGGCGGGGAGGGGGATGTAGCAGTAGTACTACTATGATTACCGTGTCTCGTTGGGCCTCCATGAATGTCAGAAACTAGAGCAGCTGTGGTGGAGGCTATAGATTGCTGCACCGGGGAGATACGCGTCCGATAAAGAGATATTGATTTCTATATATTCTGCTCAGCGGGTGCACGGCTGCCGTATCCCAGCGTATTGATCAGCTTGTATTGACGGAGTGTCAAGGTCAGTATGAATTGGTAAACCTTCTGCGCTGGTCTCCAGCAGACATTGATGGCACCCCCCAGTAGTGTTCGAAATTTCTGCGGCTGAGGTTTTCTATGCCGTAGACTGCCGAAGGTCTTATCAGAGCAGCCCCACGGTCCAGACGAGGGGCCAGACGACGCAGAAGGCGGCACTGTGATGCTAGACCAGTACCAGCTCACACAGGGCAAAGAAACACGGCCCCATTGATTGAATGTCACTCAGAGAGCTTTTCATTGTCGCATCTAGGTCTAATTCAGGTCTTCTGCCACTTTTGTCTCTTCCTGTAAAGGTTTTTTGGGCCAGTTGCTCGAGTGCTTTGCTAAAGAATGAAGTCACTGTTGGAGTAACAAGAGATTTGGTCCGTGCGAGAATTTCGCAGCCGTCCGGCCCTTTGTGTCGGCTCTCTTGTTGAGACAAAATAAATACTTCAAAAGACGGCTGTGAATTCTGAATCGTAAAGCTCAGATTAATCTCTAATCTGTCAATTAGCTGCAGCTGTACTTCATACATTTGGCTGAAAGCTGCACCACCAAGAGTGTCACGCTTATTAAGAATTACATAAGCGCACAAGTAACGGGGGCTTTCGGAGGCTAAATTCTCCCGTGTCCTTATGGCCCAACACTGGAGCGTTCAGGCATGAGGCAGCTGTCCTCTCCTCTCCACATTATCTCTACAGATTGGATAATCCTCTGCCATAAAGCCTCCCACGCCAGTGTACACAGCTGTCACAGGTTTTCGCCTGCAGCCGCGCTGGCACATATGGATCTGCCGGAGAACATCGCGAGGGTCCCCAGATGTATAAGTTCATTGTGCTGTTCCCATCAAAGGCCAGCAGAATGACATGGATGTCGTCTGCCCTCTGGTCTGACTACTTGTTGCACCGCTTTAAGTCGGACCTCGGATTGAACAGTCTGACTCATCCAATACCAAAAATAATCAGCCTATTTTGGTGGTAGCCACTAGTCTTAGATTTTTAACTGCTTTAAATAAACCCTTTTCCCCTCTTTCACAGAAACTTCGGAATTTCCACAGCCTGAGCTGCCTTGGAGTAACGGGCGAGGACAGCTGCGAGTCAAACCAGACCCCCATTCCTCTCAGGAGCACGGCTCAGCGTAACACTGACCATTCGTCTGTAAAAGAACGTGCCTCGGAGGACATTAAGCCTCAGACCAAAGAGGACAGGAACATGTCGCCAGACCCCACCATTGAGGAGGCAGAGTGGAGCTCCACGGACTATGGTGACGGGACACGCGTGACGAGCGGTGGGAAGGACGGCGAGCCTTTCTGGGCAGAGCTGTGTAGCATGAGGAAGGATGTGTATCAGCTCGGAGGAGAGCTCGACATTGAGCAAATTGAGAGGAACTGAGCTGGACTGTCTTCCTGTTTTTGGTGAAGGAAGCTAATTTAGAGGACTTAAAAGTTTATCACAATGTGGTACATTGAACAGTACTGTTAGTCTTAAGGACAACATAAATGGGAAGCTGATGCAGTGTGAGCTCTAGTGGTTTCCCCTTCAGCAGGAGCTTTGTGGGCCATCTTTAGCCTAAAAAGTAGTCGGAAACTACTTTAGTAGTGTGTGGTATCTAAAATATATCTCAGAACAAGGAAGTAGAGATCATATAAGTGGAGATAACGATAGTGTTGGCTCGGAGACGGGGCGGTTTCTCTTTTATAACTGATTATCTTCATGTTGATACATTTGGAGAGAATTCACAGCAGGTTTGTATAAATTCTCTGCACTAGAACGAACGTCCTGTCCTCTGACTTGCTCACATCGTGCCAGAACAGACAGAAAATAAAGACTAATGTCGGTAAAGCCCCTCTCACTCATACCGAGCAACGAGCGGCACGTACATTACATACGACCAGTTGGGCTTAAAAAGACCCTTTAACATTTCACACGGTAACACGAGGTTTCTCTGCATTACCGTATGTTCCAGCATGTTTGAGAGGAAATATTGTTAAAAGCGATAAAGTCTCTTTTTACAATTTGTATCAACAAAGTTATGTAAAACGTGAGCATATTTCTATACAAATAAACATAGTTTTAAATGTGTCATTTGTCCTCGTGCTCATGAGTATCGATTTAATGAACATTTTAGATATGCTTGCACAACGTGCATATAAAATGAGATTTAATGGTGATTTTTGCAGGAACGTTTCACGCCGTTCTACTGGGCTGCATCTTCGTGCTACGAACAACTCGGTGGACGTATTCTGCTATCGGAACGCTCAACAGCGGGGGTCATTGTTCCAGACGTCTTCGACGCAATAATGCAGACTGACCCAATTAGGTGGCAGGAAGAGACAATCACAGCTGTAATAGTGGTATTACTGATGAGCCTGTGTTTGTGTGCTGAAGCGGGAGTGAGTAGAGAGGACGCCAGAGAGGGGTGGGAAGTCCGGTCCCCAGCCCTCTTTTTTTTTTCTGATGTCGGCCGGAGTGACAGAGCTTGAGCGGCGGTTCACCCCAGAGACCTTCCTCCCTCCCTGCCTGCTCCGGCAAACAAAAGGGCCTTTTTCTCTGAGGAGCACAGTGACGTGGGAGGTGGCTGTGAATGTGGGCCATGTGTCAGGGCTGCTGCTGCTGCTGGAGCTGCTCCTGCGTTTGTCTGCCTCCCCTCACCAGCTCTGGTGCCTGTGAAAACCACCAGAATTGGAGTGCCTTGACTTTTTGATTCATGGCTCCGTTGATTACATACCACGGTTGTGTTTGCTCAGACATGCGATGCTGTCCTTTTCTTCTTCCAAAGCATGTTTCATGTTAAGGATCAAAGTTACCTCATTGAAGAGCCATTTAAAAATTCCACTAAATGCGTCGCTCCGAGCTTTCATTCACAACCCAACTGCAAACCTCTCTTGCTAGGCCAGTAATTATTCTTGTTGAGAAAGTGGGCTTCACAGACCTCGCTGTGGAGAGTGCGGCTACTGCCGCTTACCATTTAAGTCCTTTCATTGGTAACGAGTCAAGGAGGAAATGGGTTAACAGAAGCCATGTAAACGTGCTGTGAGGCAGGCTGACCTCCCCCATGGCTTCTAATCAGCCGAGTGACAGAGGTGAAAGGAGGCCGGCTTCTGAGAGATGATAGGAGTACAAGAGGAGGGGCGTGCCAGGCTGTTCTTCTCTGCTACACACACCGACATCCCCCGCCGGTGTTGACAGAACAGGGTGGCGGTCATTCTGGAGCTGGAGGTTAACAGCGTGGTCCTCTCTGCTCCCCTGGTGACTCACTTCCTTATTTTTATTCAGCGCAAAAGCAGCAGATGTCCCGTCATGTTCAGGGGAGTCTGACAACAGGTGTTAGAATATTACACAAGGCCGCAGATGGTTGATTGTATAACAGCATCTTCAACGGCCGCGGACGACACACAGCCTACACAACTGGTGTCTCTCCTCCACACGTGTGCCGAATCGGCGAACCGATGCAAGTGAAAGTCGCGGCCAACCTCACCCACACGTCGTTGGAATGAAAAGCCACGAGCTGCCTGTGATGTGCGACTGGCTCCGGTTCAGCCAGTCTCGTGTCCATACAGAAACAGTCTCATGTAGAAGGTCATACGTGCTAACCTTAACCCTAACAGTTATTTTTGCTCAGCTCCTGTAAACCCCCCCCCCCCCCCCCCCCAAAAAAACGCGACTGAGGGATTTTTAAAAGGTACCAGCAGACCGACTGAAAGTTTAGGGCTGTAAAAAAAAGGCAACTGGAGTCCTTCACGAGTGAGTTCACGAGTGAGACAGACGGCTTTAAAGCTCAGGTCGGTCTGAAGACGGATGTAGCCGAGGACAGTTTGTTTACAATGTAGCGGTGACATACGACCATCCTTTTCCTGGATTACACAAACACTCAAATATGACATCACAAGGTCAGGCTTAGCATCTGGAGAGGCAGGGCTATTAGCTGGTTGTTAGGGGGGGGGTCATGTCCCCAGAGGGGTCCATGACGACGCTGACCACGTTAGCGCAGCACAGATCCCTCTTGTCTATGAACTGAAAACAAGGAGGAATGGAGCGTCAGTGCTCGGGGGCCAGCAAATAGTGGGAGGAAAGTCAGACCCAGCAGCTTCTGGAGTTCCAAGGTCCTCCCACACCGCTGAGCCCTGCTGGCACCGCTACCCCTACGGGAAGAAGTGGGATGAAATGTGGGCCAAGTATGAGAGCAACGGCGGGTCAGAGTAGCACATCGTATAAAAGGGGGAATAATTCACTGTCAAAACAAGTGTAAGTTTCCATGAATGCACGAGGGGCTGCAGGTGTGCGGCGATGTCTGGTCAGCTGACCTGCCGTTTCCTGTCAAACGGGAAGAACCAAATGAGGGAAGAGGAACGTTCAAGGTAGCGCCGAGCTGGCAGTTTTTAAGGTGGGTAAATGCAGGTGCGCTCCACGAGCAGCAGCGTGCTGCATGAGCGCCTAACCAAAGCAGATGGCACAAAAACATGTGACTGTGGTCTCAGAAATGCACCCCGACTGCAGCGAGTGCAGATCTTCCGCAGAGATGATGCCTGATCTCAAGTCCTCCCTTCTACAAGATACACGATGTTGAAACCAGTCCAGCAAATAGGATTAAATCCAGTTTGCTTCCATTTGAATGTCTCCCATTTAACTGAAATCCATCTTGTATCGAGATCCTGCAGATGGTCATATGTACGTGGTCTGTTTGGACCTTAAAGATAAGCTCTGGTGTTTGATGAATAAGAGAACGGGGAAAATGCTGAGCACGTAATAGCTGTCGACTCCTGGTTTAGAGCAGTTGACAGCAATTACTTATTAAGTCAAAGCAAATAACATTAAATGTCATCTTACTTAGACGGTGTTTTGTTGCGCTTGCTTATGCAGCCTGAAGTGCAGATTAATGTGTGACTACAATGTCACCCAGAGTGCATTTCTCTATAAACACCCTCACCAAGATGCTTCCAGCCCTTATAACGAATACTACTAACCTAATACTTTAGAAATTAAAGCCACCCATTGTGGCCCTGTTGCCCAATTTCACTCAGCAAATTGGTAAATTCCATCGTGCTTGTACATGGTGGGGGTAACAAGCTTGCAAAGTAATAAAAAAAAAACAACCAAACCATGAAGACTTGTTTAGCGAAGCAGTTGAGTCAAAGAGGAAACGAGATTTTCAAATGCAGTCCTGGTGAGAGAAGAGCGAAGCAGATCTGTGAGAAGAATACAAGCGCTGTTACATCTGTCTACATGTGGGGGACGCAAACACAACCACCTGTTTCCAGCTTCAGAATGACTCAAATGTAACACAGTAACAATTTGAAAGCTTCCATCCTACTTTTTATGACAGCAACCAGACCTCTAAGCCTGGAATGTGTTCCTGATGTGCTGTCACATTTCTGAACTGATTTACAAGAGGTAGGGCACCTCAACCTTTGGTGTTGAAGCGTTTTCATGTATAACCCATTAATAACCCGAGCCAACCAATGCCTGTAACCTGGATTAAGTCTTGAGATTATGGTCGCATAATCAGGTTATCAGTGAGGTGAAGGGCAATTATGTCGAGTGAATTATTGGAAACAGACAGAAGACAAACTGGTTTATCAATAATCTCCAGGAACAACAGGTGTAGTCAGTCAAAAGATGCGCCAACCCCTTTCCAAGCAGTCCTGTGTTGTTGAGGTCATACAAGCCCAGACATGTCTCCTGAAACGAGGTCGTCTCTGTTATTTCAGACATTATGTTGCCTCAGTGTGAATGAATCAATGCAGTCCCCCGCGACAGCCGGAATATTGCAGAGGGTGCATTTTTGGACGGTTAGAACTTGTGTAAAATGGGTGGGTGACCTAGAGAAGAAAGATGGGATATCGCTCGGGTGCACGCGTGTGTGTGTGTGTGTGTGTGTTCAACAATGAAGCGCGAGGAACCTGCTGAGAGGAGATGGCAGAGGAACGGAATGAGCGGTTTGAAGGGGCCCCTGTGAAAACTGTTATTGGAATAAACAACCTGTTAACCTCTTTATTTTTGCATCGTTGGGGTGATTTTTAGGTCCGAAAGAGCTAGGACTTGCACAAACTGGGGGAAAACCCCATTCAAAGCCAAGTGAACTCATTTGAGGGCAGTCAAATACATGTTTAATAGCTCCGCACAAGTTTACAGGCAGAAATTTAATGGGTAACAGGGAGTCAAACAATGGAAGCTGTTGGCAAAACTGGGTGCCAGATGGTGAAAGTTTTCCTTTACATTAAGACTTCGCTGCTGATCACAACAGTATGAGGACCTCGGCCACAGCTCCACAATACTATGTAGCATTTCATTACCTTTAATTGCCCAATAACATTCAAGCTTGTGTCAGCTAATGGTGAAGTGAACCACAAAGACCCCGATGATTCACTTGGCAATAGGCTTTTGTTCTTGTTGAATCTATTTGGTACACTGAAACCTTGGGGGCAGCGATGGAGAATCGTTTGTTTTACGCCCCACTTCCAGAGGCCTCAATCATCCAGCTGGCACACGAATGCCCAATAAGCAGCCCCTCCCCTCATCATTTTATTTATTCTCATAGTAGAATCGGACCAAAACGAACTGCATCTAATTAGTGTCAATTAACGACGTAAAAATGACAGCAGAAGTGGCTGATAAGGGCTGGTGGGTTTATATAATCTGACAGCAGAGCTTGTTTCTTTGTGTTTACAGAGGGGGAAACATGAGCTCCGGCTCTGGCGTCACTGCTCACACACGGCTGGGCCACTTTTTTGGCATTTATCTTCTCTGAAAAGAACTTGCTTCCCATTTTTAAGGGAATGCCTTTCGCAAAAGAAAAGACTAGTTTTAATAGGAATCAATATTAAGAAAAGATCTCCAGCGACGACCAACGATATTAGCTGGGGCATACGATTCATTTATGTCATTTAAGTTACTGGTTGCAACTTTGAATCTGTATTTACTGCAGAGATGAAAGCATGTAAACATTAGCGACTGTGACGGGCCAAGCTAAAGTGCTAGCGTAACACATACTTGTGCAGAGCAAAGCCTGCCCATGAAGAAGATGACCTAGCCTCACAGCTTCATACAAACCACCTGGCATCATGTTCGCAAAAGTCACACCGCTTTTGTTTTGCTCGAGAAATGCAAATGAGTTCCTGTTAATCTGAACCGAATGTGAATTCCAGTACAGGTCCAGCTGAAAACATTATATTGGGTATAAAACACCAGAGGAAAAGATTTACAACTGTGTTTATGTTCTGCTAGTTGGACATTTGTTTTTGCCTGTGTTCTGTTACTGCGCCTTTTCACCTCCTTTTGTTCAAACTGAATTATTTTCCTTTTCGTTTGGCCAATGTAAACAGAGGTTCTTCTAAATCTAAGCTTCTGATTTCCGTCCAATCCGTCAGAAATGAAGTTTAAAACAGCTCTCTCGGTCTCAAGTGATCACTCAGATTATCTCAGGACCTAAATATGGAACGGGGATGAATTTCCTTCGCCAGGCAAAAGTTGCAACCAGAAACTTTAAGGGGGGATTTACGGTTTCACTGCCATCTGTCTTTTGTAAAGTCGCTGGGAAGAATTTAACGGCAACATTATCAGTCAGCGCTTGTTAGTCAACAGCTGGTTACACATTCATGTCAACCTGAGGTTCCTTATCTGTGTCAATCATGTACCGACAGATGTGCAGTGCGGCGTTACACAGGATCTCCTGTGAGGCTGCAGGAGATAAGTTCATATAGTCGACATAGTTGAGGTAAGAGGTTCCCCTTTCTTGTCATTTACAGGATATAAAGATGTCATTTGAGTTTACATTGGGTGACGGGTTGCTCGACTGAGTCAACATGACATAGTTCTAGACAGGAAACAGTACTGTGTTAAAGTATAACTAGTGCCCACTGGCCTGTACCACCAACTCGTTTAACTGGAGCGTTTCCAGCCTCTGCTGCTGTGGTAATCATTGCCTGTGACTGAGGATCATGTCCACTGCCTGGGCCAGGTCGTCCACGGTGCCATCAGCCGTCACCGTCTGGTGCGTCTCGTCACTTGGTCTGAGGGAGAAGGTACAATCGGGACAGTCTTTAAGGGAACAGGAAGAAAGAGCCGCAGGAGTGAAGAATCATTGTTAGCATTTTCGGCACTTGGCTTTAATAGCAACACTGACACGTATTTTAACTACACTGCAGTGGGATCTTCCACAAACAGCCATTTGCTGGGCCTAAACAAGTCCCTGTGCTGATTGGCTAAGCCCAGAGCCGGATGTGACGTGGTACCCAGTGGTAGACCTAGCAGGTCAGTGATGATGTCATGAACACATTTTCTTGTGTAGTTTTTCTGCTTCTCTCCCCCTCCTGCCCTGTCTCTGTATCTGTCTACAGGTATCGTCGACTTTATAGCTGTGTGCTGACCTCTGACCCCGCTGACCCACTCAACTCTTATACTAACAGCTTGTTACAATGAATGTACTTGCATGATCTCTGCCTATTCTCTCCTCTACCTGTCCTCCCCCCTCTCCTCTCTCTCTACCCAGCCGGCCATCAGCAGGAGGGTCCCTCTAAACGAGCCCGGCCCTGCTCAAGGTTTCTTCCTGTTAAAGGGGAGTTTGTCCTTGTTACTGTTGCTTGTTGGGGGTCAGGCCCTGGGATTCTGGAAAGCGCAAGAGACAATTTTGATTGTAACGGACGCTATATAAACAAAAATTGATTGATTGATTGATTGTTAGCTTAGCAGACTCCACTTCTCTCCCCTTTAGCTTCCTTAGAATATTCTTATTCTTTGTAATATTCTTCTTAGAATATCACACCGCTGACAGGGTCCTACCTGAGTTTCCAAAAAGCTACTCTGAAAATGTGCATGTGATGCAGCCTGTCACAAGCCCCCTGCAGACTTCCAGTGCATGCTTTTCGTCTCTCTCACCAGCTGTCAGGCTGGGCCAGACATTATACTCTTAGTGGGGGGGGGCAAATTAAAAACAGACCGAATGGGACTAATGACAACTGATAATTACAACATATCTAATTTCAACAAGTTGAATGGAGAAATTTCTTAAGGACTTTTGTTGTCTACATTAAATTTACTAGTATATTTTAGCATAATTTATTTTACAACATTACAAACCACCTGCAAATGATTAAAACATTAATAGATCATATTTAAAAAGAAAACAGAAAGCCAATTGTCTTGATTAGCTCTTTTGCAACTGTTGGTTGGATTACTGAAGTTCCAACATAAACTGTTATTTGTGGGGGAAAAGAATAAAATCCTGATTTGTTTTCTTGTCCTGAACTTGAAATAAATCTAAGAGGCACAGAGGAGGCCACGGGGGCCCCAGGTTGCTGCTAAAGTTTGGCCCACAGCCCAATAAAGGATGCAGATATGGCTGTTTAATCAGCTGGTAGAGGAAATACAATCCGCTTTGGCAGGGACTCACAGCCAGGGCAGCATGCAGGGCCCTTTTTTTAGCCAATCACTTCAAAAGACACCCCTCCTTCATTCATGTGTGGGACTGCTTAGGACTTCTGCTCATTTATAAAGTGGTGCCTATAGACCCCCCCCCCCCCCTCCGTGAGCAGACTGTGTGCTGCCTCTGTTCCCCAGTCACGGGTTGAAGCTCCAGATGGGGAGGCTTTGTCTGGCCCTGGGTTGTGTGGCGCACTCCGCTATTAATCCTGCTCTTTGAGAGCTCGCGGAGGACCATGGCAAATACGCGTGAGCCGCCCCGTGTAGCATCAGAAAAAGGAGCGGGGGGTCAGTGGGGATGGGGGTGAGAGCGGCGATGAATGCTGAAGCCGAGGTGAATGCGGCCGAGCGGTGCCATGTGTTTACGCACGTCTTTCAGCCGCCGGTGCCGAGGTTATATGAGCTGCTTCCCTAATAGTTTGGGTGTTGCGTCTCTTGTGCTGCCCGGTTTTGCTCGAGGACTAACCGAGTTCACACAAACATGTGCAGGCATGAACGCACACAAAAGTCAGCCTCGAGCCCCCTTATCAAGCAGTGGAACGGACAGCATTGAACGCAGCAGTTCTCAGACCTTTTTTTTTTTCCTTTCATGACCTCGGTTTTTCAGATATGACTGTGCACGTGTTCGTCTGCTCCCCACATTGCCATAAATAATGAAAGAGTAACCAGGTCAATGTGGCCATGCAAAATTCAGCACAATGCAGCTAGTGTTACCAGTGATGTAATCACCAGCTCTCCGTGTGACCTTCAGGTCAAAGTAATATCAGTGTACATAAACGCAGTGCAGGTTTGATCCTTACATTTGATGGACAGGTCGCACATAGACATGAGGTAAGCCATGAGGTGGGCGGGGGGGGTTCACAAGCAACACTTTGGCTTCCAAAATGGCTCGTAATGTGGTAGTCTACAAAAAAACCTTGTGACAAAAGAGGGACGCCTTCTCTTGATGGAATAAAGGAGGTAGAACTAAAATAGACTCTGGCAAACATTAAATGAGGTGTTAAATTCCATCAAAGTCATTTAAAGGTTATCTTTGAAACGTTTCTAAATGGCAGACCATATTCAGCGAGCTAGACACAGGAATACGAGTATCGTGTTTAGACTCCTCAGGGCCTATAAGACCATGGGGACGTATAGGGACTTGGTTAGTCATATACAATACGCGGCTTAGAAAACACTGACATTTATGTCTATAAAGAGAACTCATGGAGACATGTAATCAAATGTGGATTTGGACGTGCGTGAAAATAAACTCTATTTGATGCAGTCGTTTTAAAAACTAGGGCTGAGACGTAGTGCTACAGAGTAAAGACATGGCAGTGCTAGCATCAGTTAATGCTTAACACACACACACACACACACGCACACACACACACACACACGCGCGCGCGCACACGCACACACACACGCGCAAAGAAGGAAGCAAAACTGTCACATGAGGCTAATTTTCATTTACACACACCTTTGCTGATTCTGCTTTTTGGCAACAGTGAAGACAAAGCAGATGAAACATGCGTGAGAGCAAAGGCAATAAACCAGAATTCTGAGGTTTTTAAGCTCAGCCCACCTGTAACCTGCTGCCTATTAGAATGAGAGTGTAGTTACCTTTCTGTTGCTTGTGTAATTACTGCCTCGGGAGAAACAAAATTCAATATTTGAGCTATTATAAATACTACTACTTTACATAGTTGAGCGATAATGTCGTGAGGACAGAGACAGCCTGCTAGCGAGAGTCTGAAAAATAATCAAACCAGGTCATTGTGTAGACATGTGATTTTCATACCAGACTAGTGAAGGCAGCATCAGCCCAAACACCGCCTTTTGTCACCCTAAAGCACGCTATAGTATCATAGCTCAGATGTTGACTAGTCTTTATTTTTGGCCAGGCCTTGTAGGCGATATGAGATACTAAAGAAAGACAAAGGTTTCTCCTCTCACCCTCGAGGGGGGGGAAGAGAAGATTTGTGAGTGTGGATTTTCTACAGTCCGGTGACATTGCGGGAGTGCTGGCCTTAAGGGCGAGAATGTGATCGCAGTTTGACATGTTCTGCGATAAATAATAAGGTCACGGAAGGGATTGATGGTGTTTCAGGGGAACTGACAAGCCCGGAGAGTTGAGCTCTTCCAGGCTGGTTTTATCATCACTTTACTTTGGTTTCGCGTTTCCTGTTTCTCATCATTTACCTGATATTTACAAAACTACAACAAGAGACTGATGATTCCCCTAAAATAATACAGCTGCAAACTCTTATGAGAAACGGCCCAACTGAACAGGGGAAACCACCGTTCTACGAGAGTGTTATGGCAACAGAAAATGACAGATGTTAAGCTAGTGCCTCACTATCCTCTGCTGAGTTTGTAGCCATGCATGTAATTTCTCAGCACAAAAAAGAAGCGTATAATGTTGAGTTATGAGCAGTCAGCAGCTGCTATATGGGTTTCATACTTAAACACACAGATTAATGCTATTTTTTCATTTGTGCAGGACACAAAGGGGAGACCCTCTAGCCTTTGTTTCTTAAACCATCCCCCCCCACCCCCTTCCACCCTTATGAGGATCATTTTTGGTTAGTGTCAAAAATTTTCAGTCCTTTATGCACAAACAGAGCTTATCGCCAACCTTTTATTAGTAGACTCCCAAAAGCTGCACGTCACACAACAAAGGCTGTGAAGGCAACACATCACAGTGAGTACTTCACACTGAGAAACCTTAACACAGAGTTGATTTCCGCTAGAAGAGCAAGGTTTGCAAAATCAAAACAAAGGCGATACTTCCTGTATTTATGCAAAACAAGAATGGAAAACAGTAGCTTTCTGGAAGAAAAGGGCTGCAAACTATATACAGGAGCATGCAAAAATATGATGCTTAATTATGCTGTGAGAACAAATGTTACTGAAGTGGTAAGAAAAAAACAAAACTGTTGACTATTCCAATGGCCAATCTTGAAAGAGGGACTTTGCTAATTTTTGCCATGAAGGCCTCTTTTGAGGTGTGTGAAATGTGCTATAGGGAGAGCATGTGCATACCTGAGAGGGAGAATCTACAGGGGATGTACGGTAAATGGGGGCTCCACAGTTCACACTCTCACCGCTGTCCCACACTTTCATGCGACCGAGATCCTTTATTTTTTTTCTCATTGGTGCTAAATGACTTGCTCAGCCGGCCTTTTTTGTGTTTTTCACAGTTTTGCTAGTAGCGCTGCTGAGTCACCTGCTGCTAGTACGGAAAATACAAACATGTGTGAAACTGTGCAAACACATGCGCACGCACTGTTCGAACAGAAATGGTTTCAGCAGAAACCAGGCATGAGCCCAAGGCTCCCCAGCCAAGCAGCCTGACTGTTGATAATTGCAATAGGCTTTGAATCCCTATTGAAACAACCAAGGGCCTGTGTTCATGTATTTAAGAAGCAGTGCTATGTTTCAGCCTGCCATCTGGAGGCTTTCGCTCTCCAGTTCTCTCCCACTCTCGCTCCTTTTATTTCTCCCGTTCTTAGTGGCATAAAAGTACCTTTGAGGGGCTCAGTGGCCCAGGCCTGGCCAGATCCTTTGTGTCACCGTGGGAGACTGGTCGCACAGTGGAAAAAAAAAAAAAGATCTCTGGTTAATTATTAATATTTCAGTGACTTATAACACACTGCAGGCTTGAGGGGAGCCTGCAGGCAAAGGAAACTGTCACTCCAGGGTGGAGAGGAGGCTCAGCAGCAGGAGCCCGCAACTCTGAGGATTTTTAAGGCTTATTTTCCAACTGCAGTCTCCTCTGTCTGCAGCCTGTAATTCAGGCTGTGCTGCTTGTTCTGATCTGATCTAATCTAAGAGGAAGGTTCAAAACCAAGCCTGGATTACAGAGAACAAGCTGATGACATTTAGTACAGTGTCACTGTAACCTCATTCATCTCAATGCAGCTCTGCTGTCCTTCACCCAGGTTTGTAAAGTGATCACACTTGGTGGTGACTGCGTGAAAGACGATCTGTTGCTAGTGAACCTGCATGGATTACCAGAGTTTTAACAGATTTTTATCAGAAGTTAATAAACAAAGTTTCAAGAAGCATCTATTGTTAAAATGCAGCAAATGTTCAGTTCCATTCATGACTGTCGGCCTACTGGGGACAAGATAGAACATTAAATTAGGGATATACTATATGGAAAACCACAACTGGTGGAAAACAATGATGATATCGTTGTAGGGCTCACCTCTGGAGCTTCTGAGGATGTGTTCTGTCATGAACCCTCTCATAACAACACTCCTCCCTATGGTGTTGCAACCCCCCGGCAGAAAAATGTGACCTGCCAGACCATGACTAACATTTCGGAAGGGTTTTCCAGGGCTATAAAAAATGGCCCAAAGCTTTGACCAGGGTCCTGAAATCAAAACATCAATCAAACATTCATGGGATGCCTCAGAACGGCAGATGGGGCAAAGGCCCTCGCCTTTCACCCCTTGGGACCCAAAGGGTGTGCAATTATCCTAAGAGTTCATGTCTGTTATGGTGGTGTAAGAGAGAACAACATAGCATAGGTTTGGCTTATAATATGCATACAGTTTCTATTCAGAAAAGTTGCATCACGGTGTTCTTTTTAAGAAAAGGAAAATAAACTATTAGTCATCAAAAAGTGATATTTCTGAGGAAATTATGCCCAGATGTTGCCGTGTTTACATTCCTCTCAAAGACGAAGGTGATGACAACATATCTCAATCCTCGAGGCAAAAAACCAAAACAATTTCAGAAGATACTTAATTTTAACACTGGTGAAGAACAAAAAAAACAAAACTTTGAGAAGCATAAAAGCAGCAATCCCGAGGCCTTGCAATGTTGAAAATGCATAACCCACCCACCTCTGGACAAGAAAAGAGAAGGTGGGAGCATACAGCCAAGACAGAGATCCAAGAATAAAAAGCCAGCTTTCATGGAAATACAGCAGTAGAAATAGAAACCTGATGCAACATGCAAACATCCCACCAAAGGCCTTGCTAACTCACAAAGAAGATACAGAAAACAGCCCTAAGCATCTCATGGATTAGAAAACAGCACTAAAACAAGGGCTGATTTGGAGGGGGAAAAATCAGCAGTTGCTCTGCATGGGTTGATGTGCAGAGATTATGTTTAAGGGTCCCATTTGTACAGCATTAAACCAGGTAAACGACACAACAAACCATAAATGGTTTGTAAAATAAATGGTTCCATAAATGGTCCTGAGGGGCCTGGTCATAAAAGAAGACCCCTACAGATTGTGAGCCAGTTCAAATGCATCCCTGGAGGAGAGCAAAGAAACTCTGTGGTTGTGTTGAAACAAACAGACGTCAGTGACGAATTAGGAACGTTTCATCTTCAATCCCACAGCCTCAGCAGACAAGAGTAGCAAGAAAGAACTTCACTTCCTTCCCAATGTGCCAAGAGAGCTTTTCAGGACAGGGCGTGGGACTGGTGCTGTTGAACTATAAAATGTCTCAAAAATAAATATCACTACTGATGACAGCTCAGCAAAGGACAGAGAAGAACAAAATCAGGTACAACCTGTTCAGACAGGATCGCATGTTCGAATCCAGCCCTACAAAATCTGCTCAGTTTACAAGCTGTAATACAGTCTGTATGATAGCACCGTCCCAGGGGAAGGAGCTCGGTTTAAAAAGCAGACTGAGCTGCAACCACCACCGTGCAGTCGCCCTTTCAAGGTTTGGTGTCAGATCTGCAAGCCTGTCCACTGCTGCACAAGTGCCTGATGCGCATGAATAGAGATCTGAGAGGTTGTTTATACCAGAGGGGCAGAGCAAACAGTGCCATCTGTAAAACGACCTGGAAAAAGTGGTATCCATGCAACAGAGATAAGAAAAAGGAGACTATTCTATAATAAACCTTTTAATAATAATTTAAAAAATAAAAAAAAACCTGATGAATTGCCATGTGCAATATATAATGTCTTTTACCCTCCTTGAATTAGCACCAAACATGTGGTTTAACCCAATTTCCTGTATTCTATTAATAGAAGAAGGAGCAGCACAGGGTGGCAACATTCAAAGTCACTACAAAAACAAGAGATACCACACAAATCAGGATCACTCCATTGTACAACGTATTCCAAATAGTTGTTCCCAGGTGGGTGCTGCACCCCAGTATGTTTACTAAAGCTGATGGGCCATTTCCTAATGTGCTGCCCTTCCTTCTGTTTGCTGTGCTGATGGTTGCTTCATTACAGGGACCAGTGGAAACCTGCTGTGGATAATCATGGGCTGTGTGGGACAATCGGCAAACCTCTCCTGGGATGTCAGGAGAATGGTTTTACTTTGTGCTGGTGCAACAAGGGCTGGTTAAAGCTTTTGGCACTGCCTCCTTCTCTAAACCACAACTGCCTGCTGTGTATAAAGACGATGTAATGGGTCACGTCAGACGACTTTGCTATGGCACTGAACCACATCCTTTTAACTCTCGCCGAACATCTGCCGTCTAACCTGCAGGTTTTCTTGATGCCGATTAGAGAAGTAGCAGTTGCTGAGATAACTATGCATATTTGCATACTGCCCATCTGTTCAGAAGTGTGTTCTAACTGGTATTTTCAGAGCACTATAATGTATATGTATGCTTTTGCATAGTTTAACAGCTGCACCAATAACACCTGTGCCGTAGTTCTTAGCACAGATTGCATGGCCGTGGCAGCAGCACACCCCGAGCCACTAATGGAGTAGAAAAAGTAAAGACAGCATTCTGCCTGTAACAGCATTTGAGGTTTGTTTTTAACGTGCAGTGGTCATTTGAAGACATGCTACATGCTGTGGGTCATAGCTTCAACGTGCTTCATCCCATCTGACAGAAAAACTGAGCTTGTTTTTTCATTGTAGAGATCATCCAACTAGCACAAAACAGCACCATCTAAGAGTTAATGTGTTTTTTATGTTTACAAGCTCAACAGTAAGCGCATGGTAATCCGGTATCCGCCTTGCCTGATTTAAATACACATGCAAGTTGTAACTAAGTACATAGAAGCACAACAGTCTTAACTGCTAAACCCCCCACTGCAATGCTAATTTATTGTTGTATCCCTCAGCGATGGCTGCAGAGGGAGAGGGCATGAACCTGGGTGTGGCTTTGGTGAACCAGTTCCTGGTTTGTATCAAGTGGACTCCCTGGAGATGTTTAATCAGGAGCGGCCTGGAAAACTGTTTCCCAACATGAGCTGTAGCAGTGAAATGCTGGCCACTGGTGGAGCTTTCAAATGTAAACCACTCTCTTCCAGATTCCAACAGGAATCAGTAAACGCTTCCTTCAACCCAGTGGCCCTGACTGGAAATGGAAGTCTCAAATGGAGCTGTGGCAAAGGTGCAGAGACAACAGGCACATGGTTTGAGAAACAGTATCAGAAAATTAAACTGGCTTACACAGCACATGAGGGAGCACCATGACAGAAACCTCATTTTTAAAAGCTAAAAAAAAAAAAAGAAGACCACAGAGCTCAACATTAAATCAGTCTCTTTGAGTTGAAACAACAGAAACACGAAGAGAGTGAGATAAGCTCACAAATTATGCATTTTCAGAATCTGGTTGTGTCACAACAGATAGATTATAGCTACAGTGAGCGAGATTTTTAGATTGCTATTGGCATAAATCAAATATACGCAGACCTACACAAGAGTACATCATTAATAATTATACTATCTCTCTCCATGGGTGTCAAATGTAGCTCTGCCAGCTTTCTTTCCATTTCCGCTGCAGCTATTATAAATGCAGCATGTCAACTGATCTAATTCTGATGCTTATTTGTAAAAATATCCACAGGAAACAAATCTTCCAATAGGAAATACTTATGAAGTCTTGAAAGGATCAATTTTGCCCCCAGCTACCCAAGGCAGCTTCAGCCCACACTCCGGAAAAAAGGAGCGGTGGAGGACAGGTATTCAATTCCTGCAATCTTTGTTTTTACCGCGAAATGGCACCAAATATTCCAAAACACGCTGCCTGTTTGAACAGGAGACGGGCGCCGCTAATTTCCCATAGCAGGATGCAAGAGGGATCAACTGTTTACAAATTAATGCCAATATGAACAGGGCTCAATCATGTTGAGGAGAAATAAGCTGGATGGAGATAATCCGACTTTAACTTAAGCAGTTAGTAGCCAAGACATTTAATATTTTGCTCGGGAGAGAGAACGAATTACATACGAATCAAACACGAATGAACTGGGGGTAAAGACATCAAGTAACTGCCACGAAACAAATGCTGGGACAAATCTGTGGAACTCATGGGAAAATGTTTCTTTATAAGGCCTGCTATGAATAACAGCAAAAGGAGAACTGAGTAGTGTTTTGACTGCTGTAACTACGGTAGAGGACAGAAGAGGAATGTGGTGCTGGGAGATTATTCCCCGGCAGTTGACTAAACAACAGCAGATTGGTTCTCCACGCTGTAATTTGAATGCTTTTTTTGTTTCTTTAAACCTGGTCTACATTAAAACGGGTTGTCTGGCTCCCCTGAGGGACGCGTACTGCTCATTATTTATGAACAAAGGAAAGTTCACTGTAAGCAAAACACTCCCGTCTTTTAATTAACCCTATACAGTGAGTGTCTCATGAATTAATATTATCTGCTTGGTCTCCAATCTGAAGATTAATCTGGAGCATTGATCCCAGTGTAAATAAGACCTACGTTCTACATTCAGAAAGCTTGAGGAAGATTGAGTTGATCTTAAAGAACTGCGGGCCTAATGCTGCCCTTGTTGAGGAAGGGTACCTTCAAATCTTTGTGAAAATGATTTTAAATCATTGGGTTTATCTGATGTGCGCCTCTTCCCCTTCCTGCCTTGTCACTATAGCTCTGAGGTATTTGAGGCCGGTTTTTTTCTCCAAGCCCATGGCCTGCACAGCATCTGGTTGACGTGGAAACAGATGTGTTTTCACAGAGCTGACTGGGCGTTTATAGCCGCTTGCAGAAATCTAGGGTTCACTGCGTCTGTGGCTTTAAAAAAAATTATTTTGTATCACTGTTTCCCTTCTCGCTCACAGAAGGTATACATTACACCAACAGAGTGTCTGACCTGTATGTTAAATGAGGAAATCACAACTTACTCGAGCTATAAAATCTAATGAGGGCCACAATTGTTGGTTAACTTCCAATACGAATATTGTGAAATGCTTACACTAACAGGGTGTGCATGCAACATTTTGGTTTTTACAGCAGAGACACCCAAGCTGCCAGCCCCAAAGGATAATCATTCACAAGCACCTAAAAGGCAACCACTGATGATATAACTTTAGCCTGAAAGGACATGCTGGCCTTAATAAGTGCCACCGTTGTAAAAGGATTATGTTACGCAATAAATTGCTCTATTGATTGTGAATGTGTATTTCTCACCATATAAAACCCTACTTGGTCTCTAAAAAGCAATATGTATCATGATACTGAGCCAGCAGGGTCAAATGAAGGAATCGTTTCAATTATTTTAACCAGTTGCTCCCACTTATCCATTACAAATTTCATTACCGCATAGGTTTTGTGAATGATTTTCGCTGTCCAAAGTACAATGATAATAAAGACTTTTTAGTCTTTGTATTCTTTACATGCACAAAACTCCAAACCTCACATTCATACACACCAGGAAAACCAAACTACAAATATGGACATCATCGTTCAGTTAGGATTAGAGCTGACTGATGCAAAAGCTGATTACTCAGCGTTCTCTGGTCACATGACCTCAGGACTGTATGGGGACTACAGTGGGATGCTTTTAATAGATTAGATCCATAAAATACAGTAAAAACACTTGAAATTATATACCTATTACTATAAAGCCACTGTATAATAAATAATTTAACATGTGATTTTAAAAAAAGTATATTCGCACCCTTTCTTCTTTACAACAAACACATTTTTTTAGGCTTCTTAGGTTGCCTGTTAATATGCTATCAAGGAGCTGAGTCATCTCTACCGTCTAGAGATCTTATATATAATGTATGGGTGACTGTAAACAGCATGTTGGTGGAAAGGATTCACACGCTGATAAATGTGGGCCTGTGTTATGGGAAGCAACTGCGGTGCGAGAGCGCCCCCTACCGGCAGGATGTCATTGCAGTAAGAAACTTGTATGAATAGAAAACACGTATAGAAAATGAAGCACTAAAAATAAGAGGGTGATGTTGAAATAGTCAATTTCAAAATCCTCAATAAGGCACATTCATTAGTATTATTAATCTGACAGTTTCCATTTTAGACTTTATTTTAAATAATAGTTTGTCTATCCAATAGTGGCGTTTGAAGCAGTGTTGCCAACTCTGACTTTCGTGCTAAATCTCGCTACGTCTAGCTACTTTTTAATAATCTTTTCTGGGGTTTTACAAAATACAAAAGCAACTTCATTTCTTAGAATATTCAGCCCATACGAATAAAAGGCTTAAGCAACATGACACATCTTGTTATTGCCACGTTACCAATCATGCAGCATGATCATTTGATCTTTTAAGGATCAAATGCCCAAGGGTCTTCAAATCAAAGCAACATACCATATTACAATGCTAAAATACTACTCTAAAACTCCAATTTTGGATTTGCCTTTGGGCATGCGACATAATTACCACTGCAGTAGCTATTCAGATTTACTTTTCCAAAGAAAAGGAAATATAAGTTGTTTAGGCATAGTTTACCGTACCTTAAGAAAAAAATATTTGATTTAATAGACAAGGGAAAATACATTTGGATTTTGTCTGCAACAGCAGGGAACACTGAACGTCCAGACATCTGTTTCTGCCCGAAAAAGTAGATCCACCTTAAACACGAACATTTGTTTTTAAAAAGCTGGTTTTCGGCAACACTGATTTAAAAAGTACGGAAAAGTTTTGTATCAGACTCGTTTCATACATATTGACTTTTTAACAATCACCAAATAAATTGGGGTGCATGGCAGTACTGACCTGTATTTTCCAGTCCTGACTTGTACACCTTTTATTCCGCACTGCTGGGCACCGCCCACATCATTAACCAGATCATCCCCAATCATCAACACCTTCATTCGAAGAGAAGCAGGAAAAGAACATGAGGGTTACGGAATTTTTAAAAGACAATATCGCAGCACACCATCTTATCGGCCCCCTGCTGCTCATCGTCAAAGGTCAGAACATGGCGGTGGGTCGAGACGGAAGACAAGCCCTCGAGAAAATATAACACGAGTACTGTTGCAGTAGTGGCACCAAAAAATAATGTAATTTACTTGAGAGATTTAAGATCTCAAAAAACAAGATTTAGACACAGTAAGAATTTATTCGTGGATCATTTCAGGTAACACGGTGTGAGGAATACAATCTTTACACTGGATTGTTAACAGAGAGAAGTCCTGAATAACTGTTGAAAACCTTCAGTATTAAGAGGAAGATCCTTTCGAATTTCCTTTCACAATCTGTTACACTTGTAAATGCTTCATAGTTGAGTTTCAATGTACCGGAGACTTATTAAAGTGTGTAACAGGTGAAACAAGTAGAACAGGAGACTTGGATATCCAATCGCCATTGGAGGTGTAAAATTATCTGAACAAGTCAGTGTTAATGCATTTGTGCCTTTATCTGTGAATAAACTACTAAAATTTTGAACAAATCTTTAAGGGTTTGGATAAAATTAATCCAGATCCAGAATGACATTTTCCCCATTTGTAAAATATTAATCGCTGCATTAACCCTCAGTATCAGAGATGAGTGTTCAGAATGTGCACCGTGTCATGGCGTGCTGCTGCATTTGCAGATCGTGCACGGCAGTTTGCACGGCAGTTTGCACGGCTGCCCACAAGATCCTCAGGCAGGAAGAGTCATCAGCCTGAATGCTAATTAAGCCTAAACTGATCCCAAATACACCAGTGATAAACGTTGTTTCTTGCTTATTACATCTACATGAGTGGTTTTTTTTCTTGAAAACATGCAACCAGTTTACGCACATACCTCGTGTGGCTGAAGCCCCATATCATTGAGAACACTCTGGAAGAATAATGAGGAAGGTTTTCCAAAAACTTCAGCCTTCACATCACAGGCATACTGGAACAAAATAGTGATTAATTAATCTTCTGACCAACTCAAACACAGACCGTTCCCAACTCACTGTACCTCCAGAGCCTTCATATAAGCTCCAACATCAAGACTCAACCCATCCGTCTCCTTATAGTACTTTCTATGAAGACACAAACATGTTTATCTTTGCAGAACCATTTTACATTTAACCTGTGTGCACATTTAAATTGTCGATTTATCACAGTATTACCCTTGTCCAAGGGACAGGAGTAATGGATTCTCAAGGTTTTCTAGGATCCTAAATGCTTTGTTCAGGTTCTGGTAGGAAAATTTCTCAGCGGCGTCTCCAATGAGCACACAGTTTGGGTTGGTCTTGTCAACACTGTCGAATTCAGAGAGAAGACCTGCAGGAAAATAAAGAGAGTAAGCATTGAATTTGGGTACATTTGCATTGGCTTGGAAAAATATCCCCTTTTAAACACCCTGAATACACAGTACTGTACGCTAGAAGGCTGATTTTATAATATGCCAATTGGCTCAGTACCATCACAGACCAGCAGGTGGGGCCGTAAACCTCTCTGCTGAAGCGCAGCTACGGCTGCAGGTGCAGGTGAGAAGACCTCAGATACAGAAATGTCAAACCCCAGTCTTTGGAGCTTTGCTACAAACGTAGCTCTGGCTTCCTGGCTCTCATTGGTACAAAAGCGCAGTTTCAAGTCGGATGCCTTCAGTCTTTAAAATAAAACGGAAAAGAAATAGGTCAACATCACACAGCCCTACTGTACTGATTATAGAGTACTTGGCTGAACAAGCTAATGGCTAAAGGAGGAAGGTCTGAAACGACTCGCAGTTTATTGACTCACTTTTTTAGAGCTTCGACCGAACCAGAAATCGCTACACCTCCGCCCTCACCGCAGTCATATAAAACACCACACAAGTCTAATATGACACCTTTCAAACTTTTCGAACAGACTGGCCAGCCCTTAGCAGCCATGACGCACACGATGCCCCTTCGCGCATGCGCGTACAGCGAATGTCGTACAGGCGCGGTAAACTTTTATTAAACGATTCTTGACGCTAAAAATTAAATATGGATCTGATTCCCGGTTATTCCCTATTGGGTCGCGTTGTTGAATTCTGAATCATTAATCATTTAATACAGTTAATATTTCACAACAATGACGATGCCACCGTGATGCATTCGTGGTGACTATTGCAACCGTCGGAAAAATTGCAGCATGGGGCGTGTCCTATGACGTAGGCACGCGTTAACCATCCGAGTCGCTTATTGCCGCCTCTCTTTCCTTCTCCGCCGTCAAACGGGACCTGTCTCGCCATCGTGTCCTCTTGGCTCGTTTAACGTCTTTCTGGTATTTATGCATTATTTGTATAGTCGCCTCTTTTGTTTATTATTTAATAACGATTGCGTTGTAAAAGCTCGCTACTATTCAGAGATGAATAAACTAGCGAATTGGCTACGAATTGAAACGAAGTCCCATGTATGGCTGTAATACGTGGGTGTGTGGCAGGGGCATCTCCGCGTTAACCAATCACCTATCGATGCCAGGTTAACGGCATCGGCGGTGCTCCGTGACGTAATTCGTATCAGGTGCACCATGCTATTTATACGTGTGTGTGTGTGTGTGTGTGTGTGTGTGTGTGTTATACACACAATATAACTACACACAGTGTATGGTTAATCTTTACAGATTTTTGTTGGCACTCCAATTAATAACTTTTAACTGTCCTCAGAAAACTCCCAAAGGTCAAATATTCTTGAACCCCCCCCCCCCCCCCCCCCCCCCCCCCCCCCCCATAATAGTTATAACCTTCCTGTGTTACACAATTATTAAAAGGCAGTAACTTGTAATGCCTTTACTGGCACCTAATCTGCTCACGTAGCACCCTGTATTGTTTTGTATGTGAAAGGGAATCATTGTTCAGCAGACCTGTAAAGCTGACAGACCGGTGGAAATATAATAGTGCATGTTGTTTGACTTCATTGCTGTGTCAGAGGGTTTTGGTTTTTGTTTGTCTTTAATTAATTATAAATTAATTATATTGTGAAATTGCAACAAACTTGGCAAGGAGGGAAGTAGAAGTCCAAGTCTGACATTCGAGATGAGTTTAAAAATTGAAATAGCTAATTGATTAGTATAAGTATTTTATATTATGCTTTAATCATTAATAATTTGGCTTGTGTATTCTTCCTATCTTTCGTCTTCCTTAATTCATTAAATTCCTGTTGTAAACACACCAATTGAATTTGTTACCTATTATAATTGCTGACGTCTTTTCAGCAACTCCTCCATCGTGATAGAACGGTATGAACAGAATGATCAAGCTGAGATGTAGCCTCAGGTACACTGCCCGTGCTCTCCACCAAAACCTTCCATCTGGATCACGCCCAGCCTCCACCGCTGCTTCCAAAACTAACACTGAGCACCCACTAACCCCAGAGCAAATCTTTGCCCGTGAGGACAAGCATGGTGCACACAACTACCATCCCCTGCCTGTTGCCCTGGAGAAAGGAAAAGGTGAGTTTTTCTCTCGTCACCAGAAAGGAACCGTTGTTTTTTTCTGTGGTTTCAGTCATTGTCCTTTTGTCCCTAGGTATTTACGTGTGGGATGTGGAAGGCAACAGATATTATGACTTCCTAAGTGCTTACAGCGCCGTGAACCAGGGCCACTGTCACCCAAAGATCATCGCTGCACTTAACGCTCAGGCGTCCAAACTCACGCTGACATCCAGAGCGTTCTACAACAATGTGCTGGGAGCTTATGAAGAATACATCACCAACCTGTTTGGCTACGACAAAGTCTTACCCATGAATACAGGTACTGCAGGGGCACAATCACTAATTGGATGTCTCCTGTTTCTGTGTCTTTGTGTTGAAGTGTCTGTATTTTGCACCCAATTAGGCGTTGAAAGTGGCGAGACCGCTTGCAAGCTTGCTCGCAGGTGGGCTTACACTGTAAAGGGGGTTCCCAAAAACAAGGCCAAGATCATCTTTGCAAGTAAGCGTGCATCTTCTCGACAAAAGTCTGGCTTTTGAAGATGCATCCATTGAGAAAGCCAGAATTATAAACGCTCAATTATGAAATTCTCTCCTCTCTATTTCCTTTCCTCCTGCTGATTAGATGGAAACTTCTGGGGCCGAACCATGGCGGCTATCTCCAGCTCTACAGACCCAAGCAGTTATGAAGGTTTTGGCCCCTTTATGCCCGGCTTTGATCTTGTCCCGTACAATGACGTCCCATCCCTGGAGGTAAAGTGTGTGAATCATCGCTAATAATGTCACAAATGTCTTCAATTTAATTTCATTGATGGGGGATGATTTTGAGCTCCATGCAGATTTGAACAAGCAGAACTTTACTACCTTTACATTGCTGGTAAAATAACTGGATTCCAAGTCTCCAGGCCTGGCCTTACTATCATTCTAACCTTTAGTTTTTATTTTGCTGTGCATGTTTTTGGCTCTTTACCCTTGATAAAAGTCAACGATCCCTTTTTTTATCAGGGTTTTTTTGACGTTCTAGGGTTCAGTGTCAGCTTCCTGATTGAAAGATCCATAATGCACTTTTGTAATGTGCAGGAAGGATTTTAAAGATTTGCACTTGCACCCAGACTTACTGACATCCAAGAAACGATTTCATTTAACCCGATTGTTGTTTTGAAAGATTTCACAAGATTCGTCCGCCTTGTTGACCTGCCTTGTTGACCTGCCTGTGTCAGTCTTTGTAAACACAGACGGAAGGATTGAACGGTAGCGCTCTTGTACGTTCACTTAGATAAGATATTGCAGCAGAGCTCTTTTATATACTCATGTTGTAATGATTAACTTTGGTCGTGGGTTTCTCTTGGCTGAGTTTTACTGAATACAGATAAAGATGTATGAGTGTGTCCACCTTCCTTTCTCCAGAAAGCCCTTCAAGACCCTAATACTGCAGCTTTTATGGTGGAGCCCATCCAGGGTGAAGCTGGGGTGGTGGTGCCTGACCCAGGCTACCTGACCACAATCCGAGAGCTTTGCACCAAATACAACGTGAGTAATGATGCGTGGCTGTGGGCCTCAAATGATGGCTCTGTAAATATGGCAGCCTGTTCATTATTCATTCCTGTCCCAACGGAAGACATTTGGATATTTTCCATTTGTCTGTCTGATAACTGTGAAATACTTTTTGTTTAATTTATTAATCAGCTGCTAATTTAGATGTAGTACGCTGAGTATCTGGCAGCGCTGGAAGATTTCTGATTGTGTGCAAATAAAAATATTTAAATAATAGGAGGTAATGACCTTTAGCATGCCAGGGCTCATTAACACAAATGCCAATCATGAACTGTAAAAAGCCACATAATATGATTATCTTTTCTTTTGTGTTTCTCAAAAATTGCCTGAGCTTCCTATGGTGAAAATCCCAGAGGTAGATTTCTTATAGACAGGAATGTGATAGACTCACATTAGACACGTGCCTCTATGCTCAAGAGCGTTCCAGTGCTGAACACAAGAGTGGAAGTTAAGTGGCGTAGACAGGAGAAGCTAAGAGAACTGGATGGCCAGCAGAGAATCGTATAGATCTCAGGATTGATGGTTCTCAACTTGTTTTGCTGTGACCAATAGTTGAATAGCATCCATGTTGTTGACAGCTGAAATGGTGTAATTACAGTAAGGATATAGGGCCTGTTGGGAGATTAGGACTAAAGACATTTGTTTTGTCTAGGTTCTCTGGATTGCTGATGAGGTGCAGACGGGACTGGGGAGGACGGGCCGCCGGCTGGCTGTGGACCACGAGGAAGTCCGCCCTGATATAGTGCTGCTTGGCAAAGCTCTCTCTGGAGGAACATATCCAGTTAATCAACTTTGTTGTCATAACTCGCATAACTATTGTGTTGCAAGACTCATGAAGCGTTTAGAATCTTACCTTTGGTGTGACGTGCGTTTGCCTTTCACGCAGGTATCGGCAGTGCTGTGCGATGATGAGATAATGTTGACGATCAAGCCTGGGGAACATGGGTCCACCTTCGGGGGAAACCCCATCGCCTGTCAGGTTGCCATGGCTGCACTTGAGGTAACTATAGGAGTGCACTTTATTTCTTTTTCCCATGTGTGTCTCATCTTTTGTCTCTGGTTAAAGACAGGACAGCGACAGAGGTGCCTGTTTGACTTTGAGTGAGAAAATGCTGTTAATCATTCATTAAAATACCCTTCTCTTTGGAAGGCAGGGGTATGAATAACAATTTAAGTATTGCGGTGGAGTTAAAGGAACACTAGGTACCTTTAAAGACTAAACAAGCCTGCGTGTATCACTTGGAGCCACTCTGATTGTCTTATCGCTCTGTTCTTCTCTGCAGGTGATGGAGGAGGAGAGGCTGGCAGAGAATGCTCAAAGGATGGGAGAGCTGCTGAGATCAGAGCTGAGTAAACTGCCCAAAGACATTGTGACAACAGTGAGGGGGAAAGGCCTGCTCAACGCAATCATCATCAAGGAGACTAAAGGTAGAGTGTCCAACTGTCCTTAAACGCAGCAGCTTCGGTTAGCATTTAAACCCTCCGCTAGTTGGCTTTGCTCTTTTTAAGTATTTATATTCTGTTTACTGGTGTATATGACATTTTTGCTCGGTTTCACTCATATTTGCCTATTTAACCACGTGAACTCTCTCTAGACTATGATGCTTGGAAGGTGTGCCTGCGCCTTCGTGACAATGGGCTGCTGGCCAAGCCCACCCACGGTGACATCATCCGCCTGGCCCCGCCCCTCACCATCAACGAAGAGGAGTTGCATGAATGCGTAGAGATCATCCAGAGAACCATCATGTCCTTTTAAAATGAACAAGCCCCCAACAAATGTCAAACGCCGCACAAGCCACTGCTTCACCTTGACTATTAAATATTTAATTTTTTTAAAAAGGCACTTCCTGTGGGAAGGTGCTGATTGCTGGGTTTCTTTGGAGGATGACTGCAGAAACTGGAGTGCAACAGAGGAAATGGAAGAAGAGTGAAGTGTAAAGTTTCAGACTCGTAACAAATTTTAACCCATGACATCAGTGATCACATCCTTTCTAAACCATGCATTTCTTATGGCCGAGGAGGCTGTTAAGTGACAATTTCTAATCTGAAGAGTCATTGAAAGCCTTGAAATGCATACATTCCAAGACTTTGTAAGAAGACGCTTATTTAAATTAAAATATAGGTTCACCTGATGGTCAATGTTAATTTAAAAGTTGATGGTTTATGTTACTGTTAAAATTATTTTGTATTTTGTTCAATTTGTGTGTCTGATTAACAAGTTGTATTTGTGTAATGCTGCTAGAGAAGAGTTTGGATGTGATGAATGTTTCTTCAGGCTTTTCAAAGGAAACTTCGGTTTTATGCTGTTACACTGCTGTTAGAATACGGTTCAACATTTTATGTCATGCTTGGTCATCTCTGTTCTGGGATTCTGAGGTTTACATCTGATTCAGCTTTATAATTACATCAAACAGATGCTGTTTTGTGAGGCTTGCGCCTGTGGGCCAGGTTTTTCGGGTGGAGTTGGCTTGAGTGTAGTTATGACCCAACCATTTTGTTGGAGGAGGCAGGAAGTTCAATAAAACTTTTTGCACAGATTTGCATTTTGTTCGCGGTTGTTCATTAAACACGACTGGGGTGTACGCGCTAAATCCACCCCTAGGTGGAGCCAAAGCACCACTTTCTCCCTATTGTCGAGTCTGAAAGTTTAGCGTTTACAAATTTCAACCCGATTAACCGATTAAAAATAATCGTCTTCATTTATCGTTATTAAATCCTCACACCCTCGGTGTCAGCATAAAGAATGAGAAAGCTTTGGATGACGAGGAAACAAACCCACTCTGCAGACTTGGAGTGCAGCTTAATATCCTCAGTGATTGACTGTATGCTTTAATTCTCATCATTAGGTCTTTACAACAAGCTCGAGATGTCCCATTTCCTCATTTTCTTTTTATATTTCATCTCACAGGAAGCTGACGGAACAGACAGGAGGCATTTATTTTCATAAGGATGTAAAAGTAGATATATTGAATGCAGTTAAGGATCAATAAGATCCGCTTCCAATTAGCCTAATGCTTCACTCTTCTATCAGTAAACTGCAGGCCAGGTTCTTTTTAAAGGTTTTGAATTGATTTCATACTTTATGGGCGGTTTATTTGTCCGAGGACAGCTGAACGAGTCTCACAGTCATTTCTCAAGGACTTTTCACACGTGATTCTCTCATGAGGAGTTATGAAGCCGAGCTTTGTTTAGACTGAAAGTAAAGGTCGAGAACTCTTGCAGAAGGTCAAAGTTATGGACAGAAGCTCCCATCTCGCACTCCCTGTGTAAAAAGGTGGCTATTGTGCCCTAAAAGATTCTGGGCAGCATTGAAGCAACAAAGACTGACTCAAAGGTGTGAAACATAGATATTCACACACCCCACTTCCATTGCACCTCTGCAGGCCCGGTACAGAACGGTAAAGAGCAACAGAGGTGCAACAGTCTTCCAGTCCCTGTGTGAAAGGGACTTCTGTGTTTTGTGAATAGCTGGCAGAGCGAACATACAATAGTGTCTTTCAGATATTTATAAGTTAAATATCTTTGAGCAAGTTTCTAGTCATCTGTTTTTGAGCTGCTTCTTCACACTCAGGTGTCCGCATAAAAGCAAACAGGGCCCTGGGGACAGGGAAGCTGATTCGGAAGCGGGCCTTGAATCACAAAAGGAGAACCTAGAATAAAAAATAACATTTTTTTGAGTGCTGCCTAAATTTTTCTTCCTTTTTTGTAATTACTTGGTTGAAGGTGAAAATACATTCTTGCCTGTTATCTAGGACAAGGTTGTTGGGTGTGAATCTGAAAAGAGCGAGACGGATGAGACCTGGAGATTGCCTGTGAAATATGAATGGAATCCAGGCTGGCAGCGGACAGATGAGGATCACGGCCGTGCAGCACTTCTGTCCTCCGCTTTGATCCTGCACAGACCCGCGTCCCGCTCAGCCGCCATATCAAGTATTCCACAGCGAGGGCCAGTTTGGCAGGAGGGGCTGACAGGATCTGGGAATACTGAAGATGCTCCAGTAAAAGCTGCTGGCTTTTCCCAGCCTCACACTCTGCCAACCATTCAAGCGTGTGGCGCCGGGCAGGCTTCAAAGCCCACCCTGCTCTCCACTACAATTTTCCCCCACCAGGAAGGTCAAGAGGTGCTCCTCCTGACAGCCAAAGGCTGCTCTCATCCCGCTCTTTGTTCCTTTTGTCCTGTCTGCTTTTCTGTCCATCCTACCAGCTGGATAAATGTTTAAAAAGAACCAGTCAGTTCTTGTCTTCCCCCACAAGCTCATTTTCCTTCGTAACAGCAAAGTCAGATTGTGGCACTTAGCAAAGCTCATATCAAACCTCTGTGCTTGGACTTTCATCCAGTTTAAGGTCGGCATTAGAGAGAGAATAACACCAAGGAGAAGGAGAAGCTACCCTCTCTCTTTTTCTCTCTGCACCACATAGACCGGTCCAAAAATACCCATCAGCTGTCAGAGCTCATAATAATGGATCCTTTACATTAGGTTGATGACACCTGAGTGCACTGATAAAACACACACCCGCCTTTAATGTCAAACGACACGCAATCTCGAAAGAGTTATGTGCACTGACCATTTTCATTTCCTCCATATTCCTCTTTCATTCCACTCTAGAGGATATATTGATCAAGCAGCCAAGGTCTCTAGAAGGACTCATCCCCCTATAGATCTGAAGCACACATATGGCGATTCTCCGACCAATCATTTTAGCTGTCGCACCCCCGGCTAATTTATGTCGGGGTTGCATTCATATTTGCAGCCTTTATCAATCTTCTGAAAGGCAAATACTGCAGGGTTACGGTGGTTAAAGCCCCACAGCAAACCTTTCTGTTTAGTGGAGTTTTACTGAGAAAGGCACATATGACCCACAGGATGTGTAGAAAGGGGGAAAGTGCTGATAGTTTTGCAGGTACTGGACATTAAAAATGATCGACGACAACGAGGCAGAAACAATAAAGAAAAAAAGAAAGGAAATATAACCTGTATCCAGGCCGTCAAATGTATTCTTGTGAGAAGCTGTAGCCTTATCTCGTCTATAGCGCAACAATGTGCAAGTGATACTAACTTTATTTGACAATTTAAAGATGTGTCTGTTGCTAATGAAGCTATAATGACCAAAACAATTAGGTTCCATTACAAAACAGGGGGAAAAAATAAACTGAATGGCCATATGATCCAGTCCAAAGTTAATCAGACTTTGCTGATCAAACAAGACGCCATACAAACCTTAGTTAAGATTAACTGATACATTATGTTTCCGCCTGCAGCTCAGGCCCCTGTGGTACGGAATGCTAAACGCCAGCAGTAACTCTAGATGCAAGATAAGAATGAGCAATCTACCTGCTGTTCGCATCTCCGAGCACCTCGTCATCTCCTTCCATTAGAAAATAACCACATTATAAATTCCCTTAATATCATTATCCACAGTCAGGCCTGCCACTGTCTGGGATTTTCAGTGTGGAATGCAAGAGTGGAGTCAATGGTCAACCACAGGTTTGGCTCCTCGATGTGGTAATTACCGCTGTGAATCATCAAGATTCACGGCGGAGGTCATAAAGGACTTTAGCCGTGACCCTGGGTGGAGACTCTCCGGAGAGAATGTGATTCATTCAGCTGATTGGTTGCACAGCTGCAGAGGCCACAACATGATCCTTCAGGGCAACTGGAGGTGCAAGTTAATAAACATTCGCTTGGAGTGTCGCTTGTTTTCCTTTTCGATTTAAAAAAAGGGTGTTTTTTAAAAAAAATTTTTTTTACAAGAATGCAGAATTTTTCAAAGAAGATGCTAAAACGAGGCTGAGACAGCTATCAGCCATAATATTCCACCTCAAATTAATAAAGGAAAATCCAGTTTCCCTTTTGGGTGGGATTTAGGACGCTTTATCGCAGTCCACCACCAGGGGGCAACAGCGAAAATCTTTCAAGCATTTTTCTTTTTAGAGGTAAAAAAAATTACTTTCTTTCTCATTTACATAGTATTCAATATATATGTTCACATTTGTGGGCCTCCTTCTGCTCTATATTACATTATTTAGGCTTCTGTCTAATTTCCCCCCCCAAGTTTTTAGGTTGGGGGGGGAAATTTCCCCCACACAAAAAACGAATATGGAATAAATTTAGTGTAGGGAAACTAAAATTCATCTTTTTATATCAGCCTAGATTAGAGCTGGGAATTAAATTTCTTTTTTAGCTATGCTATTGCCTCAACTCTCGCAGCAGGAGGGCAGCTGTGAGACCGGTAAAAACACATGTGGCCATAAAAGATGTCCTTGGGTGACTGAGGGATAGTAAAAAAAAAAGAAAAGCCGCAGACAGCACAAATCACCACGGCCTTGCCTTTTTGCCACCCACGTGCCCCTTTGGGTCAATGTGAGTGGCAGTTCGCGAACATGTTGGAGGCCGTACATGAAGCCGAAGGTCTCCGAAGCCTCGGCTTCACACAACAGACTGACCACAACAGCGGTAGACAAAGTCCTGGTGTTTACGGAATTCATGGGCGAGGCTGCGGCGGCGAAGGGGAGGAGGAGAGAGAGGACAAGGAGGGGGAAAATGTGGTTCTCAGATTCCACTGCAGATGGGAAAACATGACCAGAGAAAATGGAACCATATCGGAGCCCACAGGAATTCAAGACTCGGGGGTTAAAACGCACCACTATCATCCTGGTGAGAGCATTTAGTTGTAGCTTATGTAAGAAAGGAGAAATAGCACAAGGTGGAAAATTCACACAATGCGTCATCTGATGTACTGGAGTGTCCGCAGCCAAGAGAAGAGAAAATGTGTTTAGGTGTAAAGAACCAGGCAGAAGCTAGGAAAGTGTGCCAACCTGTCACACTTGGACCTGCAGTGACAAGGAGACTACAAGCAAGCGCTGGGCAAGTTGCCACTGAAGCTCTCAGTGTCATAACGAATAAATCATGACGCCGAGCGTCGCCGTGGCGCCGGTCCGATGCACTCGGCGGCGCTCGGCGAACGCAAAATGTCGCTTTTTGAAAAGTCGGCGCTTCTGTGTCGAAACCTTGCGCCACCGCGGCCCTCAAAGACGCATCAGAGCCGGCGTGTTTGGCGCTCACGTGGCGCCGCACGCTGATGGCCCAAGGGCAAAAGGGCAAAAGGGCGCCCCGGCCGTCAGCAGGCGGAGGTGATAATGAATCAGCACCGGTGTTTCTGCTGCTTGTCTCAGCTAATAAACTATTAAGGGGGACTGTCAAATTCTATTTTGGAGTGCTGAAAACTAGTCATCATCTTAATGTGACTGGGTTTCACAGGGGTGTCTGGGCTGTGCTTTTGGTGCTGTAACACTTCACTGTGTGGCTCATTGACAAATGCCCCACACTCTGGTGAAGCTGCGTTTGCCGTAACGCCGCTGCGTCCAAGGATTAGCAGCACAATGCATTCGTCAACAGTGTAAAATGAGCAGCAGCGCCCTGCAGCAGACACAAAACACAATCACAGAGTGATGATTTAATTAAAAACTAGATGTTCCCTCCTCAAAAGAGATCTGTCTTGATGCCGATATAGGAAGGTGCTCGCAGCGGCACGTGTGAAAACAACGTCCGAGACATGGAGGCGGAATGGAAAATGCAGACGGATTCATCATTGCTTTGTCAAAACATGACAGCGCGTGACGTTCCCTGCAGATACGACGGAGGAAGCTGCCGCTTCATTTATGGTCTCGAGCTCGTTCCCGTCGTGGTTCCCTCAAATGGAAACACCGATGAACGCAGCTACCCTGCTGCTCGCAAAACTCTTTTCAATACACACTCTCGAGGCTTTTAACTTTCAGTTTGGTTTTGTTAGCCTCCTTAATTCAAAGACGTTCTGCTGAGCTGTGATCCTTATGTGTCAGCTGGAATTTTGCCGCTGCTGCACTTGCAGACATATGGAACATTAGCATCGCGGTGTCCTTCCACTGGGAATATTTAAACCAGTCTCCTGCTGCTCTGCGCCGCACAAATGGGTGTTCAACCTACACAGTTCTGGAAATGCTCTGACAGTGCTGCGTACTGCAGAAGCATCCTCAGTTTTTGGCTAATGACAGTGTTGCTAATCACAGCCCAACATTAGACCTAGTCTCTCAGACACCTTTACTGAGTTCGCTGGATAAAACATGCCTGGGTTGAAATCACTGACCTTTGTGCAACTGCAATTCCATGAGGTGATCATACTACTTTGCTGTGCTTTCATACCACACATCCATCTCCCCAAAAAGTGTCGACAGTGCAATAAGCCGGCCTCTCACCACACTCCCTACAATGCCCATTTGCTTACCGGTGAAAGGCCAAAACAACACACCCTTGACATTTTCGAGCGCCACCTCATAAAATCCATAAATTCTAAGTATTTATGATTGGAATCCTGGAAAAAAGTAATTCTTGGCAACAGTCTGACCTGCTGACCAAGGAAAAACAAGCAATACGCCCAACCATTCGAGGAGTGATGTCACACGGAGGTAGTTCCCCACACTGGTTCTTTCCATCTGTGTTGGCTGTGTATAAATCTCAATGAAAATGTCACTTTTGATACATTAAAACCTGACAGTATAACGGCAGACCTGTGCATGCTTGTTGTTAATGTTCCTATGGTCAACATATCCTGTGTTGATGGTGGTAGGAGAGAAACAACCCCAGAAGAATGGCAGCCATTGTTTTAGGTGCCAGGAATCAATAGTTTTTGTATTAACAACTAAATGGTCCGTTTGTGTGGAGTCCAACTAAGCAGATTTATGGAGTCTGGTAGCTTGATGGGTCTGAGTCAGCAAAATCACGGGAGACAGTCTGCATAACCTAATGATACAAGGCTCTTTTAAACAAGACAACCGCTGCTCTGTGCACAGATTTTCGCAAATGACTTGAATTTAATGAGAATTGCTAAATTCTGGAGAGGAAAATGTTGCTTAAAGTAATAGCTTTCGGTGCTGCTGAGACCGATGCTAATTTTAGCAATGCCTCCTCCGACAATGTGGAGTTAGTCATGACTGCGGTGATTACATGTTGCTAAGGCCTGCCGACCACCAGCCAACCATCAGAATGGATTAAATATAAAATGTTGTTGCTCTTTCTCCTGCTGTTTGTTTTTTGTTTGTTTTTTTCAAAAAATCAACTTAGCGTCCAGTATTTCTCATGGATAACTGACCATATCGAACGTCAATGTGGTCTGCTGTTAACTCTAGTGTACCGGTAGTCCCTGACTGGGCAAAGTGGACCAGAGAAAGATACACATTACAGGAAGCCACACAATCGGAATGGTTTTTAACCAGGTTGCTGGTAAAGATTAATCCACGAGAGAGGAAGTTTCCATCCACGTCTGTTCAGACTGGTGACGACTGATACAGACCTTTGCAACCATAACCTTCACCTGAAGTGCAACACCTCCATTCTCAATATGTGTGCTATCCCTGTATTAGTCGATCTGACACTAATTCTTTTACTTTAATTTAATTTGGAAACCTTAAAGCTGACAGTCCAAATGCAGCTTTCGCTTCTTAATGTGCAACAAGTCACCCAAGTGTCAGAATGTAACATTAGATGTTGGCCAGTGCTCTCTTTACACCGCGCCTCTACCTTTTGTACACAACGCAGTGCTTCGTAATCAAGCCTATGCATCCGTGTGACGCGGGCAGCTGGACTGAGGTGATATTAGTATGCCCCTGGTGTGGTTCGGTGACTGAAGCTGAAGCTCTTAGGCTCTCGCTTCCCCTCACTGCGCAGGGAGGAATTTTATGTGACAGAGGGTGGAATGAAATGTCCGGAGCCTCTCCAACAAACATAGATTGGCTTTGTGGCTTTGGCTGTTTAGGAAGAGGGCACAGGGAAAGTGCACGTCCTTGCAAGTCAGTGGAACGGAGGCTTGTTTTTGGGATGCAAATGCAATCTGATTCATGCCAGGCCAAATCTGCCCACAGGTGGACTATAAAATCAGGGTCGATCTGAAATGAAAACACCACGATTCTGCATCTAATCCCCGACATTGAGGATGAACATGCACAGCTGGTGCTGTTATCTGACAGGCAGCGAGACAATCAGGTTTGGCATTGGGATTGTTGTACCTGAACCCTTCACCGTGACAGATGCTGCAATTAGCGATAGCGACGGCTGCCAAGTGCTGACGCGGCTTTGTGTCAAACATCCATCTGCACCCCAGTTTTAGCTTGTTTGCGGTTGAAAGGATTAGTTCATGTTGATATCTCATTTCCAACAGAAACAAATCAGACACTGATCAGTTCAGCCTGACACCAGTACTCCACAGTATTAGAAAATCTGCTTCGTAGCGGCTAATCAAAGATGAAAGAAATCTTCGAACATGAAGAAGACTAAACTGAGCTGTATCTTTAAGCTGCTACCAGTTTGAGACTGCTTGTTATTTCCCCTTTACACCTGCCTGCACACATTAGCAACCATTATACGTAGCTGGGCAAACGACGGCAGAAATAACAGCTAAGTGATCAACATTGCAAACAGGAACACGTGGGAAACCACATTAATTGCTGAGTGAACAGCACATCCGGTGTCACATCATGGAGCCAAACTTGGTCTCAAGTGACTCAGTAAAGATATTAACTCAGTGTTCAAAAACATAAACCATTATCAGCTATTATCAACTATTAATCATTTAATTTCTTGCAAATTTCATCTATCACGTTGGATATTTGCAACAAATCACAATGCTTACTGCATTTATTCCCTTATTTCTACAAGAAGAAGACTGGATTCATAGAATTAATCTCATTGAATCTGTTCTGTTAAAGGCTGCACACTCCTTTAGGTGCAGACTTATTTAGCCCTCTAAGAAGGTACCAAATACATCCTGATTTAAGAAGTGATCGGATGAATGAAATCAAAATATTTTCTTCGCAGGAGTGTAATTTTACTTGAATTTCAGGGTCAGTGCGCAGGAAAACGCCATGGAACAATCCGGCCATTGTGTCCCACACAGCTCGCTTTCAGCCTGGTATCTGGATTCTGAATACATTCCCAAAGCGGTGGGAAAAAACCTCAGCACCAATTCACCCCACAGTGGCAGATCTTTCTTTCCACCTGTGTTCTTCTCGATCCTTTTAATAGGGAATTTACTGGCTGCCAAGCCTAGATCGGAACCCCGGCAAGATAACAGGTAATGTAATCCACCTTGACATTTTCTCTGTGAAATGTAATCTGTGGAGTTTAAGCCACATTTCTTCAGACACACACTCTCCGCCAATCGTGTTTTTCACCTCTATGTAGCGATTTAACTCTGAGACTGACAAGTGGGGTAAACGCTGGGGCAAAGGACAAGCAGGCATTATAGAAGTGCAGCTTTGGAAACCACAGCTACACCACGTCAGGCCCAGATTTCTCAGGCTTTTCACTTCATTTATACCTGATAGGTTCTGATATTCTGGTGGAAAGATGAGGTCAGCGGCCACCTGTCATGATGAGCTGCAGAAAGATACAGTACATTTTGCAGGATACAGTCTGCTTTCCAGAAACCGAAACATTAAAGGAATAAAACGTTTTTGCAGCAGATGCTAACCCAGTCCCCCTTTTTGTTTTCACCCAAGCGCATTTTCAAGATTAGAAAGTACTGCTGGATTGGGCTTTAGAGAGCCTGTTGAGAATTTACTGCAAGACAAGAAAGTTGCCAAGCTTTTTTGGGGGGGGGGGGGGTTGGGGGCACCGGAGCAGTATCCATCCCTTGAAGAGTCCATACAGAACCCGAGACCTTTGTTTCCATTTAAAAGATGGGCTGCAAGCAGGAGCCATGCCATCACTGGTCTTCATAAGCTCGTTAAACCCATGCCTGTCATCTGTTTTAATGTCTTTTCCCCCCTTCATTTTATTTTACTTTGCCTCTCCCATTTTGTCTCATTTCATTCCCCATTTCTTTAAAAATCACCTTTCAGGATGATGATTTCTCTTAGCTCATCTCGTGGATCGACCCAAACTGATACCATTCAGCGATCCATCAGCGACATCTGCAAACAACCAATCATTCTGCAGTAATTGCCTTTTATTTAACATTTACGTCTCCACAAAGCTCAGCACACGCTCAAATATTGACACCCCAACTCAAGTCGAACTTCAGTCAGAAACTATCTTACACATCACTGAGGTGTGATTGGGGACGTGGCGGGCTTGAGCAGCCAGGTTTTAACTCAAACTTGGACTAGTTAATTTTCCTTTGATGTGCTTTGACATGCAGCACAAGGTGCTTTGAAGTTCATCCTCATTCACAATTAACCATTTTGCAATTGCAATTGCAAATGGGTGATTGTGAATCCCGCACATATCCCATCAATGGAGGAAAATTCGACCAACAGTCACAATGCTCCATTTGCTCCCAGCACCAACAGCCCTTTCTCCAGTGAAATGATACGCCCGCTTGTCCAAGCTTACCTGGACGAGTTGAAAAGCATTAAGTTAGAAACAATAGAATTGTGGTCAGTTGAGAAGGCGGTACAGGCCATTGTCTCGCAATCTAGTATGGAAATAACGAATTTATCCACCAAAATGTTAATTGAAAAATGTACTCAAAACACTGATGGCAGGCGTGAAGATGGTCCCTTGGCTCCTATGGACAAGGTTGATGATTACTTGGCGAGTATCACAGAAATTGGCATCAGAAACATAACTCGGATCTTGGAAGACCTGGTAAATGAATTTAGTCCCATCAACGAGAATGAGGACATTTCCGATGACGAGTATAGGCAGATTTTACGTACCGTCATCCAAGACACAATGGAATCTGCTTCTGACATAGTAAGGATCATAATGGGATGCGTTCCGACAAGGCGGAGGAAGCTTGACAAAAAGTCTTGGATAAAAGTGAGAAGAAGGTCCACAGTGTTCTTCTTCTGCAGATTTGCCAAGGAGTTTGTCATTTGCTTGGTGGCAAAGCTGAAAAAGCAACATTTGTTCTGTTCGCCAGATGATTCAGATGCATCTATTATGGTGCTACTTGACAAGGTGGACTGGCTGATGGAAAAGCTGCTTCCTAAAATGGAGGACAAGCAGACTGAAGGCACGGTTGAGTGCCATTTCACACAAATTGCTAAGGAGATTGAACAGGAGCAGCTCAATGTGTTTAACAAGCAGCTGGCTTATTCCCTGGTCCTCTATCTAAAGCCTAGCCCAAATTTAGGCATGAGGTTCAGGCGGCAGGTTCAGGATGAGGCCGACGCCCTTATAGACGAGTTGTTTACATGGTTGCATCAGCAGGCAGCACAACACGAGACGAAGACGGACCTCACCAGCGCAGCCATGAAAAAGATTGAGAAAGTCACTGAAAATCTTTTGGCACTCGCTGATGGCCTAGAAGAAAAAGACAGTTCGAGCGTTGCTTCCACGCCGTCCCTTGACGAGGATTTTGAGGAATCCCAATCCATGCCAGATTACTGGAAATATACTTTCCAAGTTTGTCGATTTATGGTAGTGAAGCTGGTCAATGCATTTGTGAACCCTTGTGCAATTCACATATATTGGTACAATGTCAATTCCATTGTGGGGACATTGACCGAACGGCTGTTCTCAGAGATCAGAGACTGTGAAATTGTTGGCGAGGTAAATGATAGCAATGCTGAGGCCCTGTTTAAGGAGATGAAAAAGGACTTATCGGGGGAGGGGAAGTGCTCGTGTTGGGTTCAAATGGCTCTTTTATGTAATGATCCATATTTTTTCGAGTATGCAATTGACATGCTGAAAAAGCATCTGGTGTCACCTCAAAAAAGCCTCTGTATTTTCACATTCTTAAAAAGACTTTACAGGCGGCCGCTGGATACATCTCTTTTAGGGCCGGATCAGGAAAGAACTTTGTTGTGGCGAAAATTGGATATCCCTGATCTTGGAAATTTTGACTTCAACCCAGAAGGTTCAAACTCAAAACTTTAATAGCAAAAAGATTAGAAAGCTGCTGAGCCTTATGCAGCGCCTCGTGCATGTGGAGTGCCTCAAGGCCCTATAGTTGGCCCTCTTGTCTTCTCACTGTGCTTAGTTGATCTACAAACAGTCCTCTGAGTACATTGCTTTCCTAATGTGGTACTAAATAGGGAAAAGCATACAATGTGGACCTTCTGTCTGTATAGCGGTAATCAAGAAAAGGATCATTTCTCTGCACTCCAAAAATAAAAACACTGAGATTGTTCTGTTTGGGCCTCATGATATCTCCAAAGACTGTGCTGATTTGGGTCCTTCGAGTCAAGATACTGCTTTTTAATGAGTGCCAAAAGAAAAGAGAAGATGACCCCAGTTTCTGAGTCATTTCGCTGGCTGCCAGTTTGTTCTTGGATTGATTCGAAAATTCCTCCCTTGGTTGTTGTCTTCACATCATGGCTTTGCTCCCTTCGCTCTCAGGTTAATTCCATTAGTCATTATTTCCTTTTATTCTTTAAGTCTTTATTTTCTTTTTTCGATTTTTTTTAATATGTTTTAATTATCTCTGCCAAGGAGGTCATGTGACAGCCAGTGTTTGTCTGCCTGACCTAAATAACTCAACATGTTATGAATGGAGATTTTCAGGAAATGATAAGTGGCCGAGGAAAAGCTTAAATTTTAGTGGTTTTCTGGATTCTGAAGGGACTTGCAATGTCAAAGCCCCCAATGCACGAAATTGAACGAAAACATTTTTTCCACTGTTTAAATAGCATTTACAGGGTGTATCAATTTATTACTTGTCTCCTTCCCCACTGTCCACAGTGGAGGTTTGACTGCCCATCCGTCCACCCATCCATTCCTGTCCATCAATGCATCAGCCATTCAACCAATAGGGGAAATGAGGTAATAATTTGATTGTCATATTACTTGATGCATTTGATGTGCTATATAAAGATGTAGTGGCAGCCAGCTGCGGGAGAATTTTTAAATGAATTTTAATAATGAATTTTATAATGAAGCAATTTTTATGTTTATCTTTTTTTTAAAGCTCAGTTGACCACTGGAGCCAACATACGGCAATATTGTTCCTGTTTTTAAAGCCCAATCCGCACGTCTTATATTCAGAATGCTATAAAATATGAAAAGCACTCCAAATCTGTAGCGTGGGAGGCAAAATGAGGAGAGGTTGAAGAAGGCACCGCTGTGTGTACAACAGTGAATAGATTTGAACACAGTGGGACTGATGAATTGTGCAGCTCTCCTGCATTCTAAGAAATCTAAGTTAATAAAATAAATGCCATTGAAATATGCAGAATATTGTTTTCATCTTTCTGTATTCAGAGTGAGCGGATTATGTTTTTTTGTAGACATGAATGGGGAAAGACCTTGTGAATATGATTATTTAAAGCTAAGCGCCGTTTGAATACCACTGCAGCTCGTTCTGATGAAGTCTTTTACATCCGAAGCAGCTGGGTCGCACAAGATATTCGCACAGTTTTTGCTCCTATTTTTTTGGTTTATTTTGGATTTTTCATGTTATATGAATCCAAGTTTCCTTCTACTCGCCTCGGCATGCACATATTTTATTCATTTCAACCCCAAAAACACTGACATTATCTATTTATGAAGCCAAACACCATCAGAAATGAAGTGAGACCTATCTGCCTGCACCAAGCCGATGACCTCCAACAGTGTTTAAACCTGAAACTAAAGTAAATAAACGACAGATTTGGTGTACATAATTGCACCCCCTGATGTGCTTAATGATCCATAATATGTACATTTTCTCATCATTTCCTGCTGCGTTATAACATCTCGTTTCCGCTTGGTTTCGCGCCCCCGAGAGCTACGGCGAGGCTCTCACCGCCTCAAAGGCTGCCTTCATTTTGTGGTTGATGAAGCTGTCAAAGATTTAGCATCTGGTCGAAACGATGAGACGAGACAAGAGTGGCGATGACTCGCTTCATTCACTCTCAAGTGGAGAATTTAGGATGAAGATGAACGTGTGACAACAAAGGTGGTCGACCTATTCTCCTGGGATTAAATAATACATTTTTGGTCACATCCATGGATAAAGTGGCTTTAAATTGGAAGCAATGTCCATTTTTAGTTTTGAACTGGGATATATATAACCGGTTGGATTAAACTGGAATAATGCTTGGTGGCATATTGCCAAGTTTGTGTGTTCCAGATATTTGTGTTCCAGATTAGCAACAAACATCAATGCTGATTCAAATGCTGTCAACAATTTTGTGGAAAGCCAATCGTCTTTCTGTCTGAAGAGTCGACTTTTACCTCTCAATACACCTTAACATTTGGCAAATGTATGTCGAAATCGACACTTTCGGCCCTATAAAAGTATTATCCCCACGAAACTCTTATCATGAACTCCACGTAGGCTGCAGAACAAACTCAAAGCAGCAGAAAGTGGAGACGGCCTGTGCTGTATGTGTAAAGTAGGTCAGCAGATATGAAAACTTGAAGCTGAGAAGGATGGTTGGTGTAAAGTGATGAATAGGAGGGAGTTCAGCACACTATGAGTCATCATGGGTGGTGGGATGGTTGGCAAACAGCCTTCCTATGTCAATAATGAAGGAGGGAGCCGTCACCAGGCAATCTGTGAAGTCGAAGCGGCTCCCAAATACAAAATAGCAAAAATTCCGCATGCTCTCAACTTCAGAGAAGTAGGAGGTATGCAAGGAGCTAATGCGAGAACTGCTGCTTAATTTCTGCTTATTTCCACCCTCTGAAAGCAACAGAGGCAAGGAGCAGGAAAGCATCTGGCTCAAAACTCCCCCGTCTTGTGGTTAGGGTGCAACACTTGCTTTCCCTGTAAATAGCCCACCAGGGTTGTGCCGAGCGTCTTCCTTAATGAGCATCTGCACACGTCTGATGGCAACATTGTAATGCATTATTCTGTTCGACTGAGAAACAACAAACAATGTGAGGTGGTGGGGGTGTCCAGGACATGCAATCAGGCTCTGCAAATGCAGAAAATGAATAAAACATAAGCAGGCGTGGAGGAATTTGCATTGTCAAATCGCTTTATGGACTTATTTACAGAAAAACTGGCATCTGACATGGCACGTTTGTTGATTTAAAGCACCAGTAGTTGATTTTTGCTCTCCTTCTGTTCTCCTGCAGGCCTTCAAATGCATGGATTTGGAAATATCAAATGTTGTGATTTTCTTTGGTAATAACAGAAATATGTCACTACCAAATGTCATTTGAAGGCTAGATTAAAAGGAATGTTGCAATCTAACTATGGACGTAAAGCTCCAGCTGCATATAGGAAGCAGAGTAGCGACAGGAAAAAAACAACTTCCCTGAATAATTAGAGTAAGTCATGGAAATGAAGTTTAAAATTTATGGCCATAAATTGATTTTTAATGGTTTCATCAATGGCCGTAGGTGAATTTATACCTTTTATGAGTTTTATCATCCTTCATGAAGTTTTATATATAAAGAATAAAGCACACAAAAAGTTTTATCAGTCATTTGTCAGTTGTGTGTGCAATATAGGCAGTGATCAGATGTGCAGTTTAATATCCTCTGTCCTCATAAATATTAAAGGGAAACACTAAGAACCGTGATGACACAAACTCATTAGCATAGCCCAAGGGTGCGTTCCTCCCTGTCCAGTTCTATAAAAGCTCAATGAGTCTATCTGTAATTTTCCTCCAGGTCTGTAAAACCTTTAAGAGGTTTGCTTTTCCACTCACCGAGCTTGCACCTTGGTGACAGGCCTGCCCAGAATTTACATCCACGTGGGCCTCCTTGGTTTTCATATTACAACATCAGGAATTCCTGCAGCCTTGTCACACACTGCTGTGACTGTTTCCAGCGGGCATTCAGACTCACAGACAAGCCTATATTTAGCCACGTTTACGTGCTGTTGGAAAACACTGAAAATAGTTTGGAAGGAGACGTTAGTGTAATGTTGCCCTGCGGGGGTCCATCGGGCTGGAGAATATTAAAAACTGTGAAAACACAGCACTTCATCAAATTGAAGCAATCTTGGCAGGTCATTGTGGATCTCAATGCGTACTTGCGTGTCTGCTAAGGTCCATATATATTTGGTTGTTTTCTTTTGAATTTTCACCCAAAGGTTTGTCCTTGTACTTTGCTAGGTGGATCATAACAGCCTGCATTGCAAATCAAACAGAAAGCCCCCTTACTAATACTGTAGCCAGTGAAGTGTCTGTCCAACCGGACCAGCTCTAAAGACCCTTGCCTGTGCGGATGCCCTTAAGATATAATATCGGGTATGAGGTGGGCGTCAGTAGTACATACAGTATAGGAAACAATGACTGTCAGTCACGAACAAAAGTTTGGATCTGCGAATCAGTGTGAAACAGGCAGAGGAACCCCAGTCTGGTCTACATCCTCACAAATACACACACAAACACATCCTTGTACTTCTATCTTTGTGAGGACTTTAAAAAACATTTCATTCAGTTTCTAACCCTAATCACCCCAACTAACCCTCTAACCTTGATCTTAAGCCTAACCTAAACCTAAACCCATGTCCTCATGACCCAAAAATGTTCTCACTTTGCTGGTAGAATGCAAATATTGGTACTCAATATGTAATGAGAACAAGAACACACACACACACACACATACACACACACACACACAAACACACACACACACACACCCACCCACACAAACGTGGGTTTGTACGTATTTTTGAGGCCATTTCCTGTAACTACCGTTGCACTTCTGATCATCTGTACAGCCCAACACTCTCAACTGTCAACAACCCTGTCATGCACATGGTGCAAGTGTTTCCTGGCAGCTAATTATCAGTTGTTTACTTGACATTCTGGTCACTTTTGTTAAACTCCATGTTCAGCCTTCTGTAATTTGCAAGTACTATGTATAATTATATGTTCCTTCCTGTTTGTGAAGGTTTCATTTGATTATATTTTTTTTTATAGCGTGTGCGCGCACACACACACACACACACACACACACACACACACACACACACACACACACACACACACACACACACACACACACACACAGTGCACAGCAACGACGCATGAGTCACTCCTTCAAACATTTGTGAATCGACAAAACAACCCTGAAAACCCAATTCACAGTTGCTCTGAAAACTTCTCCTGGAGGACTTAAATAAATAAACAAAACCAGCCATACCAAAAGCATCGGGTTAACTATTATATAGATTTATTTTATGTGTGGATGCAGCTTTTTGGGGGGTTCCGTTCAAACATTGTGCAATACCGTTGCACAAACAAAGAGGAGACATGCAATAAAATCAAAATCACACTGCAGAGGCACTTGCCATTTATGTCTGGGGGGAGTTCAGAAGATTACTGGGAGCTGAGATAATAATGTGGCATCGGCCAATAAGAGAAAACGCCTCTTTTGTGATCACATCAACACTATATTTAGACTGTGTTCCATGTTGTCACTCTGGAAGTTCCCATTTCACCCCCTGGAACATAGATAGAGAATATGAAGGCCATATTTTCCAAGAGTGGACAGAGAAATATAATCAGCCCATCCATGTGGACAATTTTATTTCCATTTTAGTCTACTGACCCAAGTCCGACTAGAGAACCTCTTCCAGTCTAATCAAAGAGCAGGACTGCAATCAAGACCTAGACCTGAACAGCAACCTTTAGTCATCGAGACTAAATACCAATTCTGCCTAAGAACTGTTTTTTCCTTGTGTGGAGAGTTGGGCCAAGGTGGAAATGATGCTGTGCAAGGATATTAAAGTTGAAACGTTCATTAGGGCACCGGCTGCAGAGTGGCACAGCGGTCTGAGCTCCAGCATGTGACCCTTGTGTGGAAGGGTGTTGGAGGACAACTGCTAATATCTGGCCAGCTGGAACAAGCTCCCAGAGCATTCTTGGCTCGTTCGCCGCACCGCTGAGAACGAAGGCAGCGCTGTGATTGCCTCCCTCCCCCTCGACCGCCCCTTTCTCTTTGTCCTTGTACCTCCATCTGAAATCACTGATCCCGCCGAGTGCCGAGATGCTGATTATTAAAGCCCCAATTACCCTGATGTGCCTTTTCGTGTTTGTACATTGTTGAGTGGCAGTGGCGCCCCGGGAGGACACACCGGCCCACAGCGGAGGTGACTTTCACTGCAGATGACAAGGGCGGGTCATATCACGCGTATGAATATAAATAAAATATTTACTCCAGCCACTGCTGGCAAACCTGCACAAGTCATTCTTGTTGCCCCTTTGCATTAAAGTGAACATGGATTCTTGTAACAGGTGACAAAACCTCTTCAACGGACATTGAGAATAAACTCTAAAACATAGAGGAATAAAAGAATTCAAAGTTGAATCCAAATTGTTTTAATTTGTAGGACTGTCTTATTTACATTAACAAATGTTTTTTCAATTTTTTAACCATCTTTTGCTGCGCAACAAAGTAAAAGACTTCCCCCCCCTTATTGATTCCTCTTTATATATTAGTTAAAGCCCATCTGGGCACTAATATCGTCTTTACTCATTATTCACCTCTCAGTTTGAAACTCGGCATTCAAACGATGTTTTTGATTTAATGTGAGCCACTGCGGAAAGATTCACCCCGTGTCACCGCTCAGCGTGACCTTTCAGAATTTTCCTGCCAGTAATAGCCTCACAGGCACTCGGCTGGTGCAGCGTCTCGCATTCCCCTGTGGCAGAAAATGAAACACACACATGCAAAATATATATTTATTTATGGCTGAACTCTCAGTATTCAAGCAGCAGAGTTTGAAGATTTCTGTTTAAAGGAGAAGTATGTAAGAAATATAGCAGAAGTTATTATAAATATTCTCTGGGTCATGAAATCAGTAGTGTTTCTGCATCCTGGTTGTCAGTTACTGCTGAGCTTCTGCTGGGAAGGTTTCTAATCCCACATGTCTGACGTTACAAAACCTAAATAGCCTCATTATAATTCTCAACATCCTCCTGACAAAGTCAAAAACTAAAGGATCAGAGCAGGAGATGCCTTAGAAAGATAGAGGCGGAAAAGAATTCGAAGACTGGAAGTTGCTCCTTTTCTCCAGAACAAGATTCTGCTAAGTTTGGCTAACTTAATTGTAATTAATGTAGGCACAGACGTTTCAAAAATTCTCTACAGCTGGATAACATAGAACAGTATATAGTACACTAGTGGGTGCTGGTGGGTCACCGAATTGACTAGATTAGAAATTGAGGAATAAAAATGGCGACTCATCATTGCTAACATTAGCAATGTATTAGCATAACCTCTTTCTCTGGCATAAAGCTGAGATGCTATGGAGTTCCAATATTAGCGCGGCTATTATAGCAACATGAAACATGATTGAGGCAGCACATTCCTCAAATGTAGTCGTTCTTGCGGGATCCGGTGACCTTTCTGGCAACATTGGCGGCACACTGCAGCATTTGAATTGCAATTGCAGCATTTGGCCACAGGCATATATGCTGCTCCATTAACACCACCTGTGCATCAACTCAAATGTTATAAACTCAAAGTATTTTTGGGCAGTAAAGTGCATGTATTTCGATTTGTTAAAAGTCCACATATATGGTGCACCCTCTTTAAACTGTCCATTGATTTTCTGTTCCAAGTTCACCCCGATGATGTCATCTCTGAAACCATCTCTGCAGGCAATCTATAAAATTGATTTGGAATTTCCACCACAGGTCACAATTTCAATCAAGTAGTTCATGTGCTCCTGAGGTGAAGCGGTTTTACTCTGGGTTCTAAAGCCAATGATTTGCTTCTAGGGTTGTTAAAAAGGCTGACAATTCTTTTTTTTTTGGTAGCTGGAGGTGCTGTCCACCATACAGCTATGCGGTGCCTCCCAGAGGGATGCAACCTGTAATGCTTCTATCCAACCTTACGGGCCGAAAAACAATCATCTGCGAATTGAAGGTCCCTGCTTCTAATAATAGCACCTGTCTCTGTGAGGTTGGGCCATTGGAGTGGTGGCCATGTTAGAGAGGTTTTTATGGGAATTCTTTCTCATCCCGGCAGAGAAAAGGTACCGTTCGGCTGCTCCAAGATCAGCCGAAGTCTGAAGTTACAGAGAAGAAAAACAAGCTGTGCTATTAACAACAATCACAGGGAGATCGAATATTCAACAGCGACGGGAGGAAGAAGCGAAGACAAAACACTGACGCATCCAAAGTTCTGACCTTATTTTCTTAAGCTTGTGTTGTTGGAAATGGAGAATCCCCACTGTGGAGTCATCCAAGAGCCTGGAAGCCTGAAGTCTTCATTGTGGGGTGGGGGGTGGGGGGTGTCTGCTGAGGCCTTAAGTTTATGAATACAAGGAAAAGTTGACCTATTACCTCTAAACTTCCTCTACATTTGAAAAATGTGGCTAGGCCGAAGTGATCTGCAAAGCTGCCTGGCTATGTGGAGAATAGAGCATCAAGTGATTGAAGAACATGTTTTTCCTGGTCAAAAGAAGTGGGGGTTAAAATATAGCAGCCCTCAGCAGAACGGTGCCATCCGTGAAGGCCCAGCAGAACCCTTTAATTTAAATTCCACAGATTTGGTCCCTCCAGCAGAGCCTCCCCAGACATAGCGGCTTCCTCCTCTGCTCATTCCTCTCCTTCCCAGCGTGGCTTTAGTAGGACACTTCGAAGAGCACCACCACAAATGAATGCCTGGTGGAAAAACTTTGAGGTGACGGGCCTACGAGACAGGACCCATAATCTCCTGTATTTATAGCATCACTCTCTATAGACTCTATAGATTCCCAAGATCATGTCTTTGATTTATTAGTGAATTTCATACGTCACAGCAGATCTGAAGGGTCGGAAATTGAGGAGTAGCCTTTGTTTGCATCGATCTGAACTAATAAAAGTAACCGTTGCGACTTTTGTCTCCTCCATCAGGGCTTGGCAGTGACGTGATGAAAAACAAGCAGCGGGGGAGATCGCATCATGAGCTCACGCCAGAAAAAATAAGCACGCCCACCTTTCTGCTTCAGCCGAGAGAATAACACTTCCTTCTCTCACTTTATTAAAGGTGTGTGTTGAATATTGTGAAGTGAAATGCTCCTTCAGTCTTTCCCCACCAGCACAATGAAGGAGAAATCCTCACCAGCTAAGTCCTCATTTACCTACAGGGAGCAAATGAAATCTTCATCCTGGTTCCGGCGCCGCCGCTCCGAGAATGCAATAAAACGCGTCTCAGAGGGAGATTTGAGGCTGAACCATTCAAATGAAAATATGGGGAGTCTTTCTGGCGCTGTGGCACTTTGCCCCTTGTCAGGCAGAGAACGAGGAGACTGAACCTCTGGGCAGCTGAAAGGGGAGAGGAAAAACCACCACTCTAATGTAATTAAAGCTGCGTTGTTAATTAAAGAATTGAGTCCAATCAAAGTTAGTTTGACTGATGATAGCGCTCAGAGATCAGCACGCTTATGTGAGACGTTTAGCTATAAATGGATAGGGCAAACAAAGGGGATTATCCCCACTTAGGGATGTAACATGGTGAATATTCATAAGGTTGCAAGTGTAACAGAATGTAGCACTTTATCAGCTACATGCAGATACTTACCTGGGGCTTTACGGCTTATTTTGAGCCCTTTTTTCCTGCAGAATTTTTTATATAAATTACAAGGGTTCTCCTTGATGGCGAATAAACTGCGATCTGCCTCCGACCTGCCCTGACGTCGTTCCTGTGAGGGTTGTACCAAAATGGAACCACATTTTCTTTTAAAACTTTGGTCCACATTGTGTTCTTTCCTCAAACCACTTCCAGAATCCGATCCAGCAGCTTTGGTTTCACAAATGTGCTGTTTCCTCCACGACGAGATCGTTCAAATCTACTAAAAAGTGGCAAACATAGAGGAAATTGTTGACGATCAGTCATGCACCACAGAAGCCACTGATCCTATGCGATGATGGCATTCATACAGGGAGAAGCTATGAAGCTCAAGGGCAGATGTTCCCCTTTTTAATCAGAAAAACACTTTTTTGGCCACATTAGCTAGCCTCATATTTCTGAATTTTCCATCTGAAACATCAGACTGTTTATGATCCATCTTCCTTCCTTTGATGTATTTTAACTATTTTCTGTGCAACCAGTGAAGAAAAGTTCCAATTCCCCCTTTTATTTTATTTTAACTGTTTGCAACTCTGAATGGAATGATGCATTGAACTTATGGGGCTCATGGTGTCAATATTAAGGCCCATCACAGTTATGGGCTTGAATTAAATGATAGTTTGTGTTGCGAATTTTGGCAGTTACGTTGCCTGAGGCTCTACATTCAATTCTTCTAATAACTCTCCTCTAAAAGTTATGTTTTTACAAGGATCCTCATTCCACTTCCTTTTGAATATAAACCACTGTCTGGCAGCCATGTTCTTAACTACAAGCTGGTGCTATCAAAGATTTAATTTGGTTGCACTAAAGTTGTGTGGATGAATGAGATTTCAGATAAAAACACCAACCTTCTATGAAAATTACCGACGGTAAATTTAAGCTTTCAATTAACGGTTAGAGGAAGCTAATTGCATTAGCAACAGGCAGACATCACGAGGGAAATGACGCTTCACGCCTGATCTTTCCTGAATGAGGCTTCTCTCTTCCACTGACTGAAATATACAGCCTATCGCTTAAACGCAAAGTCAGATGAGCGCGATCTTATCTGGTGTTGAAATCTTGCGCGCTGCCAGTTTCTCTGTGTACCCCTGCTCCTCTGGTGGATTAGCACTGTCTCATTTCTACTAATTCCTGGTATCTACATTACTGAAGCAACCTCTGATAGCTCCTGAATACAGCTTCAGCCCAAACAGAGGTGGTTGCGAAAGCACAGTTCATCACAGTTCATTTGAATAATAGCTATCCGAGTAATAACCTCACAGCGTCAGACGCGCCGACAAACGGATTTAATGTGCATGCAACCCAATTACCCTCACGTGGAAAACACAGAGGTTGTGGTGAGTTTGAACCCACCCCGTCTGTGTTTGCTGCACACAGAGCTGAGAACGCTCTGAACTTTATGGGTCGGTGTCTCAAACAGCAGGCATCATCCCACTGGTTCCCTGATGAAAGCAGCTCGGACCGGCCATTATCCCCCAGTAAAGCCTTTGGCTATGCTAAATGGTGGCCGAAGCCCAGGGGGCTGTGATAAGACCTGAGGGTGGATTTGGCTCACAAAGCTGTAAATCTTTTTTACATGCCCCGCTCTGGCTCCGGCTGGAGACGGCCGCTGTCACAGCTAATTGGTGGAAAGGACTCTCAGCTCAAAGCTATGAAAAGAAAATGAGTGTTGAAATCTGATTGCTGCACCTACACTTAGAGGAAAATTACAAAGTGCGAAACTAGGACTGAGAGATGAAGAAAGGATAATAACCAATGGAGAATTACACAGAATGCTGCAATATCAGACCTTAAAGGAGATAAGGACTGAATTAGGTGCGCAGGTGCTAGCTTAGCTTAGGATGATTAGAAATTAGTTCTCTGTTCCAAGAAAGAAAAGCTAAGCGATAAAAGAATATATATTGTTTTCAGATTGAGAAGGCAGACCAATACTTAAAAGTAATGGAAGGGAATTCCCCCATCTAAAGACAGCCCCTCCTGTCTCTTCTAAACTAACACACAAAGGCTAATGACGCACAATTTAGTCTCAATATAACAATTTGATTGTTCCATCATCCTATAGCAGGATATCGCTGCCAGCTTTTAAGCTAGGCTAATTAACTGGGCAACTTTGCCCTTCTATTATACCTCTATACAATTGAAAGAAGGCAATTTCAACTATGTGTCAGTCAGCTGTGAGGGCTGCTGCTGCTGCTGCCATGAGGGCTGCCATAACACCGTCCAAATGAGTGTGAAACACATCATTCTCAAGGGGGAGAGTGTGTGTAAAGCATCATTCTGAAGTTAGCCGCCTGCCTTGGAGATTCAGAAACTCCAATTTCAGCCCAGACAGGACTGAAATAAGCCATTTTGTGCTGGAAAAAGGTCATTTGTGGAGATGTGAAAGCCAAGTAAGTTTCTGCTTCTCTTGTTATGCATTAGTGCTAAAGGGTAGAAGTATTTCTCTTCTCTTATCGCCATCTTGGGGATGAATGTGTGTCTCTTACCTCTTGAGTTCTGCCTGAATTTGGCAGTATGATGTGGTCTCCACATTGTAAATGAATGGGATAATGGAGGACGGGCTGCCCTGATGGCAGCGCGGCATAGGCTGGCACCTGGATGGAGCAGCTGTCTCACTGTCTATGACTGACAGATTGCAGCTTGGGGACCCAGACAAACGTTCCCGGAGCCGGAGCAGACAGCGACCTGGATGTCAGCCATTCAATTCATCTCCAGCAGAATCAGCCACACAGCCGATCCGAGGCAGCCTCTACTCTGTTTACTCACCCTCCTATCTTCTCCAGAGCAGAAGCGCAGAACCCAGTTTGACAATATCCCCTATTTTCATGGCTAGCATATGGAAAAAATTCTTATTTAACTCAAGTACTGAATTATGCACAAACCTGAATGTAACCCTTAATTAATAAATAAACCTGCGAGAGGCCCCTTCTGTCAAATCCAGTAGATGTGTTTTGGTCACATGATCTGCTTGTCTTTTACACAAACAGCAGGTTGATTTTGGCTCATGTGCTGTGATGAATGGCTCCATTTATATACTTCTAATAATAAGAGATACTGTATATTGTACAGTGTTGAGAAATAGAGGATTTTGGGAGGGGATTTGATGGTTTTCTGCATTCATTTGTTATAAAATGTGATAGGTTCTCACCTTTGACCTGAATTCATAGATTAATTGACTTCCTGTTTCGAAAACCAGTTTACGAGTGAGATCAGGGAAAAAGTGACAAAGATGAAGAGCCGATGAGAGAGCTAAAAGAACCACGAGAGGAAAACATGAAGCTGTGGAGATCAGCCAACATCTACGAAGAGGAGAGCACACCAGCTTTAAAAAAAAAGGTCTGACAAAGACAAATGGCTCAGCGTGGCCCTCGGGAGGCAGCAGATGAGGACTGTTGCTCATGCCGACGCTCCGAACCTGGTGAGCAGCACAAAGGCTGAACTGGAGGAGACAAGCAGGAAAAAAGATGATCTTGAAGAAGATCATGTCAAAGAGCCGGAAGGGAATGTTTGGGGGAGGAAGCTGCTGGAGCAGCAGAAAAGATTCAGTCAAAGGGTGAGATGGAGAGAAGAGCAGATGAAGCTCCAGCTCTCAGTGAACAAAGAGACTTTCTGAAGAGTTGGCAAAGATCAACCAAGAGCTTGCCAACCGAGAGGAGGTCACGAGGATGTGGCTGGAGAGACCGGAGCCTGGAGAAGACAATGATGAGATACGTCCGTCAACAGTGGGAGGAGCGAGCACAGCAGTGGAACCAGCTGGAGGAGATGCTGGAGGAGAAGATGAAGAGCAAGCAGAGCGGGCCAACAAACAGGAGATCCAGCATCTCAAAGAAGAGACCCTTAAACTTCAGGATCACAATAATGACAAGGAAATGAAAAAGCAGTTGTTCTCCATATTTAAGAAGTGAAAACCCTCCAAGCATCCACCTCCTCAACCCTGTCCTCAATCCAGGCACTTGATTAAATTAATATTAATGTTCTGTGGTTTGAAAACTCTCTCTACCAATTACCTTTTATGTTTAGTTTCTTGTAATGAAATTACCTTATTTCCCCCACCTTATTTTGATTAATACAAAGGTGATTTATCTATACTGGACATCCTGCATTTAGACCTAACACAACAGTAATTAATGTAATTGCTTCAAAGTCAGTGCGAGTTTCAAATTGGCAGGTAAAAGATGAAACACACGCAAGCATCTACTTCCAGCACAAATCCCTGAGTTCAGGGTGAACAGAGGTGCGATAGGAAGCAAAAATCCTAATAATCAGGGAGGAGCATCCCTTCAAAATAATAGCAGTCAAGTTGAAGTAAAAGGTAAGCAAATCAAAAATCACTTCTTCGCAAATCGAGTCAAGTACGGTGCAACAAAACTACACTACTTCCTGCTTTCACACTTCATTAAACTGAATTTAAAATGTCCGATTCTGGTGCTAAAATTGTTTCAAATAGAAAGTCTTGGCATGGAGTGATGGACCGGCTGTTTAAAGTTAAGTTAGAAGCTAAGCTAACTAGCTAAGCTAAGCTAGTGGTGCTCTGCTTTTTAATTGTAGTTTTCATTCATTCATTTACTTACTTCATGTGCTTTAAGTACATGTACCAAAAAGCATAATTATATTTAAGATACATCCCTATAGATTATATGACAGCTCGACAAGTGTCTAGATGCATGAATATTTAAAAAAAAATCAATTTTGTTCAGATTTAAAACAGATTTAAAACGGCAACAACAGATTTAAAACTGATTTTCCTCAGTTTAAGGGAGAGAAAAAAATGCTTTTCTGTCTTAGAACCCAAACTCAACCAATTTTCTGCTCAGCTGTGCAGGATCGTCTCGGCACCTGTTCTCTCTTAACTCCTCATTTGGATATAATAACTCGCTGTGCTTCATGAGTACAGACACCATAATGGAAACTACGCCTCATTCTCAATCTGGATATTATATTTTCTTTGAGAAATTCATGGTCTTTATGACCTCATATTCTTTGAACATCTCTTGTGGTCGCAGCAGCAAAGAAATCCAATTTCAGTCCCTCACACAGACTGAGGGAGGGTGATGGGGGATGCGGGGGTGGGGGGGGGGGGGGTGTTAATGAAATGGCTGCTGTTAGCGACCAAGCTAAGGTGTCTCTGCCTGCTTTAGCTCATGGACTCATCCTGTTAAAACCTTCACGATGGACTTTATGTAATTTAAGGTGCAAATGTTTTTTTTTATATATACTAAACCAATTTTCTCATTCTGATGCACGTCTGGAACAATAAAGAGTCTTGCAGCTGTGAAATCAATCAGTTAATCACGCCTATTTGTATGGAAATAGGTATTGATCGGCCGATGCGCCGTAGCGGCATCGATTTACACCACTGGAAACATTCCTCGTCGACTCTAATTCTGAGGAAAACAAGAATCGTCTGAAAAAAAGAGGCGAATGTGCCATCAAACCTATTCATGTGGCGCAGCGGAAATGTGAAATTAAGTAGAAAAGAAACACAACATGGGTGAGGCCTGGAATGAGCTGAATGAAATAATTCTGCTCCTGAACACAGCAGCAGGAGAACCCTTCTCTACAGACTCTTCCACGTGACCTTCCTCACTGAAAGCGTTTCAGAAAACTCCTCCTCAAAAGCCTGAGATTTGACTGACAGGCTCCTTCATAATGACTTATTTATTTGGACGACTGTGCCATTGGGATTTCTAATTAAGGCCACACTGATTGCAAATGGGAGCAGCTGAAACGTACCTGCCTCGCGCCTCGCTTTATTAAATCCCTTAAATCCCACAGACTGGCGAGCTCTGTGCCCTGGCTGAAAATGCCCGAAGAAAAGCTGCCTCCTTTATGAGAATGCACGGATTTCCTCATTGTGCACCTCGGCAATATCGCACAAATGGACAGTTAGTGGCTATAAAACCTGCAATATTGCCCAAAAAGGACACGCGGCATCATTAAATAGTGCACACGCAGTCAGTTTTCTTCATCTCTCAAGCTTCCACATGAGACCAAATCAAGATTTCATACAAGAATGTTGCCAATTAAGCTGTTTGTGCTTGTAAAAGCCACACTTGGATGGATAAATAAAGAAACAAGCCTACTTTGTTTTTGGTCTCCAAGCTTTTCTTCAACACAAATCCTCACTTTCATACAGACCTGCACAATAAGGGTGCGAATCTTCTCATTTTAGGGCGCCAACGTGGAAACGCCCATGCCTGCGTTCGTTGTCCCATGCTGTGTTCCTCCACATTGTGCTGCGCAGCTGCGGGAGAGGGAGGGGGGGGGGGGGGGGGGGGGGGGGGCACAAGCCTTTCTGGGAAATAAGTGTGCTCTTATGGAAAATGGGTGATGACAACGAAGTGCAAGTTGATGTACGACGCTCTTTCCAGCGGGATTCGGCTCATTTGGCCTTCTCCCGAGACGAGACCTTTTGGCAAAGAGAAAGAAAAACACACAAAAAAAAGCAGACGATCACAACTCCCCCCTCCCCGCAACCCTCATACCCACAAATCAAATGTGTATTTCAAGGCAGAAACAATTCTGGTTCTTCTCCAACGACTCTTTGCGCTCAGCTTAGTCAACGCATAACATGGTTTATTTATTCCCTTGAGTGCTGTAACAGAATGATTGAATTTTTATTTTTTATTTTTTTTCATTCGCAGCGTTTGATGTTTATGGAGCGGCCTCTGGAGCGGGCAGAGGTATGATGAGCACGATGGAGGGTGGCAGCTTCGATCCAAGTCCCCAGTTTGTGAAAAGTGCCGATGCAGCACTTTTCTCAACGGAGACGCGTACTGTTTTTTTTTTTTTTTTTAATGTTAGGCAAGAACAGGCAAGAACATCCTCCCCCTTTGGAACAGATAAAGTCATCTGTAGTCAAAGAAACTTTATTAACCACTTATGGTCAAGATAGACAAAACAATCCATCAAACCAGAACAGAGAAAATGGTCAAATGAGTTCTGCGAAGGGATGTTTTTTCCTTCCAGGGGGACTTTTTCCCACTCAAATTGGCCTCCTGGCTTGAGGAAAAAATGTTACCAATTGTCACAATGTGTTTCAAGGAGGGGTTAATATGAAATAGTTGTCAGCTCAACAACACAGAAACTGTTGTATCGGAGAGTTTACGCAGGTTAAATTAGAGCAATAAACTAAATTGCCAGGAAAAAGCTTGTCTGGGGTGTCGTGGGGTCGTGCTGTGTCATGGCTCCGCTCTTGGGGTGGGGATAGATGAGTTGCCTCATGGGAGCTGAATCACGAGCTCGCTGCATTTTCCCTCCCAGTTCAAAATGAGCTACGTTATTGCAAACGTGCCCCGTTAAATGGAAACAGTGAATGACTCAAGCATGAGGTCAGTTTCACCCTTTACTTTGAAATTCACCCATATGATTTTATCATAACCCCCCCCCACGCACCCACACCACCACTGCCACCACCGCCGCCACGCAGACTAAACAGGCACGTCTAAAAGCTATTATATCTAATCTCATATGACTTTCCTTCTGGGGGCTTTGGAGTGTTTCATACTCTCCCCATTATGCAGAACCTGCTAAGCCCTTTCGCAACAGGAGGACTTTGAAGGTTCTCCCCAGAAGAGTTCTGCTCCTGTGACATAAATCAGACCGGGCAGTTCGCGCCTCTCGGCCCCGGTGAGAGGTTACGTCTGGGCGTGGATGTTCTGAACATGGGTCAGTCTAATTTAGGGACTATTTCTACAATTCCAAGTCATTCTTATTCTATTTTATCATTAAACTAATACGGATCTTAAGGGGCTTTGGAGATTGTGATTTGCACTTAAATATTTGCACATTAATGCCATTTCTTGTGATGAAAACAACATTTGAGCGGCAACAGATCACATTATTCCCTCCTAAAGCACGTGACGGAATGCCGGAAGGCATTTTCCGGAGCTCTGGAGCATCCACAGAGGGATAACAAAGAGCAGCAGCCAGTTTTCCTTTTTTATCTAAGGGGTATTTTTTCCCACTTATTTCCTCTGGGTTTTGTTGTGGGTCACCTCTGACAGCAGGAAGTGACAAACACACGCTCCGAATGACCTATGACACTGGCAGCCAGCCGCACCTCACCGCCGCCGGCGTCACCCAGAAGACCCAGAAGAGCGCCACGATCCATTTCGATCGAGATATCCTCAGGCGAGACACAAAGACCTGACATTGTGAGATGATGGGCTAGCTGTTTATACCGTTAGGCTGATGGAGCTCCAGCGGCAGTAATGAATATTGGACGCATGTGGAGAACAGCAACATTATGGGGCCCGCTATGGTTCTGGTGTCGCTCAAACGCGATAGCAGACTGTGTCTTTCCCAGATGAGCGTGCTCCGGCTAACTGAAATGAGCCGCCAGGTTCCTCTTCCTGCAGCTGCTAAATCATCCAAACACATCACGATGAATCAGCTCAACGTCTCATGGGGGGGAAGGGGTTGGTGTTCCTTCGCTACAGACACGCCGACAGATAAACGCACTCTGTGCTCTGTTCCAGGCTTTGGTCTGGTCTCATTTCAATCGTTGCTATTTAGCTTTGACCCAAACTGATTAAAATGGTGCAAAAGCAACCTTAAAAACGCAGACATAACCATAAATCCTCCTTTGTGTAATGGAACCAGTCACTCTGCAGCTCCCTCAACAGCTTCTGCCCCCTCCCCCAAATGCTCCTCACCCTTTGAGCAGCCCCTACACACACCCGGAGAAATGAGCATTGCTGCAATTCAATATGATCTCAGGCATTAATGAGTTTAGGTATTCTGTATTTGTTTTAGTAGCTACTTGAGAGTGAGTTGGTGTGGAGTTTAAAGGCTTTGCTGGAAAACAAAAAGGTCTATTTTCATATTTAAAAATGCAGCCACGTATTTTTTTGTTTGAGCATTTATGAGTGTTATTGCCTTTTTTTGAGTCCACGACGGCTTGTTTTGTCCTCTGTTTTAGTTTGAAGCAGCATTTGCACTCGGAGAAAAGCAACAGCTCATCTGGGAAAACCAAATTAAAAGAAACTTCAGGACTTCCTCTCTTTCTTCATAAGAACAAAGAGCAAATGCATTTCATGCATTTTGAGGTATTAAAACATGAATGCGAAGCGTGAAATAAGTGCAAATGCTCTCCGATTTTACGAAAAGGAGCTCTAATGATGGAGTTCAGGGACTATAGAAATAGGTGGAAAAAAGGCTTAATGGTCATTGCCTTCAGCATTGGTGATGATGATGATGATGATGATGATGATGATGACGAAGGAGCTTTTTCTGGGTTATTAGCCGATGATAAATACAGCACATAGTTCATAGGATTTACCAAAAACTTACAACTTATTTATCTGGTAGTTCTGACAAATGTCTTAAACAAAGATAGAATTGTCTCCATCTTTGAGGCCTCGTGATTTTATTCACAATTTGAGACCTGCTGTTTTAGAGATGGGCAAAAAAGGTTTTCTTTGTAAAATCCAGCGATTTCAGGCTGCAGGCCGCAGACGGAGGAGCATTTTCAAGGGAAGCTTCTCATTGAGCTTGAAAGCTTGTGGAGAATGCTTTCAAAAAAGAGAAGCAACAGAAGCTGAGTCATTTTCCACGGTTGAGGTCTGTCACTATAAAGGCACTTTTAGAAAAAAAACATTTGCATGTTAGACTATAGGAGCTTCATGTACTTTATGCAATATATGAGATGGTGGAAGAAAAACTTTATTCAGGGGAAACGGACATCATAAAGTTCACTCTCATAGCCCCAAAATAGAAAAAAATAAAAATAAAAGAGAGACATTTTATGGTATAAATATCCATGTTAAATACGTGTTTTTCATTCATTTATTTGTTTAGCTTACAGAGAGGTATTTTTTTCTGTTTGCACAGAGATGAGGGAAACACTGCTACCTCGCTTCCGCCCCTTTATGTTCCCCTTTAACCCCAAGAGAGAGAGGAAGAGAGGGAGAGAGAGAGGGGGAGAGAGAGAGGGAGAGAGAGAGAGAGAGAGACTGCCTCACACCGGTGATGAGAGAAAGAAGCTGTCAGCGCAGACTCCACAACTCCTTCACATGTCTCCAGCAGTGGAATAAAACATTCGGATTTAAGCCTGTGATCATCTCGGAATGGAAATACGGACTCGGACATTGACAAGTTGTCTGGTCCAAAGGTTCGAGTGAGCAGCTGCGCGCCTCGGGGCGAGAACTCATGGTAGGTTCGGGATTTTATTCACGCTAAAAATATAAATATATACGTATATAATATATATATATATTTGCACGTCTTGCAATTCCCGTGTCTGCATTTATTGCCGCCGCCGTCGTTGAAGTTCCAGGTCCTCCTGCTTCAGAAACCCAAAAGTTTGTTTGCGCCCTGAAACGAAAGCGGAGACGTCGCCGATATAACGAGCTCCATTCAGCGGTGTCCGCCCGGAGAATGAATCGGCTCACTATCTCAACTCATGAGTTGCCTCAGTTTTTATAAAAGAGCTGCTGTTTTGTGGAGGCTTGTAAAAATAACCGTGTGATCAATCGGCTTCTGTTGGATAACGTCACACCTCTGAGCAGCCGTGGGTGAGACGCGTTGTTCGGCCGTAAGAACCAAAACAAAGAGGCTCGCTGCTGACCAATGAGAGCGGAGGGAACCCCCCGGGGGGAGGCTGAGCGGTCATCTCTTCCCTTTGTCCTACCTGAGGCACCGAACGGACCCTCGGGAATGTTGGACTGCCGTGCGTAACGGAGAGAAGAGAGGCGGACTGCGCTTTGGTGACCGTTCCCCAAGTGTTCGCGTATCCCCCATCTAATGTTCCCTTTAACGCACCCGAAGACACACTGTCGTGCCACAGCGATCCGGATTCACACGTGGGCTGATGCCTGTGCTTTAATGGGTAAGACACGCACCCCAGGGCGCATCGCTCTAACCACCCACCACTTCCGCGCACTACTTCATGTTGAGCGCGTTTGCGCGGAGTTGGACGTCTTTTAATCAGCCGAGCTCTTAAAGAAAAACAACGCGAGGACGTCAGTCGAGAGAGAAAGGGGGGGTAATGAAATACACAGATGCTGATCATCATTGGACAAACTTTGTTAAGGCTCGTGTGTGACTCTACATTTTACTGTTATTCCAGTGCGTCTGCATAAACCGCAACACGGGTCTATTTTCAAGCAGCTAACAAAGACAACAGCATATTCTGTGTGTTTTCTGCACAGCTGAAAATGAAATAAAGGCATGGAAGCTCCTCCATGTTGGCATTCTATATAAACTAACATCAAATGGAGTATTTTATATGCAGTCAAACATCTTTTTTTCTGACTAACTGACTACTTTAACTGAAAGGTCAGTTTTTTTTTCTACGTCCAACTGTCCAAGAGAAAAGGTTAAAATAGCTCCTCAATGAAACCTTTCCAAAGAGCTAATATCAAGGTGTGCATCCTGTCGGCAGAGTGCTTTTACAAGGTGACGCAGCGTGGCAGGGAGGTGGCCAACGCAAGCGTGGGGGAAATTCTGTGCCTGGCTGGAACATATGATTATAGCGTGAGTAGGATGGATGGTTAGAATGATTTAAAAAGCCTCAACAGGGTGCCCGTGGCCCCTAGCAGGCACTCTGTTTCGTTGGCGCTCGTTTCGTCTCCTAGTTTGGCGTTGCGACTAACACGGTTTGATGAATTGCTGTTCCTGATGAGCTGGGGTGTAATATTTCTGGCTGATTGTTGTTGATCCCACTGTAGCATTAGCCACTCTCTCTGTTGCGGGTTGTTTAAGTATTCATCTGAAAGGACTTAAAGTGCATAAACAATAAATCATGCTGCCACAAGCTATCTAATCTGCATGTGAAAGAGGGCCTCTGCGCACAGAAGTAACAATGAATGAACTTATTTGCATCGCTTATGACAACAAAGATGTTGGGGAGTTTCTTCAATGGCGTGTTAGCGTATGCAGCTCGAGGATCTTCAGCCCTTTCATCAGATATTCGGCAACAGTGCGTCCCTGTCGGCTGGACTGCAATAAACGCGGAGAGGGAACCTCTGTTGTGGAGCTCTTTGGTGATTTCTCAAGGGAAACCAATTGAAATGGCTGAGAGGATCTCATTGGAGCTGGATTTGAGCGTCCTTTTTAAAGGCACTTCATCATGCAAACTGCAGTGTTTGGCAGAGAAAATGCACCAGAGTCTTGCCCTTTTCAGTCTCATAGATTTAAGGTGATCAGATGCCGGCAGTGATAAACACACCCTGTTTAGTGAAGAGTGCAACCCTGAAGATTAAACTGAGGCTTCCTCCAAACAGTTTATCTCTACAAGCATCTTTTTTCTTTCTTTGCACTCTGAATCATGCGTGGCAGAGCAGCGTTTACTAGCTCAGGCGCTCAGTAAATTTACGTGCATGGTTTTATCGAGCCGTGCTTAAAATTAGAGTTTTGGCATCCCGCCAGAATTCATTTCTGTCCCAGTTAACTGAAAAAAAACTGAAAACGTGGTCCTCGTCAGCACTGGGTGGCGACATGCAATATGTGGCGACATGCAATGAAATATTCCCTGTGAATTCTCGGCGCTGTCCCGCATCTCACTGGCCAAAATGGAGACTGGCGTGCCTGTGAATCAAACATCCAAAAAGAGATAGTTGTTGGTAAATTCTGCGGAAAGTAGGAGGTCGTAAACCATCAGTGCTCTATTCATCCGACTGAACTAGCTCAGACGATGATTGTTCGGAATGGGCCGACCTGCTGCCAACTTCTTTTTACTCCAGTTTGTCTTTTGTTCAAACGCACGCTTGTCTGGGTCATTTTGCCCCGGAGAGGGGAAGACGGACGGCCCCTTTGCGCCAGCGCCTGGTCTGAAACACTTCTGACCGCTCCTTTAGATACCGCCGTTCCTCCATTTTTCCAGCGGCTCGCAGATTTCTGGCGCCGCTCTGATAACTGTGACACCTTTTCTCCCCCTCGCTGGGACACATCAGATTTTTGCCAGCTCAGAGCCTGAAGCAGCTCTCTGTGTTTCCCAAACGGAGCGTTTGACCTTTATTTTAAGGGTTTTTTGATTTGCTGCAGGAAGCTCGGTGTCGAGTGGGCATCAGGGGCTGCTGTGCACAGCTCGATGGGCTTCCTAAGGGGCACCAACTGACTAAGAGTAAGAAGCTGGTATGAGAAACTGAGAATTAACATGTCATCTAAAATGTTGCACTTTGAATGAATGAATAATTTTAAGAAACAACTATTTGTTATTAATGTTTTTTTTTAGATAATTACCATATTCAATGCTGCACAGTGAGAGGCTTGATTAATGGACAAATCCAGCTCATTAGCATGCAGTCCCAGTTCAACGTCAACAAAAACAAACTGTCAGATGCCATTTTGCTCGGTGCGCGTGGAAAAGTTAGCAGTCCTCGGCTATTCAGCAGTCTATCAAAAGGCGTCGGCTCTTTAAGATGCCATCTTTAGCTGCACGGCTGTCACCACCTGCTCTTTGATGCATTAATGTTTTTCTGAGCTTGCAGGTTCAGCTTCTTTTTTTTCTTCACTCTATCCCGCTACTTTCCAGCTGCGCGTAAATGCGAGCGGAGGTCTTTAAAAACGCTGCACGCAGGGGCCAAGTGATGGATGGATCCTCCAATGAAGTCCGGTGTTCTTGTCTTCTTGGGACCGAATTTATGGGTTTGCGGGAGAGCAACAACACCAGAAGGAAGGTGTTGTTACCCATTTGTTACCCAGATTGACGGGTTTCCTCTGATTTGGCTAACAAGCTGTCAAACATTAATCTATATTAGCTCTTAAATGGTTTCTGCAGACATGTTTTTTTCTCCCCGTCTTATGAGCTTTATAAAAAGGAGCTGGGGAACAGCTTGCCTGCTTTCTTGTTTTATAGTTACGCTCATTGCTGCCGAGTTTAACTCCAGTTAACTCGTTATCCTGAAGTACTTGGGGCGTTCACAAGTCAGACGCCTCTCTTTTAAAAGTGTCCCCAAGACAAATATGCTGCAGCAGCTCCCACCTGGAACCCAGCATGCCGGAACGGATGATGCAGGATGGTCATTTACATATGTGTCACCAGCATAAGGTTGCATACTAATGTGGACATGATGCTGGAACATCGTTTTACACCGGGCTGGGGGGTTTGGAGGCCGCCTCTTATATTAATGATGCGTATGAAACTGCTGGCTTTTGTTTTCCTCAACATCTGTCTGCGGTCGTGCTCTGGAAATGGATAAAATGAAAATTCCCCCACATCTATGAATGATATCACTTGTGCATGAAACACTGTGTGGTCACAATTGAAATCTTTGTTTCTTCCCTTATCACCATCAAATATGCTGCCACTGATCTCACTCAGGCCTTGTCTGTGACTGTTGCTATTGTGATGCCAGTAGATTATCACCAAGTGTTACTGGGCACGTCTCATCAGCGCGTGTGTACAGGGAGCGGAATGATGCACAGCAAAAAGTTCTTTATTTACTCAGGACTGTTAACGGCAACAACTTTTGAAATCATTCCTGTTTACTCAATTTTTCCGTGTGATGCAGCTGGATTTATGTCTTAGTGTTGATTGGAAATCCACCAGTGGACCTTGGTTGACCAAAGTCAGCTTCTCTTCTCCTTTCAGACCAGTAAACTCCAAAGCTTCCTGCCGTTTCCCTGCACGTCAGGTCCAGTTCAAAAGGTTAACATTGAGCTCCATTTACCAGACAGCCTCGAAATGTCCTGCAGGGGTGCCAGACGCACCGGAGGGGCTGCCGGAAGACGCGCCCTCCGACCCGGCTCGGTTATTTTCCTCGCTGCGGCCATCAGTTTGTGGGATTATCCCTGCCAGGTTAATTTGGAGCCGGAGTTTCGTATCTGTGCCGGCAGCTGCTGCCAGGATGAATCAGAGGAGCTTTTACACTCGGTCAGAAGCGTTGCTGTAGCTGTTGCAACTCTCTCCCTGTTTCCATTTATCAGGACATGGCCAGGCAGGTCGAGGTGTGATTAAACCCCGTTTTTTTTGCCCTCCTTACCCTCCTCTTCCAGAGCGCACCAAAGAGGACCGATGCATTATCCTGATTTATGCTAAACCTCACACACGCTGCAGCTTCGGCGAACACGTTGCCTCCCTCGGAATATAAGATGCCATCCAATTAAAGCTCCATATTTAACGGAGGCCTCTTTCTGCTCACCCTTAATTTGGAGCGTTAACCTGCTGGGCTATCTGTTAAGCCGGAAGAGTTTGTCCAAGCCTTCATTATCTATGGCTTGCATGCATAATGCAGCAACGTGCACCGTCTTATAAGTGTCAAACCGTCAGGTCAAGTTAATATTATGGATCCAGTGGGATACCCTCACGGAGCCTCCCTAAAACTCCCAATCCGTGCCCACTCCTAAACGGCAGCTCATTTAGGCTGCAAACTGAGCTATATCCTCGGTTTTTGTTAATTCACACATTTTTCTTGGCAGCCAGAGGCTAACGCTCAATCCGTGCACATATCTGGCAGAATCCTTGATTCACTGGGAGATAAAACTCAGACTGATAACGAGGTGTGAAACGCTGCAGTACAGGATTAGTCCATGTCTCCCCGAGAACCTAAAGAAAACAAGGAATTATATGATGAAACTGGAAGCTGCTTGGAAAATAGCGCCAGTGGGATTCTCCGCAAGAAGAGCTAATTTGAAGTGACAGACTTTCCCGAGTGAGTATTCTCAGGATGAAGATGGTACCTTCCTGGGCACCTTAAATGATATAAAAAAGCAGATTTATCTTCTTTTTTAACCCAAAATACTGTATCCTCCAGACAGTTTTCCCTCTAGATTTCCATGCTGATCCTAAAAGATCATTCAGATCGTACCCTTGACGTCGGTAAGGTTCTGTGCTTTTATAAACCTGTGTAAAACATCAAAAGACTAAGGTGTTCAGGAGAATTGGATGATTCGATAGTAAGATTTTGAATCTTTGCACGTTCCTCCGCTCACTTTTCTCTCTGTTCTCCACCGTTTCAGTCGTTTTCGGGCTTGTTTTTGTCTCTGTGTAACACGTTTAACCAGCGGCCGTTGTGTCCACGCATAAAGGGATCAATAAAAGCAATCAGAATGACTCAACAGAGTAGAACATGTGCCCATTTCTACCTCTTTGATCACTCCCTGGTGGAGGACTATTTAGAGTTTGCAAACTCTGGTTGGTTTCTTCTTTGATAGCTGCCTGTTGTTTATGAAGAAACGTCTGTGTCCATCTTGAATCATTATCGGCTTTCTGGACCACCGCGGGGAAGATGTCATATATGGATCGCAGCTTTGTAGTGACAGAAATCGTCTGCCAAATAGCCTTGATAAAAGTTGCTGTTCTCGACCTTCACCGTCTCCAGTGTCCGAGTTGCTTCGCATGACGTTTTGTAAAGGCGCTGCAGCGGCTTCTTGCTAGTTTTTCCTTGATCTTTCTTTGGTACAGTTCATCTGTGACTATTTAAAATATGGAGGGCATCAGTTTTGGGCTGTTATTGACGTTTTTTTTTTTTTGCTCTGATTGAATACCGCAACTTCTACTAATTAGCTTAGCTCATGTGGCCATAATAAATGATTACCGTTAGGATGCTTTCATCTGAAGTCTTTCCATAAACTTTCCAACAAATTCTAGTTTTAAAATTAAACATCTACTGCAGGGTGCGCCGCCAAAACCACATTCATTTTCTTCTCTGGGAATATTTGAAGCGTGAAAGTAAAATGTTAGATTTACCACGAGCCATCTGTGTGTAGCTCAGGAGAAGGTACCTGTTGGTATGGCAACAGGAAAACAAGACAAAAAGACCTACGCTACCAACAATCCTAACGTGTTCAAAGCTAAATGGAGGCGATCCAGCACCAGTACAACTTCCAATTTGTCGGGTAAGAAAAGGACGGCCATTTAAAAAAAAAAAAATCTGCAGGTAATAGAATTAAAGAGAGTTTCTTGGCAGCTGTTCAACAACCTGACATGATGCCAGACTGTCAAATGTATAATTTACATTTGTCCTTCAAATACGAACGTGTAGAAAACCAGAACCAGAACATTGCTGGAAGGAGTCCAGTAAAATCTGATTTCAGAGCCTTTTATGCTCCGCTGTGGGTTCACTGGCATTCCACTGGAAACTGTAAACACTCCCATTGGATTAATTACCAACCGTTTCCCCCCAGGTCTGTCCTGCTTCTGCAAAAAAAGGAAGATTAACAGTTCTGAACTTTGGTCCGCATGTAGGGAACCTGCCTGTCAGCTCGTGTAAAAAGAATGAGAGGGTGAGCGGGAGCGGGAGCAGGTGCCGGGGGAGCGGTGAACACATGAAAAGGCGACCTTCGGAAGAGCGAGGTCAGGGGAAGTAAATGGAAGTGGCATCGCACTCGCCTTTTAGCTGCGGTCGTTCCTGCTTGGAAAGCAATTCTGTTACTGGCGAGGGCGGAAAATGGTGTCGATCGTCATCGCTGCTGACATCATTGTCCTTTTAAAAATGCCAAAAGGCTAAATGTGGAAAATTAATCTGCAATGAGGAGATTATTGTCAGAAGGGGGAAACGAATATCTGACAGTAGCTGGACAAAAAAACAGAGACACTCAGAATTAATGGCATTTACCAGGATCTAAAGTTTGACGCCGGAGCAGCTCAGAGCTGAAGCAAGTTCTCGCTTTCGAATAATTCGCTGGAGTTTAGAGGGCGAACCTGCTGAAATCTGTCTCCTTCAGAAGTTTCAAATCTGCCCACGACTCAGTCCCTCATCAGGGATGGTTCCCCATTATTGGTTTTTGTCCTAACGCGCGCTCTTTTGTGAGCAGAATCAATCATTTAAACGGTCGGCGTTGTGTTTTTTTTTCCTTTCCCCCGCAGTTTTTCTAGTTTTTAATAATCATCAGCGGCAGCGGAGGGACGCTCCCGCTGAAATTAAAAAGATGAATAAAAGATAAGTGCGAGGAAAGTGCTGAACCGGGACTCTGCGGGGACTCCTGAATGAGCACGAGTTATGAATCCGGGGCAGGGGCCACGCTTTTTTCTTCTCCAAAGCCCGTTTGGCCCTTTCACCCAGAGGTTCCTCAGTTGGGGTCATGGTCAGGTCCCTCCTGGGGGGGAGGGGGAGACTGTGGAGATTAGATTCTGATCAACTGTGTGTGATCTGTGGGAATGTGACGGCTGACTTCTCCCCTGGGTAATCGGGGCTAATACGATGAGAGAGTCTTTGAGCCGCTGTGAATACTGACCTTCTCTTCCTCGCTCGCGCTACATGGCCATGATGTAAATAATTAGATTGGGCCCCAAAGGAAGGAAGCGACATATTTCACAGGTCACGGGGCTCTCTCTCCCCGGCTCTGTTATCTATGGGCTTTTTGGCATATTGTAGGCGTGCAGCCAAGTGCAATCCTAGTTCCAGATTCTTTTCTGGTACTCCCTAGATATTGTAAGGATTAATTTCATGCATCGCCGGCGTGCTTTGGCTCTCACTTCATTTGCGACCACAAATGATGCTTTCCCCCTAAATTAATCTTGACGATTTAAATGGCTAAACCACATTTACGGGTTGATGCTTTTAGTTTCTAAGATGTTGGCTACTGTGCTGTGACTGTTTTGCAGCTGTTTTTTTTCAGATGTCCCTACACAGAGGCCATTTCTTGATTAAACAGTCGGACAGCGGACGTTCTGCTTGATTCTATTTTCATCTCCACTATTCGCCGTAACTCCCAAATTGAATCACAAAGCATCTCCGACTGCGGATAAATGCCGACTCATCTTAAACGAAGGAATCGTTTTTCACAGGCCGATAAAACAAGCAGCAACTGCTCCCGACTCGCATCCGACTCCTCCGCGCCTACGAGCCCAGTGACAAGTTTGTGCTGGATATCATATCGCAGTGCCTGATTTATAGCGACGGGATGAGGATGGACTGTCAGTAGATACTCGAGCTGAATACAAGCAGCGCCAATGAAGTGGCTGAAAGTGACCTTAAGAATATTCACCCACAAACACACAGAAGCAAAAGGCAACATCAAATTTGAGTTGTATAAAGAATGAATACTGCTTATACACAAAACTTATAATGGCAAATCTGTAAAAATCTGGTTAAAAAAAAAGTGGAATTGCTGCCTGGATTATGATTAGTCATTTTTCCCCCTTTCCAAACACAATTAAAAGCCTCTTTGGTGGCATTTAAGGGCAAAAAAATCACACGATAGGATTGCCAGGAGACAGAATTCATTTCTAGCCCACTCTTGCACAGATATAGTGAATAAGTAGATGTAAAAATTTTAATTTAAGTTTTTAGGATAACACAAATACTGAAACTTGCACCAGGTTTGTCCATTCTGGGCTACTGTAAAAAGCACGTTAGCCTTGTGTGGCTCGTGTCAGTAATTTGATAAATAAAACTACCGTTTGATTTAATCACCTAAGACTTCATTTAAACTTTATTAAGACATGGTCTTAATAATTTTTGTCTGCTTTGCTGAAATGCAAATACTTGCAATTATATGTAAGTAGGACACTCATTTGCAGCGTACGGGGAAAATCCCTCAGTCTTGATATAAAGGAGCCACTGTCATCATCTGAGGCTCCACCACACTTGTTGTGACCGTAAACTGAACTTGAACTTTTTTTTTGTGCAGCCTGGTGGAAAATAAGGCTCTGCCACAGCTCTGGCGCATCCTCTGACCACCGCTGTCACGCTCTTGTACAGCTACAGCGTTTCCTGTGTTTTTGATGGACGTGGACCAAAATCCACTTCCCATTCCTTGGAAATTTGAAAAAGAAGCAGATGGTTTCCTTACATGCGAGTGCGTCTATTCTTCTCCCATTTTGCCGTCAGCTCCTTGGTGGTTTCGGTAGAAAAAGCTATAAAAAGAAACTACTGGAGTCTGCAGACAGGACTGGCATCCTGCTGAAGCCATTAGCAGTTTATGCACTTCTCTGGAGTCTAGTTTGTTTGCGTTGGACGTTCTGTAACTGAAATGGAAATAATTTGATCGTCCCGTTGGACGAGCTTGTCCAGGAGTCCTTTATCCTGACAGATGGAGAGTTAAACCAGACTGTGAGTTGGACCCCGTTTAATTATTCTGTCTGTGGTGCTTTGGTTTATCCTGCTCACCTTCCTTCTAGGAAAGGTAAATATTGTCGTTCTTCATCACGTGGTGGGAAATGCGCGACTTACCCTCAGATTGTTCTTGCAGGGGAGCAGAAACCAGCGGAGAATTCTACTTTTGACTGTGGAGTGACAGTAAAAAGGCTTTCCACGGCCACTCCGTCAGTTATTGATGAGCATCTGTTTGGGGTCTTTTATCATTGTCTTTTTGATATAATAAACCTCTCTGGCTGATCTATTTTTCAGTGATACTGCACACTCGGTCATTTTAGCCCGCTCTGTTTGATTCCCCTCCATCGTTCATATCTGGCGTGTGCCGATTTCAACCTTTCAGAGTGTTTTTCATCCCCGCTTTACTAATGGATCCAACATATTTGGGATTATCTGCCTGTTGCGTGCGCTACCAGACGTTTGACCAGTCGCTCCATTAATCATGAAAAGATGCCGTGACAAGTGCGTCGACCTCTGTTGTCCTCTGAGAACAGACAAATACGCCCAGGCAAATTGCGAACTGCAGTTTCCTGCTTCGGTTTTCAAAGAAAGAATAAAAGAGAAACATTTATAACTCACATTACTGTTCTGCAGAGACTATGGGGACTTTGAATCCTCTTCAGATGATGATGATAGCATCACACCGTGGCTCTGAGGAGGTCTGCTGGGGCTTCTTTGGCAATTTCCTTTAATATGCAGCAGTGAGTTATCTGTCCTTTGAAAGACTGGCAGCTTTGAATCAAAAGAATATAAAAAGGGCATTTCATGGGTCTATTAAGAGGTCATGCAATTAATTTTCCACCAAAAAAGCAGAGAACAACGAAGAAGTAGGACAGCGTTCTCTGTGCACCGCAGAGCCCGCTTCCTCTGCCAGGTACAGTGATCGTTCATCACTCTGGTATGAGAACGCATGATTACTGGGGCTGCAACATGGCGTGTTTTTGTCATTTCTTTTGTCTGAGACCACAAGATATGCCCGTAATTAATGGCCAGTGCCCTAAATACAATCATTTATGCCCTGGAAAGCTGCAGTCGCATTTGGTCGCATCAGAAAGGCGACAAGAACATTACAAAAATGCGCAGTCCTGCTACGTGAAACATTTAATGCCTTATTATTGTTGTCTTCCCAAGCGCCCATCACCAGAAAATGCACATCATTAACAATACTTGAACAACACTGGTGCATTTGGAACGCCAGTGGGCGAAGTATGGCACTGTCACCTCTCAGGTGGGCAGAGAAAGACATGGAGAACTGTAGAATTGCACCTGATTTGTCTGTTTGAGAGAGGCCTCTCTGCCACTACCTCATTTAAGACGACTGCATCAGCATACAGATCATCAGCGTCTTTGCAGCTAATTATGGTTTTCAATGTGAGTTGTCTGTGCAGTTAATGAGTTTGAACTTATCACACAGGTGACGCATTTGGGCTCAGACAAGTTAATGCTGCCCTATTAAATACTTTAGTGTGAAACTGCTTCTAACAACTGATGGTAAATAATGTAGTTAGGGATAATAGATCAGTGCAACCTGTTCTGACCCCCCCACTCGACAGATTTTGAAGCGTTCTGTAAAAGGGATCGTTTCGGATTAAAATGCGAGAGATGCACCGAAAGCGTTGTTTTGTGACTTTTGTGGCAGGTTGTGCTGTGAGGACTCATGACTCCATGATGGGGGGGTGGGGGGGTGGTCAGGGAGCGATTTTTCTGGGGGAAAAAGCTGAGATCGAGAAGTTTTGCGGTGATGAAAAGTAGTCACTCACAAAAAGGAGAAATGTAAACACCAGGAACGTCTTGGAGATGGCGGTGGTTCATTCACTTTGTCCCAGTGTCCATAGCTCCAAGACATTTGTCACACAACAAAAGTTGCTCATCTCATGGGTCATCAGAGTGCAGCTCTGCTTTGGACACACCACCTAGTGGCCAAAGAGGGAACTTCACACAAACAACACATTTGGGAAGTGTTGGCTGAAATTGACAGCGGTGTGATCTAGTTGGCAACATTCTTGATTTTAGCAACAGTCTGTTGGCAACTGTGCTGAGAAGCAGAGGGTTCTCGGTTCAAGCCCCGGTGCGGACAAAAACATGGAAGGTTCTGGTTGTAGGGGAAGGTGCCAAACCCGCAAATTCTCATATAGGGCCATGTAATGAACTGGCAACTCATCCAGGGGTGGACCTGCCTTCGCCCATTGTGACCCCAAAAGGGAAAAAGCAGTTAAGAAGACAAAACGTTTTAATTTTTTTTTAGTCCTACATATTTGATGCTGTGATTGTGCACAGTGTCGTTCGTGTGACCTTTAGCAGGGGCCAGATCGTATCACTAGTAGAGAGAACCTCAGCAGCCTCATGCCTGATGGCTTCTTGATTCTACCAAACAGGAATGCAAGTTTACCTGCAATCCTAATGCGTAAGGGCTTAAACAAGTGAGCTGTGATGTTCCCACTAAAAAATAAATAATGAACGCTCACTTTTATTGCACATTTATCAGCCAAAAAAGGTAACCGATGCAACCTCGCGTCCTTTTTGTCCTCCCTCGACACATAAATCTCTTTTGTGTTAAACGGTCTCATAATGTTTGATGGACAGGAGCAACGTGTTTGCCTTATGAATCCAGCACATTTGTCAAGCTGCTGGAGCGGGCTGGCGTATCTGTGGAGACGCAGGTTCCCCCGGAGTGGAATTGTTGTTGGTTTCTTTTCATTTCGCCCTTTCAATCTTTCAAACTCTCCCCATTTTTGCCTTCTTCACACATCTTCGTTTGCACAAGAGCGATGTTGATTCAAGCCTCGATGAGGGATCTTTTAGGCACAACTAACACCTTTGCTCATCAATATTAAAATAGCTGCTCGTACAATCCTGGAAATACCAAAGGACCGTTCCATTAATTACACGACCCTAATTTGTACTACAAACAGTCCTTTCGGGAGTGAAGTAGCCAACAATTACCAGCTAATTTGGGCACTTTTTGCAGGTCTTTACTAATTTTCCATCATTTTCCACCCGTCCAGTACCTTTAGATCTAGTATTGTTGTAAAGTAAAGCTTCCCAGCTCATCAAATTTATATTCATTTGACATCAGATGAAACCGTTAAACTAACACCTATAAAGAGTCTCCAGAGCTCCCTCACAATATTTAATCAGCTTGTTGGTGGCTGGTATTATACAGCCAGCAGCTTACAAAGGGCCTTTGCAGTGACTCCTACATGCTCCTGACTGTGTATTTCCAACCCAGAGGAGTTGTATTTGATTAGACACGCATTTGCACTACAATTCTGGTGAATGTGGGTCAGAATACACCCTTTACCATCTTCAGAGGGGGTGGAGCAGAATCATAATTCACCTTTGATGCCCTTGGAAAGTCCGCAAGGCAAAAATAAAACACTTTGCCATCACGAAACATGCTCAAACAAGACAGCCCAGGTACCTGCATAACGGTGGATCTTGGCGGTTAGCGTGTTGCTAAGGGATATGTTTACAGGTTCAATTTCTGTACACAACACATCTGCCTGTGCTTTAAACCTCTTGTTCGGAGTCTTTGATCGAGCAGTGCCCCGATTTTCCTTCCATGGCTGCAAAAGTGGAACTTGTTATTCCTCCACCTGCCCTCTGGAGAGCCTGTAGCTTTGGAGGAAGGCCCAGCCGGGGTAAATGACGATTGCTTAAGCAGGTAGGAAGACGTTATCTGGCTGTCTTCTTATCAGCTCTGCTGCAGTTTCTACAGACATAGAGGGTGTGAGGTAGGGAGCAGACACTATTAGTTGCTGGGAGTAGCGCCAATGACTCACTTCCACCAGACTCCTTATCTCCTGCTGTATGCGGGCTGCTGCGTGCTGCAGGTAGAACACGAGCACCATGGTGGTGTTCATGCATTTTCAATGGCGATGTGTTGAAACATTACCAGGTAGCATCACCTACATTCCCACCTATTACCTGAAGAGCGTCCGAGACCCAAATAGCCGTTAACTTCCTGTCTTTTCGTTGCATTTTAGTTACCTTAATCTTGTTGTCTGCTGCAGGAGCATTATCATCGAAGGTCCCCAGGGTCCCTCACCCCCTCACACATCGGTCCTCCTTTTATCCGTAGGGCACCGTTGATGCGAGGAATACCATTTTCTAATAAGATAATCCCTTCGCTGGACCAGGCTGAGTATCTCTTATATTCTTGTCTCCCTCGGGAGAGTCTGACACACAGCCTAACAGCGTCTGGATTTAACTCGTGCTTATCGTTCCCTCCATACGGTGACTCCAATATGATGCATAGGAAGGGCTGGACTATGACATCAACATGAAGTGGAAAATTAGTTTATCCCTTTAATTCAATATTAGTCAGGCAAAGTTTGACCTTCAAGAAATTGTGACACTAAAGTTAGTGGCTATTTGAAGGACACAGTTTCGCTTCCTGATGTGACTCATTACTCAAGTGGATTCGTGTCACCGTTTATGAATTTTATCGAAATTTGAGTCATTTCCCAGCTTTAAGCGTGCACACTGACGCATGTATGAATGCAAGTCAGCACTTACGAAATATGCGAGAAGCAGGAAAATGCATGTGGCAACAACAGCTGAACGTATTTACCGTCTTTCTAATTTGACCAGGCAGCTGCCGGTGGACGACGGGATGTCAGCCGCTCCCTACCGCTCAGGATGGATGTATTCTGCAGGCCGTTCCTCTGTCCCCAACATTCCCATCTGACTGGCTACCACTCAGGAATCCTCCCTGTTCTCGAGCTGTGACACCTAGGACCTGAGGCGGTTGACACCATGACGCAAATGGACTACAAGTACAGCCTGCTGGGCTCTGTGGCGGATGACTACCGCAAAAGGCCCCTGCTTCTGCAGGTGGATGACACCCCCATGAACCTGTTTGCGGTCCTGGAAGTGAAACGGGAGCCTCCGCAGCGCTGGGGCGCCCTGTCAGGCTTCCGCAGGATCCGGATCTACAGCTTCCTGTTCGGGCTGGCCGTCATGTTTTTTATCACGGCTTCTTACATTCTGACAGGAGACAAGAAGGGCCTCCTCCTCACCCCGTCGCCGTACCACTTCAGCGTCCTGGTCAGCCCGGGACCTTTGACCTTCAACCTGTCCGTGGTAAAGGACGACGCTCATATCAGAGAGGTGGTCAGGTCCATCGCATCAAAGGTGGAGCTTGGCAGCAGCCGACACCTTCCGGACCTCAAAGCGCTGGTGAACAGCGAGCCACATGTGAGTAGCAAAACACAGCATCCTGCCCGCTTCTTTTTGATCTTCAGCCCGGGTGGTAGGTTTTCAGACGGTTCTGTGTTCGGGAAATATTCAAAAAAATGTTCAAATTTAGTGAAAGGCTCAGCGTTTTTAGAAAATCACTCAGTTGGTAGCATTTAAATGAAAGTGTACATTGTGATGATATCATAAAAGAAGCATTGACACAGGTGTTTGTGTCTAAACCGGTGCAAACCAGACCTGATCTCATTTACTGACAATCACAGACCTGTTTTGTGTGGGAATTCCAATTAAAATGGGAATGTGCGCCTTTTTGATGTCTCCATGTGGAGGAGTTCAGTGTCACTGCCTGATTTAATTTTTAATGATAAAACCGCCCTGAAAACCTTGTATTACACGCTAGATAAATGCATGCATTGCTCATTTACCCCCCTCCCATGAGGGCTTTAAGTCTCAAAGTCATCCAACACGTGGGCCCGCTGCCTTCCTCCTGGTGTCCATCTCACCTCAACACCTCTGCGCTTCAATTAATGGCTAATCCTAATGATAAAGGCTTGTGTCGGGGCTATTTGCAACATAACTAAATTCTTATTGAACCAGCTAATGAATTGGAGAACGTGGCCGCGGGACGATCGATGCAACGTCTGCGGATGGATCCGGCATTAATTATCCTTAAATTAGCTCTTTTTACAGGCAGCCGGTTAAAGGCTGCACTTCTCAACGCTCCATTTTGACTCTTTTTTTGCACTTCAACGTGTCCCGGTCAGTCTGAACTCTCAATTTTATATTCAAACGTGTGAATATGGAATTTATCGGTTGTGTTTCCAGGTTCAGGTTAAAGGTTTGGAAATCTTGTGATCAGAATCAAACTCGCCAGGCTCTATCTGCTCAGTGGTCAACCCCCCACCCCCCATGTCTGCATAAATACATACTAAATATTAATACCTCAGGCATGTTTGGGTTTATTTGAGCTGGATTCTGACAGGAATGTTATTTATGCTCCCTGCAGCCTGTTTGCATTACTTCTCTGCATATTTTTGGGCTCACACACATTTGTTTTCTTTGTCTTTTAGTTGTTTTCCGTCATCCCACGCAAATTCCTGACCGGCATCAAGAACCCCTGCTGGTACGAGGAATACTCTGGGAACGTCTCTTCAGATCCCTACAGGACAAACTTGTACGCACATTACTCGAAGCGCTTCCGCACGGTGTTCCAGCATCTGAGGAGCACTTTTCGAGAACACTTGATCCACCGAGATGGAAAAGCATACCGCATGCGGTGCCTTCCGTATTTTTATATCATCGGTCAACCAAAGTGTGGCACGACGGACCTGTACGACAGACTGAGGCTGCACCCTGATGTTAAATTCACCACTTTCAAAGAGCCACACTGGTGGACACGCAAGAGGTTTGGTGAGTAAAGAAAACAGTCATTTGCAGTTTTGGAAGCATAAAGAGGAACATTTGTCATTTAAAACGTGAGTCACAATCTAGTTTTGCTGTCATCACACCTCCGTCTTTAAACACCGACGCTGGAGCTGGCATAGCGACGGGGCTCATTAGCAGTTTGGCGGAGTGATGTCAGCCGAGCTTCGCTCCGCTGTGATCCGTGACACAGATTCATCACGTGGCAGCAGCCACTTGAAAAGAGCGCGCGCCATCTGAAGCTTCCCCGTGCGCTTTGAACCCACAGGCGTGGGTGTTTCCTGTACTCGAGTAGGAAATGTTAATGTTGCATTCGTCCCTCGTGACAAGCCCCCCCCCCCCGTGCACTCCTGCTTCCCTTTTTTTGCTCCGCTTTACAGCTCCGTTCCTCAAATCAACACAATGTTAAATCGTTAGAAAACAAACTACAAACTGATTTTTAGGAGCATGTTTATGGTTTTTCTGATGAAGTGTTCAGAATAGTTGGGCATTTTTGTTTAAACTGGGTCAGATTTGATCACTGTCTCAGTTCATCCTGGAGAAAAACCTGGATAATTGCAGACATCTGCGGCGTTCCACCATCAACTCCCAACACTCTGCAGATGGACTAAAATCCTGCACGAGATGTGCGACAAACTGGTGTTTTCGCAGCATTTACCTAATTTATGACATTAAAAACATCAACTCTCAAAAATAGCCCACATGTAGACTGTAAACTAAATATTCAAGAAGCTGTTTTTCCAAATTTGTCCTTTGGTTTTGCTCCCAAATGAAGGCACATCAACATTCGTAGCACCTTCTTCTTTTGTTTTCCTTCTGAGCGAAGCAACCATTAAGACTCATGAATAATGGAAACTCTTCGGCAGCTCAAGTGGGAGCGCGAGTCTGCGTGTGTCTCATTAATGCACATCTGCGTTTGTGGAGACGACAGCGGGGGAAAGATCCGCCGTGATTCGGCCGCCATTGCCAAACCAGAGATAGATTAGACTGCGATTTTACGCCAGTAATCTCATAACTCTTCACCAGCAGATGCGCGGTTATCTCATTGGAGCAGCGAACCGTTGAGAAATGTCCATTTTTGACTCTGGATGGGTTCTGTTCTTCTCACTGATGATGGAGACATCCTGTTTTGCTCCAGGCAATGTGTCTAAAAATTACTAAATGAGCTTAATGACTTTACATGGAGTTTTGGCGGAACACTTGTCGAGGGAAGCGAATCCAAGGTTGCAGGGTGTTTTTTTTTGAGCGAGCTAATTTGTTTCACCTTTCCTGCTTCCTTTATTTTTTCATTTGGCCCTCTTGCTCTGCCCTTTCTGGTCCACTTTAGTTTCCCCACAAAAAAATGGTTAAAAAGAGGCATTTTTGTGTTTGTCTCCGTTTATTCTTTATTCAGGGACGCAGGTAGCTTGTAAATAAGAGAAAAAGGTTATTCTGTCTTCAACAACCCATCAGAAGGATCTGACCAGTGCCAATGTCCTCATACGTAGCTGGATTTGGGTCATGAACTGAGGGCCGGGGTCAGGAACTGAGTGGAAATATTACCAACAAATATCGGCAGATCCATAGTGGCTCCTTCCAATAAATCAACATGCTGGAGGGGTATAACCGTCTCCTCCCTCTGCACCAGGTATTATCCGTCTGAGCGAGGGCTTTCACGATCGATACCCAGTGGAAGACTACCTGGATTTGTTCGATCAGGCCGCCTACCAGATCCAGGGCAACCTTAGCGCCAACGTCAGCGCCAGCCCGAGCCAGCCTAACGTCATCATAGGTAAGTGAACTCAGCACCGCCTGATGGGGTCATTTCCGGTCATGCCTCCCCCCGTGCCGCATCGCTTCAAATTCAAAGAAATTGTTTGGACGGATCTCGTGGTTTTGTTTCCTGCTTTACGTAATCTCTGCTGGCTTTAGGCCTCTTCCTGCTGCAGGTATCTGCGCTACGATCTCTCAAACGTCACCACCGGTAGTAGGTGGCCGCTTTTAGCTGAAGAGCAGCGCCTCCGACTCCCATGAATGATTGATTTTGCATAAAGGGCATTGACTTGGCGATAAAAAGAGATTGCGGCAGCTTAATAACTGCAGACAGTCACATAGGCACTTCACTGGAGTGCTATCCAAACAAACAGAACCCCCCCCCCAAAACAACTGTTGTTCTTTTCATGCCAAGAGAGCAACACTCGGCCCGGCAGGGTGGGGACGTCTCACCGGCTGTCCTTGATGTGCATATCCTGCTCCCAGCATCTTTATTTCCTTTTGGTTTTTTATCTTCTGTGGCGTCCCAAATGCAAGCTGAGAGAATAGACTGCAAAGAAAACCCGATTCAGGCGTTCAACAAAAGGCTTTTCATGCCGGACCGAGTTGTTGCATTGAGTGCAGCTTAGCGTGCCGCCCTGTTTTGTTTCCCCTCTTTAAATAAATGCACTAATCCTTGTAAGAGCTGGCGAGCGTGCCAAGAAGCTGCTCAGTATTCAGACCTTGCCCCGAGAGAACCCAGCAAGGTGCAGGTCTCTGGCCAGGATGTCGCCTTTTCTGCCTCTCCTCAGCCCTCAGGCCAACGCCGGAGGCCCGCTGGCCTGGCTCGCCCATTTGTTTGCCTTAATTCAGCCTCTCCACACGGAACACAACAAACACGGACCGATGGAAACAGAGACCCTTCAGGAAAGTCAAGCACCGTGAGTTCTGTTGCCATCACAGCACAGGTCCTGGTTATCATCCATGTCTCAGCGGAACGGAGGAGCATAAGACTGACTGTCTGTTCCCCTCAATTCACTCCCCAGATAAGATAATGAAGGCACACGCAGCCTAGAATATCATCCCTGACCACACTCCCAATCATTTTCTGCTCGCAGAAATGTCATCTTCCCACTTCTTGCGTGCGCCACACTAACAATTGTGCTCACAGCTGGAGACATAATTAATCTTGTTTTTGTAGACTTTGCAATGCGGCAGTCACCACGTACGCACTAGTTGAGACAAACGGGATACACGTTGGGAAACATATGTTTACGATGTTTGAAAAGGGAAGGAAATGAAAATAAATCCCAGCCTGCATTTGCATTTTTCCCGTGTAGAAATGTATTTTCCAGCCCCTAGTAGATGACACCTATGGTATGGAATATCACAGATTTCTCGTTATTTCTATAAATAATTGAATTCATCAATAATTTAAATATGCATGTTTTCCATTGCAGAAGGATAAATATAATATAATTGATATTTACTCTGAAAGAAATTTGTTTTATATAATAGAAAATACTCTATAATAAAAAACTGAAACTGAATGCTTTCAGACTTCTTACTTATAGACTCTGAAGCGACCTCTAGTGGTGGAAAATTCAAACGAGTTAAATTCAGTCATCAAAACTGTATTTTTACGACTACATGATCATATTTAAAAAAAAGTAAAAATAGAAATAGTTTTATGTGTTATTTCTAATTATCATTAATGATGGATTTTGACAACAAATAATTGACAAATACTTAATAAATCCAGTGAATAATGTCATATTTCTGACTTTGTATCAGTAATTCTATTTACAAGCACAAAAAAAAAAGAAGCAAAAAAAAAAAAAACACAGTTGTAGGTATTGGCTTTGTAAATTTTCCACTGCACAACTTTGGTAAAATCTGTTTGTGTCTTGTTTTGCATGATTTCAAATGGTGTCGGCTTGTTGCTGTCAGACGTGCTGACTGTGGGAACATACAGGGTCTCCAACGAGCCCTTAAACTCCTTCAGCCCTATATATTTTTCTGAGGCGTCATCGCTAATTCAGAAATCCAAGACCACCACGTGTCTTTTAGATCCCATCCCAACACACCTGTTGAAGGATGTTTTACCATTGATAGGCAGTTCTATCTTGGACCAGATCAATGGTTCTTTAGTGTCAGGTTATGTACCCCGGTCCTACAAGGTGGCCGTGATTAAGCTGTTGCTTAAAAAACCATCACTGGATCCTGATGTGTTAGCAAACTATAGGCCAATATCCAACCTTCCTTTTATCTCTAAAGTTCTAGAGAAGGTGGTGGTGACTCAGTTACTGGAGGACCTGCAGAGGAACAGCCTGTTTGAGATGTTTCAGTCAGGCTTTAGAGCTCATCACAGCACAGAAACAGCACTTCTTAAAGTTACTAATGATCTGCTTATAGCTTCAGATCATGGACTGGTTTCTATGCTGGTTCTGCTGGACCTCAGTGCTGCTTTTGATACAGTTGATCACAGCATCCTGTTACATAGACTGGAACATGTGATTGGGATTAAATGGACAGCACTAGACTGGTTTAGATCATATTTATCTGATAGATACCAGTTTGCTCATGTCCATGGTGTTCCCCCTTCATACAGTAGGGTTAGCCATGGAGTTCCACAAGGTTCTGTACTTGGACCAATCCTCTTCACCTTGTACATGCTTCCCTTAGCGAACATTATTCGGCAGCATGGGATAAATTATTGCTAATTCTGTAGTTCCAGTTATTATCATAGACAGACAAATGATCATACTTAGGGGGTCGTCTAATCATTAGGTTAACATCTTAGCTATGCTGTTATAGGCCAAGGCTGCCGGGGTTCTTCCCACTGTTGCTTGTCTGGGGTTAGACCCTGGGATTCTGGAAAGCGCCTTGAAACAGTTTTGATTGTAAAAGACGCTGTATAAATAAAGATTGATTGATTGATTGATTGATTGATTGATTGATTGATTGATTGATTGTTGCAGGGGAAGCCAGTGCCTCCACCATGTGGGACAACAATGCCTGGGTGTACTTTTATGACAACACCACAGAGGGAGAGCCTCCATTCCTCATCCAGGACTTTGTGCACGCCCTGCAGCCCCATGCCCGCTTCATCGTCATGCTCAGGGACCCTGTGGAAAGGTGGGGGGATCCATCGCTGTGATGCGATTGACTTTAACTTTATTCTTCAGATGAGGTTCCTGGGATTACTTTATCGGAGAATCTCTCTTTTCTTAAGAGACAGTGTCGACCTTTGAAAGGGTTTCCCATATTGGCATATGGGTAATTCAACATATCAGCATAATTCCCCACTTCCATCTGGGAAGGACAACTAATTCGGTGTGACTTGTCTCCGTTTTAATTAACATAGTGTTTGATAAACTTTTGAAAAGGTGCAAGTTCACAGACTCCTTCCATTTCATTGAATAAACATGAATTTTATTGGCTCCTGTCCTGTTTTCTGCTTTATAAAACCCATCTAGTGATGGTTTCAAGTTTGTCCGGTGATTTCTTGCAGGCTCTACTCCGACTACCTTTACTTTGGAATCTCAAATAAGTCCGCGGAGGATTTCCACGAGAAGGTGTCCGAGTCGCTGCAGCTGTTCGAGGGGTGCCTTACGGAGTACACGATGCGCTCCTGTGTGTACAACACCACTGTCAACAACGCCATGCCGGTGAGCGAACCCTCTTCTGCACTGGGTTACAAGCTGCTGGATCTGCTCTAAACCAGCGGTATCGAACCAGCAAACGCACCAGGATCCGATTCCTCTTATTACGCCGCTCTGCACATTTGCTACGATCTGACTTCCTGTTAGCACATTCACGCTCTGCCTCAGGTTTTATCCTGACAGCATCCCTTTCTTCGTTTCTTTCTTTCTTCTGTGTCCTCCAGGTCAGGTTGCAGGTGGGCTTGTACATCGTGTACCTGATGGACTGGCTGAGCGTGGTCAGCAGGGAGCAGCTTCTGGTCCTGAGGCTGGAAGACCATGCCACGAACAGGAAATACACCATGCACAGGGTCTTCGATTTCCTCGACCTCGGTGAGAAGCGACACATCTCGAAGCTTGGCTCAGCTCAGAATTATTCCCCCGGGTGGGTTCTGATCAATACACAGCAGATGACCAAAGACAACTGCAGCATTGTAATAAGGAACATCACATGCCGTAAATGATCCAGCTGTTATCACACAGCGAGAGGATTAAAATCAGCACCCTGATATAGAATTTAAGAATAAATGGGCACTTCCTGTTGCTCTGGTTTAATTTCTACAGCTGTCGATAGCTAAAAATGACTAGAAAAGATAATTGAACCTTCAGCAAATGTGAAAAGGCTCTTTTTCAGTCAAGGTTCCAAGAAATTGTTGCATCACAACCGTCTGCTGAGAAACCCTCATTAACTTCTACTGTAGCGTTCCACCCTGTGGTTTAATGACTCCAAACCTGAGACTCCCTGGAAGAGCTGCCAGCCTCAGTTTAGGTGCAATTGCCTCCCACCGTGTCGCAGCTTCTGCCCAAAGCATGCTTGATTTTCAGCATCTTTTCTGCTGTTTACAGTATATAAATATAAATATAGCTAAACAGCAGAAAAGATGCTGAAAATCAAGCATGCTATATATATTTATTTATTTATTTATTTATTTTTCCAAAACTAACAATGCGTCCTCGTCTTCCAGAGCCTCCGACAAAAGAAATTGAGGCAGAAATCACAGAAAGTCCAGCGTCAAACACCAGGAGGCCGGCAGACAAAAACCTGGGTCCCATGCTTCCCATCACTAAGGAGATCCTTGGAGATTTCTACAGGCCTTTCAATATAAAGCTGGCAAAAGTGCTGCGAAATGACTCTTTCATCTGGGACAATAACTCCAAACTCCAAAAGCCGCCGCCTCCTCCTTTTTTATCCAGTACAGAAAACCACTGATGTCTCAGCCAGTGAGTTTCATCTCTTACAAGTGCCCATGAAAATCAATGATTCTTTATTTATTTTTTAATTTATAAATGCAGATATGAATCAACAGTACAGAATAGCACAACAGAGCGTGTGTGTTTGTGTGTGTGTGTGTGTGTGAGTAAATGAGAGCGTGAAATGTTGGAAGTATGTATTTTTTTAATCACCGGATGATGTACAAAATTAAATAGTGAAATCTACGACATACAAGCAAAATTGTGTGTTGGTTTTTTTATTTAATCGATTGAAAATATTTGGTGGATGACAATGTTTTGCACAAGGCACAATTAGAATACATCATGTCCAGTTTATTTTAACGCAACTCAACTAGCAACACTCCCATCTGCTGGTCATAGTATGTAACTGCAGACTGAAATTAGCCTTAATTGTGTTTGAGACAAAAAACGAATAAAGTCGCATTAATTCTGTCTTGACTTGCATCGACAGAACTGATATATGATTATAATGAAGGAGGATGGAAATATCAAGGACAGTGCACCATTCTTGGCTACAAATGTAATAAATCTACAATCTATTTTATAGTGTCCTACGCCAAAAAACATGGTCACGAACCTGTAGACAATCACAACTTTGTGATATTGTTAATTAAAACTCGAGCTTTAAGGCTTGTAATAAATCTTTCGCGTTTTTAAAGTAATTCAAGACTCAAAGTCAAACCAAGAGTCAACTGCTGCCTTGAATACACGTGCAAGTGCACTATGCCAACGCCAGAGGGCGCACTTAAATTAGACATGCAGTTTGATTTAGCGGTGTGTCATGCAGACAGGGAAAAATGTAACGCAAAGTCAAATCAGATTTAAAAAAAGTAGCCTTACCTTTTGAGCATTGATAAGCACAGAGCAAATAAAAGCGTTAGCATTTCTTTCCAGCCTCCACATAAATGGAAACTGACCCAAATACCAGTGAAAAACCTCCTCTCCTGGTTATGAGAAGAAATTCAGATCTCACACTCAATCTGTCAGTGGAAAGAAACGTTTTGCACCAGCGAAAACTTCCAACAAACTATCCAAACTTTTTAAAAATATTAAGTTTACATTACTGTAAAACCACATTTATTCAAGCAGTTTCTGCACAAACCAGGGTAAAGATAGTACTAAATGTGCAATCAGTAGACAGATGTTTGTTTTCCCCGATGTAATCAAGTGTAGCAGCTGCTTGCACAAGAAAATCTGAAAATTACTTTTTAAATTCATCCAGTTTCTAATGTTAGGAGAGTAATGAGAAGAAGAAAAACCAAAAACAACCCAGCACACAGCACTGTAGCTAAAGCGAATTAGCACAATAATAAACACGGTTCAGAATCACCCACAATCAGCCAAATAACAGCCAATTAAAGCAGAGCACCGGTTGACCTCTGACATCACAGAAATGTGGTCGCGACAAAAAGTAAAAACAATTCCTGTGGTTGGTAGATCAGAATAAACTCATTAATTAGCAGGAAGGAACTCATGAAAGGGGTTCTGCAGCAAATTTAAAATGAATTCTTCCTGGTTTGGTGATCGTGCGTATCTGTGCATCATATACACAAATCCAATATTACCCGTCAACATAAATCAAGTTTAAAAAAAAAAAGTGGTCTGAAATCTTTCAGAGAATGAATTATATAACATAGAATAAATACAGAACAACCATTTTCTGTTTGTTTGAGGTTCCTCTGCACAAAACGTGGCGAAAAGCTGAACGTACCAAATAAGCTGCGCAGATGCTGCGAACGAGACTAAAAGAGAAACGCCGACAAACTTGTAAATATTTGCGTTTGGCTCGTTCTCGCCACAGATGCAGACCTTGTGTGAAGGTGCCAGAGCAGCTCCGAATGTCTCTGCAGGTGCATCCATGCCGTCATCCGCGGCCTGGTCACCTTTTTTTAATGCCTTTAATTATAAAATGTCTCTCTTAAAACCGTTTCTGCTGATCCAGATATTAGCACGGTCGCCACAGCACGGTTTCATTACTGGATCATCCTCTTAAATTGTGCTTTGGTGGATGTGTTATCGACGCCACGGCAGATTCCCAACTCCCTTATTTGACCTTGAGAGGCGGAAGCACCGCTGTGGCCGCCATATCTGGGCCGTATATTCCCCTAAACAATGAATAAAAGAGCCTCTCTGTTGTCCTCATTGCGAGTGGGTCCTTGTTCCTTGAAGGTCTGACGGATGAGCCTCTGCATAGAAAGCAGGGCGCCGTTTCTGGGCTCCACAGCAGGATGTTGGACGTGGCTGTGAAAAACTTTATCCCCAGGTCCATTTCTCCCCTGTCAACACAGATGAGCATTTCAGCTGAGCCGCAGCAGAGGAGCCTCCCTCAGCAGCGTCTCCGCCGCCGCTTTTCGCTCCTCATCAAGTCTCTCCCTACATTTCTGTCCCCCTCCTGCCCTCCTCACCCATCGGGGCGCCAGGCGCTTCGCGGGAAGGGGAGTTGTTAATTAAGTCGCTAACTTTCCAGCCTCCGAGCGCCACAGTCGACGTTTAAAAGGAAGCGCCGTCAAGGGCCTCCAGCAAAGTGATGATTGCTGTTTGTTCTCCTCCGACGCAGCTCCTGGTCTCAATGACAGCGGGTGATTCATGGAAGGTTTCTCCAGATAAGAATGATAGACGCCAAAAGAAGTTTATGCAACAAACATTTGTTATCCATCATGGTGACTGAGCGGGCCGATACGCTGCCAGTCGCATTTTAAGCGGCCGCCTTGCCCAGAGAGGAACGCGGGGAAGCAGAGCTTTAGGAAGCCCCTTATCTCCACGACGGGAATCCATTATAGACAATGACCACCGGAGTGATTATTGTCTTTGGTCTCGCTGTCATCGATCAGGGAGCAGAGGATATTAAAGTGAAGAGCGCGCCAAGTGGGCGCTCCTCTGCCAACATTTGTAGGATATTAAGGCTACAGAACCACACATATGTCTGTGATATACGCAGTTATGCCGTTTTATCTCTTAGAAACACGTATTGTTAAAGGAAAAATACTCCCTGGCTGAGCGAGAGATTACCAATCGCACAGCTGTTTTATACACTTTGGCAGCTCAGGACTATTTTAATGATGGAGACCAGAGACATGTGGCCACTTTTAATTAAATGTTGCCATTAAAAAGCCTGCAGACGCTCGTTGGCAGCGAACATCTCACGACCTCCGCTGGAGTTGACCTCCTGGGAATGAGGTCGGACCTAGCTCAGTTGTCCTCCGCAGAATTTGGGACACAGCCGGGCTGAAATTACAAACGTTAGCTGTGTTTTGACGGCTAAGAGTGGGAAAATCAGTTTGGGGTGGAAGGATTCGCACCGGATTAGAGCGGAGACGGCAACAGCGGCGCTGAGCTGGGATGAAGCCGTGGCGCCATTGTGATTGTTTTGAAAAGCGTTTCTTTTTATTAAGACACATTTCCAAAGCCAATACTTAACGAGCCATGACAAACACGGACTCAAAGGCTAATTATTTGGCTGGAACGCCCGACGACAGCGTCCGCTCGATGAAAGTTAGGAAGCAGATGTTTTTCCCTCCCGTCCCCTGTTGCCCGTGTGGTCGTGCCTCTGTCCAACATGGTCCGGTGGATCCAGAGCTGCATCAGCTCTTCTCTTCGGGCTCCAGCCAAGCTTTCTTTTTCTCTCCTCTTTTCTAGGTTTTACCAGCAGGGATGACGCAGAATCCTAATGAGGGCGCATCAGCGTCTGGGTGGACGCTCGTCTTGCTCGCCATGACAGTCCTTGTCCAGCTGTGTTGTCAATATTGCGAATTTAACACAAAATGATGATGTCATTAAAGGAATTCTTTGGCGCCAAAACCTCCCGACTTCAACCAGCGTGTCAGAGAGAGGTTAGAATTCAAACCCTTTGAGTAGTTGCAGTCAGGCTCCTCTCGCCCTAAATTCAAACATCTGGCCTGTCTCGGAGAAATCCAGCTGGATTCCATCCCAGCTGCAGTGGATGTAGACAAGGAATCTGAAATACAGGCGTTCAGGAAGGGAGCGCTTTCTTGCAGGAAGCTGAGGGCGGCTGTTGAAACGCATCGGGATGCGGGCCACCGAGCAATAAAACTGCCATCGTTACCACTGATGAAGAGATAAAGAGATTTTCCTCGCCCGGATGAGGCGATTGCATCCAAGCGGGAGCAGCAAATGTATATGATGACAAATTTAAACATTTCCCATTTGAAAAACTGGCAGCAGGATGTGATGCAGAGGGGCAGCAGCAGGCAAACATCTGATTTTACGAAGCAAATCTGGAAAATGGTGCAAAATAATTGTTCCCGCGGCATCCATACATCCACATGTCCCTCGTCCTACTAATCCTGCCTGTGTCTGAGATGGCTCCAGATGTTTAATTGCACACACCCTCAGGTCTAAAGCTTGGATTCTGCTGTCCGAAAATGTGAAAATCGCACCTCTGTGTGGGTTTATAAGGCAACATATAGCCAAACTTGTCATGAAACCTTATCACTCCCAAACCGGCTCCATATAGACACCATCTGAATTCACTGGCACAACTGATCCTCCCCTCTGGGTTTGTTTTTCTTCTCTTCCGACCGAACCGCGCGCAAGTACACAACACGTCGCCTCTCGGGAAGTCTAAGATATTGGAGATAAAGAGATGAGACGTGGCTGTCAAGCCATGAAATAAAAAATCTATTTTCAGCAGACAGGCGGTGTACATTGCTGACGTCAGTCGGCGGCGACCCCGATATCACCCTCCTCCGTAACACACACACCGTAAACAGGCTGTACGCAGGCTGCACGAGATGAGCGCAAAGTATGCCTGCGTGCTTCCCATTTCTTCCCATCCACGACGAGAATGAGGAATTTTCTTAACTACAGCTCTAGAAATAGTGTCACGATGTTCCAAACATCTCTAACTAAAGGGCCTTCTCAGTGACCTCCACGCATCAAAGTGCGGGGGCTCGTTCTGTCTCCTGAACGCCCACATTTGGAGCATCTTTGTAATTATGCATGACGGTGACGCCTGTGCGGATGCTAACAGGGACATTACAGGCCGGATCCCAGTAGCCCGAAGGCTGTTATGCACCTCTGCGGTCCAAATGAGACCAACCTCCCCTGGGGCCATTATTTTAAGCTAGTGATCTGTTAGCATCCCAGGTCAAACTACCAGCAGAGGGCCTCATGGCAGGAATGAAAAGCTAAAGCTACCGATTATTCCTCTTTCCGTGGATAAGTGATGGTGTGTGTCAGCTGGTTTGCGTTGAAATTTTGGATTTCCTGCCTGGATGAGGGTTGGGTGGCTTCGCCGTGAAACCCAGAAACCAGATGCTGAAATAACAGTACAGGTAAGCGGCACGAACGGTGACATAACCGACTTCAAATGTCATAATCATTCAGACGCTGCACCTCTGTGATGTAGATCTGAGAGGCTCTGCTGTCAGTCCTGTTATTCAGAGAAACCTTGCAGACAACACCACCTTTAAATTAAGATGATTTGTGCCTCACAAGCTTTGAGGTGAAATGGGACTAGCCTCTTGGCTGCTCCCTCTCTTTCCTCCCAGACAGATCAGGGATTCATTACCGGGTGTATCCTGGATGAGCCGTGTGGAAACTGGCGAAAGACTGTGGCAGCCAAACACGGAACCTTCCAGCCTCTTCAGGAAACCAACGAACTCCAGATCCTGTAATTAGCCGGCAGCGTCCACCTTCGCCCGCCACCATTCACAAGCTCTGTATTAAAAGCCTTCCATTAAAGAAAGACAAAAGCCAAAGAAGCGGGATGTTCAGTGACACAGACCTCATGTTTATGAAATATTGGAAGTCGTAATTAGCATCCAGGCGGACAGGAATTCCTGTTTTTAAACTGTTTATAGTCAAAGCAGTTTTGTTATGACTATAACTTGGCCAGAGATTAGAGAAAAGAGTAGAAATTAGATGTTGCAAATTGTGTTTTTTTTTCTTTTGCTTCGCATGTCTGGAATCTCCAACAAAGCTGCATTTAAATTCATGAAAACAATGGCTTAAAAAGAGTGAACAGGCTGCACTCCATCTTGTCTTGAATGGTAAAATATGGATTTGATCCGGACTGCGTCAGCGTCTGTAACAAAGACAGGAGAGGAGGAAGAGCTGCAGCGGCGGCAGTCGGCCGTGACGTGATGAAGAGCGACGCGCGAGGCATCGATCCATCACTGTGTTGGAACATGCCCGTAAGTTTTTCCGGGCAGATCTGAGACTGTGAATTATGGGGTCCCAACAGGTCTGGGCTGCGTGAGGCGGGACGCTGCAACAACTTACTTATTAAAGTCATTAAAGGATGCAAACAAAAGGTCCAACACTTACTTTGGCTGTTTTTATCAATAAGATTCACACATGATGTGTAAAAACCCTGAAATGCTGTTATAAAATGTTTGTATGGGGGAAAATTATAAGTATTTTCTCAAAATATTTGACTTGATGTTGTCTTAAATTCCTCAAATCCAGACCCCAAATGCTTCATTTCATACTGTTTTTCCTCATTGGAATCCCATTTTCCCACAGATCCAATAGAAAAGCTTTGATGCGGCGTGTCGAATCTCATTAATTAACAATTAAAATAATAAAATCAATTAACAAGGAGAAAATTGTGAATGTAGAAGTCAGCATGTTGTTAACCATGACTCGTTTTCCCCTGTTTGTGTTTGACAAGCGACGGTTAAATCAGTCTGTGTCAAGCGCGGTGGGAGGAGATGTTGATGAAAGAAGATCCTGAATGAGTCCATTTCCCAGAGAGCTTTCAGTCCATCTGCCCACAATAGTAAAATCCTCCGGTCTGTTGTGTCAGCGCCCTGGACGCGTCCAGCTCTAAACAAAACAGAGCATCTGAAATAGATGACTGTCCCGTCTGCCTGCCTGCTTTCCTTCCTTCCTTGCTTCCTTCTTTCTCCCTCGCTCTTTATTTTCACTCTGCCTCGCTGCATTTTTCCCGGGCTGAGGCGCCCATGGACCCTCTGGCTCCTCTGCCTCTGCTTTCGTCAGTGTCTTGGAGCACTCTGAGGACTTTGTGAACTCTCTGTGTGGGAAGGCGAGAGGAAGGGGAGTAGTTGATGGGACGCAGCCCCGCAGCAGCAGCAGGCTCCTCTGGAGACGCCGTCGGGACTCTCAGCTGGAGATAACCCCCCCCTTCCCCGGGGTCATGACAACACAGCAGCGCAGCTTCCTAATCCGCCTGGCACTGCTGGGACTCCTCGTGGGGCTTGCAGAGCTGAATGCCGGTGAGGATGAGGATTATTACATGCAGGAGCTGTTGACAAGAGATCTGTATAACCAGGTGCAAATCCAGGAGACGCCTGTGGCCTCGATTCCCGCCAAGAAAGCACCCAAGGAAAAAAACCAAGGTACAAAAAGACTTTTTAAAAAGTTCTATTCTGTCATCTATCAATGCATCTTGAGCCAGCAATATTAAGAAATATGATGATGGAATGTGCCACCACTTAATCCGGGATTATTTGTTGGCTTTTTTGAGTTCTACAGTTTGGGTTTTTTTGGTGAATGTGTGTGAATTAAGAAAGAAAGAAAGAAAAACAGCCCTAATTTGAAATGATTTGGAAATATTGCTTAAAGAATTCAGTGTCCGTACGGCCTGTGCGTGTTTACTGGGTTGAGTTTAAATTGTGAATCCTTTGCACAAAAGAGAACCACACATCTGTAAAAGCCCGCAGGCGCGTTTGGGTTTGAGGGACGCTAACGTACTGAGGGGGCTGGTTTTGGTTTGTAATGTAGAGCAGCTGAGTTGACAGTGATGTCATCTTTCTGGCATCCGGAGTCGTGCACCTCTGCAGAGATACCTGTTGCAGGTGGGAGAGCAGGCAGGCGAGGCGTTGTGTGACGTGTAGAGCAGCAAACTGGGTGCAGAATGGACTCTGACCTCTGTCCCGGTTCACCGAAAAAGAGCTTTTTTGATATTTCGTGCATTGCTGGGCAGCAATGCTGCGCAGAAAATGGCAAAAAAGGAGGCTGAAATATCAAATATTTGAGCCTCACATGTTGGAGTAAACAATTTCTGGCTGTAAAGTTTGTCTCAACTTTCAAAAGTGTTTCAAAGCGACGTTTTTTTGCATTTCCTTCTTTTGCTCTGAACTAGAAGTTAGTCACTCCAAAGTAAAACCACAACAAGACGTCTGCGTCTCCGTGTGAAAAGTGATGCACTCTCTGTCCAAACACAGATATTCTGACCGCGAACACAACTAAAGACCTTTGGCACGCGATGTTTACGGCACAATTACTATTTAAAACACCCTGATGGGACCAATATACTGCAAATCTGGGAGGCTTCTCTCACAAGCTGGACCACATATGCAGTTCAGAGCACCGTGGTGGATTTAACGCGATCAGGATAAAGAGTTTCAGATGTGAGAAGGATTGTTGTGATGTGGGGGCCTGACCGGACACTCCAGAATCAAATGAAATCTTCACTGTCATGTGACTCCCCCGCCCACCACATCGGCGCCCTTGCTGAGCACCTAGGTCAACGATGCCAAACCATAAACGCATCAAAGGTACCGAAGAAATAAAAATGGAAAGTGACAAAACAGGAGTTGTGGAAGAAAGATTTCATACAGTTGCAGGAGGAATTCCAGCGAATTCAGCCAAGGTTTTATTCTTGTGTCAACAGTGTCGTTTTTTCCTCCTCCCAGCGTTTCAGGCCTCGTCGGGCCTGCTCCTGTCTTAACGTCACTCTCGTCCTCAGTGAAAACGTCCGGCAAAAAGGCCGAGAAGAACAAGAAGACCGCCGGGACGACCCCGAACAGCATCTCAGACGGAGAAGGCCAGTACAGGCCTGTGGCAGAAGGTGAGCGTGCAGCAAAGTTGACTGAACTGTCTGCTGATGAATTATGTGATATAGATCTATCCCCACCTCCCGACGGAACATCTGGCCTCACGAGTGGAGCGCCGCCATTGTAGCAACGATAGCCTCCGTTCCTGCGCAGCCATTGTGTTTGGTTTCCATGGATCGCGGCGTATTTGCGGAACGGGAGCCGCGGCGCCGTGGCGGCCTTCCTGTCATGTTGATGACAGATTAAACTTAAGAGGCTTTAAACACGCAGATGTTGCCTTTAATAGACTTATTCACGCTGTCGGGCCGCTGCAACAGTGTTGAAAGACGCGACGGATCCGTTGTGTTTGGTTGAGGCGGCTGAGAGGATCAGAGCAGGAGGCTGCCATTTCTTTTTCATATGGTGCTTGGGAATGGGAGCAGAAAGTTGGACTTTTCCTGTGATGGAAAGTGGGAGCTCCAAGCAGAGGCACCTGGCAGCCACACAGTCCAAATCTGGAAGGCTCCAGCTCCCCAAATCATCTTTTAACAGTTTAAATCATGAATCACGCCAGTCTGTTTTCCAAATGTAACCCAGGGATGCTGGTAGCAGCTGATTTTTCATGCCTGCCTCGACTGGTTTTACTGTAAAAGAGGGAATTTTTTTCATATCAAGAGCAACTTTCTCCCATATTTTTTACTAATCTATCGCCTGGAACAGAGGTGAAACACGAGTGTTTGCCACATTCACATACCTGAACAACTGGGAATCCATTGAAACAATCAGAGTTTGATTCGACAGATGTTTTAACAGCCCATTCATTGTTCCGCCGTCCCTGCTCGGTTATTGCTGTTTCTGACCCGCACGCTCGAGCCACGGCTCGGTTTGGCGTGGATGAGATGAAAGAAAGCAGTGATTGTATCCCAACGTGCATCAGGATAGAGTGATCTAGGTCAACAGCAAAAGCAACTTTACGCAGCATCAATTACTCACAATCTGTCCGTTTACACGTGCACAGTCACCGTGGGGACAGAAATCTCTGAGGAATAAACTTACATTTCCATCCTAAACATAATGTGCCATTACAAGAGACATGACCGTACTCCTGGAGCGGGTACACGTCCTAGTTTGAGTTATTGTAATGGTGAACATGGGCTTTTTCACCCATTCCATTGTGCATCGCTGCCATTTAATAAAGGGACTAATAAAGGGAATATTTTTGTGATAGCAGAGTAAGTTTGGAGCTCTGGCAAGATGGTGACCAGGACAGCATGAAATGAGGTCTTGACTGTCTCTTTTATCATCATATCACAGAACCAGATGCTGTCTTCCTGTGTGGCTCCTCTTTCAAAGGGCTGCATGCAGATGGGGAAAGCGGTTCAGGGCTTTGCAGCACGGCAGGCACCCATCTATTTTCCCTCCCTTCCAACCTTGAACTTTTGGGCCACCTCTAGGGCGAGGTTGTCCCTAATATGTTGTTATTGTGTCAGTCAGCAGGCCTGCGGACTTATCATACGCGTCGGATTCCGTGCTTTTAAATGCAGGGTCACGAGTGGGAACTCTTGGAGTTATTGTGAAAGCTGAGTTGCCTCCAGCTTTCTTTTATGCTTCAGTTTTATAGCAGAAACTTGGGCTCAAGTTAATTAGCTTTGCACAAAATGTACCTTTTTCCGTGCACGTGTAGACTTTGGATCCGCGTCTTTGTTTCCAACATCTATGAAAGCTTGAGATTGATAGCCGGAGAGTGTCCATGACAACATTTAAGATAGAAAAACAGATCGGCACAAACATAACTGTGTATCCAGGCTTCCAAAATCATCAAATCCTTTTGACAGTGCCACCCGTGGGTGTTTCGATCATATTTTCAAAGCAGTTTGGATCATTGCCGTGTCCAACGCGTGCCTAATCCAGACATTCCACAGCTGACGATGTCTCCAACCACCCGGATCCGACCGCAGTAACTCTCAGCACAGGTGATGTTGTGCATATCGGCTTTATGTGGATGGAGAGCGTCCACTAACGTTTTTAACATCTCCCAGCCTGAGGAGCAGCCAGAGGGCCTTGAACATGGCTGCCAGAGCTTTGCTGTGCCAGCAAGTGGGTGTTCCTGGATGGAACGCTGAAACATTTCATGTTCCTGTTGATGACGGCTGATTTCTATCATTATCCCGCTGCTTTGGCAGAGCTAGAAGACCTTAACACCTGAGATTTTTCTCCTACTTTTTGGAGACGCCAGTCGAGGAAGCCCTGAAAATACAAGGAGAGCCGGCTCACATCCTCAGTTGTTGACTCTTCTTCGGCTCCTCTTCACCTCATATCTTCCCGCGACCACAGGGGAGATACCTTTGGTGTTTGGTTAACTAATATCTTCTTATTTTGCAAAACTTTTTTTTCCCATCATCCTGAAGTGATCTGATTTCCCAGCGGCAGCCGCACGTGCTGAGTAACGCAGTGATCAGAAAGCACAACGTGCCTGCAGGAGGACATCGAGGTCAGGTGTTGCGTAACAGCAGAGGGCTAAAGAAGCTCCTTATATGATGGGGAAACTCTCTTCAGTGTGTGGCTAAAACAAAGAAAAACATGGGACAAAATGTAACTACAAATGTTCACATTCGCCTGTTATTGCAATCATCCACTATTTAGTCATGTAGAGGAGAATTTGATGGCTATTTTCAGTGTTTTACTAAAAAATTTACAGCATAAAGGTCATTAATAGAACACTTGCAGCACATTAAACATATTTTGGCTTAAGATGTCAGATTTTCCTCATTATGATACAAAGAAGCACTAAAAGAAAAGCTAACATTAGCTCCAATCCTTGCTCATTGCTCTTCTTGGATGGACCAAATTAGCAGCGAGATCCTAATAATAGGTCTTACCAGGCACAGACAAGTACAGATGATGTGTTATTTTCTTCACACTTTCCCTTTCTGTGCAAATCTGCCTGTTATTGTTAAATCTGGCTCTTAAGGAATGTGGGCGTTAAAAAAAACCTGCAGCGCGTCTAGTGCCATGCACTACACTCTCATCACAGGCCAATTTATCATTCTCGTCACCTAGAATGTCCTCCCATGGGATTGGAAACGATGAAGATTGATGATTTTCAGCTTCACGCTTCAACTACGAAGCGCTACGGCCTTGGAGCACACAGAGGTCGCCTAAACATCCAGGTAAGAGAGGAGCATGAAGCTTGCCGGATTTTCGTCTTGTTGAATAAATGCAGCATGTAATAACAATCCATCGTGGCAGGGGGCGCTATTTCTACCGTAATAATTTCACCGTTTATCCTAGTCTTTAAATAAATAATGTTATTTTGTCCCTTAATCTAATAATTAAAGCCTTAATTAGCTCCTTTTTTGCTGCTACCTTCCCAGAACAGATGTTTTGGATGGCGTTAAAGGTCATTTATCAGCAGCTTTTCCAGTTAAGCTGCTTTAAAACTGGAAAAATCCTCATTTCCTTCTTTAGTAGTGATGGATCTTGGTTATTATTGCACAAAATAGATTACAGAAGGTTGGAAGATATTCTAGTAAGAATGTCTTTAATACAATATAGGCCGTGTGTAAGATCTGGCAACGGTTTGTTTTCAAGAGTGTCAACAAAATACTGCAAAAATGATCGATCGTAGCCGAGCAGTAATGCTAACAAAGACTTAAGTACGTTCCTTCAGCATTCCTGCACCTGTAGAGGGGAACTGTGTCAACGTTTATAGACTCATCTTAAGCCTTAGTGAACAATAACTGTTTCTGTTTCAGCGTAGTTTAATAACCGCGCAGTAACGTTTCTGCCGCTCCACCAAACCCAACAAGGAGACTGAAGGAAAGTGACTCCCTGTTAGGTCAAGTTGGGAATCGGAATCTGACAGTGACCTTTATTGTCTTTTTTTTTTAGGTTCTGTGATTGTTCAAGTAGCCAGGAATGCTGCATGTGGCTCTTGAATGGCACACTATTTATTGTCATTAATAAAAGCACCCACAGTATCTTGTCTTCCAATGAGCAGCCTGATTAAATCTCAAACAGATGGATTTTTTTTGCAGCAGCAACAGTCGACCTCAAAAAAATTTCCAGGAAAAGGCTGAACGGCTGCTTTTCATAAGTTGAACTGGTAATGTTGCTGTAGCTATGTTGCCAGTGTGCAAACAGCCCATTTCACCACTGTGTCCTATTTTGCCAATCCTTCCCACTGTAAAAAGTCAATTTTTTCTTACTGTGTCCCACTGTAAGAAGTAGCTAATTAATTTTGATCTCTCTAAATGTGTAAAAAAGGCTACCATAAATGTACGGTAGATTTTAAGCGATAACATGTCAGATGTGTGGGCTGTTCCACATGGACTTCTGGAATAGGAATCTGATCTTGGCCCACAGGCTGGCCTCTATGAAGATGACCTCTATGATGGGGCCTGGTGTGCCGGGAGAGATGACCCACTGCAGTGGTTTGAGGTGGATGCCAGGAGGCTGACAAAGTTTACTGGGGTCATCACACAAGGCAGGAGCTCCCTCTGGTCGTGAGTAGAGCCTCTGCAGACACGCACGCAGAGATTGTGGCGGCTGGGGATTTTCTTCTGCGTGCTGATGTGAACCGATAAAGACGAAGGATTTGGGCTCCAGCGTCCAGAGTGACCTCCCGCTGAGCTCTTTGCAATGCTAGAAATAATCAAAAGAAGAGGCAACTAATTCAATATCTGCTGTTGGTTAAAATAAAATTAGCAAAGAATAGGGAGAATATGAAAAATAGATTGAATAATACCCATAATGTCACAATGGACAGGCCAGAAAATGACCTATAAATCCAATTAGGACTAATAAATATCAAATCTTTGCCTTTATCTAATCTTTATTCCATGTTTCAATCAGATATTCAATTAAATTAACATTGGATACTTGTGTCCAAGATAATGGGGCAGAAAACATTTAATTTGAAACGTGTTTGAGAGGTGTAGAAAATCAAATGTTTATTTTTGTGCGTGCAATAACTTTAGAATAAGAGCTGCTGTGTTTTTGTTCACTCGGGAGTTAAGTAAGACGTTTCTTACTTTAATAAGTCTTTTTCCCATCTCTTATTTGCTGGATTAAGGGTTTATGAATCCGACTGATCGGACGGTGGCCTCATTCTTTCATCTCTCCTCAAAGGTCACTAGATTTTAAAAATAACCGCGGAGAGCTAAGCCTGGCTTCGCCATTAACTCTTCAGGCTCCTTTTAATCAGTTCACAATGTAAAAATCCAATTTTATGCCTGTTTTGATCAATATACCACACTTTATAGCCCCTATCCAGCCCAGAAGAGCATGGAGGTGATTACTGAGTTGAAAAAAAGTCTAAATATTCCACTGACAACGATGCCCAGTCGGAGCATTATGATATTAACAATTCTCTAGCAAAAAAGCATTGTCTCCCCTAAAGTGTAACCTTTATACTTCCTAACTGTCAAGGGTAAATACTTCCTGCTTTTTATTACTATATCAGACTTTGTTTAGATTTTTTTTCTAGACATCCAGAACACTCCGAGAACACCAAAGCAGCCGGTTGCCTGGGAAAGAATATCTGCACAATTAGCTTAGTGGGGCGTGTAACTGTCTGCAGAGCCTGATCGCTGGCTTCTGTCTGTAACAGCATTTTAATTAACAGAACTGGGAATTCTCTCCACGCCGGACCAGCACGGCGCTGCACTGATGTCTTCATCCAGACACATGGAAATCACTGCTACCCTACATACTGCACGTACTGGTGCAACGGGACACGCAGCCATCGCTTGGTTCCCAAAATATTACCAGCGGGAGCATAGAATAGACTCGGGAGCCCCGATTTTGGGTTTTCTGTTGTCAGACATTTTAGTTTATCAGTAGCTGCTTCAAAAGACGACCCTGTGGGAAGAATCTTTCATCAACTAGAGCTTAAATCTCCGACTTCATCCCAAATGCCAGCTAAAATGTCAGGAAGGGGAGGGGCGTATTGACTTACTTGGCACCAGGGTTTGGTCGTACGGTGATTGAATTTAACTTTTATTGTTGCACAGAAGTGCTGCAAGATGCATTTACTTGTCAAAATTGGACGGTTATTCAGACTTTCTGCTGAGCTAGGCTAACTGCTAAAGCTAGTTGTATTTAAAAAGGCATAAATCCTGATTAAAAAGCACCAAAGTACAGGAAAGAAATCAGAGAATCGGGACGTTTAGCAAGCAAGCTTCAGGTGACGCATGAAATGCTCCTTTTTTCTCTCACATAAGCTGATCAGCCGCTTCGCCACAATCTAGTCAGAGCCTCATTTGCATTCAATTAGGCCTGAGTGAGGATTTCCTTTCATCCCCCATTTGCCTCCGTCTCTGATGTGGTTTGCAGGAGCGACTGGGTGACCTCGTACAAGGTCATGGTGAGCAACGACAGTCACACCTGGGTGACCATAAGGAACGGCTCAGAGGACGTGGTGAGGAAACAGTCTGCATTCAAGCCACAATCTCCTGACGCACGGCTGTTAATAAATCAATCACCAGCTCACGCTTTGCTCAGTTGTCTGTAATCTTTCTTTTTACGGAATGACTGCAACCAGATGGAAACACAAATTCCTTCTCGGGACTTATTACTGGAGACAATTCGCACATCTGGTTTTTTTTTTTACCTTCTTCTCGAGCGTAATGAGCCGAGCGGCAACAGTAAATACCAATGATTCGCGGGAGGCCCCATTCTCATAGTTGCGCCTCTTTTGTGCTGGAGCACCTAAAGTAATTGAGCAGACAGAAGCCTCCTAACAAAGAGGTGCAGCAGCAGCAGATCAGGGGTGCAGTCAGCAAGAGAACATCATTGTTAATGATCCTTCTATCGATGCACGTGCGGATCATTTCAATACCTCCCTTCTTTCATGAATATCATGTTCTGGTTGCTGCCTTCGGGGGTTTTACATCCCCTCTAATGAAGTTTTGGTGTAACTGTACTCTCGGCTGGAGGGTGATGTCATCCATCTGGGATCTAACACCCCTCCAGTAATTTAGTCAACACGGCTTTCCCTCTCACCCCCACGCCCACCTTTTATCCGCCAAGCTGCACAGTTATTTGTTTAGCTATAATCCACTGGCACAGATGGGCACCGAAGTCCACCAACAGGTGTGTGAATTCAAAACTGCAGCCCTGAGCTTTAGATTGACATTTATAGCTAGTATAGCTAGCTTTATAGTTAGTTGCTGCGATATTCCCAGAATCTCCTGTCACCATCTTGGTGGAATGTGCTCGCCTCAGTAGATCTTCAGGGGCAACCAGGAGAAGGAAATTCCGGTGCGGAACATCCTCCCGACGCCGATGGTTGCCCGGTACATTCGCGTCAGCCCTCAGTCTTGGTTTAGCAGTGGCAACATCTGCATGAGGGTGGAGATCCTGGGCTGCCCTTTACCAGGTGAGGGATCTGCTGGGACAAATTCTGTCTGGCCAGGCTTGAACAGTTTTTATCTTCTAGGTTCACGCTTCTAGATCATCCGTCTGTCTGAAAAGCGAGACTGTTTTGCCTGATTAATGTAATTGTCCAGCACTGTGAATACAATGTGGTAAAAGGGTCGGATCAAAGGCAGTTCTGGACGTGGAGACAAAGAATCTGTTTGATTTTAAATGCAGGTGTCTAATGTAGCTGCGTCTCATTACAGAAGACGAACCTTTCCTTCACTTTGGTCACCATGACATCACCATTATATCACAATGACCCTGATTTCCTTTGTTTTGTGCCCAATAGATCCAAATAATTATTATCGCAGACGCAATGAAGTTATAACAACCGACAAGTTGGACTTCAAACACCACAGCTACAAAGACATGAGGCAGGTGAGTTACAGTCCGTCCTGACCCGGTACGACCGGAGTGGCGGCGTGCTAATGCAGAATAAACGCCAAAGACGAAGCCGTGTCCTTTGCAAGAGCAAAGTCTGCGAGTGTAAAGAGCACCGAGCAGCGCCAGCCGCATGAAAATGCGTAAAGCATCTCCTGGGTCGTGCCATTACTTATTCATATAGTTGTCATGAACAAAAGTCTTGGTGTTCTGAGAAGGAAGGCATCTGTATTTGTCACCGCTGTGACTGAGCAGACATGAAGGCACTGGCGCCGTGAATCAGAATTTCTACGGCCTGCTTCTCCTGGCCATAGTATTAAATACAGGTGTCTATAGCAAGTGTACAGTTATACGTTTGTAGCCAGACAGCCCGAGATGCTATCGACCCAATTTAAACTTCTTCTTTTCCTTGAAGCTAACGTGCCCCAGGTATGGTTTCCAGTATAGGTTGGTTTTTTTTTAAGCTCAGGGAGCCCTGTTTTCACCTTTGACCGGTTTAAAGAGCACCGCGATTGATCCGTAGAGTGGAAATGGCTGAGGATGGAAATAGATAAAAACATTGCTCTCAGGATTCTCCGTAAAGTTTATATCCTATCTAGACAAGTCAAGATGATTCTTTCAGCAAAGCCAAATTTAATCCTAAACGTTTTGCTGGTGTTTAAGAGCTCCTAAGTCGATCTTTTGGCTAAACTTTTATTGTTCAATCTGCATACTGACTGAAGCATCTTAAGCTAGCTTCTTATCTGATGCTAAAATGATGAAGTGAGGATGAGTAATCATATTGTGTCTCAGACTGTGTCTCTGAATAAAATCAGGCGCTTGTTTAATGATTTTTCTTTTTAAACGCAGCCATGATCTTGTTGTAGACTAAAGTTAATTAAAACCCCATCTCTCCTCTTCCTTTAGGACATCAATTTACCTCATTTTTTGAACAGCTCATTGGCTGTATTCCTGCCTCTTTGTGGTGGCCGCGTTGGACAAGCTGTGGTTGTTTCTAATTTTATCAGCTCGTTTACAAGCCTGTCCTCATAATTACCTTGATTGGTTTTCACACGTCCACCTCCACAGCCGCCACATTGGCCCAAGTGTTAATAAGTCTACTAAACAGCACCAGCACTTTCTCACAATAGCATGCGGTTCACACTGCTTGCGCTTCGATAGCCAGAGCTTATGTAATACTCAATATTACAATATAGACATATAAAGGTCTTCTAGAAGCGCACATATTCATCCACAAGCACCTATCAAGTGACAATTGAAATTTACATTTTCAACATCAGCATTTCCCAATTTAAACAAACCCTGGGCCAAATAAAGTCCCGCAGTCTACCCGCATCAAAGTGGACGACCTCGGCACAAGGCAAGGGCGCTAGCTAGCTTGCTAGCTCTTGCACTACCACATCGTTACCACACTGTGGGTTAGATGCTAATGATCCTTTTCTGATGATCCAAGGAGCAAACAGTTGTGGGATTTGATGACCTCAAATGAGAGTCATCAACTTTTAATTTAAAAACCTCTTTTAGGGGGTGTAAAAGGACCTATTTGCCCCAGCAGGATACTTCCAGGTATACAATGTTATGCCTACCCATATTATCAGGTAATGATGCTTTATTTTATATTCCACAGCTTATGAAGGTGGTTAATGAAATGTGCCCCAACATCACTCGGATTTATAATATTGGAAAGAGTTACAACGGCCTCAAATTGTATGCAATAGAGATTTCTGATAATCCAGGAGAGCATGAAGCTGGTGAGTAAAGTAACAGAAAGTGATTGTTCAGTTTAATGCGCAAGGAGCAGCAGCAATTATCTGCTTTTCCTTTTCCTCCTTCACCTGTCAACCAGGTGAACCCGAGTTTCGCTACACAGCGGGTTCCCACGGCAACGAAGTGCTGGGGCGAGAGCTGCTCCTCCTCCTGATGCAGTTCATGTGCATGGAGTATCTATCCGGCAACCCGCGGATACGTCACCTGGTGGAGGAGACCAGAATCCATCTTCTGCCATCTGTCAACCCCGACGGGTACGAGAAAGCCTTTGAAGCGGTAAGTCTGCGTGGTAGCCATAAGTGGCCCATGCTATATCACACGTTGTGTCCAGATCCATTGGGGTGATTTGGAGCAGTGTGCGGTGCAGGTGCACGCCAGAGAAATATTTTATGGAGTGTGCTTGGAAGTATAAAAGGAACAATGCACGTGTTGTCTGGGTGAAAAATGGTTTTGGCTCATTTTGAAGGCTTGGCAGATGGAATATACAGTACAATACAACAAAACCTAATGAGCTTTGTCAGCCTTTGTACTCATAGGGTACAATACTGCATAGGGGTGATTACGTTTCAGTTACTCAATGTGGGGTGCATTCCTCGTCTTAGTGATCTAATGTTTTGTTCAAGCTCATACGGCACCTTGAAATGACTTTTTATGCTAATATCTGGGCTGACAGGAAGAACTGGTCAACTTTGTTAAAGTTATCATGACTTATGCAATAATTTTAGCCTAATTCTCCAGAACAATGCTAAAGCTAAATGATGATCCCAGGATATCAGTTTCCAACCATCCTTTACTGTTCACCTGACCCCATCCCATCATTTTGTTTATCAGGGTTCGGAGCTCAGCGGCTGGTCTCTGGGTCGATGGAGCAGCAATGGAATAGATATCCATCATAACTTCCCCGACCTCAACACTATATTGTGGGAAGCTGAAGCCAAAAAATGGACCCCCCGCAAAACGTCCAACCACCACATCCCAATCCCAGAGTGGTATCTGTCTAATAATGCCTCCGTGAGTCCGACCAATTCAACACATGTACAGTTCATTTAATCTGTTCATGACGTTCCACATTCCACTTTTTGAGATCTGAGCAGTTTAAGGATTGTCTCTCCTTATTCCCTTTAAACACCACATGACTCCTAATTCCCAATGCTAGCTTGGAAAGAACAAACTACTCAATATAGAATATCAGGTTAAAAACAGCCACAGGGTCTAAATCGAGCGACGCGTAAGCATTTGCTATACGCTGCAGTGACGCTGTGGGCCAAAATAAACCCGCCGCTCTATTTAAAGCTCACGCTCAGGAGCGTTCTGATGCGGCTGAGAACCCAGAGTGAGTCACACATCCCCCAGAATAGCTGCTGGAGCCACAGAACTGGGAACCCCATCTGTGCTCAGGAAGCTGTCAAAACCTGCCTCTTACAGATATGAAGACTTAATTACTCTACAGGAGTTTCAAGGATGATTTTAGCATTGTACATTTGTTCACCTTTCACCGTACATAAGTGGGACTAAGCTCCAACACTGGTGAACATGGACAGGCTTATTGACAGCTGTGTTATTGCTGTGAATACATGGTCAGCGTGTGGGGTTTGATGGAGCAACCACAGATGCATACATGTCATTATCATCGCCTCCCTTGTGTCTTCGCATTAGGTTGCTGTGGAGACGCGGGCTCTGATAACGTGGATGGAAAAGATACCTTTTGTGCTGGGTGGTAACCTCCAGGGAGGCGAACTGGTGGTGACCTTCCCGTATGACAAAACTCGCACCCAAGGGGTGACCAGAGAGTCAACCCCCACCCCGGATGACCACGTCTTCCGTTGGCTGGCCTTCTCCTACTCATCCACCCACCGCAGGATGACGGACGCCAGCCAAAGGGTCTGCCACACTGAGAACTTTGCCAAGGAAGACGGCACCATCAACGGAGCATCCTGGCACACTGCAGCTGGCAGTTAGTGTCCATGGCCGCCTGGGGGTTCATGCAGGTTTTCGCTGCTCAGCTCCAAGCCTTTGAGCCGCAGCTTTGTTTAGCAGCCGCGCACACATCTGCATATCCAGGTCCCAAAGTCCTCTGGCTGTTCCAAAGCCTAGTTTAGCTCGAAGGCTTTGACGTCAGAATTCAGACGCAAACAGGCAAAAAAGACAGAAGTCATTCCAAATCGTTTCCCTCTTCATTTTGCGCCAATTTCTCTGGCCGATCGCCGGACCTCAGTTTACGCTGGCCTCAATACGCCTTTTTCTCTATTTTTGGTAGGTATGAATGACTTCAGCTATTTGCACACCAACTGCTTTGAGTTGTCGATGTACGTGGGCTGTGACAAATTCCCCCATGAAAGCGAACTGCCTGAGGAGTGGGAGAACAATCGCGAGTCTCTTCTTGTCTTCATGGAGCAGGTATGTAGGCGGCTCAGCCCCCGTAGCTCACACATACAAAAAAGGAGAAGCTTGCACGCACAATGAGCCACAAAAGACACATTAATTATGATCCTTTGTTATTTTTGGACTATGCTAATCGACTGCTAATTTGTCCCTGTTGTTCTTCGCACTGAAGAACTGTCTCAAATTTATTAGTCACGAGAGAAGCCGCCGTTCTGAAAATAAGCGGAGCAATCAAATATATTTTTGTGGTGACAAAAGGACAACGGCGATGCCACCAATATAATCGACCCAATTTTCTTACCCGTGCTTATTGCTCGCAGGTGCATCGCGGAATCAAAGGGGTCGTGAGGGACGCCCAAGGTCGCGGAATACCCAATGCCACCATCTCTGTGGAGGGCATCAACCACGACATCCGCACAGGCATGTGTGTTCAAAGACGCAATAAATGTGGAATCACTTTTACAAATGATTTGGTTTTAAGAGCACAAACAACAGCTACCGGTGGACTGGAGCTCCTCCACAGGTGGCGACACGGCTCGGCCGATGGTCAGAGCCAGTATCATCATCTGAATCCGACCGCTGATTAGAACTCCTGAAGGCAGCTCCTGCTGATGCCTAAAAATGCAGCAGTCAAAGCCAAAGTAGTTCAGTACTTAGAGCGTGAAATCGAATGTTCCATAGGGCATTAAGCATTACTATTCCTGGCACCGCGTACAGGCCGCAGCTTCCTCTCAGACACCTCCCTTTTTTTCAACATTTGAAGAACATCTGAAGGAATTCTGCTGTCAAAATTGCATCTTCTGCAGCTCCTTTGAATTTGCCACAAAAGTGCCTTAAAACAGAGATATTTGCACATCAACACCCCCCCCGAGAGGTCAGTCACTGAGAAATAAAGACCAGACCGCCTCAACTTGACTTCATTCTCCAATTAGCATTGGATATCGAAGTGTTTTGCAGAGCCGATTCGAGAGCAACACGAGCCCAAATGTCCACGTGTAACTGCTCAGACTGGCTGTAGTGGAGCAGCAGAGTCAAAAACCTTCGCATTTCATTTGGCCCGGTGGTCACACAGATGTGCCAGGTGGGCGTCTGTGTTGGAAGGAGGGCCGTCGCTTTTTTAAGTGAGTCGTGCAAATCTCTGTTGTGAGTTGAAACAATCAGCATTTGGACCAAGAAATGTAAAAGACGAGTCTTAGTCTTGGAGTTAAGAACAGATTTTTTATTTTTTTATTTTAAGTTGAGGTGATGCTGGTTCAGTTCTGTCAGCTAAAATCCTTCTACTGCTTGATTATTTGCACAAATAATGCCTGTTAGGTGTTCACTATCTTTAAAAAATGCAATATAAACCCATATCAACCCATAAGTCACTACAGCAATCAACAAATGGTAGAATTTGGTGGTCAGTAAGATTTGGCAGCATCTAGTGGTGACAATATGCATTTCAGCATTAAACTGACATTTCTTTGATTACCATAAAATTCATGCTGCAAGAAGTGATCAAATACATTTTAAAAAAATCCAAGAATTTGCATTAAAGTGTTTCTTCTTCAGGCTTCTGTATGAGCAGTGAAACAATCAATATCCTTCTTAAAGTAAATTTTTAGTCATCCACATTGAATCGGCAGCCGCTCCAGAGTTGTTTTCTGCTTGCAAAGAAAACTTCTGCAAGTGGGAAAAAAAGATGTGAAAAAAGTGTGTAGGAACTATGGCTCTTGCCATTCTACCCACTAAATTTGATCAATCGATCACACACTGTAGGTAGAGTTAAATGCACATTTCACACTGTTTAAGTGTTTCAAAGTTCAAACCGGTGAGCCTTAAATTGAACATGTAACACTCCGAGTGTGAAATGAAATGCATGGATGTGTGTGTGTTTATTTTTCAGCGGCTGACGGTGATTACTGGCGCTTACTGAACCCTGGAGAGTACAGAGTAACAGCCAGAGCTCAGGGCTACGGCCTCACCAGTAAGAAATGCGAGGTGGGCTACGAGATGGGCACCAGCACATGCGACTTCACCATCGGTCGCACCAACCTGTCCCGGATCAAGGAGATCATGGAGAGATTCAACAAGCAGCCCATCAGATTGCCCCACAGCAACAAACAGCTCCAAGCTCCTCGGTCCAGGGAGAGACGTCAGGGAACATCGTGATGGTGGAGGAAGAATCACAAACAAGCATCGGGCTGCGGTGAACTCCAACCCTCTGTCAAATTCCTCCAGACAGCCCAGAATTAGCATTTGAAGGCTGAAAATGTGGTTTTATTTAAAGGGGATGCTTTATTTGGTTTTTACTTTGTTGGGTTTTGTTTCGTCTCCACACATAAACCCTCTCCATGTTCACTGCGGTCACCTGACCTCTTGAATACATACAGACAGAACACAGCTAAGATAAAGCTCTTTATTTTTTATTAGCATTGAATTTAGCACCTGATCTCACAAGCATTGAGCATGACGCCCATCATTATGTGTCTGCCGTAGTTGTTAACTTATATAACACCAGTATATCGAGAAGTACAACTGCTTTCTTTCTTGCATTTGCAACTTTAGTTTCTTTAAAAAAAACAACAACTACAACTTGTGGACTCAGTGGCCTCTTATAGTGTCATTGTTTTTATACACCATATTTTTGTCAAGTTGATAAATAAAGTATGTTTGCACAAATGGGAATTATTCAATTGCTCAATTATTCAATCACTACTAGTAGTACTATCACTAGAAGCAATACTACTATTAGCAATATAAATACTAAAAGGCAAAAATAACAGCAGATTTTACAAATACGATAAATTTGACAAAAGGCGATTTGACAAATAATGCCAAACAATGAGATATGATTGCCTTTAGTATTCTAATATTGATTGATTAAACATTAAAGTACTAATTCTGCAGCAAGAAAACATTTTTTTCATTCAGTTTTTGCTGGAGTGAGACTGAAATTGTATCCGGGCGTACCGAGGAGAAAAAGCTCTAATTGTCAGAGTTCTACTGGAGCTTTCACACATCACCGACTTCCTCTGACAACCTCATTAGCCTTCCATGCAACAAGAGGGAGCCCTAAACTTTCTTACTTTCTTCTTTTAGGGGCAGTTTTTAATATTTATTCTTTATTTTTCATTGACCCGGTCATGCAAGCAAATGACAATTGTCACTGGTATCACTAGGAGATATCTTGTGTTTCTTTAACCTTTTATTTGAGACTTTTTATTAAAGGTGGATAAACTTTGGATGATGTGAAACTGAAGAAATGGTTTACAAGAATTATGGTTGACCTGAGACCTCTCCCAAAAATGTGATAATTTTATCTTATTACATACTGCTTCATACCACACCTTAAAAAAGAGGAATGCACAGGAGGCCACAGTCACATTGACCTTTGACCTCCAAAATGTCATCAATTTGTCTTTGACTCAGGGGAAAATTAAGGGCAGACAGAAGAATTAATGCTACCATGCTAATCACATCTTTCCATTCACGTAGTGTTGTGTTTTTGGAACGCTGTCCTTCCCACTATCAATGTTTTGACGCAGAAAAAGAAAGAATTTTGACCAATACGCACACGTGTCAAAAAGTCCAAACTTTAACTCTTATTTATGCTCGCTGATTATATGAACCTTTAAATCCTTCCACATAGGAAGCAAAGAGTTGCTGTGGGCCCCAGTGGTGTGGCACGGTCAAGGGAGGGAGGTATACGGTGCGCAGGGTGCTCAGGGTGTGCAGGGTGCGCAGCGTGTACGCTGTGGCCCGCGGCTGTGATACCATCCAGATGTGCAGAAAGTCGCAGGCAGCGGTTGACCTTGCCTGCAGTTCAAAGGCCCAGGGCTTCTTCAGAAGTCGGTCCAGCCTCTGAAGTGTTGGAGTGCTGCGTGGGTATCACGGGGGATGAGCTCGGCGTGCGGCGCGGGGAAAATCAGCTCTTAATCTTTCCCTTTGACACACACCAACTGCCACTGACAGACACTGTGCGATTGACGGACTTCAAAGATGGCCAGAGCACCAAAGACAAGCCTGGTGGATGAAAGGTTTGGATGAAAAGAAACGAGGGAATCTATTTGGACATCTTACGCAATTTTCTGCTTCAGATGCAGAAACAATTTTACAATATTTCTTTTCCATATAAAGAAAACTCCAGCGCCTTGCAACCCCGGTCTTTGGCTGGAAATAGAACCATGCTGCACTTGTTACTGGGGGGGTCTGGAAATGTGGCAACGCTGTCGGAGCATGAGAAGAGTGAACTGGACAGGATTTCAGATGGAAACATTGGAAACACGTCCACATTTATTTTGGTTCCCTACAAACCAGATTTTGACTGATCCATGACCAGGGACCATGTAATCCTTAACAAGGATACTGTCGAAGGCTTGCTTATCTCATCGGCCCTCGTCGTGCTCCTAACCCATGCGAGCCCGTCACAATGTTAAACAGCTACTGGTAACTATTTTGATAAGACAACAGCTAACGAACACAGTCAGAACAAAACAAAAGAGAAGCTAGGAAGAAGCCAGGAATGAAAGCAACAAACCCATGCGACCTTGGCCTCTAGAGGCGATCTGTTTCCTTTTGTGACAGCAGCGCCAATAATATTGCGATCTAGAAACTCTTGGAGGGAAACATTGCCTGTTTCCACTTTAAACAAACCTCCGAGTTTGTACAATTCTGTGGAGAAAATGAAGGGAAGCAGTTTGTATTTTAGCCAAACTTTTCCACAGCTTTTCACAAATTCCATGCGAAGCAGGAATTCCTTAATGTTGCAACCATGAACCAAGATAATGAAGATTTTAACAAATGCCAAATCAAACCTAACCTGAGATTACCGTACCTGAGAATCCCCAAACTTGGCTTCCGCATTACGAGATTAAGGTATTAAACTGACCACCAACGTCCGTAGAACGTAGAAGACACAACTGTGGGTGAAGTTCTCGGAGCCGATCCGACCTCAAATTGGACTGATGAAGGAAGAATGTTGAAAATCATGCTGAAAAACGGCTTGGCATTCAGACCACTGGAGAGTTCAAATTGCTATGGCAACATGAACCCAAAAGGATTTGCTTGTTTTCCTGGCTCTCCACATGGAAATTTTAATCAGAGACAAGGAAGACAAGATGCGGCAGACTCAATTACAATTTAAGAATAACGGGAATGATTTCTCGGCCAATTTAGCTAAGCTAATCCTGCTGTTAGCATGTAGACATCATTGCTGATTACCTGGATGGTTTTTAATTGAAGTGTAATAAAACTGGTTATTGAGAAGATTGAGGAATATCCAAGTCTTCACTCGGCATTCAAACTGCAGATACCTAATTTATTTTGCCCATTATTCCACAGTAATATTACATATTACCCATAAGGTGTGGTTGCCATATCAACATCAACAGGGGTGCTAGTTTAGTCGACCGATGGCAATTGGGAAAACGGTCTTCCTGAGACTGGAAGTGGTGGTTTCTAAGACTTTGTAGCATCTTCCAGATGGCAGGAGCAATAGCAGATGGCGGAAAATGTTAAGTATTGTCTTTGTTTATGATCTTCTGGAGTGTTGCACAGTCAGACCAGTTTCCATAGCACATCGTTAGACAAGGCAAGAACGGACCCACAACTAAGAAAAGGTAGAAAAGGTACAACAGCTGGGTTTCTTTGTGCTTGTAGCATACATAAAAGCCCCACTATTCCATCAACCGGATGCAGCTCTGCAAGACAAAGCTGTGTAATACTTTATTATTTACACTTTACCACTAAAGAAACCCTGATACAATTTGCTGGAGGTGCAGTGAGGGCATAGACAGCATGCCGACGTGTATGTATCAGTGCAGAGAGCACAGACAAGTTGAAGAAAATGCACCACCTGGATTTAGTTTCTAGATAGATCAGGGAACTTCAGGGCACTCCATCACACGTTCAGACCAAAAATAAGTTAATATTTACTGTCTCGGAGTGGCATTCCCCCCTGGTTTTCATGTATTCATAAAAACATCCTGACCTCATTTTATTTTGTTTTGATGAAAGCTAGCCGCTAGATTTGGAGTTTTGAGACTTTAAAGGTTACTCCTGTGATTCTCGGATAAAAAAAAAAAAACTTTAATAAAAACAAAAGAAGGCTTTTGATGGCAAACACAACACAAGGTGTCCAATTTTCACGCTGAGATATAGTTTATTTCCCGCTCAGTGGGGTGAGCTGACCCAGAGGACCGAGGCCAACCGTAATTAAGCCGCGTATTATGGTCATCGCCATCCGCCTGACGGCAATCAACGGCTCCTGGAGAGTGCACTGGGGTGCACGATCTCAGCGGGTGGCCGAGGTTGTTTCGTTACCGCCTGTGCTGTGGTGTGAACAGGAACATCGCTTTGCCCCGCGCCTCCGTCTGATTGAGGGTGAAATCATGTGGAATCGCTGTTGGTCCTGAGGTCATGTCCCTCTGATCAAACTGTGACCATTTCGCCGTCTCAATCACGCACATTCGAAAAGATGATTCATCAATCAACTTCTGGGTGGAGGAAGTAATTCCAAACGCTTACAACATTTTATTGGGGTCATTTGAACATGTCATTAATTAACTGAATTAAGTTGTTCCAATTCCTGTTTCCCAGACTGAAACTTTGATATAAATTTAAGTTGAAACAAGGGATTCCACAAGGTTTCGTACTTGGACTACTGCTATTCACACTGTACAACCTTCCCTTTATATATATTATAAGAAAATGTTTAAGATGTCTGTTGCTGTAACCACTGATGAACTCCTGACATGTTTCACATCATAAAAAAATCACAATAAATAATTAATGCTGTTTAAAACTTGAGAACCAACCAGAGATTATTAAAAAAAAAAAAAAAACACAGGCATCTACAAATTCTAAATCTTATTTTAATCATCATGATCAAACTTGGATACAGTCATCCTCGTGTTTTCTTCTTCACCACCCTATGTGCTAATCATGATATCTTAGCCATATTTAGCAGCATTGATACATGAGATTAATAAATTAGGAGGTACATAGAACAAATCAGGCAGTCAGGTCCATCACTATAACAAAATGAGGTATATTACACTCAGATCATCATCTAGAGAAGAGGATCAGGGCCACGTGTGGAGAATGTATATGAGTTTCTCTTTTTGCTCAGATTATTGATCTGCTTTTAGAGGTTTTTTTTTTCTTTTTGTACTCAGTAAAGTTCAACATGTTTCTGAGAATTAAAAGAAAAAGGTCAGAAAATTAGAATAAGATATGAAAGTTGAAAGTTCTGCGTGGCCTCAATCCTCTCCCGAAACACTGCCGACAACATTTAAAATTAGCATTTAAAGCAGCACATTCTTTAACACTCGAACATATAGTGTCATCTTAAATCACACTGATGCATTATATATATATCAAAAAGACACAAAAATACCTTTCACGGCCATCGTCTAAATTTGCCAACAATGACTACTCTACATCAGTGCCGTGTTCACTACATCAGCAAGACGCTACCGTGAGAAGCGGGTACAGACACACAGAGGCCGTTTCTAAATCATGAAGTGTTCATTAACAGAGGCGAATAAGGCATTTATTGATTATATCTATAGATCTATATTGATAAACAACTATTTCACAGAATTTAAGGCATTGGTTGTCTTGGCGTGTCACTCAGCACTATGCAATGTGTCATATATCCAAGACAACCGTCTCTCCTCTGTATTAGCAGAAATTTTTCATCTGAGTGATGAGAAATAGCAGAAACAAGAAATAAAGTCGCTGTTAAACCGCAGCTTCTAATTTTTGGCTCAAAGGTTGATTACTGCTAAATTCTATTGGCACTAACTAAACACGCAGACAGCATCTGACAGATGGCCCACTGTTATATAGAGTCTATCCACGTGGCGTTAAAATCTCAGTTTAAAAGGATTAAATTGATTTTATAGAGCCAAATGTAGTCGAATGTAGGCACCTCTCATTACTGAGCTGCTTCCTATATGTGCTGTATATGAAAACATACATTATAAAAGCATTTTATCAGCATGACTGTCTTCAAAATCTGCCTGGATAGTCGGCAAATATGGAGAAAAAAAAACATTTTCCATGTCTTTGTGGAAGTATAGAAAAAAAAAGGAAATAGTTCCTTTAAATTCCCACTGATGGTGTGATTTATAGTAATCACATCACACAATTTATTGAGAATATTCTAACAGAAACTGACTTTTTGGTTATCCCACAATACTCTAATTGGACTTTATTGGTACATCTATTGCTTCTGTGGGAGGCTAACTGTCTTAATGGAGTTAACACTAACGGAGAATATTAAAAATCTAAATTTGTTGGTTAGCACAGCGAGCTAGCGTCCCGTGTAAAGCATTAAATTCTGATTATGAGCATGTTGGTTCATCACATGGTTCACTGGGTGTGTTAAATGTGTTGTCCGCCTCAAAGTTTAGCAACAGAACATTGAGACATTTATAAACTCACACCGATTAAAAAATAAACTATAAACTATTTTTTTAACAGAATAAAGATATTAAAATTGTCAAACCCATTTTTGCCAAATGAATTGTTTTATTCCCAAAAGTCGGCATCCAGGCAGCTTTAAATTTCAAATTTTGAACAGCTCAATGAAGCTTCTGTTGAATTATGACCTCAATTTAAGGCAAAGTTGACCTCTTTCTTCAGTGAGAACAAGTAGCTTGTTTTTACAGCGGTCTTTTCTGCTTTCCTCCCCAGCTGTGATGGACACATTCACTGCCCGTTGCATGCACAAACCCAGGTCAGCACAGTCAAGCATGGTTCACTTGACTGAACAACCTGAGGGGCTCATGTCAGTCACGGGACCAGATGCAGTTGGAAGGCCCATTTTTTTTCATTTACAACTCCGCTTCGCTGAGCCTCTAAGTCCTTCAAAATAGCTGCTCAGGGCATAAACGATGCAAATGTATTTATGCACGTGAAGTAAGCAAAAGTAACACATCTCTCCTTTTTTTCGTGACACTACAAGGCAAGATACTACAAAAATAAAACGTGTTTAGGTTCCGCGTGCGTTGTACCCCAGTATACTTGAAATATCCTGAGCTGAACTGTCGTCTCTGCAGTACGGTTTCATCTGTTATACAATTACAGGACTTGGTTTTATATGAGGTTTTGACAAGGCTAGTTTTGAATGCTACATACGGTTTGGACATTTAACCTTTGCACAGACAAAAACAACGCACACACACCAATTCCTTGTCCTTTTTTTGTGTCAAAACAAATAAATACTCTACAAATAGATACTCTTTATCTCCAACTGGAAGCTAACCTAGTGAAGCTTACGGAGGGCCCATTCTTCTTTGCATGACTGTGTCTGTCTCTCCAGGTGGATGTGAAATCTTCCATTACTTATTGCACTCGCAACAAGTTCACTGCACTGATCGCCTCCTCTGGGTACTCGGTATGCAAGCACAGTGCTGCTGCTGCGCATTGATTTGCCCTTGTTTGTTGTAGCTTTCCCGTTTATGAAGGGCATGTCAGGCTAGATTCAAGCAGACGTGGAGAGGAACCACCAGTTCTGTCCTCTTCTTCACTGACGATAAATCTTCTTTATGGTTCAGTGAGAGCTGCCAGGTCAACTCTCACACCGTGTCCCTTCATTCTGCAGCACACACACACACATACACACAGGCACCCCTCCAACCCAACACATTGGCCATCACTCCGTCGTTGGTATGCTGTTGACTCGGTTGTCCTGGCTGTCCCCGGACGCGTTCAGCGAGCTGCGCTTCAGCAGCCTATTGACGATATCAGTGCACGTCTTCTTGTACTGGTGTCGGAGCAGGGAGTACACGAAAGGGTCGCAGGCGGCCTTGCTGTAAGTTAAGCACTTGGAGACGATTCCCCAGTGGGGGTTGATAGGCACCGCTGGGAATAACTCCACAATGCTGCAGGCAAGCATAAAGAGAGGGTGTTAGGGGTGAGAGCGAGCTGGAGCGTGTACCAATGCTCCAGGGTCTTATGCAGCAAAAATAAAGAAATAAATCATCAGATTTTCTATATCGACAGCCAATGTTGTTACATCAATGGTGTGGCAGCCATAGTAACCAGCCCCAAAATCTAGGATTTTACCAAACACAAGCTCCAGACAGCGTTGCCACAGCTGCAGAGCCTCAAACACAACAGCGACAATCGAAGGCGTCTGTAGCTCATTAGGCAGCCAGCGTCTTTTGACACCAGGCCCGGCCACTCCAACAATGATTTGTCAGTAACAAATCTTTTAGTCAGGCTCCACCGCCTTCATGTCAGCGCCACAGCACAACGCCAACCTGAGGGTGGAGCTTCCCTTTTTTGCACGTGAGTACATACTGGATCACACGCCCTTGCAGTCATTAACCACTTTGACCAGAGCGACCTCGAATGCTATTATCATATCTGCAGTCAACCACAAGATTAAACGTAGGCATTCATTATGTAAAACAGTGGCAACACTTGCCTTGAAGCTATTATGTCTAATTTCTTATTTGAAAACAGGCAATTTGGCATGACAGTAAAGGCAGAAGTATGAAGCAACCTTGTCTAAGCAGTGATGAGAGTCTAGAAACAAGCCAATTAACCTTGATTGGTAGCTGGTATTGAAGGCCCAGCAAGCGATCATGAAGGACAGAAGACGACGCGTGCTTCCAGCACAAGAAACAAATTCTCCTGTTTGAACTTATTTGATTTAGACGCTCCCTCAGAGATCTCTCTCCTGCTCGTAGAGCCCCATTACTTATTTTACGCGTTCTCTCATTTTAGGGTTTGTTAAATATCTATCAGCTACGATAAATACTCGGGGGATCACTCCGCGCACGATTCAGCACTTTGGCGGCAGCTAGAAAAGGGCCGACCAGCAGCCATCTCTGGCATTTGCCCACTCGTACCACAGAGCTGGAATGAACAGAAGGTTTCGTCAGCTGCCCCACAGCCCAGCAGGGCATTTTCCGTGCACACAATGACCCCTGCATCAAACGAGCATCAGAGGATGCACTGGGGGGGGAGCTTTCAGCATAATATACTCAGATTATAATTAGTTACCAGCCCTCTGGAATGGAGAGAATGTACAGTGGCGTGTGGTCATCTATTATTGATGCTGTATGAATAAGAAAATGGGAGTGCTGTTGGTCCAAGTATGTGGAAACGTCACCCTCGGAGGTGGTGAGGGGTTTTTTGTTTTGAAATCCATTCTACACTTGTCACATTTTAATGACAGACGTTTACAGGAAGCCATTGTTTCTTATCAGGCCAGACAAGTTAAATGCGATACAGACATATTTTTAAAAATGGTTAAAACAAAACACACTACAGCACACTACAGACTATGCAAATCCTCTATACTAACTTTTTGACAACACATTGAAGGATAGTATTCGCTATTAATTCAGCGCACATTGGAAATGGAGAAGATAACAGCTGGAAAATAATTAAAATGAATCGCTGGCGCTTGAAACAAAAATTGTATCAGAACAATGTTGGCAAGGAAGAATAAGCAATCAGTCTTATAAAAGACATTCTGCTCTGTCTGTATGATAGATGGCTGACACCGAATGTATGTGTGTGATAAATGTTGGATTATTCTTTTGCTGAAATAGTATGACAATTAGTATGCAGTACATGCTATGTGGAAGTCGAATTTAATATGAAGTCTGCATAATATTTTCTGCTGGCATGAAGGCGCGCTGGTGACGATAATATTAAAATATCTAAAAGGAAATTTGAAACCAACTAAGGGGGAAGTCCACTAAAACCACAGACCTGAAGGCAGAGTCAATGTCCTTCTGTCAGTGGGGTTGTTATAGAGGCAACTAGATTGCTTTCCATTTTCCATTAGCAACTACCAGTAATACTAGACCAAAAGCAGGACTTTATTTATTCATTTAGTCTTTAATGGAGACATGAGGGCAGATAGGAACTGTGCCAGGCTGACTGGATCGCCTGTCAATCTTCGTTTCCCCAGGATATTACGCGCTAGTGGAAGCGACTCTTGCAGGAAACCATCTAGGGTAAATTCTGATGGGTTAGTCATTACTGCCATCAGTGGAAGCAAAGATTTGTACTAATTTGTCCAGTCAAACTTCTTTCCTTCTCCTGGGAGCTTCCTTCCTTAAACATGAGTCGCTTTTCCAAACCTTTGCTTTTGCTAAATTGGTTTAAGGCACAGGAGTGATGTCCTCACTGACTTACTGGATGAACCCAAACTAGAACGCTTAAAAGAGAACTGTAATCAATATCTATTGCCCCGACGTATCCCACAATGCATCACAAAAAGTCAGTCCTGCTTTGTAGTTGTCTGCCGTGTTCCAATATTGATTTCAGGCTGATCGGGGCACGAAGGTGACGTGGTTGTCAGTGGCTGAGTACCACAGGGAGCACCTTCAGTGATGTCTAAAAGACACGAGACTCAGGTGTAAGCATATTCCAACTAATAACACGGCACAGAGATTTATGTGACGGTGTAATTACACTTAGTTTAACAGTCCATGTCCTGAGGGGCCCCCATCATTTTCACACTGTCCCCCTTTGACGTATCAGGAAAACTATGACTCAGATCAAGACATCAAATGTCTAAAAGAGCTCTGTAGGATTCCAAATGTGACAGGAAAACATCATTATGTAACAATAACAGCTATTTGATGATGACTGTTGGGGAGAGGCCATTATTATGAGATGTCAAAAGCATTTAAGCAAATCCGGATGATGAAGAAGGCAGCACAGTGACCGCATTCCCGACAAGATATCTGAAATATTCCACTGTGCTTCAGACTCACTAGCTCGTTTTGTTAGAACGCAATATTTCTCATGTCTTAACCTCCACCAGTGAAAAATCAAATTAAGTATTTAACAAATTAAAATGTCTTGTGCATATATGGGGTTGAAAATATAACAATATAAGAAGATGGATATTTTCATTCAAATATTTAAATAAAGAAATGATAAAAGTTACAATAAAATTTAAAAAGATGTTTGTAAATGTTGAATAGAATAGAATACAATACAATACAATACAATACAATACAATACAATACAATAGACATGCTATAATTAAGGACAATTAAACTTGCAGCCAGCAGCTGTTGACATTCACAGTTTTCAATAAATTAAATTGAACACACACACACACACACACACACACTCTTTCTCCCTCTCTCTCTCTCTCGCCCTCACCCAATCAGCAAATTTGTCATTATTGGCTTCTGATGCTTCCCCACACTGTGTCAACACTACAATCGGTACCATCACCTGCGTGTGTTGTTCCTACTCACAGCCTCAGATATGTCCGGCCTTCTATTTCACATACCGAGCCCAGGGTGGATAATGCCCACTTACAAATGCATATTTCCTCCACTTGTCAAGTCGCATGTCATCTTTGGGACCTGTGATGGATGAAGTGGGTTTTACCTGAATAAATGATGCGTTCGTAGTACCTGAGCTTTAGAGGCGCTTATGTGGCGGCATCGCCGCAGCAGTGGAGGCATATTACCTATCACAAGGTCAGCGTGGAGAGGTGGCAGAGAGGAAGTGGGAGTGGTCAGCAGAAAGATAAAAGGCTGTGTGTGCTGCATTGTGCCAGGATGGATTCCCCACACACACACACATACCGTCTGACTCCCACCCACCCCACCAGGATCTCCCTCCAGCACTCACCGCGTGATGACATAGGGAGCAAAGCAGAGCATAAAGGTGCCGATGAAGGTGCTGATCTTCCTGGTGGCTCTCTGTCGTCGCCTCTTCTGCTCCTCCAGGCAACGCTGACGGACACTGGGGACACGAGAGCTCATGATCAGTGTTAGAGACTAAAGAGAGACCAAAGCTGTACAGTTATCTAATATTCATATAGTTAATTTGCAGGTGGGTTCTAATCCCATGTGGAGCTGTTACAATTTGAACTTTTTGCACTCACACGTGTGAACCTGATGACATAATAATCAGGTGGTATTTAATCTGGGGAAATGGGTGTGAGCTAGTCATCCTCAGCTATACAGAGGCCCAGATTCAGACACATTCTTTTAATGCAATTACAATTAAATTAAAGAGGAACATATTTTGCATCTCCTCTGAGTAATGTAGATAAATACAACTTCAAGTTTCAGATTTATTATCAAGCGAAGCAGAGGGGTTTTTTTTCTGCTTTTCTGCTCGGCAGACTGTACAGCTTGTTCTTTTTAAAAAATAAAAATAAAAAGTCGTTTTTGCACAGTGCACTGTAGATTACAGTAAAAGGACAAAGAGTCACGATCTTAGTCGACTCACCTGGGGTGTATATCCACCAGCAGCACCAAAGTTTGCATTGTAATAACGTCTATCCGTTTGCAATGAAATCGTGCCACTTTAAATACTTTGAGGTATGTGACACACAGCACTATAAAAGAAAGGAGGAATGTGAAGGAGTGGAAAAACACGGTGAAGATAACAAAAGGCGTCCGACTGCTCGCCCTCGGGTTGGACAGTGTGCAGGACGCGTAAAGCCGGTGGTATCCCACCCAGGAGAGGCTAGTGGCCACCGTGGAGAAGGATATGGAGTGCGCCCACGTGTAGCCCAGCACGAACGCTGCGTCCTTGTGGCGCATTTTGGAGTGGTACCTCAGGGGGAACACTACCGCGATCCACCTGTCAATGCTGAGCGCTGCCATGCTCAACATCGAGTTGGTGGACAGGAAGGTCTCCATGAAGCCCACGGTCTGACAGAAGCCGTCCCCTCCCGGCTGAGCCTTGCTGACAAGTCCAACCAAAGTGAGCGGCATGTTCGACACGGTCAGCAACAAGTTGCAGAAGGTGAGGTTGAGGTTGAAGAGACCCGGGACTTGCTTGCGGATCTCCGGGTTGTACAGAAAGCAGATCAGCACCAGAACGTTGGACAGCAACGACACGATTATAATCACAACCACCAACACGGAGAGAATTACCTCCACAGTGTCCATCCTGTGCGCCCCGAAACTCATTTATCCCCACTTTTTGTGTGCCTCCCCATGTCCTGTTCCTGCCACTGCGAAAAGCCACTGATCACCCATAACCGTGCCCATGCATCCCGAGATCGCTCCTCTGGTGGAGATCCTGCACTTCTCTCCACTACATCGTTCCTCGCCGCTGGAAAGATGGTCAGTGAGGTTTCACAAGACAAAAATACGGGTTTGGCGTGGATACCCAATCCCGATATTCCAGTTATCCGTGTAAACTTAAGTAAAGCAGCTCCCGTGCCAAAGCTGCTCTATTCTGGCACTGCGTCTTGCGCTGGCTTTTTTTTTGTCGTCCAGTGATGCGCTCTTGAGGCATCACCCATCCGCGCACGCTGCACAGCATGTGGGCTCCTAGGTGTCGGGGGGAGGGAGGGAGGTAAACGAGCAGGAATCTTCCCCAAAATAAACCGAAGCTTAAATTCTTCCTTAAATTCACATAATCCGACTTAAAATGAATTTAAGCGATTTCTTACATGATTGGTGACTGTATATTGGTTGCCTGTATGTTGCTGTCATTGTGTGACTACAGGAGGGTTTATATATAGATAGATATAGATATATATTTATTTATATAAAACGTTTGTTAAAATCTGGTTAGCATTAATAATTAACCAGCAATCACCACAAGGGATTTTAAATCAGTGAATCCTTGTCAAAAAATAACTACAAATGTGCTTCTCATACTTGCCCAAGCACCAGTAAACTGTATTTAAATATACATGTCTGTCTGTCTGTCTGTCTGTCTGTCTGTCTGTCTGTCTGTCTGTCTGTTTCCCCCGCAGGTGGCTTGTTTAATTCAGAAAGACAAAAAGATTAATGTCAAGTATGGTTGCGTCTCCTCCATCAAAATTCCATCTCTGCTGCATTTACGCTTCACATCGACTCCATCAGATGCTGAGCGGCGTCTCCCACTACCCTGGAAGCCCCCCCCCCCAGACGCGTCACTGTGGAGAATTTCTTCCTCCGATGTGTGGGAATGGACAGAGCCATGGCACGTGAGCTGCTGGAGCAGAGTGGTTAGGGTAAAACGGGGGGGGGTAGAAGGTGTGGGTGGGAGGAAAGAACTCCAGCAACATACATGCAGAGAGGATCTAAGAGGTCGACCCTCTTCCCATCAACAGACATCTTCTGGACTTTTTTTTTTTAAAACTGAAAAGCAGCTTGTCCCCGAGTAAGACCATGATGGATGCATTCCCCCCTCACATGTGATTGGCTTTTGCAGGGACGCCATCCGCTCCTGCTGTCGCGCACCGCTCGTGTTGTTCTCACCTGTCAGTTCAGAGGCCTTATCAGCAGCGAGCCACCGGTTGATCTCAGGCACCGGCGCTTCTCCTTAATTATTCTTATAATTAAATTCCAGCTCTGCAGACAATAATAAAGTCATTCTAAAAATACAGCTTCAAGGGGATGTGGAAGGATGTAGGAGTAGTTCTTAAACAGACACCACTGTTCAGGGTCTGCACACATGTATTTAAGCTGAAAGAGGAGAGAAGTACCTGAACCCCGATGATCCGCGTGAATGAAGCCTTGCAGCAGCTTCGGAGGACCCTTAGTTCTGAGCCAAATAATCGTGACCATTTGAGGCAGCTACTTTAATTTCTTTTGTTTGTACAACTCAATATTGAATCATCGTCTATACTGACCCATTAATCACACAGTGTTAGCAACACTGGCACATTTTTAGGATGCGACGGTCAACGCAGGTTATAGCTGCTGCCTCAGCCCTTTAATCCATCATGTGCCAAAGTCGATTTGAAAGCGAGGAGGTTTTTGTCTGTGCGATCACTTTTAAATGACGATAAGTCGACTGTCTGCTTCGTTTGACAGTTTTTACCCAGAAAGACAGAGACGTTGATTTTTTTTACCCTAAAACCAGATTTTTTTTCTCTCCATTCTTCATCTTCACTGGTAGAGAGACAAGTCAAGACACCTCAAGTCTGCATGTCTGCACTTTGACTATAACACCTTCTGTCAGAGGACCAAACGAGTGCAGGGCCCGACTGCAGGAGACGGTGGGATGAGAGACGCCCTGCAGCCCTCCATCTTTTTTTTTTTCTTCTGCTGTGACGGTGTGGATTTGAATTTACTGCCAGCTCAATTTCCACACTTGACTCACCTCAGATTGGTGGAGTGAAGGCAGATTTAAACCCCGATGCTTTGCATTGATGTTTCCACTTTTCCCTACAAGAGATGGATGAACTGTCAGGACATCAGAGGGGGGAAAAGATGACAAAAGTGCAAAAGTTGTTCTTTTTTGAGTGCATTATTTAAGCAGAGATGACGTTCTCAGTCAGAAACAACTGGGGAAAAGACAGGCTTTCAGGGGCAAATTGCTCACAAGCAAGATGTGGGGTGAAAATGATGGAAATGACAGTCGACTCGACTGCGAACGTGCAAAATTCTTCATGCTCCAGCAGCTGCAGTTAATTTAAGCCCCTTTGAGGCTCACAGAGGAGTCATTTTCGAGACAAATCTAGTCCTGGCATAGCGCGAACTGTCTACCTAAACAATTTAATGAATGTAAGTCACAAATAAATCTTAATACGCATTATTATGTGGGTTCAATTTAGCATTGCAGGCTTAAAGCCTGTAGCTGAGCATTTCGATTTACAGGATGGCTCGACTGAAAGGATATCTGGACTCCATGTGGTATCAGGCACTCTGGCAACAAGAGGACAGGACACAAGCTTTCATCCTGCAGTGATGTGAGGAGGAGGAGGGGGGGTGATTGGACTCTGGTGGTGGGCAGAAACTCTAGACTGTCCTGCTCAGCTCAGGACGCACAAGCAGGAGTGCACCAAAAGAGAGGAAGACAAGGGTAGGGCCATGGGATTTAAAGGATGACGCTCCTAAATGTGTGTGTGTGGGTGTGTGTGTGCTGGCATTAATTGGCTTGGCCAACATCTAAAATGAACAGAGACTTAATGGCAGGCTAAGAAAGTGCTGAGGTGTTATTATCAAACTGCACTTGAGGCAAAGGTCCTTTTGTACCAAAAAAGTTCCTTTAATTGTTAATTTGGGAAATGACCATTTCTATAGAGATCAGATGTGATGTCACTATGGCTTAAAAGGTCCCGTAATAAAGAAAAAAGGGCTCTCAGTGGTTGACAGCTTAATCCAACATTATAGTAAATTCATCACATGAGAAATTGCCTCAATAGGGGTTTGTTCATTGACTGCTCGGTTGATAATAATGTCTGCTTTGGGGGGGTGGTGGGGGGGGGGATCTTCCGCCACTATTTTTTACCTTACGTGCCACAAACAATGGTTTAATATTCTAATAAGAGTGAATAAGTGTGTGACGCACTGATGTTTGTGAGGTCGGCCCCATCATCTCTCTCCAAAATGCCGCGTGGCCTTTTTAATTGAGCTGCAGCTATGTCGAGGAAACCGTCCAGGATTTACACGCAGAACTGTTAACGCAGCCACTGGAGTATCGAGCCCAGGTCGGTTTAAACCGGGGATTCAGAAGAGCTTTGGCTGAGTGACAGTAACAAGCTGCAAGCTGCTGCTGTGCAATTGTAGCCAACACAACATACAGATCTTAATGTGGGTTCCAGCACTGGCTGCATGTTTGGGCCATAAAACAAAAGGTTGTTTTCTGTAGAATTTCTTGTTTCTTGTTGAATTATTTAAATCTGATACCTGAAAAGGGGAGGCAATACATTGAAAAAAGGAAAATTGGCAGCGTGTATTTTCAGAAGTAATTTTTTGGGCTCCGACTTACAAAGTCTTTGTACATTTAGCTGTAGTTAATAGAGTTAATCAGGGCGGCAGTAGCTCAGTTTTATGAGGACTGGGCTGAGAAGCGGTTCAAGACCCGTGGAAGGTGTTCTGGTAGTAGGGACAGGTGCCGGAACACCTCCAGAGCAATGCTGCGGTACCTTTGAGCAAGGTGCCGAACATCCAATTGCTGACAGGGCCCTGTGATGAACTGGCAACTCCAAGGGTGTACCCTGCCTTTGCCCGTATTTGCACCCTCCCCGTGACCCAGGAAGGGATAAGGCGGTCAAGAATACAGAACAAAATGAAGCGTAATGGAGTTAATCCGCTCACAGTAACTAAAATAGTGGACAAGTTGACGGTGTCATCATCTGACCTCCAGTAAACAGCACAAGCAAACAATTTCTAATAAATCGATCTGCGTGTTGGCAATTCTGCATGAATGTGGGATTCTGATGCCTGAACACGTCCCACCGCAACCCCAGGGGGCCCAATCTCTGAAACCAGGCCACGTTCCAACTGCTGCTGCTGCTGTCAAAGTCCATAAAACAATAAACTTCCAATTACATCAACCCCTGCATCCCCAGAAATATCAGCTTTTTTCCCATCTAAAACATAATTATAGAACAGGAAAGTAAAAGAATAACAGACTATAGAAATACAGAAGAATTACCAAATTTCAGCAAATTATGTCCAGAGAACAATCGTGAATTATAAGAACACCGTGTTAAAAAATGAAAAGGTACTTGTAATTATGGAGGGTCACGTTTAACATTTGCCAGGAAAAGTGTAGCACAAACATGCAACAGCATCTCCAAACCCAAAACACTCACAACCTCTGTTTTCCCTCATTGCCTGGGGCAACAAACAGAGTGTGCTCTTTACTATTAAGACATAAAGAACTGGCCCCATATAGTGGGGAAAATACCATAAAAGGCAACAGAAAACCTTCAGAGGGCAGCATCAGTGCGGCTGCACTTAGCAAGTTCACTCTCATGACAATAACATTAACAGGGAGGAGAATACATTAGTATAAGTTATGGTGTGATTGGTCTAATTGGCTGCACAGATATCTTGGGACTTCGCGTGATGGCTCTCTTTGCACTTCATCGTCTGCAGCTGGTGAAAACACAGAAAATGAGGCTAAATCCTGCCTTTTCTGCCAGATTAAAAGGTGACTCCTGCTACTGTTTTAAACCATGATAATAAGACATTCAAAGCTATCTTTAAAGGCTGCACTCATGGTTGTGTGTTTTCTACCCCTGTTGGTTCAGTGACATCACCCTTCCTTAAGATAACACTGGCATGTTCTCCTCTACAAATACATCTATGATCAGTTTCCTACAAATCAGCTGTAATTTAAAAATTTAAAAAGTATTCTAATAAAGGCGTCATAGCGCTCACTGGGCTGTAAAATATCTGCTTGGAAATCTGAATATTCTTAAGAAAAATTGTCCCAAAACCCCGACAGGCTTCGTTTGAAAAGATCCCAAGCCTGTACTCCAACAAAACTCTCCTCTGAAACACCATTGTTCCTTAAATGTTATTCTATATGGACGTTTTAAAATAAAATACGTAGTAAGAACCAGCCAACCCCCCGATTAGGTCCCTTCCTGTGCAACGCGTTGCCCTTTTAAGGCAGGTGAAATTGCTGCCAAAAGACGACCAAAAGACGTTGACAAAGCCTCAGTTTGGCACCGGCTGACTTCCATTAGTCAACACGCAGTCATTCGCGCTTGGAGCTGGCCTTCTTGTCGCCGGACAGATGCATAAACATTCCCTGGCTTACAGAGTGATAAAACTCTGCGTAGGCGTTTAAAGTCCAAAGAGTTTCAACTAGTTGCATTTTACCTTCTTATTGCACATTTTTTTCCAACCACACTATAACGTCTCAAAGCAGGTTGCTAGCAGTGGCTGTTACTTGGTAACGCTAAAGTAATGTGTTTTTAAATGTGTCTTATTTTTCCAAGGAATAAAACCACTCTGGTAGTAGCGTCTCTGGCACTCAAACCTGCTCAGTGCACCCGCATCCAAATGCAGCCCATCAATCAATGAGAGCGCACCTTAATGGGAGGGGAGCAGCAGAAATGGAGGCAGAGGTTTGAGTGCTGTTATTACACATAAGAGCCTTCTAGCTCACAGAGAGATAAACTCTATTAAGCACTAAAAGATCAATGTTGCAGCACATCCAAAGCAACACACATATTATATATATACCTCGGATATAGAAGAGACAATTGTCCACTGTTTAAAGCCATCCCACACGTTTGTGCTTGTCCATCAATCAATAAAGAAATTCTGAGTCGGTGCAATAAAGTGCGAGACACTGGGTGCCAGGAGCAATGACAACATGGTGACCTATTGATCAGAGATGGGGCATCCTAATCAAAGCTTGTGTGCGGAGCATTTTGAGAGGGGCATTTACGAATGAGACAATCTACTAGGAAATCAGATGTGTCTAACAGGATAGTGCAACCGGTTAACATTGAATTACTACACAATTAGGGATTTCGTGTAGACAGATAATGTTTAATATTTTAGATGTGTTTTAGTGTTAAACAGTGCCATCTAGCGGCAATAACCAATGACGTAAAGACGCCACAGTTGATTGAAATGAACAGTACTAATAAAGTTAATGGAATATTGATATATCAATAATTGATTATTGCCACATTCCTTCATCCATCCATCTCTGTTAATCATCTGACCTTACCAGCCTGCTGTTTTATACCCCCGCTTTGAACTGGAAAGTCTATTTTCCCAGTCACTCATCTAATTCTCCACGAAGATTAATTTGCTCCCATAATTTAGTTCCAGAGTAACTGAATAAATCCTCAAAGAAAAAAAACCCATCAGTGCCCCATTCACCTTTGAGAGGAGCCTTAATTGGAAATGCTAATGTGCCTTTATTCATTTATTTCTGTCTTAACCGGGGTGACGTGAACAAAATGCAACAAGGGGATGATAGCAGATTTCCAGCATCCCATTAATTTCGTATCAACTTGATTACATGAATATAAAAGGGTGCGCGTGTGTTTGTGTGTGCGTGTGTGTGCGTGCGCGTGTGCCTTACTCCAGTGTACAATTAACCACTTGTGTTCTTACACTGATCTAACTGTTGAGTTGAGACATCTGTAGTGTGTGAGGGTCTGCAGACAAAAATTCTTCCGGATTATGGTGCACACATATTAATCCATTTATATTCAAGAATTAGTTTTATGAGCTTTGAATTCGTTAACTGGAAAGGGTGTAAATCTGCTATCTGCCAAATGGCTGATTTACAAAAGAGATGATCTGAAAAATCATCACCATGGTGACAAGCGCAAGCTCATTTACGCGTGCTCGCCCGCCATCTAGCGAACAATAGTGGTATTGCAACTGGCGCTGAAGGCTGCAAAAGGCAACGAAACGTGGAAATAAAATTTAATCAGCGGTTCCTCCTTGTGGAAATGGAAGGTTATTGCTGTTTTTATCGGGTTCATTTTCGCCTCAGCTGTTTGTCACTGATATCGAAGAATTAATGGACAAAACTTGAGCCAATGCGTTCGGACTGACGTCTCAGCTAAATTTGTAGTTCTAAATTCATTCATTCATTCAGAAAAAAAGTCCAATACTTACCATTCTGCTCAAGTGGGGCAAATATTAAAATTGAAGGTGAAGTGAAGGTGCTTTGAGAACCTGTTTGAATGTCACAAGTCAGATTCGAGGGCCAGAGACAAAGCTCAATTTGAGGTTTTGTCCTGCTCTGCAGATGGGATGAAGCTACCTCTCTGCTTGTTTAGATTAATAGCAGGCCCACACTAGGGCCATTAAATGTTGAAAGACCACTGTGCTACCTCTTCTCCAGCATTATCCTGGGAGCTGCATCCTCCATAATAGCAGTATGCTCTTCAAATTATTAGTCTTCCCCGGCCATTTGAAAAAGCTGAATTTTTATTATAGGCCTGGAGGAGAGGTATAAGATAATCATTTTTTTTTAAAGTATTTAAAGGAAACCTTTTTTGCATTTAGTGGCTGGACAACAGAGTTTAGTCAATGTTTTTTGCTTGCTTTGTGATTTCATTATATGTGCACTTAAATAAGGTTTATTACATCTCTAATGCATAAAATTATACATTATTTATAATTATGGCTTCAATTACAATAGAATAGAAATAAATAATTAAGATGTGACTGAAAATACTTTCTTGGCAAGTAAAGCCATTTTATGTTCAGCTTTACCTTCTAATCTGCATGAAATATACTGTATATTAACCAAAGGGTTTCCTCCTTGAATAACTGGGGGTTATGGTGATTTCCTCTGCATATAAGAAGCAGCTTGTTGCTAGATGCCAGGTTATTGATCACAGAGGGAAAGGAATCATAGACTCATAAGAAGAGAACAAACCTGGTCCGTTTGTGTGGTGATGAATACAAACACCAAGTGTGATGGCTCATACATCTGTATATAATTAAATTCTTATGATTCATCATCATGATAAATAGGAAGGTTCCCACAGTAAAGTAAAAAAGTGCCTTTTGCACCCTGCAGAGGGCACAGAAGACCCAAGAGGAACCTTTAAAAGACCAGAAAGCCCCCATTTAATTGCAACACACAGGAAATTACCGAGTGAATGGGTCAGGTGCTGATAAGAGGCTAAAGCCCCGGGGAGGTTGCCCCTCCCCGAAACCAGAAGAGACTCAATCCCACCACCGATTCATCACAAAGGCCCAGTCTGAAAGCCTGGCAATCTGATTGCACTGTCATCCAGATTCATAATTAATATATTTATCAAATTAATCGCTGAAAAAGGACCTGGGCTCCTTGAACAGTAGGCAGATTCATTTGCCAGAGGCTCATCTTACCACTAATGAGGGCATTGTCAGTGAAATAGGCCAGGAGAGGGCCGATGCCTCAGACCTCATGACAGACAAATTGCTGCTCTATGTGAGGCTGATATGGGGAATTAAGAGAGTGAAAGACAGGAGAAAATGTGGTTATTTGGTGACAGCCACAATTGGACCTTTGTTTTAGCCCGTGAGTACCAACCTGGAGCGACATGAAAGGGGGCCTCTTTCGGTTTAATGTTCGGGAAGAGCTAAAAATACCTGTTATTGCACCTCTGCCTCTCTAAATCATTGATCAAACAGCCTCAGTTGGTTGCTGCCGTGTAGAAATAGTTATAGCTGGCTATTTAGAACCAGAGATCATCACCTGATGCATGTTGGACTTTTTTTCTACTGAAGCATAAAGAAAATGTCAAAAATGCTGACTCTAAATCTAATCATCATAACTTTGATATCGGATTATCGGACGTTTGTTCAGATGTGTGTGTGTGAGAAGAGCCAGCCTCTGGTCAGACCCGGTTCACTGGTAATTACAAATGTGCCTCGATTTTGGGCACAAATGCTGTCATGTGACTCTTGAAGGGATCCCTATTTGTCTCCAGGGTTCCCTTCTGGGCCCCTGAAAAGCATACAATGGACCATAATAACTAGCCCTCAACCCCGCTCATCACCCTTGAACTGTAATTACAGGATAAATTAGCTGCAAGTGGATACCAGACGCCATTATTATGATCAAGTGATGGTATTCATTTTTGAAAAATTTCCTTTAATGAATGTTGTTTGATTACAATGAAATCCTTTATTTTTTAAACTGCATTTCAAACTGCGTAAATTTACTCCAATTCTATGGATCACAATGATATTGTTGTGATGCTTCATTAATCATCTTTATTTACTATTATAGCATCATTACGGGTCATTCCTGAAATGAAATGGGCAATTTCTGTTTTCACATTCTGGATTTTCTTTCCCCAAAATCAAAACAAGAGTGTAAACATTATATTGTTATATTCTGCATTTGCTCCTGCTAAAACAGGTGATTTTTCTGGTTTACGCGGGTGAAAAAACAGCTTGTTTACACTGGAATAATGTTGTTTTGACATGTTGTCCTCCTCAGGGATCAGGCCTGTGGCGTTGGTGTTTACACTGGCTGCCAGCAGCTGGTCCAGGCCGTTTTCCGGCACCTCTGGATGAATGGAGCCGCTCCTCAGAGCCAGCGACTGTGCAGGACAGGTAGCAGAGGCGTTTCAGAGGGTCAGTCTACGCCAATCCAATTAGTCTGAGGGCTCTCTTTGTAATTGCAGACTATTAGAGATATGTGGCACGAGGGGTTCAGAACCATTTTCGCACACACTGAAATGGCACCAAGGCCTCCTCTCGCATCCAGTGATAATTGAACAATTAAACTTTAGCATACACATTACCTCTTCATATGACATAACTAATCACACAGGCAGAGCTGTGGCCTGTGCCAAAACTGTTTTTCACACCTTTGTTTCCGAGCTCACTATTGAACTGTGTTTCCTTTCTGTCTTTTCAGTTTCATATTCATCTCGTTCAGTTTGAAACGCTTGACTTTGAACCTTTTTCTTGGGTGAACCAGGGACATTTTAAGACTATAAGGATATCCAGGATATCCTCTCCAGTAGCTCTAGTTAACCGTCTCCATGAGATGTGACTCAGACGGGGGACGGTTAAGCTCATTTTACTCCTCGCTGTAAAAATCAAGTCCTCTCTGAATAAAAGATAATTAGAGCATATGAAGAATCTTTCTCATTATTAATTTAAAGGAAATGAACAAAAAACTAGCGATGGATGTCAGGCGGTCATTACTTCTGCAAATGAGGCATTTAATTTAAAAGACTGAATATAGAAATATAATCATTGAGGAGGAATTATGTGTTTTTTCCCTCTTCCCCACGTGTCACCTGAGTCTGGCAACTATAGGTGAAAGTTGTGCAGTTACCGATTTCACCATTACCTTTGTATCTTTGTGCTGACGTCACTTAGTGACTGCAGCTAAGATTGCTGAAATGATGAACTCTGATTTGAGTCAGTTACATGCTGGAGCCCTTCAGATAATTTTGATGATGCTGACGTTAATGGCAAAAAAAAAAAGGCTTCTGACAGCCACTGAAGTCGACATGAATGGGGTCTGTATTTCAGTCCTGGCACTTATGCTGTTGTAAGCAGATGTTAATGGCTTTGTTAATGTCCTCTTAGTCTTCTGTGAGCCTCATGCATCCAAGAGCATGAAATACAGAGCCAGAAACCTTAGTGAAAGATGTTTCCATGACGATGTTTGACACTGTCAGAGATGGGAAAGATTATAAATATGATATTGACACCAGATGAAAAAGGCCAAACTGTGTGCCTGAAGCAAATTTAATATCCAAACATGGCTGCTCACGCATGGATCATTTGCAAGTTCCAATACAAGATGATTTTATGTGTTGATATGTGGAGGCAAGAGAGAAAAAGGATATAAACCCACCACATAGAAGCGTTTCTGCACAAATTCTTGCTACAGTTCAGCCCCTATTGCCTCTGCTTTAATTTAATATCTAGTTATTTTACTCCATTGTATGGGTTTTATTGAGGTTGTGCCGGCTTTATCACCCCGATCTCACCCAGAAGTGAAGGTCAGGCGAAGGCAGAATGCTTCTGTTTATTGGTTTCCATTGAACCAGACTGATTTGGATATCTGCTCTTGATATTAAGTTCTTTCATAGTATTTTGTCCAATCCGGATATTGTTTAACACCACATTGAGATACTCGCTGTGTATTTACTGTTGAATTAAATATTCTTCATCACTTTTGCAATATCCTCTCTGTAGGCTCATACGGGATGTGAGAATCCGTTCAAATGCACCAGTGAATTTTCACCAGACTATCTTAAAGTCGGGGTGTACATAACATAGATTTAATCAGTGATCTTCCATACAAATCTAATTTCAGATAATTTTATGTTTCATCTCCAGTCAAACAGAAATCCCAAAACCATGAGAAACTTCAGGTTAACCAAGGAATAAAAGAATAGAATGATAGAAAACTATTTACTTTGGGATTAATATAGGATGACAATGCTGTAACTTTTTACTTATTTTGATGTTTTAATTATTTAACCATTTTTAGGTGTTTTGAGAGATGTGTGAGCTGAGAAGTTACACTGAAATTGCAACTAAATTGTAACTAAAACCAGCTTTATTTTAAACAACAGGACTGATAACAGTGAGCAGCATTAGCTCACTCTGTAGCAGACTGGGCACAGAGTCCAAGGGTTTATGATTCAAGCTGTGGTTGCAGACCAAATATAGGGAAAATAGCTAGTGGCCTGCCCTGCTCTTGAGCAAGGCACCAAATGCTGTCCAAATACTGTCAGAGGTTGCTGACCTTTACTGGAATGACTGTGTAAAGAAAACAGAGTAAAAACTGTTATTTCCTGTCATTCTTCTCCAATACACTGTTGTTGTTGTTGTTGTTATAGCTATAGAATAGTCACTGTAGTTATAATTCTTCTAAAGATAAGGAATATATGTTGTTTAAACCACAGAACAACAATTAAACACAAAATAACATTTACCAATGCCCATATTCACCATTAAAATGTACATGTAACATGTGCTTACTAACATGTACAGTAGAAGTATGTTATTACATTATTAACTAAGCTATAACTAGCTGTAACCCAGCAATTACTGCTACCTTTGGGAAGTTATTAGACAAGAATTAGCATCTTAATATGCTTTGCAGGTAACACTTTAGAGTAGAGTGCTCAGAATTAACCAATTAAGAGAATAATGAAGCTTTATTAATCATGAAAAAGCACTTATAGTGCCCAAATTATAGTAGCTTATTGTAAATGTATATTTTCCGTCTACTTCGTTACATTTGCCACGCAGATATCGCCAGTTTGAGGGACGTACTCTGACGTCACACGTCGGCCGACGAAATATGATGCTGCGAGTCCACGTGGTGCGTTTGTTTACTTCTTCCAGGAAGGTTGGAAGTACATCTGGAAAGCTGAGGGGGGTGAGGGGGGTTCGTAAAATTGCTGCCAGTGACATTACTCAGCGTTTAAAAGGGACGCGGAGCGCCGGGGGGAAATGATAATGTCGGGCTGATCTTCCCCCTCCTCAGCGTTTTGTTCCCTCGTGAAAGGCTCCTTTAACAGCGCGAGACCTGAACAGTACGTATGTTTTTGTGTCGGCTCGTGCTACTTCGCTCTTTGTTCTCTGCTCGGTTCAAACTCGGGAACAGTTGGCGTGTGTGGGGCGCATTCAAAACACGCACGTTGAAGAATGACCCTGGTATCCACCGCTGTTAAAATCAAACACATTTCACCTCCAAACACTGTTTTGCGTCAAGTTTTTCGACTTGTTGAGTGTTTCTGTTGGTAGTAACATTATTATTAGATAGTAATAAAAAAATAGTGCCCTGCATGACGTCAAACAGTCCAGAAATAGTCGTCTATTCAAGTCCAGCCGCATGATGTTATTGTATTTGTTTCTCTTTTTTGCGGAAGGATTCCCAGTGAAATATTCCAGACACTGAAATGCCTCAGATGGGAAGCCTCTTTTTTCCTCGCAGCCCAGGCTCTTCAGAAAGTGCTCAATGCCAGAGCTCGCACAGGATGCAAACACTTTCTGATTTTATAAATCGTGTCAGGTAAATATCCAAACATACAGAAAGCACGTTGCTCTTTTCAAGAAAAACTTTGAATGTTTGAAGCTTTAAATTCTAATAAACCTGCAGAATGCTGAGTGGGTGTTTTCCCTATAGCTCAAGGATATATCTAAAATATAAATATTGAACTGAATGCAGTTCAAATAAATTCAAATATTGATCTGGTAGTAACCTAGAAACATATGCTGCAACTTAGTGGTCCATTTATCTTTTATCTCATATTTATAGGGCACATTTTTGTGTTTTTATTTGTAGGAGACTTGCTGGGCTAAGAAAGGAAGATATTTATCATAACTTGCGAATCCCTGACCAGTTTCAAACCGCCAAAGATGACATCAACATTGTCATCCTCACAGGTTGGTGTGTGCAACAACAACTATTTGGTTTAAGATGATAACAATGATGGATGCTGAAATTGTATTAAATGATACAAATGTATCAGTACCATTTAGTCCCTTGCAGTAAAGTGGTTTGTTTCTTTAAGGTCATGGGGTATTCTGCATAGATGTTAAACACTGGAGAGGCACAGTTTCTGCTCACAATCAAAACTGGCATGTTCAGGTGAAGGAAGAGGACCAACATTTTACCAACACCTGCATTGAACAGATTGAAGATCCCATCAAAGCTCTCATGGTAATTAAAATGCACACAGTGATATCGTTACGATCTGCAATGTTGAGATGCGATTGTGATAAACCCAAATGTCAAATGCTCCCGCACACTTTTGTTCAAGGTCTGTTTGGGTGTCCGGCGCAAACTCCCCCGGGGTTAAGAGATTCTGAGTCATTGTTACAATTTATATGGAAATTTCAAACACTACAGCCGGCCTTTCTAAACTTCGTAAGTGCCCGCTCTTCATTCGAAAGGCTTTAATTATGTTCATGGAAGGTTGGAGGGGGTTAAAACAGGCAGGTGCCTAAACACAGCTGTCACCTTATGCGCCCGAGTCTGCAAGTACAAATTAATTTCCATCTCTATTAAATGGGCTTGTTTGGGCTAGGAGCACAACCAGAAGCTCTAATGGCATAGACTCACTCATGATCCAACACAATATCACTAATTCTTCTCCTCCAGACCAAGACGGCCAACCTATCTGGGCATCTGAAGAGAAACGGAGTGTCTTTGCGTGAAAGCCTCTTCTTCACCAGGGTTGTCTTCCTCTCTCCGGAGTGTGAGCTGAATGAGGAGCTGAGAAAAAGAAAGGAGCTGGTCACCTTTGAGCAGATAGATGACTTCCTCAGATCTTTCAGGGAGGGCTACATAGCCTGGATATCAGATGCACTGATACCCTCGTGGATCTCTGGTCAGCATTTCCTTCAAATATATGATCCACATCAGTACCAGGAAATCATTTGATGCTCTTAATGCATGTGGAAACATAATAGGGATTTTAATATAAGTTTTGTGGATCCTTCCTTAATGTTGTTGTCGTTTGCCCCCCGCAGGTCATTTTTCGTACAGGCAGATGGAGTCCGTGCGGGAGGTCCTGGGAAAGGTGGGGACGTGGGATCTGGTGCGGCTGCACTGTGGCGAACAGCTGAAAGGCGATTATCGAGGCTGTCAGTACATCGCTCTCAACAGACAGGAGACAGACACGCTAGAGTTTTCCCGGGCTAAGATGCTGTCCTCTAATTCATTGTGGGCCTTGCTGGGACACCCTCCTCAGGTCAGTCTGCATCGCTGGCTCTGACATTTGGTACCAGAAATACACTCTCCTAAACATATCGTTTAGGACCAGCAGGGGGCAGCAGTACTGTGCAGCTCATCACATGATCTTGGAACTAAAAAAAACAAACAAGCCAAGATGCAGGAAAAAATGGATTTTGTTGAAAACTGAAATGAGAGTAATCTGACTGCTATTTCAGTTATTTGAAAGCAGTTAAAGGAACATATGGATGGTTCATTTCTGTATAGGACACCAGGGAAGTCCAACTTTTTAAATATTTAATATTTTAAATTACCCACTAGCTGCCGCTGCTTTCTTCATCATCTTAAGTTAGTAAATCATCATTACTGCCTACACACAGAGCTTATCGGCATATTTTAATGCAATTGTCTAGTCAAAAAAGCACTCATTCTCAGATCAGTCTTTAAAATATTTATTCATTTAGAATTTAGACCCTTCCCTCAAGAATCCATTAACAATTTCACACCGAGCCACGGCACCCAAACATTCTGGGTTTTCCTTACAGTCTGCACTCACGCTTCCCCCAACACCAGAACCCAGACTGTATATGTTCTCCCCTCTCGCCTGCAGCTGCTGTGTATTTGATACATGACCCAGCAATCATTAGACAGTCTCCAGTGGGCCCTTTCCTTGCCCGAGGGGACAGAGGCAAGGCAACTAAATATATTATTTTTCAGGGAAATATTTGTAAATGGAGGCGGGGGGGCATTTCCCCATATTTGACAGAGGATTGTGACATGTGGTAAATAGAGTAAATATTCTCCTGCGGTTTAAACACAATAGACAGGCCTCTTCATTTGTCTTCTATTATCAAATCCTTAAAAAAAAGATGTATCTCCAGATTCTACCAGGAAGCTTTGTTTCTGCCATTTCACTTGCACCCCATTATTAATAAGAATATATGTAAAGGTTGCTTCTTGGGAGTCCAGGATTGTGAATAAACGGGGTCTTTGCTAGTGTGCAGCAGCTGCTAGCTTTAGGGGTGGCACAGAAACTTGAGATCTCCCCCAGGCACATTTCAGAGCTCAGGAGTAATTCATCCTTTTAATTTGTGACTTGTAAACACTCCAAGCAGAAGATCTTAGATATGAACTGCACTTTCTGTTGTTTTTGTGTACAAAGGGGCACCAGATGTAGTAACAAAGCCACCAAAGCTTTAGGTGTGTTTTCTGGGGGCTCAGTCAATTACTCTGCAGAGAATGGGACGTCTTCATGTCCCCAAAGTGGAGAATGATTGAGTGGAGTGGCTGTAATTTATTAATTATGGACTATATTCTTAGACCGCTGCTCTGGCTTCATTCAATTTCTATGGATTGAGGGGTAATTACTGTGTGTGTGTCTGCATGCGAGTGTGTGTGTGTGTGTGTGAGAGAGAGAGAGGGAGAGACAGAGAGAGAAATAGACAGAGACTGAAAGAGTCAAAGACCTATTCCTGTCATAATTTCAAGTGTGGGTTATTTATTTAGCTCGCCATCATGTCGTCTCCTGATGTTTTGCTGTTTTCTTCAGGCTTTTATCACAGTTTTAATAATGAGCTTTATGAGGGAGCAGCAATGAAATGTAGCCCTAGTGTTCTTAGTCCCATTTACCATGTGGAGTATCTGCTAATTGCATAGTTGAGACATAACACTGGAGTTCCTTCGGGTGTAACTTGACTACACCTACCTGTCAGCTGATTAACACAAACAGCAGAGTGCACCCAGCAAAAAGGCTGCAAATTCACAGACAACATCCCAGATAGGGAATAATCCAGCACTGGTTACCAGAGCTACATCTTCCCCTCCTCACTCGCTAGAGCTTGTTAATTTACCCTTGCTCTGGCATTCCTCTCCATTTGGCCATCTCCCGGGCGTCACAGAGCAGTAATGCAGATGCTGGTGCAACAGCGAGGGGAGACATCAAGCGCTTTGTGGCGATAATAAATGGAGGCACACAAAAGGGCCAGGAGCCGCCCATTGACAAAGGCTGCAAAATCTAAATAGGTGATATTAGCAGTCGCTGTGGCTGCACCGTCTCTTTTTGCTCTTGAAACCTCAAAGAAAAGCATATATAAAGAACTTCATGTGCTCACTTTAAAATCAGACGACACTAAAGGACCCGACGTCTGAATCCTCTGAACACACGAGTCGATTCGCTGCAGTGAGACATGTAAGACATTTAGGTTTGGGTGTGATTGAAGTATCAACTGGAGACAGCAATTTTTTTGCAGCAATTATGTATTTGAATTAGATATTAATTGGTGATTTAATGTAAACTAGTACGCATCACCACAAACAGGCGGAGTTGGTTTGTTATTCCGTTAAAAACTTGATCTAACATTGCAGAAGACAACAAAGTGATCGTAAAAACACTTTTTGCAGGTGCCAACGTCCTTATTTGCGCGGGCTTTAAATAAAATAATGGCAATCGAAATGTAATTCTAAATAGCCGCCGTGTTTTCTGTAGTGTTCAGTGTTCTTTGGGTTCCACGATTTGAGGACGAGCTCAAATTTCCTGCAAAAGTTTTCTGTGGTTTATTCCAGGGAGGAGCCCGTATGAGTTGTGACCCCCCACCCCAGTAAAAAATGAAAACAGCAGCGAAATTACCAGGATCTTTAGCTTTCTGTAATTGCAGCCTTGCTCTCGAAAAAGGAAACTGGAATTGGAAATAATTTGCAGCAGAGTGCGTGTAGGAAGCGGCAGAGGAAAGCTAACCATGCAATTACGCACGAGAAGAGTGCTGCAGGACCACAAGTGTGTGTAATGAACTAGCGAAGACGCCAACACTCACATGGTGGAAGGCAGTGATAAAAGCTGCCTTCCGAGAGCCCGTGATTAAACCTGGTAAAAATCTATTTTTCCCTTTCGTCCACTCAGTCCCCGTGAAGAGTCCTGTGGAGAGATTGCGCATGTCAATTTAAAGATGACTCCACGCGTTTCCTCAAAATTCCTCATCCGGCATGCAACACCAGTCATTTTAGAGGGTTCTTCAAGTGCTCTTTTGTTAATTTAGTTAAACACCAACCAGCGTAGATCATGTTTTACTCATTCCTACTTGAAACAGGTCGAGACTGAGCTTCAGCACATTTGAATACACGCTGAAAACTAAAGCTCCCCGCCATTAATATTCATTTCCAAATGATGTCTCTGGATGTAGGGCCAGTGGTGCTTGGAAAAGACAGGAAATTATCCACAATAAAGGCAAATAATCCAACAGAAAGTAGCACGCGCTTCCCAACAAAGGATTTTTCCAGTTATTTGTTCTTAAATTTCAAGAAAAGCTTCTCACACATTAACAAAATATCCCACTTTAAATCAAATTTGGGGTTTTTGTAACCCCCTTAAGGTATTGTTCATTATTCAAAACCATAGAGGCCACAGTAGCTATTGCCAGGTTTTTCCACCGTATTACAGTAAAATCTCATGTAGTCCTGCTAAATAATGATATTCCTGGGTTTCTTTTCTTGTCATTTTAATAATCCGCTGATTGAAATGCTGAAAACTGGCCAGAATGTTGATTCCATCTCATTCCCTATTTGTTTTTAGGGTTCAGGATATTACTGCGATCCCCTACTAAGATACGATCAACAGGGATTTGAGAATAATGAAGAGCCGGAGTGGAGCAGAGACACTTAATTACAGTTTCAAAAGCCATTCTCATTAATTGAGGACCACAAAGGTAGTGAAGTTGACTGAATGGCAGCATTTTTTTTTGCTCCCTTCCCCTCGAGGTTCAGATGATTGGCAAGTTTTCTGTAATTGATGCAGGTCTCGGACATTTAATAGAGCTTATTTTGTCTGAGCTGACTGATCTCAGCCCATTTCCTCTGACCACCTGTGAGCAGACTATTGTTCTTTTAATGTGAAGACTAATACGCCGCGCATCCAGACAGCGTTTGGCCGCTACGGGCAGCAGATACAGGACATAATTGACAGACCTGCCATCTGTTACAGTTATGTGAAATTATGGATAAACTAGTTAACAGACACTTTGGCCCATTGTCTGTTGTTTTGATAATCACCCTTAATAACGGACGGCATCAATATGGTCTTTAAACCTAATTTGGGAGTTAATGGAGTCAGATGGGGGCGGTCAGTGTATGCTCTGTGGGTAATGCTGTTAGAGATGTTTGTAAAGAGCAAATTAAATCAATCATAGATCGTGCCCTCTAAAGTCCGCCAGACAGCCAGACCCATTGAAGAGAAACGGGGATTCATATTTGAACCTCTTGCAGAAAATGCACTTATGTGGCTGGAAATAAAGTCAGAGCCGGGTGAATGGATGTAAATGGTTATTGCCGAGAGTCTAATGGCTTCCTGTTAGCTGAAGCAGGTTGGTTGGAAGCAGGGACGTAGCTTATCAGAACCCGAGCAGCTGTCTTTTGCAATCGAGACAAATGCGGTTATTGGCATAGACGGTAATGTCACCAGTTTAGGCATGCTAACGGACGGCCCTCGGCAGGACCATGTCCCCCTCCTGATGTTTAATTAGGGTCCAATTTTGACCGGTGCTGTGCAGGGAGTCCCTTTTATGCTGAAATGATTCACCAATTAATGAGAGAAGAGTTTAATCCAAGCAAAAAATTCTTCACTGCTCACTGACTCTTGATGACAATTAGCGGTTGAGCTCATCGCAAGTCAGGCTAATAAATCTAATAAAGGACGTTCAAAACAGTTTGGACCTTCCAATAAACAGGTTGGCTTTTAACTAATGCAACAGCAGCATTTTTTTCCTGTTATCAATGTGATACATCCTCTCGAATAATAAGCAATAAATGACTATGACGACTTTATCCGCTTGTCTGTTAGCTTAGCACCTCTGCTACCCTGATAAAGGTGTTTGTGGTATCGGAGGTGAGCTGCTGATGGATTTTACAAAGGCCCTAGAATCAGCAGCAACCCTCACAGGAGGTGAGACGTCTCCACCTAATTAGGCAGCCCGCTGCAACATTCCTCACTTTTAAGGGCAAATAATCACGTTATGCTCAAATCCTTTGTATGTATTCCCCAGCAGCCAGTCAGAAAAACGTTCCTTTAAAAAGGGAGTTTTGGAGTCGTTCGCTGGACGTTAAAAAAAAGGGTAAAAGGTGAGCATTGAAGCAGGGCCAGGATTTATGACTGTTAGAAAACCATAAATAAGAGGATGTCGTTTGTCTGCCACAACTGTGAAAGTGAGAGGAGGATAAGGTCTCAGTCCTTTGTTTGACACGCAACCTTAGCCCCAAGACCCTTTAATCATCCTCCCCCAGACAGACAAAGCCCCAGTACGTTCTAGTCCTGGCCCGTTGAGCAGCCGTACTGCTGTGGCACCCGTGCACGCGGCGCCGGTTGTGCCGTGATTGACAGACGACGCTCCAGCTTTGGAGATCAACAGTTGGCTGACAGGTTGTCTAGACAACACTGAGATGTTCCCTTCAAGGCGTCGGCGGCGACCCTTCATTGTCCCGTCAGCGAAGCCCTCGAGTTTTTGCCCTGGCACTTGTGGCGCTCCAGAATGAAGCTAATTAAATATTTTTTAGACTAAACGCCGCATAAAGTTGTTTTTCCCGCTACCGTTTTGCTGGATTTTGGTGTTATTTCCAAAAATAGGGCAAAAGGAGCTTCATGTACATATTTCTGCTCTTGATTCTGTTATTTTTAAGCACGTTAAGCAATTTTTGAATCCTCAAAACATTTAGCGGGAATTATAAATTGATGCTAAGCCATACGTTTAGCCAATCGCTCGCCAGGCAAACTGTATATGCTTCTCTGCAGCCCCACAAAAAACACTAATTAACTTAGAATAATTCCTTTCTGAGGTCTTTGTGAGTTGCCCCTCTCTGCCACCAGCTGCCATGAAGCCACCTTTACATGTATTTTTAAAATTAATAGACACTCACTGCCTCTGAAGTGTCTGATGCTATTGTTGGACAGGGCTGCAATACAAGACACAATTGTTCCACCCTCCCCTTCTGCCTGTTTTAATGCAGAGTAATAAGTAAGTAAATGGTGCAAAGATGTGTGTCTGAAATCGCAGTCGCCTTTGTTGGAGATAATTAGGTGAGCAGCAAGAGCGTGCAGGTGTTGAGGGTGTTCTGTGCACCCGCGTTTTGTTATCGTGGCGCTCATATTTGTAGGCTGTCAGGGGTGTCGCTCTTCCCATCAGCCCCAAAGCTCAGCAACCTCTTCACTATTAAAATGATCACTTTCAATAGCAGACAAAGGAAAGAGGGAACATATCTAGTGCAGGGTATTTTCCCCACCTCTAATGCTTATCTGCCTTTTGATGTCAGCGTAATAAAAGGCCTATTGGGCTTCCACAATGACCTGCAAAATGGACAAGAGCTGATATACTGGGCTCTGACTGTCGCTACCATTAACTAAAAGGCCCAGACATTATGGAGAGCCGCGGATGAAAGAACATGGAAAAAATAATAATTGAAAAATTGCCTAATGCTAAAGTGAAAGAAAATGGAACTGTGAAAAGGCACTGTAATATTCTGTTATCCCCTGTAAATGCAGCCCAACAAGAGATGTGGCGAGGCATTCTTTTTGAAATGGATGTGGTTCAATTACCCGCGCGTCTAAATCTAGTTAAGGCCTCCATTGTCAGGCTCAAACATTACAGGCAGTTTTGATGTAGTGTTAAAGCGTATTATGCCCTGCAACTTACATAAAATCAGGGGAGAGATGACTCCATTTTACATGTGGAGGAGATTCTTAACAAAGTTCACAGTTAAAACAGGGTTAATTTAATATTTGTTCTCGCTCGCGCTGCTGTTTGGACGACTCTCACCGAAGACTTGAACAATATCTTTCAGGGTAAATATTTTCATAGGGGATTGTCATCACTATTGCTTCATTCACTGTCTTATATGATGCAAGAACTTTTATCAAATCCCAAATAAGCATAGTTGAATAAGACAATATGATTTTTTTTTAAGTAGGAAGACATCCATAAGTCCTGGGTCCAGTCAGAGCTAAAGCTTCGTTCTCGCCGGTCAGCCTCATCTTCGTTTTCCTTCCTTTACAGGTAACGGTGAAACTCTACAGGCGTGGCTCTCGGGGCTGGCTGGGGAAATCCATCAACGCCACCGCCACCATTCCTTCCAACACCTTTGTGATCTTCCGGATCAGTGGGGAGGAGGCCGATACCAAAATCCCAGCTGATACCATCCACAGCGTCACGCTCAGCATGTGAAGACGACAGCACTAAAAAATGTCCTGCATATGCAACAACACCCTCGGTTATTAGTGCCTTATTAACCAGAGATGATATGTAATAGGGGAAAAATCCAGTTGTCTAATTCTCTGGCAATATTATGCTAATGAAGATGCTCTGACAGTTAGCCTGAGCAACTTTCTCCTGTTTCTAGGGCTGGCCCACACTTTGCTCCAGCCATTAATTACTTATCATCCCAGCTGATTGTTTCATGACACTTCAGGTGTTTAACATGTTAATTGTGGTGGCTAAAAACCTCCAGCGCAACGAGGGTCCGTGGCTTTAATTGGCGCCGATTAACGCTCTGTTTAGTTGGTGTGACTGCAAAGGTGCTTTATTAAAATGCTCCGCTGCACAGAAGAGATGATAACGCATTCGAGAGCCCTGCCACCGGCCCCGTTTCATAATAGTGTCTCGGTCACTTTGCATCAGTGGCAGGCTCACACAGCTGCGCTAACAGCTAGCAATTGTATTTACTGTGCCTGGTCGCGGCCGAAATGAAGTTATTTCCATCAAGATATCAGTGCCTTTTGCTAATGCAATAGAAGGAGCTCTCTGTGTTGATGCTATCTGGACGCATTGCATCTTTTTACCTGAAACGTCATTATGCTGTACCCAAGCTCCTCACTTTCTTCAACCGCCTGTTTTACCTGATTTACCTGAAGCTCACGTCAGTGGCGCAGAGTGCTGTGCAGTTAGCTTTTGTAGGTTTTTTCTTTTTTTTCCCCCTTCTTATAATCTTTGCATGTAGTCTTTTGTGTTTATGTAACTGCTGATTCTGCAAGGGATGATGGGATGCTCTTTCAGTTTTTTTCCCCAGAGGAGGAAGATGCAAGGTTCACCATCTCAGGAAACACACCTTTGTATCAAGGATTTTGATGTGAGAGCTTTAAATCAGCATGTGTCCTTTTTTAATGGCTGGGTTTCTTTCACATTTGTTCTAATTTTCTCAAGAAGGACTTCCTCCACATCAATTAATAAACGATATTGAAACTGATGCACAACGTGGATGGTTAGATGAGTTATGGGTGGCAGGCATTTGTTTACTGTCATACTTTAAGTGGCTTTGGTTTTATATTATTTTGCGAAAGGAGTGATTTTTCTCACCCAAACTAAGTGTTTGTGTTTACATCTATTGGTATCTTTTGGCGCTGTAATAAAAGGAATTCATCCTGGCAATAGAGAGCACCTTTCACTGTGTCACATCAAACTGGGCAAAAGACTGGACATTAGAAATGGGTGACTGGACACGGGGACAAAGCAGTCAGTGTTGGTTGGGGTGGTGGTCACAGGGAGGGGAGCCTCAACGGAAACAGACAAGGAGATCAGAACATAGTGTGACAAGGTAACAAGGTAAACTGACCCAGGCTGCGACTCCTCTGGAAACGGAATCAATGAGGCTTCTGTTAAAATGGAAATCCTCCCGGATATCGAGTTATGGACAATCTATTGCACAATGCAATCAGCTGTAAATGTGTTGTTTTCTTGTCCTATGCTCTAGACTTGTCCTGTGTCCTACTCTGTGCTATACTGAATAGTAATGTCATGACCCTGCATGACAGAATTACTATGCAAACGTCCGGGATCCTGCGATGATAAGCTTATTTGAACCAATATATGTCCTGAGATGCAGCATGTGTCTTCTGTAAAAGGACCCAAGGGATGAGATGGTGTTGCACTCGGAGTCTGTCCTGATGGGAAACAAAAGCCGTTTATTGTAAGGGCAGAAACAGTCAGGAATGACTCTCGGCTCACGTGATGCGCAGTTCCTGTCAATGCATTCAAGTTAAGATGCTAACAATCTTATCTAAGCTAGCGGTAGTCATAGAAACTACACTCCTCTATCCTGTTTCTCCTAGAAGAGCTTGCACATATTCATATATCCAGATTTTTAATGATTTTTTTAATTGATTTTTTTTTTTAGCAACACTTCTCTGCACCGTAAATTTCCACATCCAATTTTAAATCTACCAATTTTAAATCTGCTTCATGAATAGCATCATGAGAGCTTCATTTGCATAGAAGCACACCTTTAAGATCAGGGTTCACTCGATTCACACTATGCAAACAGCGACAGCACATACTCATAATGTGTTTGGTTTAGTAGGAGTTTCACATTTATAAAGTGCTTTTATCAGTAGGTTAACACTATAAATGTCTGCAGGGGTTTTTTTTTTAATCCATTTTACGACAGGATGAAGTGTAATTGTGGTGAAGATACAACTGCAAACTCCATTATGTAGGCTTTTAAAGAACCATTATGTGATGATAAAAGAAGAAGTCGGGCTGCCCCGCTGCCCACCGACCTCTCTTCTGTGACCGCTGCTTTTCTGCACAGCATCAAAGCTTTCAGAGAGCAAAAGCGGGATTTGAAAGAGATTAAATGTTTTTCCAGCTCTTGCGGACATTCATAATTAAGTACTCGAAAGTGTCATTAAGACGCGATTAAAGGCTCAGTTATTAGGACGCTCGATGGTCCCCAAAAAAAGTCTTTCAATTGTGTTTCGAGAGGGAAAAAAATCAATGGGGCGTGTGGGGAGCAAGATGGGCTTCTGCAGAAATTAGACATCTTCCTTTCACCTCTCCAAAGCAGCTCACTTGGAAGAATCCACGGCACAACAAAGGACGTACAAAAGTGAATGAAATGAAGCTTCCCCAATTACCAATGTGGCCATGTTGAGGCTGCGGCTTTTTTTTTTGTGACACCTTTTCCTCACCTTCTTCCTGCTATTGAGGGGGATACATTTACCAGGCAGGAAGGCTGGATGGATGAATGATGGCGAGGGGGCAGAGCAGCATGTTAGCAGTCAGACAGCTCACTTCAGGCCTGTTGTTACTGTCCTCTCTTAAAGAATGGAAATATCTCATTTCAGCCGCATATCCTTGGCGGTCGACGCTTTTACACCATGGCTTTTCCGAACAAACTCGCCGAAAGGCCTGAATGTGCGAAAGGTTTTTCCCTGTGACAACTCTAGACAAGGTTAAGGTGGGAATCAACGGAAGGTACGTTGATCAATGGAGCAGCGAGGAGAGAGAGCTGCCGGAGCTGCTTGCAGGATAACACATTCACTACGCTGCAGCTTGTCAGGAATCAGGAGAAAAAATGGCCTAGCCCGAGGCACAAGCCATCAATAATAATACAATGTGTAGACAATGATGAGTTAGTGCCAGACTTGTCAGCTCGGGGCGGCACAAACATCACCAGATGAATCCAGTGGTCACTGCAGTCCCCTTCGTTTGCTTTAATCTGCATGGAGTGGCAAATCTGTTCACTTCACCGAGCACAAAAAACATCAATTAGGCCCAATAATCAAAAGCTGTTTATGCGAATGTCCTATTTTAGCCATTGATTTGATGCCGTAATGTGCTGCAGCCACTGATCACTTAAATGCTTTTAGAAAATGGCATTTCATATTCAATAATGATTCCCCCCCAGCTTAACCACAGATTGGAGTAGAACTGTGGCCAAACTGTTGATCATAAAATTGGCTGTTTGTTTCTTTCATGGGAATATGTCACCATTATTAACTCCTTGGACCCATAATTCAAAAATGGGGCTTTTATGTTGGAACATTATTGCATTCAGTAACAATATAATATGTAGCGTCACAGGAGAATCCAGTAGCAGCAGAACAAGTTTCCACACTTTTTGGGTGACTTAAGAGCCATTAGATCTCCTTTAGCCTACTACAGCTACAAGGAGTCTAAATGTCACCGCGTAAGACACACAGGAAGCTTTTTTTTTCAGCTGCCAGCACCGTTAATGAAAATTCTTTGCTGAAATGTGCCATCAGCTCCATAGAATGTTGGTGGCAATAGATGCAAGGAGTCAGGTAAATATTGGCCACAGAGCCTTAAAGATGTGAGGCATTAGCTCTGCTAAGCTAGCCAGAAATGCTAATTGTAGGAAGGACAAACCACAGCCTTTATACCTGTGGTGCTCAACCTGTTAAAAAGCACAAAAGTCTTCACAAAGTGCAGACGTTCTCATCAAAAGACGCACAGTTGCTTTTTTCTGAGCCCGTGGTTCGGTTTGGCACATCAACATCTATTTTTACCCGTGGAACGAAACCTGCCTGTCTGACCGGAACTACTTTTTCAATTCCAATATTTTCCTGATGCGGCTCAGCACCTTTTATGCGGATTGAGTGCTGCCTGAACAAGAAAAAAAATCTTTAGAACCCCTTTTTTTGGGCTAAAATCTTGACCTTTCTCTGCAGGAGGGTCTCGCAACATCCCTTGTTTGGCTGCGATGTATGAATAATATATTTGTGCATGTTTGCACCTTCAGATAATCGCTGCAGCACTTGAGCCTTCTGGACATACACATCAACCCTGTTGCACTGACCTTCCCTATATGCACATTCATCAGGCTGACAGGGGGCAAAGGTTGACTTGGATGCTTGAACTATTTAGACCCTTTTACCTTTAAATGCAGGGCACATGCCTAAACTCTTAAAGCCTAGTTATTCAGGTTTACTTTTGTTAAATAGTCTCTCTGTGATGCTCCTACGGTCACAATGTGCTTCTCTGCTTCTTTGTGGTGTAAAGTTTATAATTACACGCACCGTCCGCGATCCGTTCGATCTGGTTTCGTAGAAACTGGAACCGAGTTTTCCAAGTGAACGGTTTGAAAATGGAAATCGGTGTCCGACCTGCAGTCGCCGGAGAGGCCCGACACTGGCTTCTGTCTCCCAGAGGAGCGCCCCCATCGCACGTTTGGCCCATGCCTGCGCCGCCTTTTAGGAGATGGATGGGCTGCGAGCGTGAAACCTAGCGGCTGGTTGACGTGGCCTTGAGCTTTGCCGCCTAATTAGGCTCTAATGTAACTACCGTGCTTTCAAGGAGATGTTGTCATCCCCGCCAGAGGTCTTTAAAAGCCTCCTCGGGGCAGGGAAAATGTCTGCCAGGGAGGTGCTGTCGGCTGCGGCCACATCCAAGTTGAAAAGGCTCAGGTTTCAATCCCCCGTATGTGCCAAAAACGGGCCTGCAGCAGCATCGCTGGTTTAGCTGGTGCAAGTGGAATAAAGCAGCAACAAGGTATCCTTTATTGTTTTGCTGTTTTTGTTTTTTCCCCATTGATTGGTGTTGAATTTCTTATTCTTACAGACATAAAATAGGAACTAAAGTATGTGCATGGTGTCATCGGGCAGTAAATCTTTCTTAAGCTGCTAATATGTGGGATTTCATCACTGTTATATTTCTGTCTGAAGGTTTATTACAGTGTCACTGTATTGCCATCACAACTATGCTGTCAATATTTCCCTGATGCATCATGTGATTTCCCCATAAAGGATGGTGTCATCAGCTTAATATTAGACTCCGGGCTTGAGAGATAAGGTGTCTGGCTGAAGGTCACCGACGTCCTCTTGAGTGAACATAAGAGCCTCCTGTGGTTGGGTTAAATGCACACGACAGGCTGTCGGAGCACAATCGCCCGTTTTAATTGTCGTGTAACTGTTTCATGTAGAGCCAAAGTGTCTGCAACACTTCAGCGGTCAGAAACCAGAGCCTGGCCGTGCGACCGTATGTGGTTAGGTTGGAAGGAGGAGTGGAGGGCTCTGCAGATGCACCCCTGAAGATATTGCAACAGCTTAATCCGCTTATTTGTTAATTTACAGACCTCAAATATTGAAAAGCATCTCGCTTTAGCTAAAATACCCAAAAGTGTACTGCAAAGCCCAAAAGCCACCTCCTGGCCTGCTTCACAAGGCAGGAACGGCACTCTAAATAATGAATGGATGCCATTCCACAGGAAGCTGCAGCATATCAAAATTGGACTTATCAAAATAATGAAAATGAGTTACATGATATTAGCAAGGCAGACTAATCATTCTCCAGGATTTGACAGAAGCAGATAATCATTACAAAATGGGGCTTTAAATGGAGTAACTGACGACACCATTTCCTCGCTTGCTTTGAAAATTGCATAAGCTGCAACGCAAATTCTGTGGTCAATGATCCCGAATGTTGCGTTAAAATAAGGCTTGTTGCCATCACCACAACTCATAAACCAGCATCGATAACATAGGAAAAAAATGCTAGATCAATAAGATGTGCCGAATGCATCAAACCTACTGCTCTGGTTAATGGAGTTCCAAACAATGAAGCACACAGGCACATGCAGTCAGATCTGTGGTGTGCTTCCTGTGTTTATCACTGCTAATGTACCATTAACAAAACAAGAAATCTATAAGTCTCGCAGACTTCCAGATGGAGCCAGGTCATCCAGTTTGGTGCTTCTCTCCATTTTACCAAACAATAAAACAGGATCTCCCCTCTGATGTCTATCAGCAGAGGTCACTGTCTGAGGGCAAGTGGAGCCGGCAGGCAGCGAGAGCGGATCATCGCTTTCCCTCAACACATCAGTCGCACAGACGCATTCCCAACATTTCTGGGGTTTTATTCTGAAGGCAAGACATTTACAAAAGTATAAAGAGATAACTTCAAGATCTTTGTCAAATTACATCTGCTCGCTACGCTACGAATGTGAGAGTTCCGTGTAAATGTGTCTCATAAGTAAAAACAGTAGGATGACTTAAAAATGATTGCAGGAAAAACAAGATGTAAGAACAGACGTGGAACAATGATATGCAGGAAAAGGGAAGAAGAGCTGTAAAACACAAAAGCAAGAAAAGACAAGACTCAAGGGAGAATTTTACACTGGATGCCAGCTGATCAAAGGGCTTTAAATGTGGAGGGAACCACCGAAGCAGCATTAGGTCGACCTGTAAGACAGCAGATTAAAATAGCCATTAATGAAGTCAAAAACAATATTTCATGTCGTCAATAACTGAATTAAGACCTTATAAAGAATCCTATATTGACATTAGAGTCCAATTTTTGTCAATATTTTAGGATGCAGGGTTATTCACTTTTATTTGCTCAGGTAGATACATAAATTTAGGTTAAAAAAAAAAAATCAAACATTTTCTATCTTTCAACTGTCGGATATTGAAGGGTGGCGAGACGCTGATAGCGATCGGCACGTGGTGCAGCTGGACGTGCGCCGTATAAGCAAAGCTGCTAAAAGATTCTGAGCAAACATCACGTACGATTGGCAGGTGGGGGTGAGGAGGTGTGTGTGTGTGTGTGTGGAGGGGTGGGGGACACACGACTCACTTGGGTTTGGTCTCGGCATCTGTGACTTGACGAATGAAGATGGCGTCCTCCGGGTGGCTGATGTCGCCCTTCTCCTGCATGTATGAGGCGGCGATGGCAAGCATGGTCCCGTCATTATTGAAGGCCAGGGAGGCGATGCTGGTCGGGTATCTATGGAACTGACACAGGCGTTTCTTGTTGAAGGGATCCCAGATGTTGACAAAGCCGTCTGAGCCACCTGGTAGAAGCACAAGCTCAAGGTCAAATATGGAGAGATTTAGGCCACGTTACAGCCGAGATATAGATCTATAATAACTGCATGTTCCATGTGCAATATTGGTAGGTCAGTACTTAAGGTCAAAAGTAAATCCTTGAGCTTCAAAAAGGAAATTGCCTCATTACAAAAACAGGAGCATAAAAAGAGAAAACCCATTGAAAACAATTATACCTGTAGCAAAGGTGTTATGGACGCTGTGAAAGGAGATGGCATTGACTGGGTAAACATGCTCGATTCCATCCTCCTTAAGCCTGTGGCACTTGAAAGCATACTTCTTCTTCTGAACTTCCTGGCTTGGGTCCAGATACTCCACGGCTACACGGCCTTCGATTGAACTCAAGACGTAGCCCTGGAGTCAGCACAGAAAATAAGAAGTCACCCTCTTGTGTTTTCTCAATTACACAAACCTGAATCGGTAACAACTGATTGGTAAAAGAAATGATTCATTAGTGAACTTTGTGATCCTCGTGATTCGGCCTACCTGTTTGTTGGGGAAGGCTCGGATGCAGCGGGTCTGATACTTGAGACTGGACTCTCTTCTCTGCTGAACATACCCCATGTTCCTTAAATCCCAGACCAGAACTCGTCTTCCAGCAGTGCCAACTATCAGCCGGTCTCCAGCCACAGAGAGCGTGTACACCTGATGGAAAGATATTCACAAGTCAGAAAAGAAAAAAAGATAATAACTATCTTTTTGACAGTATGCAACCTTTTCAGGCTGAGTAAAGGTGCCAGCGTTGCATGGAGTCCTGGGATCCCACAGCCGAACCGATCTGTCCCAGCTACCGGTTACCATGACGTTGACCTCTGGGCAGTATTCCACGCAACGAATAGGGGCATCGTGTGTGCCAACAATCGTATCTGTGTGAGGATAACAGGCCAAGATAATAAGAATAAGCATATATTGATGATTTCCCCCAAAATATACAAGCCTCTGTGGCAGAACTGTGCCATACCCTGGTCTGTATTCAGGTCGTGAGTTTTTAATTGTGCATCTAAACCCCCGCTCCAAGAATGTGCTGGGTCCTGCAAATGCAAAAGGTAAATAAAGTTACTTCCCTGTACCCTGCTGCTTTATTCTTTTTCCTGCAGAGGAAAACAGTCACACACTTAAATCTCAGACTCACGTAAAATGCACAGTCAAGGACTGGAGCCGTGTGCTGGTACTTCATCCGCATGGTGTTTGTCACTACATCATAGAGACGAACCGAGCAGTCCCAGGAGGAAACCAGCAAGAACTGGGCTGTGCTGGGACTGAATTTGACAGCAGAAATGCTGTCCTCTGGTCCCTGGTTAAGCTTGTACTCATTTGAGCCAGTCATCTGCAATAAAGCAAAGTGTGAGTAAAATGACTGATACACATAAAGTTAGCAGGGCTGCATAAAGTCGTTAATTTATATAACTTTAGATATTATTTGCTAACATATCGGAGACATTATATCATCTCTCCGTTGCAGATCATCAGCATGATCTCTTCTAAATCCCCGATGAAATCAAGTGACTTGCTCTAATAAAGTCGTGAAATATTTATTTTTTATTACTGCTAAACACAAATATCTTGTGTTTAGCAGAACAGTGACAAGGAGTGGATTCGTAAACAATGCACATGAAGGAACGATTATTTATATTAAGAGAGGATTTCTGTCCAAGTCCAATAAGGAAATCCTGTGCAAAATCTATACACATTATTTCTGTCAGGAAAACAACATTCTGTGTTATTTGTTTCTAGACTTCGCTTGTCCGAACCACCTTGGTTGTGAACGTTACTCCGCGTTCATTGTCGGGCGAAGTGCTTGCACACTCTCCTCTCCACCATCCACACTTGCAAACACTTAATACCCTCTCTTTCCACTTCTTAACTTTATTCTGTTCGTTGCATACACGACCCCTTCCTTAACATTTAGCCATTATCCCGGGCCCACTGCTTCTGCCACCGGCGTTTAGCACTCGGCTAGCTAGCATGTGAGGGGAAAATGAATGAGGGCGACAAAATCCTGAAATTAACCAGTCATCAGTACTCACCGCTTCGTTGTGGTGTAGTCTCAAAGGTTCTTGTAGCCACCCTTATAAAAAAATAAATAATTGGGTGATCTCTATAGATAGTTATAGGTCTATAGCTAATACCGCTACACGACAATAGATGCACGAAGCTAACTTTTAGCAAGAGCTACCATTGCCCGGGAGGAGTGAATGCTTATTGGACGAGCCAAATGTTCGAATTCGCGCTCGATTGTGATTGGCTAACGCAGCACGACGACTTCCGCTGCACATGTCACGTGGTCCGCAGTGTCACCTTTCCCTCACGTGACGTGAAATCTAAACTGATTTAAACAATTTCCCAATTTTTCATTAATACTTTCAAATTAAAATATAGAACAGCATTTGAAAATTTCATAATAGGCTCATAACTATGAATATGCTTTAGGTCTGTCCCAAAAATATAGTGCGATAATTTAACCTTAATTCATATTTTCTCCTGTTTTGTGGTTTGGGGAGAGCGTTTACCATTCCTCATATACGTTTTAACAAAATTATTTGAATTTTTTAATTTCATTTTTAAATTTTGGCCCTATTTTCAGAGCAATAAATATAAATGCTGTCTATATGGAATGACCGGTCAAAACATGAAAATATTTATAATGCAAGACCATTTTAGGTTAGGAATGTGCCTTTTAATTACACCCCCCAGAAAATGAGTCGGTGCGTTGATAACACATCATGTTAGCGACAACAACAGAGTCCCAGTTGAACCAGAGATCAAAAATATTTGTGACTATCCCACAATAAAATGGCATAGGTTCTAAAAATCTAACTTAAATAATAGGGGATTCTTTTTAGCATTAATTCATAATTCGTTCTGTCCATTGTGCGATAAATAAACGCCAATAATTCCAATGATTGGAAAACAAAATCTTGAAGACAGTCCATTTTAAGTGTTCACGATTAAAACAGCAATCCATTTATTTTAGGAACGAAACCTTTACTGAGCTTAAGACCGTGAGGGTGAATTCAGATTTTCAGAAACAGAGAGAAAAATCACAAAAGGCATTTTTTGGCTCTTTGATGGCTTTAAAACAATCGGCACAACGCTGCGTCATAGAAACACCTGCCCATCACCTGCATGATTTGGGGCTGGAGGAGGAAGGGAGGGGGGTATTTTAAAGTTCACATGATTGTCCTGACGATACACGGTTTAGAAGAAGAGGGATCGTGTCCTGCAAAAGGTAAATGGCCTGATGTGAAGCCGAGCGGGCTATTGCACAATATTGAAAATGTTTAAAATAATGAAATCCACACATTTGTTACAAACACTGACACAAATCTCAATAAAATACACACGGACATTAAAAAACAAAGCCTCTTTTGAACTTAAATAGATATTTAGCTAGCGACTTTGAGCAATAATTATAATAATAATACCAAGCAAATCAACAATTTGTTCGTCGAACACTATAAAATATACAAAATTTGATTAATTTCTTTTGCAAACATGACAGTCACAAAATCGTATATGTACAGGGATTATTGGGAGAGTCACAGTTAAACCGGCCTCAGTAGCGGGACCGGGTGGGAATAGTACATGTGGTGAGGAAAGGCAAGGAGCGACTGACTGCTCGATGAGTTTGCAGACGTGGCCCCCGTCGTTTCTGTGGCTCCATTCTCGTGGTAAATTATGGGAACCCGCACAATCCTCTGCGCTGCAGCGTGGCTCAGGTTAGCCGCCTCCAGCTCCGCGGCCAGCTGCCTTTTCCACTTATTCCTCCGGTTCTGGAACCAGATTTTCACCTGAGTCTCCGTCAGGTGCAGGGAGGCGGCCAGGCCTGCCCTCTCCGAGCTGCTCAGGTAGCGCTTGATGTCGAAGGTGGACTCCAGCTGGAAAACCTGGCTCCTGGAGAACACCGTGCGCGTTTTCTTCTTCCGACAGGGCTTTCTCTCCGCGTCCAGCTCGTCTGTTTTGCCCCTCCAGTCGTCCTCCTGGTCCGTTTCCTTTTTTGGCTCTTCCGAGTCGCTCTCATCCAGCGGGACGTCGTCGTCGGCGCTCTCCTCTTTGGTATCTTGGTCACTTTTCTGGGGATCCGGGGAGCGTCTGTCCGGTGCTGGAGAGAATTCACTCCTGGCCTTATCGGATACTGCAAAGAGGGGCAAATAAATCAACCAATTGATCTCAAGTTGCTCTGATCAAAACATAAATGCTTTAGTTTGACACAATTATAATTCAAATGAACTTATTTAACAAGACCAGCTGCTCTTCTAAAATTAATCTAGATTCAGCGTATTTTTGGATTTTCTTTTAACAAAAGTGCCTCATTTTCTGCTTAATAAAGGCCATAATGGATATTTAGATCATACCTCCAGCTTTCAGATGCGCACCGAGCGCGTAAGGATACCACCAAGCAGAGGTCCTCTCCAAGTACTGCGCCGATAGTCCAATTCTCTGTGCCGACAACTCAAACCGGGGGAAAGATAATTCTCCGAGCCGAGAGAAGAAACTGCCTTCAAGCACTACTTTGGGCGAGCCGAGGGTGTTTTTGGGCTTTGTGGGTTTGTCGTCAATGTTCAGAAGGTTCTTGATGGAGAACGGCGAGTCTTTGGCGGGTTGGCGAGTCTCTTGCGCATCAGAGTGTGCCATCACCCCGTTTAAGGACGGCTGCGGATCACCATCAAACCTTTTCAAAGAAAAGCAAATATCTTAAATTGGCCGCCTTGTTTTATAGGCTTTGTTAGACACAGAAAGAGAGAGAGAAAGAGAGAGAGAGAGGGAGAGAGAGAGAGAGAGAGAGAGAGAGAGAGAGCGAGCGAGAGAGAGAGTTGCTTCTGCTTCCCGAAAGTGTTTCGTGGCCACCGCTTCAATCTTCCGCAGGGTTCCAATGATGAAATAAAACACGGCCCCCCAGAGTTGGGGCTGCTGCTATTGGGCAGGTACATCAGCAAATGAGCATCCAGATGAAACCGCTATTGGCTTTGACGGGAATAGATTTAAAAAAAAAAAAAAAGGCCGTGCAGGCGTTTTGCCTGCAGGCTTGATAATGCGCGGCCACTGATTATCCAATTAGAGTGAAGAGCAACATGTTTTGTGAGGGTTTTTTCGGGGCGAGCGTGTGCGAGCAATCATCTGCCAGTTAATTAATAAAACAGTCGTAATTTTCACGCCTCAACAATGAACCTCTGGTCAATTTCGACGCAAATGCGCAAATGACGCACAATTTTCGCATTCACGAAACCACCTAAACCACAACAGTCATTAAAAATTAGCAGATCCAAGTGTTTCTTTTTTCATTAGTTTGAGTCGAACCAAGCAGTCTGCTTAAATATTGGACTATATCTTGTGTGCACTCGGAAATAACGCCGTGTGCGCGTCCTGCTCACCCACCGGAGCTCGGTGACTTCATGGTGATTTCATTAGAGAGGAAGTGCCACAGACAGAGTTGAAATTGAATGCTTGCCACTGTGATAAAGGCTTTTCAAATCTGCTTTTTACAAAAGCCCGAAGCCTGCAAACCCACAGGGGCAGCAGGTGCTCTAATGGAAGAGAATAACAGAACAGGTCTTATTTCTGTCACGCGTTAAATTTACACCAGCGCGGCTTCAACAGTGCTGCGTGTATGAGACTTTTAAATGATGTACGGATGATCGGAAGCCATGGACGGGTACGGAATCAAAGCTTTTTTTTCTTTTCTAAAACGTCCCAGGAGTGGCCTTGAAATGTGGGGTGTCTTCCAATAGCGTTGTATGTTCGACAAAAGAATTTAAAGAATTTTATACCCAGAAAAGCAGGTAAATTATAATTATGAGCCGGTGTCAGCCTTGGATCCTTTTGTGATTATTTCTCATGATTTTACAAAACCCTAGTTTCTGATCATTTGTCAGGATAAAAAAGTATGTTTTCATATTTGATCCAATAAATGTCCAAGAAAAAAACCCCACATAATTGACTCCTGATTTGAAACAATACAAAATCAGGAGGAAAGGAATAATTAAATCAGCTGAATTTGCTCAACCTGCAAACATGCAGCCTGTCCTTTTAGCTCATGGAGCACCCTCATGTTCTAAAGGACAACACTGTGTTTTGTGAAAGGCTACTTGAATCGCTGCATAATTAGAGGTCTCATAGCTGTGTTAAAGATGGGGGCGGAAGAGGGGGGGGGGCTGCTGTGCTTTATAATAAATGAAACCAGCAGACCAAAAATGTGAATAATTCTTGGCTTTTGTCTGAATAAACACAGAACTAAAGCAGGACATGGCGAAATAACTAAATCTTCTCCCGAAAACAGATGTAGTTTAAAAACAAACAAACTAACAAAAAAAAACATGTTTTTTCCGTCAAAAATCAGTTTTATGGCCCGAACATCGTCATTAATTCACTTTACCACAATTGTGTTTTGAGGCACATGAATATGATAGAGCTATAAATCCAGACAAACTGACGGTTCATTTTTTGTATCAACACATCAAGTCTTATGCAACTTTTCCTCTCATAAAAATGCGCATAACAATCTTATTTATCTTACACGTATGTCTTCTTTTTTGGGCGCAGCTTGACTGGATGGCTTCGTTTTACACGGGAATGGCACAGAAGAATCAATCTCACCTGAAAATGACTAGCGAGTCCAACAGACGAGGCAGCGACTTTATTTGAAGTGACACCATAATTAAATTGACATGAAAATCATTAGGGGTGACGGGGTGTTAAAGACGCGCTAATTGACTCTTCTGACAGGAAGGAACTGCAGTCAGACTGACGCCTGCTGACACCTAGTGGCATAACTCGGTATTACAAAAACACGGGTGGTTGAGCACAGACAAATATTTACTGATGTTCTTAATTACCATTTTACAGAGATTCAATCTGTGTAACTGTCCAGCATAAAACACACTCTGCTCATTTAAAAGGCACATTTTTGAGACAGAAAAAAGATCTGCACATGACAAATATAATCCTATAATTTCTTGGGTTAAAGTATTTAAGCCAAGAATTAAACTATCAGTAACATTTCAAATGGGGAGTGCTGCTCTTTATTACCAAGGAGACATGATAAAATGAGGCAAAAAGGAGAGACAAACTGAGCAATGTCCAGATTAAACCCAAATCAGTCTCTACTCCAGGGTGGACTACAGCAATTCAGTAGATTTGTGGATTGTCAAAACCAGTTGTCTAAACCAAATCTTCTTTTATGAAGAGGAATAAACTGCTTTATTTTCAGGAAATAAATCCTAAAAACTACACACTGCAACAAAAATCTAGATTACTGACTGAAGTATTTGTGGGGGAAATGCACGGGGCGAGTATGGATTGTCTGCTTGAAGGTTTCATTGGCCAAACTCCTTATCAATGATCTTGGCCATGGTGGAGAGCTGAACATTTGAAGTGCCTTCGTAAATGGTGCCTGCGCACGACACAAAATAAAGCGTTAGAATTCATTCCTGAAAAAGAAAAGGCCGTGTTGGCTGTGCTTGTTTCTTCAGCTTTTGCTACCGAGGGTTGATGCGGACACAAAGAGTGAGAAATCCGATGGAGTCCGATTACAGCCAATTCATCAGCCCACTCTCCTCCCCCCACTCAGGTGCAATCATGATCAGCCGGTCCTAACTTTCCATTAGATCCACCAGAGCTTCACGTTTTAGCTTTGGACCACATCCTCCAAAGTCGCCTCTCATAAACAAGAATCCATATTCAGACAAATACCAATATTTGTGCACGTTTCCAGTCATACTTACCAATTTTACAGTCTCTGTAGTATTTCTCTATTGGGTAATCTTTGGTGAAACCGACCCCTCCCATCCATTCGATGCATTTAGACGTGGTTAGAGTTGCAACCTGGAGACAAGGAAATAAACCAAACACAAATCTGACTGACATTATGATAACAATGCTAAAAGTTCACAAAGCCCAGCGAGTACGACTTCAAAACAACTTTAGTATTTCTGTACTAGTGAATGAGGAATCCCACCTCTGCAGCAAAGTATTTAGCCATGCAAGCCTCCTTAATAAAAGGTCTCCCAGCTTCCTTCAGGCGAGCCGAGTTGTACGTGAGCAGTCGGGCTGCTTCAATCTGCGTTGCTACATGGGCTATTTGGTGCTGCATTCCCTGCAATTCAAAGATTACCATGACGACCCCACCAAACATGCCATCCCGCGGAATCAGATCCACAGGTGTGCCGTCAACAGGAAATGGAATCCATTTAGGAACTTCACCTGGAAGTCAAAGATGCGTTTTCCGAACTGGATCCTCTGTCTGGTGTAAGGAACTGTGTTATCAAAGCAACCTTGAGCAAGGCCAAGCATCTGGAAGCCACAGAGGGACCATTGTTGGAAACCTGAATGGTGCGTAGTATCATTTAATTTAAAGGAAACATGTCGCGCTCTACCTGTGCAGCAATTCCGATCCTGCCCTCGTTCAGCATTCCGATGGCATACTTGTACCCGTGACCGACCTGTCCCAAAATGTTCTTCTCCGGCACCTAATGAGAGCACACAGTTGCTGAATGTGACTGCCCACCCATGTAGGAGCTATATTTGTGATGATGTAAGTGCTTCTTGGTACAAAGGTATTTAATTGTTTCAGCAACTTTAAATGCTTTTTTTAAGTCAATATCAAAATATTTTGCAACAAAGCATTCAGTATATAAACTAAGGAACAATGTTCTTCTTAAATGTGGTGCAATATCTATGTGACCAGGTTTCTTTGGTAAATTTAATACCATGACGTTGTCAAAGTTTAGTGGACAGGTGGAGGAGGCCCGCAGGCCGAGCTTGTTCTCCTTCTTGCAAATCTCAAGGCCCTCTGTGTCGCGGTCCACGATGAAGCACGTGATGCCTTTATACCCCTATCAGTGAAAAGGCACGATGACAACGACAACGATAAATCAATATCCTCATTTATGAGATCAATGAGGGGGAAAAAAGGGGAGTTCCTTACAGCGGATGGGTCCACGTTGGCCATCACCAGGAAAACCCCTGCATGCTCCGCGTTACTGATCCACATCTTGGATCCATTGATGACATAATAGTCTTTATGTTTCTCTGCGCGCGTCTTCAGGGAAAAAGCATCGCTTCCAGCTTCAGCTTCTGAAAGGCAGAAGCTTCCAATCTGTGTGGTGCAAGATACCAAATATAACCTTTTGGTCATTTTTAAATTAATATTGCCGTTTGTTCACCGGAACATTCAAATGGCTGCATTTGAATGCGCTCACCATGTCTGTTGACAGCCGGCTGAGGTACTGCTCTTTCTGCGCTGGGGTACCTAGTTTGGCAAACAGGGTGTTGATCAGTGTGTTCTGAATGTCACAGAGCACAGCCACAGATGGGTCCACTTTTGCCAGCTCCTCTATGACCAGGATGGAAGAGAAGAATGTGGTACCGGTGCCACCATACTCAGGGTCAATCTCGATTCCCATGAGCTGCAGGAAATAGAACATTGCATTCACCAGATGGAACGGTTAAAGGGACTGAAGAATTATTAACATACGCCTTGTTCAAAGAGAGATTTGATAACGTCCGTGTCCATATAAGACTCTTCATCCATCTTTGAAACAAATGGAGCAATGCGTTCTTGCGCGTACTTTCTCACTGGAAAAAAAACAAAGCAAGAACTTTATAAAAATTGTGCAGTCGTTCTGTTTCGCAAAAGACAGCATAGAGTCTGACCTGAATCTCTCATCATACGTTCCTCATCTGAATATGTCTGGAGAGGAGGAAAATTGCTAGCTCCTGCCTGCTCTGCAGCCGCGTCTCGGGCCGGTTGGACGGACATGCTCCTCCAACCGGCCCTCAAAACGCCCCATGACCGACAGATCTGTCTGCAAGACTCAAACTAGGACAAACCAATCAAGAGTCAAGCGCTAAAGTGTTTTTCGGGTTGTTGTGAATGCAAAATTAAGGAAAACATAGTTTGATTATGATTAGCTACCAAGCTTATGATTTCAAGCTAACGTTAGCTGTGCATAAATGTTAGATAACCACAATGCTGCAAGAACGACATTACGTAATACAAGGATACAACGTCGAAAATGAACGTCGAAAAGATATTGACACTAAAGAAGATAGCCAATAAATGTAAATAATAACAACATTAGTCAAATACTCGGACTTACCTTGGGGATAAATTTGTTCAAGGAGGCCGCCATGATGTTTACATGCGATGTTGCGTTCAAGTGCTCAGTTATAACTCAGACACCACCGATGACAATGTCATATAATTAAAGTCATATAGTAGGTGCTAAAAAAATAAATTTACTTTTTGTCGGTAGCTTTACAATATTTACAGTATAATACAGGTTCAAGAGATGGGCGCAATTGTTTTGCTGCGGGGAGAATACAATGAGTGATTTACTATGGGCCGCATGAAAGTGAAAAGTCGATATCATGCAAAACAGTTCTCTTATATATCTGTGAATATATATGTGTAATTCGATTGATATGATCAAATATTTCCGCGTTTACAGTCGCCCGGGGCGGAAATTGGTGTTTTCCCCAAGGTACCCTGAAGGCAGCAGTTGCATTTTCGGTGAGACGGAACGTTTGTGAAATTACACCAAAATAAATTAATTTAGATTGTAACATACAGATTTTCCTTTTACAACGATAACGTATGTAGAAGCAGATTGGAAGGTGCCAATAACGCTGGTGATAATGTTAAGTTGTTGGGGATAATTATAAATAAAAATTGCTCCGAAGGATAACAGTAGCAACAATGCTTTAGCTTTGCTAATAGCTAACAGCTAACTTTGATCTATCGCCACGATCGATCTGGATGTTGTCAGCTGTATGAAAAAGCAGAGCTGTCGTCTTTGTCGCTTGCGTCTCAACTCCCCTGCCTATTTTGAAGAGATTTTTGAACAAGGAAATGGATGAGATTAAGACTGAGCCGGTGGATTTTGTGAGGGAATTTCAAGAATATCTGACACAGCAAACTCATCATGTGAACATGATCTCAGGCTCCGTTTGTGGAGAAAAAGAATCAGGAGTGCCCTATCAAGCCGGTGAGAATACAACGCGTCGCACAGCAAAACGATAATCTTTCTCCTCCGAATGTGAAAATTTGAGATTGTGTGTATTTCAGTTGCCCCGAGGAGTGTCCAGAACGGCGGGGATCCTCCATCTGTGGAGGTAAGCCTGTCAATGGATGAAGGGTCAGACGTGCAGATGGACGGGCCGGAGAGGACATGTGATGGCAAATACAAGTGCAGCTACTGTAACTATGCCAACAAGGGAATGGCTCGTTTAATAGAGCATATCCGCATCCACACCGGTAAGCCATTTTCTCACATGCAGTCCCTTATCCGAGTAACATAACGAAAAATATCTGTGATTAAAGTGAGATGAAATTATATGTGTTTTGCTTTAGCCGTTCAAATCACTGTTACGCTTAAATAATAACTGAAGACTGCTTATAGATTTTTTTGTGCTCAGTATGATCCAATGTGAATTAACACCTAATTTTATCTCATGTCTGCTTTACATCTGTTTGCTTTAATTTCCTAAATATTTTACAGGAGAAAAGCCTCATCGTTGCCAGCTGTGCCCATTTGCATCTGCATACGAGCGCCACTTAGAGGCCCACATGCGCTCGCATACAGGGGAGAAACCTTACAAGTGCGATCTCTGTGCTTTCCGCTGCAGCGACCGCAGCAACCTGTCCCATCACCGCCGCCGCCGACATAAACTTCTTCCCACAAGGGTCATCCGCGCTCCTTTCACAGCTAAGCGAATGCTGAGCTCCCTGCAGAAAAAGACAAACTCACTGGGCTTCAGCAGGCGTCTGCTCATCAATATCAACACCCCCTCTACAGGACTGCCAAAATCAGACTATCTCGATGACTATTCTCATAAGATGCACCATCACTTGCACTGCAGTGAGTACAAACACCCTCCTCAGGTAGATGAGAGTGAAAGTAACAGCAGGTGTGCCAGTGATTTGACTTTTCATAACCCACTGGACCAGCTCTCAACATTAGCTGGCCAGTTGACTGATATTCACCCGGAGTCTCAAACTCCTGCTTCCCCAGACACGGAAGAGAAGCCCATCCTTATACAGCAGGTCTCTACTGAGCAAGTCACAGTGACTATGAATAGCGTGCAACCGTCTCCACCAAAAGAACCTCCCCTCTCAAGCCACAAGAGCTCCGAGACTGACCCAGAAGATGCCTTTGTGTGCAGCACTGTTATTGCGCCTGAGAGGAACAGCCATCAGAGTACAACTGAAACTGCCCAGACTACATTAGACCAACAACTCATATATAAATGCCAACATTGTCATGTCCAATTCCTGGATAATATTCTCTACACCATTCACATGGGTTGCCATAGTTATGAACATCCGTTCAAGTGCAACATTTGTGGTCATATGTGCTTTGACAAATATGACTTTGCATGCCATTTTGCCCGTGGACAGCATAAACAAAACTGATCTGTGTAACATGCATGTATACAGAGTCCTGGATATTCTTCTCATTTTTAATTTCGTTTCAGTTTTTCCACATATACTGAATACCTGACCTGTATTTTTGCCTGTTAGTCCTCATAAGTACAAATTTATTCTCAAGATAAAAATGAATATTAAATTGTTACCAGTGTCACCCTTTTTCCCACCGACTCATCAATATTTCAATTATATCTCAGTTCTTAACAAAACATGATTAAGTTATGTTTGTGAAAGGCAGATGGGACAGTAATATTTGGACAATAGTTGCATGTTTTATTTTTGTTACAACTTTATACACAAAATAATAAAGTAGGTAAAATTACAATGTACAAATATTTTCATAAATGGTTCAGGTGAGGTGAAAGCTCCCCCCAACAATGTCATTTATTGTCATTCATAATCTCCAGCAGGATTTCCTTTCTCTTGTGATCAAAAACATCCACTGCTCTTTTCACCATGCCCTCTATGTCCATGTCGTCCTCTTGAGGGACAGGGGCTTCCTGGAAAACCCTCCTCAAATCACGAAGAAATGTAGCTTTGGATTCACTCAGCTGAGCAGACAAAGTCCTCATGTGACCAGAAGACACTCCATTTTCTAAAAAGAAAGTTATCAAATTATTAACTGAGCTGCGAAAACTGGGCAAAATGTCACATTTGTGCATTAATGTGGTTCAGCGCTGACCTCCAGCTGTCTTCATGGCTTCAGAGATGAGCCGGCGACAGGTTCGATCAGCCTGGTGCAGCATATTGGTGGCACATTTCAGACGGTCAGCTTCCTGTAACACAAATATGCTCTCGGCTTAAGAAGCTGCCTGGGATTTAATAGTTAACAGACTTAATGGAGCTAGTGCAACACACCGATTGTACAGTGTTGTCCTCAACTGGGCTCAGCGGGTTGCACAGTGCAGTGGAAATCAACTCCATCACCCTCTGGCTGAGGAGACAGACACATCTAACAATCTTACACACATTAGCTTCCATAAATCGTGTGATGGATATTCTACTCGGCAGGCTTACATATCACTTTTGGAAAAAACATCCATGGACGTGAGTGAGATACTGTTCTTTTCCCATACGTTTTTCTCAGGATTCGGGGGCTCCAGCCGCATCTCCATCTCCCGTATCACCTTGGCTTGAACAGGCTGAGACCTCTTCTCATTTCTGCTGATGCACAATTCCAAATCACAGTGCAGATACACCTGACAGAAGCCAAGTGAATCTGAAAAAAAAACATTTAAGATTGATGGACTGTGAAATGAATGCTTGGGCAGAAACTATTGTACTTGGCTTACACTTTCTTGCAAGTTGGTGGACTTCATATCTCATGCTTGAATAGTAGAAATTGTCATCCATTAAGAAGATAAGTGGTTTATGGGAGGCGTCGGATACTCTGGGCTGTGGCAGGGTTTGAATGCACTGTTCCCACGCAGCCCTGTTGATCTGGCAGCTGTTTGGCATCTGAACCAGCACAGTTTTGTCCAAAAGGTTCCCGATGCACTGCAACACTGCTTGCCTGTGTGACTTCCATTCGCTGTGCTAGAAAACAGAATGTAAGGTGACAAAACTGTAATTGCATTTTCCGAAACGGAGAAACTGCCATGAATGCAACTTAATGAGTCACAAGTGAAAACATTTGGACACAATAGTATTACCGATTCTTGCAGTTTAACAACACCATCCATTTCTTTAGCTTGAAACGCATGGTCAGGAATAAGGTCATCATATGGTATCACTGCGGATCTCCATCCGGCGAGCGCCGCGGTGCGTAGTACCTCACCGGCGAGTGTAGATTTCCCCGCAGCTGGGAGCCCGCAGAGGACGCACAGACAGGCCGGAGCCCGGCATTGACCCCCGACCTCTCCCGATGCCATAAGACGCTTCAAACCTCTTTTTACATGGTGTACAATCAAGTACTGTAACCATTTACATATATTTGGAACACCTACAGGCAAACGCTAACTTCCGCATGTAATCATAATAAAAAAATCACGTGACTTCCGCCTGTCTTCAAAATAAAAGCACGCAGCCAACTCAGTCGTTAAATGCAAAGCCTGAAATTGTGAAATACAGTGATCCCTCGTTTATCGTTGCGTTCCAAAAATAACACGCGACAAGTGAAATCCGTGAAGTAGTCAGCTTTATTTATTTTTTATTATTTTACAATGCAATACTGAACCATAGAATGAAACCAGAAATCAAAACCTGTTTTAAAGCCCAAAATTTGTTTAAAACAATAATTTTAATATAGTAATACAAGGTTGGAAACATTGTCACTCGCGTATTTCCCAGTCCCAGCTGTGCCTCTTCGTCCTGACTCCGCTCCGCTGTAGCGTCTGTTTCTACTGAAGGCGCAGGACGTAAAGTTGCAAATGTAAAGTTGGCAGAATGTACAGAACTGTTGACAAGTGAAAAACCAATACAGTACAGCGTCAATATTTTATTTCTAGACAACAGTAAAGCCCCTGAGCCAATCAGGATTCAGAGCACAATGCACTGTAAAAATATCCGCACTGTAAAAAAAATCCGTGAAGCAGCGAAGCCGTGAAAGATGAAACGCGATATAGCGAGGGATCACTGTAGTTCACAAAAATATTTTCTGTGAACTATTTTTATTTATTTGGTGCTTCTCAAATATCATTATCAAAGGAAAACAGAAAACATGATGGTAAAAACTACTTTATATACAGTGCCTGATAAATGTTTTATTACAATACACCAATTCATATCCGGGAGAATATTTTTCTTTCAAAACATATACATATATAAAATACAGTTTAGTGGATTTCATTTAAAAAAAAAATATGTGCACAAAGTTTTTTCTGACAAAGAATTTTTGTAAGAAATCCATACAATATGCTTTTATGCAAATGTCTACCGGCCCATTTTAAAACATCTAATCTTCAATTAATATCTATATCACAGCGTTTTTAAGAAAATACCTGTTTCATATAAAATTTCAATACAATTAAATATTAGATTGGTACGCTCAATAACAAGATAAAAATCAGTTCTGTGGTGGCTTGGATGGGATTGCTCTGGGCACTCCAGGACCCTGTGCAGGAGGATTTTCAGGAACAGCACTATTATCTGTGTTCCAATAATCCAGCTCACCATACCTGAAACTGAGAAGTTGTGTGCGAGCTCAATTAAACCAATTAGGGAAATTCAATTAAACCTAAAATTGGGGAGGTAAGCAAGTGTGTGACGTAATCTTTGTTCTTACCCAGAAATAGGAGGTGTGGTGGCAGGGGGGGTTTCAGGCTTAAAAAAAACAAAATTAAATAATTCAGTTTAATTATCAGACACAGAAAGAAAGAAAAAGAGAAAGAATATTTACCCTAGCAGGAGGAGTCTGCACTGTTGTATTCCAAGCATCGTAATTTGACTGTCCACTCGGATTAGCAGTTTGAGGATTGCGAGACCTTTGAGAAGGAAAAAAAACTTTCCAAATGTAGCAATAATTCACTGAAAACATAAAGATTCCCTTTAAAATATCCCTGACTATAATCAATATACTGATAGTTACTTGAGACGGTTGATGAGGCTTCCTTTTAGGCAGGGGTCCAGAGACTCTCTCCTGAAGATGTAGAGCAGCACCAGAACAAGAAGGACCACAAGAGGAACAACTAGCAGGAAGAAGATTAGCAGGCCATTCCTGAGGGAATAGTCTGTAGAAAGAGCCACATGCATTATGAACACGACAACCTGTTGGAAACGTGCCGTTTGTTGGAAATATAAATGTCAACACGTTTCCATTTACTTACTACAGCCAAAGAAGGAAATATAGCGATATAACAGGAGCAAAGCAGAATAAATAATAAATGAGTCATATAAAGACAGACGTCTCCTATTAGGTTGCATTGCTGATTTCCATATGGCGCGATAAGAGAACACGATTGGCATCATGTGAACTTTATGAGGAATAAATGAGATTTAAACCCACCGATCTGAGCAGGGCCGCTGTCTATGCTGCCACCTCGTCCAGGCCGATTACAATTCGGAGGGCCCCACCCATTATCGCAGTGGCAGTGCCCGTTATTATTACACACCTAAATGAGTGTCATAATTTTGTTTAATCAATAAAAACAGTAGAAAGTAGAAAGTAGTATGCGTACCCCATTGCCATGACAAGTGGTCTGGGCATCACAGTCCAAATTGGGCAGAAGAGCAGAGGCGTTCACACACTGGAAGTCTATGCAGGTCTGAAACAGGTGAAGAGTTATTGACAGAGACTATGACTTGTAATTTCCTGGAACAATTAAGTAGTTTTATTTCCTGTTTGAACTGCATTACTTCTCTTCATAGTTTTTTTCTGTTACCTTTCCTTTATCACAGGGGCTTCCAGGATTAACATAGGCCGGATCAAGCACGTCTGTACCAAGGTTGAAGTCCGCATTGACGCATGTAAATCCTTCAACTATTTGAATACTGACTTGAGCGCCAGGAGGGATAGTGCTGAGGTCCACATTAGTACACTGCACCTTCCCACACATGGCGTTCCTGGAGTGATTAAGGTCAGGAGCATGCAGTTAGGTCTTCATCATAGCTTTTCCCTGCAGCTTTTATGTTTTTTCCAATTTCCGTTATATTTGAGACATTAAAGTGCATTAAGTTGGCAAAATTAGTTTCATACTATGATGATCATGCCCTCCCCAAAAAACTTAGATCACAGATGTTTAAAAAAAAAAAAAAGCACTCACTCTACACTGCATTTAATAGGTTGTCCACCGCTGTTGATGCCGCAATTTCCGAATATGTTTCCTCTTGTATTTGCATGCTGGAAACAAACATCATCCGCCTTTGTGGCTGGATCTGTGTGAGAAATGAATACTGTAATGTTAACTGCTGTGGGCGTTAGGCGATGATGTTAGGATGTTTCTGAATGCCTATTGGCTCTGAACTATTCAATAAAATGTACCTGGTGCAAATAAATGCTGACACTGGAAATCATATGTCTGGCATCGACCCTCATAGCAGTAAGCGTCACCACAAGGGAGGCCATCCATAACATAGAAGTCATCTGGGCAGAGTTCGGTCACGCCATTACAGTATTCGGGAAGATCACAGGTGTTGACCGAACCTCGACATTGTGTTCCAGATACTTTGAGCTAAAAAAAGAAAAAGTAAAAACACACCCAGAAGACAAAAATAGTTTTGGATTCCCTAGATTCCTGTACCAACCTGACAGTTTTCGCAGCACTCTCCCTGGGAACAAGCTGACCCGCTTGTAAATTTGCAAGTGGCGGCATCACAGCACTTACTATTGCATTCCTGTAAAGAAAGAAAGGACAGGGAAACTATGCTAACCAAGACGAACAAGGCAGAACAAAGAAAGAAAAGAACAGGAATCTACGACTAATCTAATAATTTAAGCCCTCATCACTTAGGACAAATCCTGACATGACTGCAGGCATGTCTTACTGCCATAAGGTCATCTTTATACTAATGAACGCCGATTAGATATAATGTGAACACTTTTTTAAATTATAAAGTCATTCTACCCATTTTTGCCAATAAGTCCTTGAAACTAACACTGTGTGTACAAATGTACCTCTGGTTTGCCACAGTCACACTCCTCTCCTTCTTCCCGCCGGTTATTGCCACATTCAGCAACACCAATCACATCAGATGCAGAGGGCTGGTTTTTCAGACACACACCTCCCCCGCGTATGACCAGTGCCTCAAAATCATCTGCACTGCAGCGACTAAAGGTGGTGGAACCACTAGGGAGGAACAAGATGAATCATTACTAGTTCAAAAAGAGCATAAATTGGCAATTAACTGATTTACTTATCAAGAGCTTTGAGGATCAATTGCTTTGACAAACCAACAATATCACAAAGTGGACAAACAGTTTTGATGGTTACCCAGCACCGCTGTTCATGATGAAGCTTCCCTCCTCAGATTTGCAACGGCTGTCATCATGATTCATCCCCAGGTTATGGCCCATCTCATGAGCCAACACAGAGGAGAAACTAGGAAGGTTTTCACCGCTAAACTGTGAAAACACTCGTATAATTAGAGATAATATACTCCACAACATCATATAAGCGAGATTCAGCAGACTTAATTGCGAATTAAGTTAGTCCTTTTACATTTTATAATGCATCCGTGCGAAATATATCACAAAAGGATTTGGTTTTCTTTCGTTTTCATGTTGGAATGTTGTACAAACAATGGAAGAGTTCCCGACACCTAATGAGGATGTGATCGAGTCCAACCAGTTGGACAGCTGTGTTATTCAGAGCCTGAAGCAAAGAGCTGGACGTCCTTGAATAATGCAAACAGTATCAGGTTTTAAATAATAGCCTTTATGGCCAAAGCCACAGTGTACTGGCTAAAGGCAAAAGTTAAAAGGCTAACTAACCACGTTGATTCCGCCAGAGGTGGACGCAGAGCAGACCGTGCCCACGAAGGCCATGCCTAATACACCCCCATATGACTCAGGCTTGCCTCTGAGGGAGCAGAGAAATGCAGAACAAAAATACACTGGTCATCAATTTGCCTCTGACGTGTCAAACGTCTCACTTAACACGCACGGCTTACACAATGAGTTGGCCTATGTCGTGCCTCATCGTAGGCAACAGGGACGTCTGCCTCCACTTCACAAACCTCCCCAACACGTCGCCTGCACGTCCATCGATGCTGAACGGGTTACCATCTTTGAAAATCACCAGGCCCACCAGCATCACGCGTATATTCAGCATCTTGTAATACTGGTTAAAAACAAAAACAAAAAAATAGAAAGCACATCGCTCAGAATGCAACATGAGTGAGACTTCTCTTCACAAACCGATCAACCGATTCTCACCCCATCCACAAGATTTCCCAATTCCACAACTTCCTCTCGTACAGCAGTCTCATTTTGCTTCTTAAAAATGTACTGTAAATTCAAAAGTATGTAGTAAGTATAAGTATGGTGCAGGTTAGAGTGCTAATATTAAGACACATCCTTGGGGCAAGTGAGCTCCTTTACATACAAGTGAGCCCAACAGATGTTGACACCCACCCTCAGATTGTCAACAACCAGGACCAACTCCACATAACTGGTTTGGGGCAAGTTGCGCTTTCTCTGTTGAAACAGCAAACAAAAAATATATTTATTTAAAGCACTTTAGAAGCACCTGGTTGCTCCACAAATATGAGCGCAAGTAGCCATTCTCCTGACCCGCAGCAGGGAAGTCGTTGTTTGGCCTGGGTTAAAGTGCTTGTGGCTGTGTGAACCAGCCTCATTGACGACGCCGCAAGCAAAAGGCTCCGACTGAACATCCTTTAGTAGGTAGAGAAGGTGGTCGTTGGTGGCAGACTGGGGCACAGGCTCAAGAGCATAGGTCTCATTTTCCAGAAGGATCACACCCCTGTGGTGATACAGTGCAGAGCAGTTTCAGCATCTAAAAATGCTACCACTTCCATTTCAAACGCCATAAAAAACAATCCCCACGTATATATTTAATATAGTTAACTGCATTAACACAAAGTTAGATTGACAGTAATGTCCCTGTCATCCTCGATAAGTCATTTGTAGAACAAAACAACTGGAGCGTCAATCTGGATCTACTGGAAAATACAAAATGTATATCCTAGACCAGAACAATTAATCAAAATAAAACAAAATAAGAATTAATTGTCTTCTTCTGAGGATTACAAATAAAAAATATCCTTTTATTTTAACCATAATAATTTGCAAGTGTGGTCTGATTATTTTTTGTATTTGTCGAGTTTTAAATCAAAATTCAAATTCAGCAGATTTTTTTTTTCTTTTACAAAGAAATTACAAGTGATTTATTAAAATGAGTTCAATGAATGAGAAAAGGGAGATTATATTATTAACAGAATAATAATTTTCACAAACCTAAAGCCGGCACATGTGCTGATCGCAACCATTGAATTCTCATATCCCTCGACCTCTCCATGATAATAACAGTGCCTCTAAAAATGAAAAAGTCATTTCAATGTGTGGTCAAACAACACAAACCAACCAAAATCAGCAAATATCTCCTTACATGGGATTTCTGATGAGAGGACTTGTGATTTCCAGTGCTATTATGAGAATATTGAGCGAAGTTTTGATGTAAAAAATCTCTGTGAAGAAACATGTGAGAGTGAACATTTTGAACAAATTAAAAACCCTAATAATAATAATGTACATACCTGTTCTTTTGTAAGTGTATGAGGTGTTTTCTGTTGTTTATATTGAGTGCAAATGATATCGTCTCCTCTCCATCTTTCTGATTTGGTTATATACAAGAATGATGTCATATTAACATATATGTGACAAAATAGCTAAATTGGATTCGATACTGACCTCTGAGTTCGTGTTGAGGTTTCTCTTCCATCTATGAGTCAGCTGAGGATTTACAACCGAGTACTTGGAGAGTTTCGATGTAAATTTACTTAAAACATCTGAAAGAAAAAGTAATGAGAGAGGATTTACAGGACAGGAAACATCATTCACCTGTACTCTTAAAATCACTGAAAAATGAATACAAACTAGAGTAGAATAATAAATAATAAATAAATGGCACTTGCAATCCCCCTGCGCATCAGGGTTGCGACCAAAAGCACTTAGTCTTTGATCTTTGGAAGCCCAGGGTAAAATCTACAAGTTACATGACATAGTCAGATGCTTTACAATCAGTGTCCCTCAATTTACGTGAAACAAGCGTCTTGGGTGTGACATTTTGATTTACAGACAGCCACATCCTGTTTTCTCATGAGACAACAAAATTTCCCCCACCGCAGCTTTGACATTCTCTGATGAATAGGTATAATTTTACCAATAAAGGTTGACCATGTTTCTAGATTGGAGGGTTCAAATATGAAGACAATCTCATCAAAGCGCTAGGAGGAATTTGTTAGGACGAGGCCTGACAATGAGAAAGTATGTGGAAGTGGGACTTTCAGTTCCAAATTGTGGACTTCCCGTCTGACCTAGATCATGAAACCAGCAGATTTTTTTTCTATACATTTTCATGGATGTTACATGACCCCCCTCCCTCCCAAAATTCATGCGTGTAGTTAAAACTACACGCATGAATTTGGGGCTTATATATATGGGGGCTTCTATATATATAAATATGGGGCTTCTTCCAGAACCTGCCCTGAGGTGGTAGAGACATTTCTGCATGCCTAATTCTGGAACCTTTACCAAAAGTCAAATCTGACCTGGCGTGCGCGCAAAATTTCAGTTTGTGACCACAGTAAGACAATTTTTTTTTTAAAAAAGAAAAGAAAAAGAAATGAACATTTGAAACAAAAAATTAGGGGTCCTCGCACCTGACCTTGTCGGTGCTCTGGCACTGATTAAAATGTTAGATTATTACCATCGCTCAAACGATCGCAATGGCACTGACAAACGACAATGGTATGCTTTATACTCACAAAACTCAACACAAAAAACAGTATTGTGCCTCACCTTCATTGTGAGTCCCAGAAACGTAACTCAACCAAAAAAGAGCGACTAGCATATGTTTTAAGCACATAATCTTGGTCAGTTTTGCCCTGTACACCACAGACAGTTCCTTGTAGACGGAATCGAATCTTCAACGCTGAAGACTGCGTTCAAAGGTAATTTCTTTTCCTTCTTGTGGTCAGGTGCGTCACGATGGGAGTGGCCAGGTATAGGTGAACAACAACGCTTTAAAAGGTGACAAATGACACATTGTTTTCTGTCATTCTTTTATTTTTGATGGATGTATGTTATGTAAATGGTATTGTCATTAATTTCGGTTAAATTTACTGTTTAATCTATAGTGACTGCCGTTAGTATGCTTGCTTTAATTGCTTCTGTTAATTACTTTGATCGCGAATATTTTATATTTTATAAATGTTTTAAAAAGTTGGAGAAAAGTCTAAAATACACGCAAAAGAAAAAGCTTTCATAATCTCGCGATATTTTGCAGCTGTTACGTCACAATTATGCGGAAGCGATGTGGTGTTATGTGTATGTGTGGTTTCAATAACGATAAATAAAACGCTAAAGCAGTTATTGCGACAAATGTTCCCTCAGATAGAGTTCTCTCAGTTCGGTGGATAGTTGGCACGACTTCATCATGCACATAGTGGTACTCTAAACCGGGTTATTGGTGGCCCGGTGGAACGTCAGTATTAGCATGCTAAAACGCTACAGTTGCTCATTTCTAGACGCACTTTCTGCAGTCCTTTAGTTTAGATCTGTGAACATTTTCTGACGTGCATGGCTGGATACTGTATGTTAAGATTGGGTCCACTTTTGAAGGTAATACTGCCTAGAAAACAGGTCTGGACAAAAGCTACTGCCTCATACGTGTTGTCGGCACAAGTTTTATTGTAAGTATAATATAGTTGCATTTCATAATCGCTTTCGCCATAGTTTATGTGGAACCCAGTGTCTGTAACAAAACAAAACAAAAAAAGCCTCAAAAAATGATGAACGGATTTTAATAAAATATCCAGAAAGTGATCGTGGCCATGGAAGATTTTGGTGATGCGCCGGGTTCCGGGGGGACTTTGGCTATTGATCTTTTAAAGATCAAGGCCCCGTTTTGACCCTAAAGCAACCTACTATGTTATGTACTAACATAATAGTATACTGTATGTTAAATACTATGCTACTGAGTGTGCTAGGTTCCCTCGTTGTCATTGTTAGTAGTAGCAGTGATTGTAGTATTTTACCCACAAGTTTATTAAGAAAAATTAAATGGACTAACATGTTTACATTGTTTTTTTCCCCAGAATGACTGCTCTGACAGAACCATCAGCAAAGGAAAGAGTGAAAACCAGTGTTAGAACCTCTTCAGCTTCTGCAAAAGGTAACATCTCTGAGAAATGAAACGTGAAATGATTTATGATTTTTTTGAGTTGTATTTTTCCCCTTGGTAAAACCTTTTTACCCTCATTTCAGTGTCTTCGTGGTTCCAGCGCAAAGGAAATGACACAATAGATCAAGACAGTCGGCAAAACACAGAGACCGAGATGGACATGCAGCCAAAGACTGAGGCAAAGGGTTTGCGAGGTGTGAAGACAAAAACGCATCAAAGAACTGACTGCACACAGAAGCAAAAGTTTAGAAATACTCTCCAACAGTGGCTGGTTAAGCCTTCAAGGAAAACAAACAGGGGTGAAATGCGCGACACCCAAGAGGATCCAGACATGCCAGATGCCTGTGATCTTCAAAGCACCTCAGATCAATTCATGGATTACCAAAAATCTGCTCTGTCTGACTCTGATGAAGACACCCAACCCTTGACCCCACAAGACCTGGATGAATGCAGTCCTGTGGCAAAATGTTCCAAGGAACAAGACAGAGAAGCAAACCCGATAAGCTCTGGGGCATCTGCCAAGAAAACTACCAAAATAACTGACTTCTTTCCTGGAAGCACCTCCAGAAGGTTACCTGTGAAACGAAGCAGAGCAGAGAAAGAAAATACAGACATGGAAACCAACCAAGATGGCCAAGCTAATGTCAAATGGATGGGAACACCAATCAATGAGCTAAAGAGACTGCCTGAGTGTGGTGGACCACTTCCTCCTCTGAAGGACATCCGCGGCATGCACACTGTGATGATAAGGGTTTGAGTTGTTTATTTACTATTTAAATGCTTGAGGCAGTTTCCAAATGTTTGATAGTTAAATGGTTTATTGTTGGGAGGACTGATAGCGTGGTAATAGCGTTCATTTTCATTCTCTCCTTTAACAGACAGACCTTCTTCGGAAAGGTAAGGTTCCTGTTCCATATCCAGCTGTCTTTGAGGATACTTGGGATGACGTCCATGTCAAAATGCCTTGTTCAAGTAGTAACCTGTTTCCTGTGGAAGATAAGGTATATGTTTCCAGTCATTAACTTGCTAAACAGAACTGTAGAGATAGATATTTATTTATAACTAACAATAAATGACACATTAACCTATGATGGCTTTTTCTTAAAAGGGTTTATGCAATTTTGCTCTCATAAATCCTAAGAGCAATCACAGCTGATCTACCACGCTGTCCATTAGTACGTTACATTCAATCGAATAAATAGTGGGGTTTTTATACATGTAGGTGTGGGAATTACAAAACTTAATAAGTCTGTCAAGAAATAAAAAAATGAAGATTTTTTGCATTCATTCTTCAAATATTGTTTCTACACAGGAGACACATCAGCGGCAGAATATGAGTCGGTGGGAATTGGTCAACGACGCTTTAAACGAGGATTTTACAAGTCTTTCTGATTTACAGGCACGTTTGTGTGTAGATGTTGTTACGGGACAAAACCACGTGGTGGCAGCATTGGCCCAAAATTCAAAATCCTGAGATATTGGAATATTGAATAAGCCGTCACGGTTTCTCACTTTCAGATTCCTTTTGGGTCACTATTTTTTCTTTTTATTTTGTTTGTGACAGAATGCCATATTGAAATACAATGCCTCAAACGCCAAGAAATGGGACTTCTCTGCATTACGTGTGTACTGCACTCAGGTAACTAATAATAATAATAATAATAATAATAATTACTTGCTGGATTGTGTGGCTCAAATTGTATTTGTTTTAAGAAGTCACTGAAGTGTTTGCAGGAGGGTAATAAAATACAAATCAACATAAAGAACTTAACCTATATAAAAAAAAGCTTTTGAAGTGTCTAGCTTCACAGGTGATTATCACAGGTGATATAGCAGACTTCCTAGTATTGGTATCTAAAGTTCTCCAAAGTTCAGCTTTTATTTAATTCTTTGGTGAGGAGCCTGTCAAATTTATCCAAGAGCAACTACGAAAGGTTGGGGGAAAATATTGCTTTAATGATTTGTCCCCTGCGTTTACCTTGTAAAGTACTTTTTATGGTTGTTCTTTATGCAGTGTTGCACTGTTATTTATTTTTAGGCCAAGTGTAAATCAGGTCTGTGTTGTGTCATGATAGCCAGAGCATTGCTGGTTCATTGGTTCTCTTCTCCAGACTCAGAAAGGCTATTCATCATCTTTTGTCATGATCGCCTCTGTGTAGAGAAACAGAGAGGACTGTTGGACTGTCTGGTCCATGAAGCAGAATAAGACTGCTCCATTTGGAGTGATGAGGTGTGTTTTTACAGTATTTAATATATGAAGCACCAAACTCTGAGTAGACAGGTAATAGAATTTGCCTTTTTTACATGAACATGTCCTCTCTGTGCTGTGACATAATGTAAAAAAAAAAAAGGCTCAGGGGCGTGTTGTAGTGATTTTCCCATCTCTGGGGGGGAAAAAACCATGCAACTCTTTTTAACCTGCTGTTTCAAAGGTGTTCTTGTCAGTTTTGCTCAGGAACAATAATAGATATCGCGAGGAAAATGTTGCAGATTTGAAGCGAGAATGCAGAGAAACAATTTCATGTTTTGCCAAAAGGTCACTTTTAGTAACTTGTCAGAAATGGCTGACAGGACATCCTGGAGAATGCTTTATTTCAGTAGGGTGGGGCTGAAGCAATTGTGTCCCCTATGTATGCCATAAATCATGCTACACTTTGAATTTTATTAGTATAAATCCAAGTATGCTGGAGGTCAGACATATAGATGTTGCCACTGAATTTGAATTGCATCTCCTAGGATGACAAACTAAAACGAAAGTAAAAGTAAATTACATCTAATTTGAACTTGCGGTTGAAGATGGATACAACACAAATTCCCACTTGTGAATTTCAGCCTGTGTTGAGGTAACAAAGCCACGTCCGCCCCGGTTAATGCATCATGGCAAATTTGATAGTTTGTCCTGCCAAAGTTTTCCTATTGCTTCTATCTTTTACAGAATGTGTTTACAGTCTTTTTAAAACAGTTCCGTCTAATATTCCAGGAGGGCAGCTCAACCTATGCTAGTAGGAACAGTAGAATGTCTGAGAGAAAATAACACCTCACCTCCACAGAAAAAGTGCAGTGCTGTTAATAATCCCCATACAATTATACAGCAGGCCAGAAAACACCATCCTAACTGCTCCGTAAAATAAGGAATGACATATGGTGTAATGGAGATGCCGGGCTGGGCAGCAAGATGATTTTGAGTATTAGAGAACCGTAGGCTTGAATGACATAGAGTGACGGGGCAGACGCCTCCATTGAATATTCATTCCAACATGCACAAGTTATGAATAACTGAGAAGCTGTTGATGGACAGCACTGGTTTTGTTGATTCCTCTTTAAGGCCAGACGCTGTTGTATCCGCAGTGCCGAGCTTTATTTTACCACGGCTGTACTTGCAGAGGCAGCGGAGTGGCTGGTTTGTTGTGTGGAACTGGAGGGAATCGGAGCAGAAAGCGGCGTATTAAAGCCTGCAGGAAGCTCTCTTTTTCTCTGTTTACACTCCTGATTGGTTACTTTGTCAGTACGTTGTGATGTACAAGCCTGCGTCCGTTCATTCATTTAGTTTAGTTCATTTGATGCGCAGTCTCCTGATTTAAAGAGCACGGCTTATACTGTCTCGGCTATATCCGTCGCCTCACCCCGTCTACTGCCTTCATTTATTACACCCATAGGAGCAGTTTATGATGTCACCCAGGTCATTACTTATGACAGTGTTTAGTCAGGCTTCCTTTGGGGTAATATAAATATTCCAGGCTAAACCACCAGTCAAGGCCCCTTGAATACGCCGTCCTTTCTTTTTCCACAGCTTAGTCATTTGCATCTCTTCCAGGATGACTGTTTAATCAGCTGGCATGGCTGCACAGCCTTGATGAAACTGCTCTGTGATTGATCATTCTGACATTTTGCAGGCAATATGGGCGTTAATATAGGTTGCGTATGTTGTTTGAGATGTGTTCGGGGGCAACAGTGCCGTGAAGTCGGGAGAGGTTGTCACTTTACAGATATATGTGGCATTTCTGAGTTTGTAAACCTAAAAACGTATTCATTATAATGATATATTGGGTTACTTGTCACTAAAGCTGTTATCGGTCATGTAAGGTTTTCTTCGGCAGGATTGATAACTGTGTCTCCCAATATGTGTTATAGCAGGATAAGTATTGCAATTTATTCCATGTGTAAGCATTTAGCTCTTTGTGGTTTCATACTTGATTAATTATTTCTTTATCTTTAAAACTGCATGGAAAGCCTCGATTTATTCGCGTAGCTCAGTGCGATCACAAACGACTCGTTCCAAAATGCCACAGCCTGTGTTTGGTTTGAGGCAAGTTAAGGTGAACGGATCTCTTGCTCTCTCCAAGGTCCTGGAACCGGACGCGGCTGAATCTCTGTTTGACTCCCTGCTGCCAGACATGGTGCAATTAGCACTGCGAGCATCTGAGCTCTGCACCAAGGTAACGGTGAACACCATACGGCTGACAGTGACTGACCGGGCACATGTTAATCCCTGAGGTCATGACAGTTAATCCAAAAATAGTTAAATGGCTAGTTTCTCTGTCATTGGCCTTTTTTAGCCTGATTTTTCCAGTGGTTTATTGTCTTTTTATAATTTTAAAACTCAGTTTTAAATAATCTTATGCTATCTTTCCTTTCTATTTAGCTCTACACAGCACTTTGGCCAAGTCCTGATTTTAAATGTGCTTTATGAATAAACTTGGCCAGGATTGGTTGGTTGGTTGTGGATGCTAAAGATTTTATTCCCCCTGCATCCATTTGGTTAAACCTCCATATTTCTAATTCTAGTCCAAATTATGTAAATCAGATGCTTGTGCGTTGTGTGCATTGGTGTATTAGTCATTCCAGTCCCACGATTGGTGCTACACACACACATTTATCCAGAGTGTGTCACTTGTGATGAAGGACGAAAATTGTTTGTAATTATGACTGATTCAAGAAGCGCTGAGCGGTAACAAGGTAGCAAAATTAAGCGACGCACTTCAACGTCTCGTCTGATCAATTGACAAAGCAAATGACTTTGACCTTGCTTCGCTGTATGTCTGTTCCACCTCTAGGCGATGCCGCTCCTCAAGGCAGGCATGACGCACTCCATCACCATGTCTCAGGAGCAGGTGGCATGTCTGCTCGCCAACGCCTTCTTCTGCACCTTCCCCCGACGCAACTCCAGAAGTAAGGAGTACTGGAATTACCCCGATATCAACTTTGTCAGGTGAGGCTGGAGGTTCGGTCCCTGCAGATCAGGAATACACGAGCAAGCTTTCGAGGCAAAGATCGTCCGGGTTGCGTAATATGAAATGCGCCACATCGCCGTTCAGTCATGCGCTCCATCTCTGTTGGCATCACAATGTAATTACTGAAATGGACCAGAGAATTTCATTAACATTGACTTGCGGCTGCTTTTGGCAGTGAACAAGGCCTTTGGCTGGCATTGCAGAAGGCAGGAACAGAACCCAGTGGCGTCAGCATTTCATTCAGATAAAGGTTTCTTTAGCTAAAATGATAAATGGAGCCCAGTTTAGAGGCTGCTGGTAAAAAGCCAACTCAATCTCAACGAGCAATTGGAGGGAACAACGTTAGAAGAAAGATTATAGATTTGCCTGATGATAAATCTTTACATTCCTCACTTGATGGATGGGGGAAAAAAAAAATTTCTTTTTTTTCTGCATTTCATTTGCAGGAATAAATTTCATTTCCTTGGTCTCTTCTTGAGAGACAAATCAATCAGGAGGGTACTGAAGGATTGAACAAATATTTGTCGTCTCACCTCTCTTTAGTACATATTTGCAATTTAAATCATTTTAAATATACTGTAGCAACTTAAACATTTACCTATTTACATCCTATCTTTTTGCAGATCCATAGTGGGATGTATTGATGTTATATAATGTATTAGTTCTCTGCTCCTTGAAGGCCATATTGCATTTTCTTACTAAAAGCCTGCTCTCATGAGTGGCCAGCTTGTGTCAAAAGATTTTTTGGCCTCGAGACAACGTGGCATACGATTGTTCCTAGAGGCCACGGTGACAAAGTAATAAATGCAGGAGTTGACTTCAATGAAAGGGTTTCCTCGACCCTGAAGGGCTCTAAGTGCATCCAGCTTTTCTCATTATTTCATTTCCCTCGCATGTTTTTTTTTATCTTTTCCACAGAGGTTTTGCTGCTGAAGGCACATTTAAACCTGCAGCTCACAACCAGCAGCTTTGTGTGTTTTGTTTTGTCCCCATGTTAGTTTTAGGGGCTGGGAGACCCATTTTGCCACCTGAGGACAGTTTTGCTTTAAAAGGACACAGGGATTCTTAATGTATCCTCGAGGAAGGAGCCCTGCTTCCCCGTGTTCTCCTTTTTTGTGTGAGTGCGCTGAAGTACCATGAGTGTGACTCTGAGATGGAGAGCCTGAGGCAACTCCATTGAAGGAACTCCTACATAATCGGCCCGTAACTGAAAGGGAAACTGAGTGAGAGATGAACTAATTTACATCAAATATTAAAGCATGACTGAATTCACGTGGCCAACCTGGAAGCCTTGATTTTCTGTGGCAGCGTCTTTGATTTTCTTTTTTTTTGGGGGGGGGGCTGTATCAATGGTGCAGCATAAAGCGATGAGTTCACATTTTTCTCACTGTACCCTCATAGAAAATGTATTTTAATTTGTAATTGCTTCCCATTAGGCTGTTTGAGAGCTCTTCCTCGAGAAAGATCGAGAAGCTGAAAACCATCATGTGCTATTTCGAGAGTATAACAGAGCGAAGTAGGTGTTCGGATTTATAATTTGCTATATCATTTGTGAGACCCTGCTAATATTTATCATCTATGTTTGGCTTCTTAGTGCCAACTGGACTCGTTACATTCACAAGAAAAAGGCTGGGCAAGCCTCCCGACTGGAAAAGGTCTGTTCCCATTATAACCAAAGGGAGAGATTGCATAAAAGAAAGTGTTATAATGTAACATGAATTATTTAGTCTGCTTAGAGCTTAAATCAGGTGTTTTGTAAGTTATTCATTTTATGTTTTCAGCTCCCAGATAAGGCTCACAAAGCTCCACATTACATGTGAAGGTACCATTGAGGATGACGGTTACGGAATGCTTCAGGTAAGAAGCTGACAAGTCAATCTGAGAAACTAGGACAGAATGCTGTCATTTGGACTCTTTTTTTTTGAGACTTCAGTACTTTTCAGTGGAGGAGCTCTTGCTTTTCATTCTGCCAGTCAATTGCTGAGTCCAAACATTGCGGAGATTTTCATCCAGAATGCTTACTGCTGCTGAAAAGGCCTTTGAGGGAGCCTTTGACGCGTTGCTGGGGCCGGGGGTCGAGGCCTCTGAGCCTCTTCTGCTCTCTGTGTCGGCTGTGCTCCCTTTACGCTGACAGGCTAGCCCGCAGTGCATTTCACCTTTTGTTCGCCTCTAGTTGCCACAAACTGACAGTTGACGTGCACACATGACCAGCTTCGGGGCGCTCCATGGCCCGGATTGATGGACGATCTACTGGGAAGGGGATGGTGCTGACAGCCTGTCAAAGCACACTTTAGTGGCTGGCTTGCTGTCCCAGAGTTGAGCGACTACTTTAGGGAGCGCTGCTTTCAGACTTCAGCTTGCCCCTTTGCAGCTCCTTCCTTTGGGTCATGATGGCTTCGTCTGGGTTCTCTACAGGCCAGTGAGCAACAACCGTCCGTCCTGAAATTTGATTACACTCTTATGTTCCACGTGATTGCTTCCTGACAAGCAATGACTTTGTCAGGCCTCTGTCTGAGCTGGAATGATGAAATGTGTGCTTTCTTTGTAATCCACGATCGAGTCGAAACATAAAAAAGATGAATTGAATTTACCCAGAGATCAGCCCACAGATCAGAAGAGACACAAGCAGCAAAAGACATCGCAGGCATCAGTCAATCAGTTTGCTAGCTGCTGCCCGACTCAGTAGCTCACTTTGGCACAAGGGGCAGCCTTAGTCTAAGGTTTCCAAAACACGTCATTTATCAGTGTTCAATAGGCTTTTCTTTGTCATCACTCCCTTGATTCCTAGGTGGATTTTGCAAACCAGTTTGTCGGGGGAGGAGTCACCAGTTCCGGTCTTGTTCAAGAGGAAATCCGATTTCTGATCAACCCTGAACTAATCGCTTCCCGCCTCTTCACTGAAGCGTTGGATGATAATGACTGTCTGATCATCACAGGTCAGTGGAGTGAACATCCTTACTTTGACTGACATTTAACTGAAATGATTGTACAACTAAAGAAGTGGGTTATACAGATTTGATTGACGAATCTCGCTCTTGACATTCTTGACCTTTAATTTTTAAAGAAAACCATTTTTTACGACACACACGGCATGGGATGCACCTCACCTGCCTTCAATTTACCCCATCTTGCCTCAGCATGGGGGAAAAGTGTGTGGCAATTGTGCTGTTTTTTTGTGCCTGCTTGTCACATGTTTCTTTTTTGATTGGCTGCAATTGGAGGTGGCACATCAGTTGAGACGGCACTCCTGATTGTTCTCTTGGGTCTTTTTATTTTTTTTAACAATTTCCACTGACTGCAGTATTGAGCGGTTACAATGACAAACAAGGTTGACCTCAGACTGACTCGTGGGGGGTAAAAGCACACACTTCAGGAGTCCCACCAGGAGGCTGATTCCTCCTGTCTTTATTTCCTTTTTTTAAACCTGTCTCTCATTTTGTCTAGGCTGCGTTTACCTGATTGTGTTTAGTGGCACAAAATCAATGTTTGCTAACAGAATATTCAGTCCAAACTGAAAATGGGGTAGAAGTTTATTTTCCTTTTCTAACAACACAGTTTAAATCAATGATGTGGAGATTTTACAGCTGGGTTGCTGAAAATAATGGGTAACAGTATTTGTATCATTCATGCATTTAGAACATTGCTGGTCTCGTCTTCTAAACTGCTTTATCCCTTTCGGGGTCACGGGGAGGGTGCGCGATTGGCGAAGGCGGGGTCCACCCTTGGATGAGTTGCCTGTTCTTCCCAGGGCCCTATATGGGCATTTGTGGGTTTGGTGCCTTGCTCAAGGGTACCTTGGCAGTGCTCTGAGGGGGTTCTGGCACCTTCCCTACTACCAGAACGCCTTCCAGGTTTTGCCTGGACTGGAGCTCGAACCGAGAACCCTCTGCTTCGCAGCACAGTTGCCATCAGACTGAGCTACATGCTGTCATGTGTTAAATAGATATTTCCAGACAGCTCCATGAAAACACATATTAAACCTTTGACATAGAGGGATAAAAGATGTCAAACTGCTCAGTGAGACAAAATAAGAAGCCTCACTTTTCTTCTCTTTCATTTATATTTATTTCAAATTCCTTAACATTACGTAACCTGTAGCATGGTTTTGATTAACATGAGTGGTTTGGTGGTTCTAACCCTTTCTGAGTGCAGACTGTAGAGACGCCACCTTCCTGATCAGCAGTCCAACCACAACGTCAGGTCTTCCTCCAGCAGAGTCACCTTCAGGCTCCTTCTTCCTGGCCGTCATCCCCTCACTTCCACTACTTAACTTTATTACGGTGGCCGAGAATTCATTACAGTTGGAAGACCTACCCAAGACCTGCTCTGCTAATGCACTCTTCTATTCCATCATCTTTATTAAACCCAGCCCATATCTCCCCCCCCCCCACTGTAAAGGTCCAAGCTGCTGCATTGTGGCTGTGGGGTAAATCACATTTCTCACTGACATGTTTGTCTTACAGTAGGGACACTAATGGATTGTTTCCCTGCACTGAATTTGCAACCTAATTGAATTTCCCTTGATTGCTTGATATGTACCGTAGCTGCCTTCAGGATGGTCAAAACTATAAATAGCATTGCTGAGAAGAAAAGATCCACTCGGTTCTTCAGACTAGACCGGATGTTAACAGAAATTGCACCTTTTTTAAAACAACAGTCTAGCTCGGTCTCATTTTATGGTGGTTTACTGTTGGACTGGACAGCGTTTCAGAAATTTATTGCCATCAGATGAATCACTCGGTTAAATTAAACAAGAAGCTGCTGACAGATGAGGGCTTTTTGTTGTGGTTTTCAAAGAAACCGGTGATGGCTGAATATATGTGTATGTATTTTCTATTCCTTGTTTTCACTCACAATGAGCTGCATCTCTGGCATTTGACAGCGTCTGATTTTGTCCGTCCCAAATATGAGATGTGCTGACACATTTACACATGAATGGAACAACCTTCAGGATTATTGTTATTGTACCTGGTGGTTTTTATGTCGTTTTCTTCCAGTTTGGACCAATTTAACCAGCATATCATCTGTCTTTCACTGCAATTCAGTTCTGAATCACAAATAGGTTCCATGAAATATCTGTCTCTTATTGTTCGTGAAGGTTGCTCCTTTGATACGCAAATGGTTGATGGCAGAGTTTGATAATGTTGGTGGATCTTTGAAGGGCAGGTGTTTATATAATTTCAATTTGAAACTATATAGTTTCAAGTTGCCTATGGCAACATAAGCAAGTGCTGGCAGTTTTTAAAACTTTCTTTTTGGAAAATCCTTCCACAATCAATCATTGGGCTTTCTAGGTAGGTTTTTTAGACTAAAAAAGTCACTCTGAAACTCTAATGTAAGCACTTTTTTAGCGAGGCGGAGAGTCTGACTGAATTATCGGTAAGTTAAGGTGCAGGTTAATGAAGAGAAACATTTCAGTGCATCTGTCAATTTATTACGCGACAGTAATAACGTGACTACACATGGATGGCAGTTAATTAGTGTTTAAATAAATCACTGCGTTCCGGTTGTTGCACATCAGTTTTATTTTAATGGCTATGGTGTGAGCTAAATATGTCATTTCAGCTATTTTATATTAATACAGGGTGAAATTCAGGTTGATTATCAGTGATTGCGTAATAGTCTGGCAGGGAAATTATGCTCTAGGCGTTCCCTTTTTCCATGCGCTCCACCTAATACCTGCTCATTGAGGCCCCACTACTAATCATTTGGCTTATTCAGTGAGTGCTCTTAACCCGTGCTTCTAATGAGTGCTAATCAATGGGTTCCACTGATTTGTGGCTGTTTGTTTAGCTGCACTTTTGCCTCGCCCCCCTCTGTTTCCTTGTTATGGTGACAAGTGTGCTCCTGTGATCCGGCTCTCGGTCCCCGAGTCCTTTTTTCTTTCAGGATTCTACTGTCTGGGTGGGTGGAGGGGTGTCTCCTGATGCTCAAGACCTTTGCTGATTAGATTGAATTGTTACTGCATGTACATGCATGTATGTTCATTTGCACACCCCAATTCTAATAATATTGGGATGTTGTGTAAAAGGTAAATAATAAGAATTTGGCCTGGCATTGTCTTGCTAAAATAGGCAGGGATGTCTCTGAAAGACGTTTGGATGGCATGGCTGTGTCTTTATTTAGGACTGTAGGTGATAAAATCCCTAATTACTTTGCAATTTAGGGACGCTGTTTTTATACCCAATCATGACATTCACTCATTTACCTCATTAACCTGCAGGCCAACGTTAAGGCCATATTTGGGTTCCTTTACCATAATAAGGCTTCATTCACACTCTCTTCCAGACATGACTGCACTCCCAATGTTTGATTATGGTGATGTCATTTAGAAAATATCCTCCAAGCATGCCCTTTAGGAACTGGATGCCCTCCAACATTCAACCATCCGTTATGCCTCTGGTGCACTTTTTTCGAACCAACATAGTGATCACTAAGAGCTGCAAGCTGCAACGGTCCCTAGTTGACTGTTGTACGGTGCCTGTTGATTCCCCTTTAGTCTATATATACTAGTTGTTTATGTTGTATGTGACTTCATTGTCATCTCTTCGTTGGTTGTATGGCTGTCTTGGGTTCAAGTGTGCTGCTTTGTTTTTCCTTATGCTGGGTCATCATTGGAAATGATGAGAAGCTGTTTCGAATTGGTCTTCCTGGAAAAATAAAGGTGAGATACAGAAATGGAGGGGTGAATAACCGGTGTCACTCTTATCCCAGGTACAGAGCAGTACAGTAAATACACCGGCTATGCTCAGACCTACCAGTGGAGCGGAAGACATCACGATGCAACCCCAAGGTACCGGTACAATCATTTTTCACGATCGTTTTTGTCTTAATCATTGAAAGGACCCTTGGGTTCATAAACCAATGCACCTCGTTCGTCCAAACAGCTGCTGAGCTAATCTGGGTTAGAATCAGCTAATGTTCTTGTTTGAACCACAAGGTTAACTAAACATTAAATCCACATTGTTTTACCTTCTGAACAACTTTGTATAAATCCAATTATTGGCTGACCTTTCATTTAATACCATTGTGATGGAAAAATCAGTTTAAATCATTGTAAAACCCATTCCTGGAGGTTTCACAGAACTATTGCCCATGCTGCGTAATCACCTTTAACTGTTTGAATTGTTTCAGAGATGCATGGCAGAGGAGATGCACAGAGATTGTTGCCATTGATGCTCTGCAGTTCAGGAACTTTCTTGAACAGTTTCATCCTTGTAAAATCAACCGAGAACTCAACAAGGTTTTTATTTTCCTCTTTTATTCTGTCTCGCACATTTATTCTTCTTTTTGCGATTTTATTGCTGTTTTGTTTTACGTAAATCCATATATTATTTAAAACTGGTTTCCCTTATCCCCTTCTAATTTATGACGTGAATACTGCTACAACATAGTTGGGTGTATTTTATATGTTCCAAACTGATGGACCATTATATTTTGAGAGCATTGACTACCTTTGATTTATTACTCTCCCCATTAAAGCTAGAATGAATTTTATTAAATGAGTTTAAAATGACCCGAGAGCTATTCATCATCACAATTATTAAATCTTCGTGGCAGTTTTTTTTTAATGGAAAATCTCAGATGGGTGCTTCCAGAAAGTGATGTTGAAGAAGATGTCCCTCAGTAATAGAAATCAAGACACTGACGTTGTCAAACCTGTTGTCAGAACGCACAGGGTAGCTTGACAGATTTGACAAGGGGCTTGCGGAGCATTCGCCAACGTGAAGATCAATCCTGTTTGGATATTGTCATATCTGCCCTTTCAGAGATAGAATTTATGAATTGTTCGTGCCATTCCTCACGCTGACCAGTCATTGTCAACATTCAGCTCTTTCCCGGTGGGAGAATAAATTCCAAGAGCTGCTACACATCATTCGTTAAACATCTCCTTCTGGAATTGATTTGTCTTGTGACAGACGACCCACCCTGACATGTCGTGCTCATTGCTCCAGGTTTTAGGCCACCATAGGTGGAATTTATACGTATATTTTCACAGAAGGACTCAGGAGCTGAGGGAAATGGTGCGAGTAGATATAATAATAATGTCTGCCAATTCAGACCAACCAACATTTTCATGGGTTGAACGGTGTGTCGAGCACAGGCCGGCAGGCAAATGAATTACCCGCCTCCTATATTGCCTTTGTGTTTGATAGTATGGAGATGTTCTGTCGCCCTTGTTCTCCTTAAACGTACCAGTGATCCGGAACAATAAGGTGATCCCAGGACCCGGGGCTCACTAGAGCTTATTCTGGCATCATGTACTAAATGACACATAATTCCTTTCTTACAGCCTTACAGGGCTGGGGACTTTATTCAATGTCAGCTTCTGCTGGCGACCTACTGCATCACGATTGGTTCACGCGCAATCGGATAAATAAAGTCATTAACAGCAGAATGTCATCATATTTCGACGTATAGAATCGCAACATCCTGCTCATTGCAGACCTGCGTGATTAAAGTTGGATCTTCTGTTTCATCCTCACTCAGGCCTATTGTGGTTTTGCTCGCCCGGAGGTTCAAAAGGAAGAGCTGGCGGCGGTGGCTACAGGAAACTGGGGGTGTGGTGTCTTTGGAGGCGACACACGCCTGAAAGGTAAGCTCTGACGCGGCGCGTCAATCCGTCAGGCTGCACTGGACTTTCATTCCTGCGTTTAATGAATAGATCTCAGGCTGGAAGGTTCCAGCGGAGCAGCCTGGGCATCCATTTATCTCGCAGGAACACATTCATTTACCTAAGGCTCGTTTGTCGCCTTCCTTTTATTGATCGAATGACAAAGTTAATGTTTCATAAATAGTGAAATTGATGCTCCTGTTGGAGTCCATCAATCTAGTACAGCTTTTTGGATTTTTGTCTGAAACCAGCATCCCTGTCTCCGAGCAGACAGTTTTACCAGTAGATCTGTTTCCCACTTTGCACCTGATATCCACAGTATACCATCATGCATCTTGTTAATTAGCAATGACAAGGTACAGCTCTCTATAGGCATCTACTGTCTGCTTAATGGCACGCCTCACGGGAAGAATTCAGTTATTCAGACGCTCTTCTCCAGCTGGGTCTGACTGAAACAGAGAGTCACTTTTAATTGTCTAGAATAGAGAAGGAAAACTGCTGAAAAGCTCATGTTTTCAGTGAAAAAGTTGGCTGGCGTTGCCCATTAACGCACCAGCTCCCCCAGTTTCTCCTGGGTCAGATGTGGCCAGAGCTGTCGGCAGGATGGTGTCAGTAATGATCCTAGTGATAATAAAGAGGATGCGGTTTTTGGTGACACGCTGACTCCCGAGACCTGTTCCACTCCAGCTCTGCTCCAGATGCTGGCAGCTGCCGAGGCGGGCCGAGACGTGGCTTATTTCACATTTGGTGACAGCCAGCTCATGACAGATGTCCACAACATCCACTCTTTCCTCACTCTGAACAACATCACTGTCGGTAAGTGTTGTTTTTCCGACGCTCTGTTATTCTTCGGACATTTACGTCAATTAAACATTATGTAGCGACGATAGAACGGAGGATAACAACACCTGAGAATCTTCTTGTCTCCATCCCAGGTGAGGTGTATGGTCTGCTGCAGCAGTACTACAGCTCCGTGTGCAAGAGCTGCCACAGTCGGCGGCCCGATGTCAGCCTCTACTCCTTCATCTACCGGCAGGTCAGGTCCCTCCCAGGCGCCAGATGACTGCAATGGGGGCTCGGCCAGACGGTACCTCCCTGCGGACAGCTGCTAAGGTCATGTGGCCCATGAGTCACCATGGCTTAGTGGTGAAAAAGAAAGCAGCCTGCGTTTTTCTTTGCCGTTTCTCCACACTGCTTCGTTAGACAGGCCGCTAATGAACACTTGTTTTTATTAAAAGCAGTCATTTCAAACAGCCATAAATCTCCACCAGAAATCAAACGACAACAGAAAAAAGTGATTAGTCGCGATGGCATCTGGCATCGCAGTCCGAGCTGTGTTCATTTTCCAGCTGCGAGTAACGCGCCGATGTATTGAGCTTCAATATTGCACAATCCCAATTTTAATAGTGCAGCAAAAGGTTGCCATCCATCTTCTGACTATGTCATGTTGCCTTTTTTACACCCACACATATCCAGCCTAATTGTATTGGCTGTCAGAAATGGAACTAAAGGAAAATAATAGCAACAGTGGTGTCTGGAAGGCTCAGAACAGCCTCGAGGAAGGAGGTTGATGTGAAGAATAGCCTTCCTGTTTGGGAAATAGTCTCCATTTAAGTGTTCATAGAAAGACAATTAGTGGCCATTATGGATCAAACTGCATTTTTGACATTTCTTTGATCAATAAAATCAGTTTTGAATAAATGTGAGGATTTCTTGTTTTACCCCAGCCTTGTTTCTTTGGGACGAAACCACCAATGTCAGTTTTATGCCTTTGTCTTTAGAGCAAAATGAGCCTTGTCATGTAGCTTCAACTGGGGCTTCAGCCGTTCACTTGAGGATTAATAAGGTCGCACCTTTTATAAAAACTGTACATGACACTTCATTATATGAAGACTGGATGTTAGAAGATGGAGCGGCCCAGTTTCTGGATGAGCTCTCTTGTCAAAAAGGAGAGTAGGTGACCAAATGTGATGATGGGGGATTTGATTTAAGAAATCTGACGCCTTTTTTTTTTTTTTGACGCGCCGCGCGAAAATAATGATTTATCTTCAGTCTTCAGGCGCTGCAGTGGTAGCATAAGGTTTTCGTACTCATGCCTTTCTACTGTAATTGTCTAATGAGTTGTTATTTATCACCTAAAATACTGCAGGAGTTTATTCAGTGTATATTTTTATGCTAACAAAGAAGGGCTGAGTGGACCCGGGCGTACGCCAGTGAGCGATGTGCTGTCTGCCTCAGTCTTTGTGGCTTGCTGGGCTTAAAAAAGTCCTTTGGTGGCATCTCCCCTAAGGGGCTCCACCACAGTCACGCGGGGGTGTCCTATTGAACTGATCCCTCTGCACTGAGCCCCATGTGTGTCTTTGACCTTTTGGCTGCCATCTGTCATAAAGTCAAGAACGGTGTTGGTTCTATTTCCACACTTTGACATGGCTTGACTGCAGTTTGGGACAGAGAAGAGGCAAAAAAAATCACAATGAGAGATGCTCTTTTTTAATTGTGGTTAAAAACCCAACTTTAGGGTTACTGGTGCTACTTGAATGTCAGTTTTCACTAACAGTAAAAGAAATATGGCAAACTTGACTTAAATATGAGAAACACTTGGGCACATTTGAACTCGGCTGTATGAATATATGTATGTTCCATCAACCCAAATAGAAGAGATCAAGCGCGTAATTACGCGCGTAATTTTTTTTCTGAAGCTGATTTTGCGGTGTGTCGGGCCAAGAAGTTCTGGTAATGTCTCCATTATAAATGGGTCGGCCCTTTTACGTGACAATCCATTTACAATTCCTTGTCATTTTTTGTGTATAAGTGGAACATCCCAGCATGCTTTGCTGGAGTTGTTTGAGGTTCTCTTGGCCGCAGATTAGAGGCGTTATCATTGAATATTGATCGGTTGATGAAAACCCTGGGAGGAAAAGGGAGGACTTGTTGTCCTGCGCTCACATTTGCTGATTATTCCTACTTTCTCAAGACCTCCATAAGTTTAAAGAAAACCTGAGGCATTTTGGCGCCGATAGCATCATAAATTATTAACATTTAACACTTTCTTGGCGTGAGCACAATATAGACTAAAGATGTACAGTTGTTTGCACCGATTTTGACTTTGTTCAGATCTGAAATAAAGGAATAATTCCAGCTTCACGATCATCATCACTGCATTGAATCAGAGCAATTGAACCCCCGTTTGGGTGTTTGCCGCGTCCTGCTCGCGCTCTGTAAAGACAACTCATCTTTTAGATCAGTTTGACACTGTCGAGTCTCCCTGAACGCGCTGGTGCATGTAAACGTCCTCGTCTCTCACTTCCGTAGCCGTCAGCCTGTATGAACTCGGCTTGATCTAAATGTCCTCCCTGTCCTGCACAGCGCCACGAATGCAGAAACGGTTCCTTGTCCAACGGCGGTTCCGTCGCTGCTCCAGAAACATGCTTGCGTTGTCCTTTTGATTCGGTCTCCATCGCCCGCAGCTCAGATGAGGGCGAAGGAAGAGCAGGCGCCGCTGCGGTTGTTTATCACCGGCGGCTTTCTGCGGCCGTTTTGCTCCTGATGTTTCCACAGCAAATGATCCAAGAAGGGGAAGAAAAAAAAAAATCAATTTTTATGTGAGAGCTGTAGCTTTTAAGCAAACTGACTGCTCATTCCATAAGGTCAAGGATTGAGTAAGCGGAGGTATTTTTTCCCCCTCCTCTTCCTGTTAGATTGCCTCTATGACATTGGGGTGATTGATACTGACATGGATGAAAGATGGAACAAGGTCAGCTATAGAGAGCAGCGCGGTCGCCGCAGCAACCTGCATAAGGCGAAAGATTACACTTTCTGCCCTAAAAGTTTAAAATCTCGGCATCTTTAGCGGAGAAAGGGAGCTGACTGAGCGGTTATGGGAGGACAAAATCTAACTTTAATTTGCTGCACATACTGCTGACAGCTGGAAAAGCTGTCTTTGTTCCGCTTTTGTCCGATTATAAATTATAATTCACGCGCGTCGTGTTCAGTCTTAATCCAGGGTATGAACTTTGTTTGCATAATTGAATTTGTCGGATTCAAACCTGAAGGCATCTCCTCAGGCTTTTAATTGCACACTTGTTGCTCCTTTCCCACCCCCACAAGGTGCAAGACGCCATCTGGCCTGCAGACACTCGGGACCAATCGTTTCAAAACGAGACGAATGAGCATTCTGGAAGGTTTCGCCGAGCAACAGCAAGGTCATTAAAGAATATGAACCATATCCGGCTGCTTTCCGGATGCATCAAACAGGAACCCTTATCTGGGAGAGAAGCCAGATGTTCTTCCTGGTTTCAAAGGTGCCTGAGACAGATGCATCCCGCAACTTTCAAAGGGGACAACTTGCTAAACATTTGGCCTTGATTCTTTTTAGGACTTTATTAGCTCTTGACACATGTCGCCAGTTCTAAATTTTAAGAAAAGAACAAATATTTATCCTACTATTGTGGAAGATGGAGAGCGCCTGACGTGGTCAGGAGTGACTTGCTCCTCCTTGGAGAACCGGAACAATGTTCCCGATGTGTCGTTTGCTACGTGCGTGCGAGGACTTGAGACAGCTGAGCACGGGGGAATAGCTGAAGCAGGCGGCCGGAGGCGCGAGCCGTTTGACTCTTTGTCCAGGGAGAGGAGGGAGCTGCCTGCATGTGCCCTTAGCGCCGTTTCAGAGGCACATTAGACCTCAGAGGCTGTTCTCTGGGCTTTGTTACGGACCTGTCACTGTTTGGGTGCTGACTTCTGTGTTAATTTGCATGTTGGGACAACAAGAAACCATTCTTGAAAACTATTTATAGTGTTTTAAAGGCCAGTTTGATGATGGGCTGCATGGGGGGTTGAGGATTTCTTGGTTAGAAAGCGAATCCACGCTGTGCCTTTTTTTCTGAATGTTAATTGGATTTTATGTGCGAAAGCCTCGCGGTCCTAATGGAGACATCCTTTTTCATCAAAACATCAATGATCCACGGCAAAGCGGTTGCCTGTATGATAGCTGTCTCGGGAGGGTTTTACGACTCTAATTGAGAAGAGAAATCGCTGGATGGATTCTTTTATCTTTGCTCTCTGTTTAACATTCAATAATCCCGCACTTAATTTGAGATGGGGCGGGGGGGCATCAGAAGAGGGCTACAAGGCAGTAAAATGTGAAAAGAAACGTTATTTATAGTTCAAATAAAACTCAAGGCACACTTCTGTAGTTTGGCTAAAACCACAAAGTCGTTCTGGTTGTTTTATTTCGTAACGCAACGCTCCTCTTGGCTCAGGCGAAAGCATCCTGATGCTTCTCTTGAGTCCGTTTTAGGGGCTGGAAATGCAGCAGGTTCTGGTTAATTGTAATCTAGTGAGACAAAGCCCATTTGTTGTGCCCATCTGAGCTGTCTCCTGGGCCCGTATCCCTGACAAGTGGGGTTTGTGGGGCCATAAAGCAGCTCTGCCGCCATCGCTCAGCCTGCTCTGTTGCATATGAACTCGTGGGTAAACCGGCAGGTTTATTTGCACCGAGACGCAGCTCAGCTCAGATGATCTCACCCCTCCTGCCTCCAACGCTGTTCCAGGAACATATCTTGATGACAAACTGCCGGTGGCAGAAAAAGGAAAAGAGAGAAGACCAATGTCGATTCACCGGCCGTTTAATTTGGACATTTTTTTCATGGATAAGTACATCATTTTTTCCTTCCCCTTTCAATTACCCAAGCACCCATAAAATCCCGAACTCTGCTTTCCGCGGTGAAATATCGTCCCGCTAGCCTGCAGCAATAAGAGCAAGATTTAGGATCGTCCCGTCCTCGCTGACACGCAGGCAAACGGAGAGTTGCTCTCTGCCGCCAGATGTGTCCATCTACAGCCGCTCGCTCCACCTGGAGCGTTATTTTATCGCTCCAGTTTGGTTCCTCTCCGTTCACCTTCACTACCCTGTGAAAACGTGTCGGCACAAACGAGCTCAAGAGTGCACAGAGACTGTGCGTTACCATTGCTGCCCTTAGATCACACTGATGGAAAGCTTTTTCAATTGGGCAGTATAACACACCAATTATTCTAATCCTACCTTTCATTTTTTACAAATCCTTCTCTTTGATGTCTGTAAGCATGGGTCTGCCGGCGTTTGTATAGAAAATGGGTGACACCAGGTAAGGTGATATCCATAAATCGATAATCACTGTGTCTTGGGCCATGTCTATAGATATTGACATGAAGGTTGTCAGAAGGTTGCTCTGTGTTCCCACAGTAGCCTCTTGTTAGCTGGTTTCTCAGCAGAAATGTGCAAAAACATTACTAAACCATGGAAAAGTCACGTCCAATGAGCATGATCGATACATTCACCCCAACGGCTTAAATTAAGACACTTACAAACACACTTTGCTCTGGTGCTGCCCCAGTTCTGCCTCAACTTGTACCCATTTTGCCTCCCTTTGGCTAGAAATCTCATCGTATTCATCTAGTCAGTTGATGTCTTTCATGGGATCCACCTAAGTAGTGCGGGTAATCAAGTAATTGTCGCGAAAATGGACTTGTTAGCTTTACCAATCCACTGGATCTCCATTTAGCCACCGGAATCCTGAAAGTGATGGAGTCACCGCCAGCTGTGGGCAGGAGGATCCCATGTCTGCCGCTTCCTCCGGGCCTCTCATCATCTCCGCTACACCCCACACAGCTCGTCCCCGTTGGGACGGTGCCGAAGGGACAGATGGCCACTTGGTAGCTGAGCATTAAATGGAGCACACCCTTTTTTTTTAAACTCATCTCCTGTTTCCGTTCCTCTTTTCAGAAACGCCGGTAATGCTTCCGTCGCACATCTGGCTCAGAGGCACACAAACCGCCGCTCCGGGGAACAGCCCCACATGACCACACGCATGCACGCCCATGTCTTTTTATTAGCCGCCATGGCAGTATAGCCATTAGCTGTCTGGTGGTTGTTTTCACTTCAAGTCAAGTTATGAGATGTCCTTCAGAACTCATGGCCAGTCCACACATTTCACTGTGGAGACGGGGCTTTGTGAGCAGCGCTCCTAATGAGCTCCTTCCATCTAACTTTTCTCCCTCCTGTCGCCTCGCATCCACTCGCGTCTGGCATGTATGCAACTGGCTCTCGGAGCTGCTCTCATGCTGAAGCGGAAGGCCACGCCAGCAGAGGAGCAGTAGTTACTCCGATGTAGGGAGAGCAGCGGAGACACTGTCTCTTTTGTGGATGATTGACTCGGGTCTCTGATGGCCTGGCACGACCGTTTACCTTCTCGACTAGCTCCAAACCCACCTCTGCGTCGTTGTAAATCCCGGCTCGGCTTCCGTGGACGTACGTGTGCGGACCTAACGTCGTCTTTACTGGTTTGAAGTGTGCGCTTATGATGATATTGATTACACAGGTAACAGCGTTGGTTATTCCCTCTGAGCCCCTGCTGCCTGGCTCACCCTTCCACCTACACAGATTAGGCCCGACCTTTCGCGCAACGCACGCCGGCTGCAGGACGCGTTGCGATAAATCACTCCCGAGACGAGGAGCGGTGGCAGGGCGGAGACGCGCATCCGCCACCCGAGATTTACGCCGCACATCGAAGCGCAGGCCGGCAATCCGGATCACCGGGTCAACTTCAAATTGGTTATTGATCTTCCAATCCCAAAATGAATCATACATCGCCCCGCGTTGTTTAGGGCGCGAATTTACAGTAGCGCGACTCGCGTCGAGGCTGATCCGATCGATTATTGTCTTCACACAGCATCAGAAGTGAACGGGGAGTAAATAGGAAAAGAAATTAGACTCGGCCAATCTGGAGATGAATAGGTGCTATATGCTGTCATTGTGCTGAGTCTCATTACAACACGTCAAAACAAGCGACGAAAGTGTTGACAGTCGCTAAAGTGAAGCGTTTGAAGTTGTAATGCGGATCCGCGCAACAGCCGCTGATTATTCCAGGCTGTTCCCAGGGCTGCGGCCCTGAACTCTTCAATCTACATTTTGCCAATTAATCTTTCCAGAGAGGGAAGCAACTTCTGCACAATTTGGACTTGGTCGCTTGTTTTAATAATGATAGCAGCCCGGTTATTAAACGGCACTGATACAGTACGTGAGAAGGACTCTGCCAGAGCGGCGTTGGCGCCGAGGACTGCAGCTAACTGGCGCACAGCTCCCGCCGAAGCGGATCGTCTCAGCTCTCGGACATGCCTAATGGAGCTTCACTTTTTGCCCAATTAAGCTGCAGGATTTTTGTGTAAATGTATCTCCAGCCCGGAGATCACTTCCCTCGTAAATGCCAGAATGGCCATTATCACATTTTTTGGCGAATGAAAAGAGACAGCTATATTATAGAGTCTGCCTTAATTGAAAGATTGTTAGAATAGCAGCACTGATGCCTGGGAAGATCCTCTTAAATGTCCTTATCTGAAAGTCAGTCAGAACTCCACTACTTATTTTCCCCGTCCAAGATGGCCGCCCTCGCTGCGCCTTTGGTTGGTTCTCCGGACTAATTGGCCATCAAATTTGGTCCTGTTTTAATCTTGTAGAGGTTATTATGGATTTGTGGCCTCACGTCCAATTACAACAGCTCATCGCGACTAAAAGGCCATTAGCGAATACAGCCGCATAGGAGCAGCGTGCACGCAAAAAAAGTGCAAAGATTCGCACCCTTTTTAGGGGCTATCTTCATTGTTTCACTTTTTTTTTTTTACCTACGTCAGTATTTTCATTGAAATGTAAAATTCCCTGAAACTTACTTTTACATTTAATATCAGCTATTTCTATAAGCATCGCCTTCACCCTAGCACACACTTTCCACCTTTCTTTGCCATTTTCACTTGCCTTATTGGCCCAGCCCCACGCCGTTTCATTTCTCCTGGACGCTGGCAGGCCCTTAAGCAGCGGGGACTCTGGCCAGACAGGTCTGCTCCCCTCTGGAGTCGATAGCTGCCAGCATGCAGGGCTCTGTACCCGTCTGCAGTGTGGCAGATTCTTATTAGCGGTAATGTACTCCCATCATCCATCTCCAGGTGGGCTTCCACCATTGATCTCAATGCCAAGGCCTGTCACGAAACGCTCCTCATAATGTGAAAGCCCTGCTGGCCAGCGGCTCTGGCTTTAGATGACCCAGGTCGTTTGTTCCACCAATAGACTCGCCGCTGGAAAATCGTAATAAGAACATGGGCGGCAGCCTGACGTGTTGTCGTCTTTAATATCAGACCTGACAAAAGGCTGCACAGTGAATGGAAGCTGTTCATGTTGAGCTTGGGTGAGCTGCTGTGAGTTTAATAGACCAATGGTAGATCCACAGAGAGGAACGTTAGCTTCACCTTTTTATACCCTTTCCTTATGTTGTTTGCTTCTTCTGTGATCTATTACATGCAAAGATAGGTGCGGGAGCACTTTATTGGTCCTCACAACCTCACATTTGCATTGGCTAATTTGCTGAATTCCAAAGTTAAGCGAGGCAGGTGAGGACGTTTGACGAAGCATTTAATGTTTCCTTTTTGGGGCTCTCGGTCGACCGAGTTCAGTGGAGAATTAAATTCGGGTCTCTCCCCGTAGACTCTTCCCATCTGCCAGGAGCCTGTCAGTGAAGCGAGCTGAGCTCGGTGGCTTGTCCGGTCACAGCTACATTAGCTTAGCATCGTGTTGACATGATTTACAGAAACACATGTAGGACAAATAGGTGTTAGCTTATTGTATTGGTGTTTTAATAAAAACTGAATCGTATAAGCTACAAATTTCAACAGATCTGACCATTAGAAGGCTTTAAAATCGACAGTTTAATAACACATTTCTGCTCATTACATCAGACAGAGAACAGAGAATTACTAGAGTTCAACATTTATTTCACATCGGAGGCTTCTGCCATAAGATATTCCTCTAATTTAAAACAGAAACGGCCCCTTCCATCAAAAATAAATAAGCTTTTATTTTCTTTTCCGCACCAATAAAACCTTTTCACCCAACACTTTGAAAGCAGCTCCATCATCCACGGAAGGTGTTTTCCACAGCAAACACCAGTCACAAATATGATCACGGACACGTGTTACATTGATTTTCCACACCACATCGATACTGTTCAGCACAAGGTACGATAACCAGTCCTATTTATAGAAACCACACTGAATAAACAGCAGCCAATAATGCAGTCTTACATGTATCATTGAGAATAGATGGCAAGTTGAAACAATTAATATCAAGGATAACCTACTAAATATAGCTAGAACATTTCATTTTTCTACACAAAACTTCATTTTAAGGCATTTTTTATACTTGGTTGATCCATTGTTTCTTTTCTATATACGTATATATTATAAAAATACAGTTAGTACTTGGGTTTTGTTCAAACATGCAGGTTTATACTATATTTTTTAACATATTATTCACATTCTGTTTGGCTGATGATGGAACGATGCATAAGGTAATGACATTGGTCACAGTTTCCCACAGATGACAGTGGAATTACCACAGACAGAAGGCCTGTAGAAAAATAAAGTGTAGATTAATCTACATTACAGGGCGTTTTGACCCACAGCAGCATGCTTGACAGCGACATCTACACGTTTCACTCATGATCATATCAAAAATAAGAGCTATAGCTGAGTTACTACCACAAATTGCACATTTACCCATAATGTAATAGTGTTATTGCACAAAATACACAGTTATCAGTAGGTTTTCTACCCTTCAAGTGCAAAAAACAACCCCTTTGTACACACGAACACAGTGGTTTGGCTCCGTCACCCAGCAGACCTCCACGACTTCACACACCACGACGAGTATTCAGTCCCATCCTCAGGAAAAGTGCCCTAATCTTCTGGATTTTTCCCGGACACGAGGATCAAACCCACCTTGGGTACGTTACACGAAAGCACAGCGTGAAACAGTTTGGCATGGTTGCACGGCGACGATGGGGTGTAACATATACGTGTCTTCCTTACATCCCTTCATTGGTTCAGTCTCTGTAAGTGGAGCTGCTCCTCACAATGCTACAAACCAGACATGGCTTCTGTTTCCTTTAATCTCAGGCTACCTGATATTATTCTACTGTCTGGACACAGAAAATATTCACATAAATAGTGTATATGGTAACTTTAAGGCTTTTTTTGATATATCTTTTTACAATATTGCACAGATGACAAAGGTCTCTCAACTACTGAAGCTACAGCTAAAGTCAGAATCTAAGAGGAGCAGCCGAGTGGGCGTGTCCTCCTATTATGGCTTACTTCCCTGATCTTTGAGGCCGTCGGCAGCTTTGGCGGCCGCGCCCTTGAGGATATTGCACAGGTCTCTGATTTCCAGCAGGGCCTCGTTCAGGACTTTGACGAAGACGGCCGAGCTCGTGGCCGTGCTCTCCCAGAAACTCGACACGCAGAAGAGGATGTGGTCGGGCTGCGGGTTGTAGCAGGCGCCGTAGCCGTTGGAAACCACCGGGCCATAGCAACAGAACATTTCCATGGTGGTGGGCACCTGAATACGAGGACACAGTCTGGGTTAGGACAGCCGGGAGGACAACTTGGTAATTATAGGAAGGAAATGAGTGAGATAAGGGCTGTAACCCATGCTTTGATATTGCTTCATTAAGGTTTCTTTTTTTAAAAAAATCATAAATTACCGCAAAGAAGATAAAAGCTGATTGTGTGATCCAGGAGCAAATGCAAATTTTTTCACCTTATTAAGAAACTGCTAAAAATCAGCAGTAAAGAACCTTTTACTGACCATATATCATATATGTTCAGTGTGAGCATTAGTCTTTTTCTAGTTATGCAGGTTGCTGCCTTGGATAATTTATATCACTAAAAAATTAGAATTGAGACACTCAGGTGCTTTCATGAACTGTAAAACTACCATATATTAAAAAAAATGCTTTCAGTGAACAAACTGCTGATGAGTTTGCTAGGGTTTCCAATTAAAAGCACTAAAACAGGAAGCGCAGAGCTCTCGGTCAGGATCCCAAACATCAGCATAGTCTCAAGCGTTCTTAATGAGTTTCTGCGCTTTTTTTAGGGTCTGTGTTGCGGTTGCACTCGTGCTGTCTCATTTCCTGGTAGAACACCAGCAGGAGTTCAGGGACTGTCTTTGAAGCCGCACTTTCCCAGATTTATTATTTATATTTACCCTATATTTACCAGTGGGTTGGGTCCCCCCCCCCCCCACCCACCCACCCCCACATTCTGCATATATGTCTGGCAATGGGTTACCTGACTGGTAGACAGGATGAACTGGTTACTCGTCAGATACGTCTCATCACAAAAGATGTCCGGCTTTTCCATGTTGAGCTCTTTGGCAGTTCTCAGAAGTCCCAGGAGATGATTGTCTATCGCCATTCCTGTAATTGCCTGAAAGATGCGTTTGGCTTTGTGAGGACAAAAGTCGGACCAAACATTCAATGGTTTTGTTGATGCCGAAGCCCGAAGGACATGTAACTGCTCACATCACACACCCGTTACAAGGGTGTTCAAGGCTATTTCAATGCCACTTAAAGCTTCATCTCACTAAAACACAACAATGTTTTTTATTCAAAATGTTGTACATGTTTGCTAACAGGCTAACGGGCCATGCTAGCATGTAAAGCCCTTTTCATTTGATCTGAGCAGGCTCAAGCCATGAAGTACTTTTCTGAACTGTTCACTTATTATTATTATCATTATCATTATCATTATCATTATCATTATTATTATTATTATTATTGTATTGTGTATTAAAGTACTTACAGCTATCGTGTAATCTGTCTGGGCTTTGACTGCGTCCCACAGTCGTTTCATCTTTTCTGAATCCTGTTGAGGGATGGGGGGGATGGAAAATAACCAAAACGTTAGCTGGGATTGTTGTGTTTTATGGAAAATAAACAGCACAACCAGGAAGTCCAGTTATAGATGAAACTAATTTGCAGAGAAATCATCAGTTTGAGTGAGGGGGCGACTGGATCTGACACCTGTTTCCTTTGAGCAGGTGCGATTAAAGGCAATGTGGGAATTACTCTGCATTCTGGGGTCAGAGTGGGAAAAGTGTCTTACAGCGAACGCGCTCCTCTCATCTGTCATCGACTTCACAAAGGCCAGGGCCTCGGGGGTGGCAGAGCGAATGTTGTCCACCCGACCCTCTTGGAAACGCCGGAGGGACGCGCTCTCGTAGGTGGGCACCAGCCTTCCGTGGCATCTGTGGGGGGGTCATACAAATCATCACGTTTGTGTCAACGCTCTGCGAGCCCCATCATTTTATCGGAGACGTCTCTCAGGTGCTTTACTTGAAAAACGCCAGTTGCAGTGCGACTTGTATGAACGCGTCTGGACTCATCTTCTGCTTTTTGATGAACTCCTTCCCATAAGCTTTAAAAGTGAACACGTCCATGTCCAGATTATTCACCAGCCTGTGGCCACAAAAGAAGGAAAAACACATATTGAGGGATTGTGTTTATCGGCTTACGCGTTTAAGTTCGCCTCACCTGTCCAGTCTGTCTCCAGATGCTGATATGAGCGCGTGGATTTGAGGGTTAGATTTCCAGAGCAGCCTTCTTGGAGGGGGCAGATCTCTGACGCCGGACGCCCCGGCCGTTTTTGACAGGCTCCCGGCTCTGCGGAATAACAATAATCCCCTTCCACTTCTACACTCGCAGCAGAACGTTCCGTCCATCTTACCTGGATTTCATCACGTATTCCGAGCACTGAACCATCACGATTCCTTCAAAAGGCGAATGCTCGCACACGACTCCGCACGCTCCGTCCTCTCCGATCACGAACTGAAAGGAGAGGAAGGACCCCCATTACAGCCGAGATGCTAGCAGAGGTTTTGGAAGGGGGATGGAGGAAGCCTACCTGCATGGACTTGTCGTACCAGCGGTTCGCCCCGTTCTTCTGGCGCCCTCCACCGTGCAGCATCAGCAGGGCCCTGTTCGTGTCCCTGAGCTCCAGACCGCTGGGCTCATCCAGACACACCACAAACAGGCAGCTCTCCAGAAGGGCCAAGGAATCCCGGTTAGTTTGATCTGGATGGTAGATGAGAGACAACCTTCGTATAAAGATGGATGACATGGAAACCCTCCACCCCCCTGAAAATAACGCCAAAAAAACATCTGGCTTGTTGTCTACAGCCAAAGATGTGGAAGTGGGAGCAAAAGATGCATCGTCCATCGCTATCTAGGTTTTGAACGAGCACGAGCAGCTTCAGCCGAGACCTTTTGTCAGCACATCCCGAGCTTGAGCCCATTCTGTCCTCCCGTCCGCCGTCAGGATACCAACAGGGGGGAGGCTCTCCTCAGCGTTTTCAGACGTTTTCGCGATTTTCTCCAGCTGATGTAGGATCTCTGCCTCGTTGAGCTGCTCGCCGTTTGCGACTACACCCAACACGAAAAACTAAGGAAAAAAGCAGATTATGGAATGTTTCCTCACCGTCCAGCCATAACTCACAAGTGTCGTTGCCCACTAATTGATTGAGGCGCGGCATTTAGCTAAGACAAAGGGAACACAGCAACAGCAGGGTCTAAATATAGCCAATTGTGAACTAAAATATGGCCCCTCTGCTGTGATCAGTTAAACACACGACTCAGGGAAGCTTTTAAAGTGGCAGATTCAATCAGCTGTAATTTACTTAACTGCCCAGATCTCCATAGGGACGGGCTCTCCCGTGCTGCAGATTGATAGTTCCCAGAACCGTTTCCGAGTGAGAGCTCTCTCTGTGACCTTGTCGGCGGTGATTTAACGACACCATCCTCAAGCTAAGTGTAATCAAAAGAGTGGTCACGGAACGGGCACTCATGTGAATCTCTTAACACTTTTTGGAGGAAATGGGCAAAAGAATTTCAACTAGACAGTGGGTGGGACAGCACTCAGGGGGTCTACCAACAATTGGTGTGGTTATTCTTAATCATCCCTCATATGCTGCTATTTCTATCAGATTGGAGGCTGGATTGAGCCAGAAATATGGCCGAGTGTGCAGCATCTTCCCTTTTCTGACCTGGTTCTTGCGTGCCACAATGATGTGCTCTGGCACCGAGGGCGGTGCGTTCGTCTGGACCTTCAGGGTGTCGGTCTTTAGCCCCGGGTAGCGGTAGGAGCTGAAGAGGCGGTAGTACTGCTCCATGCACAGAGGGGTTCCGGCTAGCTGCCCTCGAGCATGTTCCACCGGAAGCGCTCGCCTTGGAGACACCGTTGCACACCTCAAACTCTTGTTTTGTTGTATTTCTTTTTAAAGTTTGCTGGCTTTGGGGCAGAAAATGCAGGGGTGGGATGTAATCTATAACAGGATGAACTTACGCATCAATGAGAGCTTTATAGTCCAGCGCTCCTCTGATGATATGGGCAGCAAACCTTAAAAGAGTGAGAAATTGGAGATGACACAGCGTGCAGAGGGTGCCACGGAGAACTGAGCATGCACAGCGTTCCTAATTAGATGTACTCCCATCTCTACTGTAATCATATAACGGTAAATTACAGGGATACGGTGGACCTGCGGTGTATTTATCTGTGTTTGTGAGGGAGAGAGAGTATGTCCAAGGAGGCGGTGTGGGCAAATATAGGAAACCTAGAGACCTGTCGGGTCTGATGCTGAGCGCCATTCGTCTTGGTGTTATTACGCTCAAAGCCAGATCAATAGAAGGTAGGCGTTTACAGAGCGCCACGCCCCTGAGTGGAGCCCGAGCAACAGTCTCCGCGGAGAGCTTGGCTCTGTCACTCTCAATCTAATGCACGTCCGCGTCAGTAGATCACCAGCTCTGGAAATATTTTGTTAGTGGAGCACAAGCTGATAAAGGCTGATGTTAAATCGGAGGCCTGGGTGGACTGGGTATACTGGCACGGTGTCTGGTGAGGCAGCACAGTTCATTTAATCACTGCCAGAGATTTACAGTTCATGTTTGGGGCTCCCCCCCCCTTCCATCCCATCCAAGAATATAACTCAGATCTTAATCCGAGCCTGTTGAAAAGAGCATTTACCGCATCTGCAGCTACGAAAACCATTGATGTTCTCTCTTGTCTGGTGTTTCCGACAACTTATTGCAAGTTAAATGTTGCCACATTTGTTTTGACCACTTGATGAATTGAACAAAATGAAGAAAACACATCCGTTAAACAGTGGTGGCACGTACCTGAGTGCATCTCGCTGCTCTTTGAACCTCTGCTTAGGAAACACCATGGCAGGACTGGAGTTGACCGGCAGGGCCAGCCTGTTATTTAGGTACATGTCCTCCAGCCAGTACTCATAGAGCTGAACAGAAACACAAGAGAAATGGGTTGTGAGGCCTTCTGGACGCAAGTTATTACTCACAGAGTTGCAACCTGTGCGCAGTAGAGTAAAAACCCATTACAGGGTATCACTGCTTAATGGACAGGAGAGGGGGGGAGAGTTGGCGTGAGAGTGGGAGCCTGATAGATTTCACCAAGCGGGATGAGTAGTGCACCGACCGATCGCCCAGATGCAGGAGGAAAAGATTGTGGCAACTGAAAACAAGCCGGGGCAATGATAAATCTTTATCACCAGGTGACTCTTTGGGTTCAACTCCTCTCTTCAGTTGTGTTTTCTACTGGTTTGTGGTTCAAAACGCGCTACTGACCTCCGACGTGACGCATTCACACCTTACATGAAGTAATAATTAGATGTGTGCGATTCTGGGAGGAATATATTCTGATTTATGTGAAGTGTAGAAGCAAATTCATGCAGCGCCCACAAACAACTTTTATTTTCTGTCTTATCGTTTTGCGTTTTTACCCAGTTGTTCACTTTGTCCCTCCTCTCCAAGAGCTTCTTCTGGAGGATCTCTCCAGCTCCTCCAGGAGCCCCGAACTTCTCCACGATGGTTTTGGTTTTCCGGAACTGCTCCTCATTAACGAGGTGTTGGACACACTTCAAATACGTGTCGAGGGTCTGTTTCAGCGGTGGCACGGGGACCCTGGGCAGCACCTGATGTAAAAAAAAAAATCAACATGTGGAGGTAATGAAGGAGCAGCAGCTGTTTCGTATTTTCAATATCAATCCCTCCTGGTTCCCGGGGGGTTCACTGGTTACAATCCAGGCACATTTCTTCTTTTTATTATTAGAACCTGAGTTAATAATTAATCCTTAATCGCTTGGAGCGATTTCAAGCGCCACAGACTTAAATTCACTGGTATTCTTTCTGTCTGATCTTTGATGATGTGCATAATGATAATGTTCATGATAATATTAACCTCGGCGTGCACACATCAGATTGGCACTAGATTACATTTTTCAACAATCTTGGAAAATAGCTCCTATGTGCATTGTTTAGCATCTATTATTGTGCATCTGCAGCACATGTGTCCACCTGGGTAGCAATTATTCAGCTCCTTTTCTGATGAAAAGTAGTTTTAGATGCTATTCAATCAGAAATAAAATGTCTCAATCAGTAAAGAGATTCAAGCCTTACAGGAAACACTGCTAATTTTCCCTCTTATTTATTGAACTGTTTTTTAAACACCTATATGTATTTAAATTCATAATATTTTAATCCATCTCTTCAGATCTAGTATTGTGCACATCCATTTTTGCTTGAAGTGCAGTATTGGTACAATTGGTAAGATACTGAATGCTAAAATGCTATCCTGAAATATGAACACGGATTGATGGATGGAAACGGATGTGGTGCTTCCAAAAATGTGGCATTTACACTTATATTTGCGAGTGGTTAAAGATAATTGATATTCTTGAGTGGAATTTAAGTGTTGGCGTCATCGTCGCCCCTAGTGGCCGGTGAGTGTAAGTGAAGCTGTCGCTGTCGGTGGTGCTGAAACCCCCCCTTCAGGACCGCGAACAGCAACAGCGCGCTGGGAGGAGGAAAAAGTTTCATACCTGGCTGTTTCGGTCTCTGCTCGGCTCTTTCTTCAAGATCGGCATGTTTGTTTTAACGTCCACTTTTGGGGAAATACTGGAGGCGAGACTGCCTCCCCATCCACACGACGCGCGATTCTGAAGGCATTTGAGAAACAGGACAGAAAAAATAAAGCAATAGAGCAAATATAAATGGTCATGTCAGGATTTACGCACTGTCATATGTAAATATAGATAATCTGTTTTCCGTCGATTGCACTTGAATTCCAGCTGCGCTTCACTGCTCACCAAGGTAAACGGCTGAGCCGAGAGCCAGGTTCATATCTATGTACACTTTTAAAAGGTTACGTTTTTGTTTCATAGAATACATTTTTGATGCTTTCTTTTCAATTAAAAGTGACCGAGGGCACGTTATGTTGAGCGCAGTTTGCCGTTTGAAAACATTCCTCTCATACCGAACACGCAAAAAGCTTCCAACTTCTCAAGAGTTTTTTCCAGATAAAAGTTTTTTATTTTAATTATTAACTATATAGGCTATAGAATTTTAAAGCTTTTTTAAAAAAAATTGGAGATCATTTTGTTATATCTATTCTTTAAAAAAAAACCCAAAAAACTTACCTGATCAGTGCGCAACTCCGGGGGTCAGAGTGGTGCGTGGCAGCTCCAGTCGCCTCCCACATCCACGCCGTGAAAAGCCATCTCAGCTCTGTGCTGACGCGCCGGACCGTCTCGCTGTCCCGTCCCGTCCCGTCCCGTCCTGTCCCGTCTCGTCCCCTCACCTCACCATGAGTCTGCGAGTCCACAGTGGAGCGCGCCCTGGAAAAGACGCTGAAGGTGTTGCGTCTACCTACCCCCTGGAGGCAAGAAACTCCTCCCATTGAAATCTATTCGCGGAACAAATTATCTGACATCTTGCCCCCCCCCCCCCCCCCCCCCCCCCCCCAACACACACTCCCCCACCCTATTATGTATGATTGCGCTGAGTGTCGGTGCACAAGGAGTCCAAAGATGACAAGTCAGTTGTGTCCTTTTCAAGCTTTATATTACGTGAACTGTGTTTTTCTTTTGTCCAGCAGTTGTCCTTTATTTTTCTACCGGAACAATTTGCCTTTTTATTTTCATCTTTTCCCCATTTTATTACCATTCTCTGTCCTGACTTTGACACTTGTACCCCCCCCCCCCAAAGTTTTTGCGTTTTGAACAAAAAAAAAATGTTTCCTGGGAAAATGAATATATTGACTAAATAAGGATACAAGTTCCACTCGTCTTCCACGCGTGCACCAAATATGAATGAACACGCCGCCGTTACATAGATCTGAAGATTTATTAAAACCACAATTGATAAACGAATACATTTTCATGTCCAGGAGAGTGACTTCACTTAGCTACACGTCCTGACAAAATAGCTTACGCGCACATGCGCGCACCCACACACGCTTTTTAGAGGTCCACGTTAATGTCTAACCATTTACATTGTGCGTTTATCCACATATATACAAAATCATCGTGACATTTAATTTGAAAGAACACATAGTTCGAAAAATCAAATAAAAAAAAAATCAAATAACAGGCCCACTTGTTACAAATAATCCATTTTTCGACAATAAAACTAAAGAGAAAAATCAAATTTTGATGTGCAAGTTAAAAAATATCCAGAGACTAAAAATATAGACTATTTTGTGTAAGGTGGGGGGATGTGCTGCTTATATTTGGTCCCAGATAATCTTTACGCACACAAATTTACATATTTTTTTTTCTTTTACAATAATCAGCGATACACAAATTCAACAGTAGCTCGAAGATCTTTCACAAAACCCCGTGACAAACGCGACACCGACTTGTTCGACACAGTAAAATCACAGTGCAATATAATAACAGGAAGAAGACAAAAAAAAAAACTTTTGGAAAACGTCACAATTACGGTTTTGTGACGGTTTAATATTGCACATCAGTTCTTACATACGTAAAATCAATTCATTTTCTAAGTATCATATTTGTAAGGTCTGGATGTGACCGGTCTAAGTACACTCCGCGCCGGACGACTCCTCTGACAAAGACCGCTGTGCTTTGAAGGGATCGAACCCATTTCCATCTACTGGCACGCAATTCCCAGCTGAACTGTAGCCCTTCTTTTTAACCCTCCTCTCTTCCATCTTGATTGTATCGTACAGCCCCTGCGGTGGCTCCTCTAACAGGTTATCTCTCTCGGAGAAGGACGGTTTCATTTGGCACACGTTGCGCAGCAGCAGCAAAGCTGGTGCGTAAAGCACATTGACGAGGCCCATACCCAGATTCAGCTGCACGAACCCGAGATTGTGCACGATCTGACCGGCCACTATAGGCCCCATGGCATACGCAACAGAATAGGAAATATCTGCAATTGCATAAACGCTTCCGTACACGGAAACGTGTCGCACGTCGACTAAAAACGCAAGCGTTGGCAGCAGGGCGGTGTCTACCAGTGCAATGCCAAAACAAATACCGCACAATGGGGCTATGAGCTCCCCAAAAGTTTTACATGCAGGGACTGTGCAGGACATCGCCCCTATGATCACCATACCCAGAGCTCCATAGAACCACTGTAGATGTGGGTTTTTCGCGGCCAATTTAACCGTTATGTACACACCTAACACATGGGGGAAGAAGGCGGGGAGCCAGGTGAGGCCCATCTCCCACTGAGAGGAGTGCATGGTGGTCTCCATCCAGTTGGCTATGGTGGGCTCGAGAAAAGCCAGGGGGATGTTGCACACTGTCAGCGCCCCGGCCACGACAGCTATGTACGGGTCAATCATGAGTTTGTATATGGGAGTGCCAACTGGCATGTTCTCTCTAGTCCTGTTTGAGAATGGCTTGATCACCGTCAGGAACAGGAAGCCGTCCGCAAGGCAAATGCAGGCGAGCACGATGAAGGGCACCCTCTTACCCGCGAACTCGTACAGGATTCCCCCAAAAGGAGGCGCCACCAGACTCCCGAAAGAGATAAACGCGAGAGCGATGCCCAGCGCCGTGCTCCTCTCCGACTCCTCTGTGTATTTGTCTGCTATCATCGCGAGTCCAGACGTATCGGCGAAAGCCGAACCCAACCCCTGCAAACTTCTGGCCACAAAGAGGGTAGCATAGTTCTCCGCGAACGCAAATATGCAGGTAGACGCGAACATAACACTCAGCCCAATTAAAAGTGGAATGTCGTATCCAACACGGTCTATAAAAGTTCCCGACAGTGGGTTGACTAGCAGCTGCAGGATGGCTTTAGATGCGAAGAGTACTCCAATCTGGACATCTAAATTGTCCTTGAAGCTTTTGTCTTGGCTTGTGCTGTTGGCTGAGGTGTTGGGGTGCATCACTACGTGGACGTGCTCTGACTGCTCACTCTCCAGATCCGCTAGATAGTCTGGGATAATTGGCACGATTACCATGTAGAGCATATTGTCCAGCAGGAGAGCCACGCAGACGATCACCAATATGATCCGTCTTTGCTGATGTGGATCCTTCATCGCGGTGCCTAACTGCTTGGTCCTTTCACTCATCTCGGACAGTTTCACGGCGGCAGATTTGGCCAGTCCGGATGCTGCTCCTTCTTCATCCATGATGTGCTTTTTTTTAAAAATGGTTCTTTCTCTTAAATTGTGCTTTACGCGTCTGCTGTCGGTCTCTCAACACCTCGGACGACTCATTAGCGGCTGCTGTGCACTGATGTGATGCTCCCCGTCCTCACCTCGCCTGTGCGTAAAGGGAAAGGCAAAGAACTTCATCGGTGGAAATTGCTTCTCTCTGCTCCCTGAACTTGTCCTCGCCTCACTCGCGTCCGTTGCTGTTTCATGATCTCCCGAGAAGTGACGTGGTGAAATCGTAGAATTTCTGCAACGCGCAGAGGCTTCAGCTGCTGATCTCACATGACAAAGTTATTTTGGAACGACGTTTTTCTTATTTGCTGCACCGTGGGTGCCCGGTTTCCTCTCCGTGCCCCTACCCCCTCTCACCTGTAGGACGTTTGCGCTCCGCTCTGAGTCCACGAGTGTCTTCGTGGCCATTGGCGCACATTAACCCGGAGGTCTGGCGCTATTTTAGTCCCATTTCTTTGCTCCCCCTTTCACCAGGAGTTATGACGCATCACCAGTTTCCCCCGAGTGGATCCCTTCAACACATGCCTCTTTTATGTTAATTTCCAACCATGGCAGCAATCACTTCCAACCAATAAGAGCTTGCGGGCTGCGTACATCATAGTTCTTTACAAGAGCCGCAAAGAAAAGGCTTCATATGGCGTTACAGTTGGCATTTTACATGACAGTCTTAATGAACTGATGTCCGCATGCCGCTAACAGGTTTGCTCTCATCATAATTTAAAATACATTAATGTCATACGTGCAAGACACGCATGCTTCACAACGTATTTTTCTTTCCCCCCCTCCGCACGTGATTTAAAACATAAATCTCTTGAATTATGTGACAGGTAATTACCGGAAACCAGCATTTAAACGACGCATTATTTTTCTTTTAAATATAATTTGCGGCGTGAAATGAAAGGTTCTAAGATTAACCTGAGTCATAAAAAGCCGTGGGTCACAATCTCCAAGTTTTAGCGCTGAACAGATCATTTGCTTATAACTGGAACTCTCCGCTCTATAATCCCAATATGAGATATTGGCGCCATCCAGTGGACAATTTGAGTAGCTACAACGTATCTGACAGCACAAACTATGAAAGGAGCCTTCTTGGGTGGAATTTAAAGTTTAAAAACAGATTGGATCTTCATGTAGAAACCAAATTAAAATCAAATGAATTTAAAACAGTAGTCTGAGATTGTGAATAAAACCACATTTTCCTTTTGTAAACTTTTATTTTAAATTATTTTGCAAATACAGTACAGCAAAAAGTATTTTCAGCAACTAAAATAAAATTAATGGGTTGCACTCAACCAAACGGAACAGAACATTAGTAGGCAGCTGTGGTCTGTTTATAAAGTCATAGTTTCTTCTTCCAAGGGTCTCAAGAACATGGATCACCTCTGGCAAATTGACACCTTACCCGTGAGAGAGAGATCAACGAGTTCTGACTCTAATCCAGACAGCCACCACTCGAATAAAGATGGTATCCTATGCTAGGCTGTGCCTCTTGGTTGTAAGACCGACCCTGCTCTCCATGCTCTTGCAGAAGCAGCACTCCCAAGACTTGTCAGCATGGAGCAGAAGCTCGCTAAGAACCCTACACAAGCTGTCATACTGTGCTGATATTGAAGCTGGAGGAAGCAGGCTATGTTTCAGGTCTCACCAGGAGAAGCCACTCAGTACCTAGAGCCTTGGTTCATACCGCACCATAGTGGAAAAGAAAGAGTTGTCTGACTAATCTTCCAATACTGAGGACAGCCACTGAATGAGCTACTGTTGCACTACTGTAGGTAGGGCCTTAGTTACTTGGTGCCCTGCTTAAGTTCTGTCAGTAATCGGTTGCTGTACGTAAGGACATAAATGTTCCACCAGATCTGCCTGCAGTCCACTGACACACCCGTGCCAAGGTAAATCTGGCGTGACATGCAGTGGGAGGAAGAGCCAGCTACCTACAAATGGCAGCTGACACAACATGCAGCCCTTGTTGTGCTCCTGTGTCATGTTTGGGTGACAAGTCCAACTTGGTCAAGATTGTGGACCACTCTTTATGTGGACAATTGTCTGAATATCACCTGCACTTCTGCTGAAGCCAAAGCTCTCATCATTAACCTATGCCAGCCACTTAGCCAATCAAAGCACAGTCAGTTTTAGCTTTAGACCTGTACAGGTAGATGCTAGCAGGTAACTTCTGGTCAACATTTGCAACTGTAATTTCCTAGTCTGGAATGCCCAGATGGGGCATCACTATCAAATGTAGATTTATTGTCTTTCAATGTTAACATTTGCTGAGCGACTGTTTTCTTTTTGCTGTTATTAACTGTACTCCTTTTGCCTGTCAGACAGATAACATTTACATATTGTAACCATGTTTGTGGGGAGGCTTACGTGCCTGAGGAGTCTTCCTTGAATTCAATAGCCTGACCTCCATTTAACATTCTCACTGTTTCCTTTCATTATTGTAAATCCTATCCTAGGTCTTGACCCCTCAGTGGGTCGCTCATGGTGTTCTGGAGGAAGCGATTCATTTCCTCCCTTGAGCAGTCAAGTCGGCCACTCCGCTTGTCCCCGAGCAGCTGTTTAGAAAACCGGAAGGGATTGGCAATAAAGGCTGCACGCTTCCTTGCTCTCTCTCTCCCGCGCCTCCTATGCCACTTTGCTCTGCGGAGAGTTTTCAACTTCTTCCGCAGGATGTTATACAGCTCTTTTAAAGCTTACTTGTCTTAGTGAATTAGATCTCCTCAAAGAGCTCCTACTTGTGACAAGTAGCAGGAAAATAAATAAATTGTAAATAATAAAAACATACAAATCTATTATGTCCATAACCAAGCAGCTTTAGCACATCCAAGAAATCTACATGAGGCTTATTGCTTGGAAACATTCCTCAAATATAAGTGGATTATTGCACAGTGAGTCAGATGTAGAAACAAATCTAAATAAAAGGCATTACATTGGTATTGCAGAAATTATTTGGAAGATTAAATGTCATTGATTATATTGCTGTTTTTGGAGTTGGACTTCTTGGACTTCATTATTCCGAAATTACTAAACAATATTGACCTCTCACGTGTAATTTTGACATTTCCTTAGTATTTCAATGCTGGAGGTTGAAAAATAAAAAAAGTTTTAACTTGTTTTAATACATTCATTTGATGCTCAAATTCAAATATTTCTTCATTTTATTTTTTTTTGTAAAAACTATACTCTAGCTATATTGTTCTAGAGACACACTTTTTTCAAAATTTTCATAACCCCTGTTGACTTTGTCCATAATACGTAATTCAGAACTACACTTCCGGTCATTTCCGTCGCGTATTGATGACGCAACACGCAGGAGAACTTTCACGAATCCTTTGGTAATTTCGTCAGAATATTGCGCACTTATTTCTGGAGGTGAACGACAAAGCTCGTTTCTGGGTATGTAACGTTAAATTACCTTCTATGTTGTAAAAATTGCTGTTTTAAATTTAAATCACACTGCAATTGCGCACTATACTACAAGGCCATAAAGATTATAAGGGAATTTAAAATGGTTGCAACGAAGTAGGACCGTGACAGCTAGCTTCATTACCTAAATCAGATGTTATTCACTTTCAAATGTAGATTTACTGTCTTACAATGTTAACATTTGTTGACGACTGTTGACGACTCATCATTAACCTATGCCAGCCGCTTAGCCAACCAAAGCACAGTCAGTTTTAGCTTTAGACCTGTACAGGTAGATGCTAGCAGGTAACTTCTGGTCAACATTTGCAACTGTACTTTCCTAGTCTGGAATGCCCAGATGGGGCATCACTATCAAATGTAGATTTACTGTCTTACAATGTTAACATTTGCTGAGCGACTGTTTTCTTTTTGCTGCTATTAACTGTACTCCTTTTGCCTGTCAGACAGATAACATTTACACATCGTAACCATGTTTGTGGCGAGGCTGACGTGCCTGAGGAGTCTTCCTCTTGTTGGACTCCGTCCTCTCCTGTCTCAGAGTTCTCTAGCTACTAGAGCACCCATCCTAAAGGTCAATCCTCCTCAGTTCAGGCTCCAACAGGTAATTTACTCTTGAATTCAATAGCCTGACCTCCATTTAACATTCTCACTGTTGCCTTTCATTATTGTAAATACAGAGATGCAACACAAAGACATTTAACGCTTACAATTTACCCCTATCAATGTTATCTAAGTTTTATGCAACCCAAAAATTAGTGTCTTAAACTTAATCTGAACAATAATTGGTTACAATTTGAATTCTATGACAAGAGTTCTGTCTTATAAATGGCTTAAATCATTTGTTTTGTTTTAGGAATTTGGGTAGAAGGAAGGCTAAAGGATTATGTATTATCACATCACTAGTTTACAGTTTGATTGGATTGATTTTCATTGATCGTGCAGATAATTTATTAGAATTTAGGTTACAAGTGCATGTTGTATGACAGGTTTTTGCTTTTCTGTTTTAGGGGTTTTCCTCCAAAGCCAGATTTGGTTTCCGTCGTGGGAGGACGGCCAGGGACCAGATTAAAGAAGCAGCTTTTGAGCCAGCAACAGATACTGCCATTAAAAGTAATCACTATTACACATGAAATATCAACTCACATGTACAATTTTCTGACTTTAGTTGTGCTAAAATATAACAGTTCAGAGTAATGTCAAGATTTGCTTAGGTACTGAATATTTGAAACTCTGCCCATGACAACTGTATCTGTGCTCCCAGTTGACAGTCTGGGCAGAATGGTTCTGGCAGGAGGTGCAGCAGTCGGCCTTGGAGCTCTGTGCTACTACGGACTGGGCATGTCCAATGAAATCGGTGCCATTGAGAAAGCGATGTGAGTGACCTTGTCTTGTGTGTTTCTCTTAGCCCAGTTCATTTATAGATTCCTAACATAATATGACTTTCTTTTTTGTAGGATCTGGCCCCAATATGTGAAGGACAGAATCCACTCCACCTACATGTACTTTGCAGGCAGTGTTGGGCTGACAGCTCTGTCAGCTGTAGCAATGAGCAGGAATCCAGCAATAATGGGTCTGATGATGAGCGGATCCTGGCTGGTAAACATTCTAAGCTGACCTGATAGATGTGTTGTTCAGATCAACTTTGCTGTGGAAATAGAACCCACTGAGTGTACGTCAACGTCACCGTGTCTGACTTTTGCTGATTTATTCTAGACAAAACACACGCTCTATCTGCCTCCCCAGGTGGAGTTTAAAGTCAAAAACAGACTGGTTCTTTATGTAGCAACCAGAGCAAAGGCCAGAGTACTGATACAGAAGTCAAAATCTTTCTATACTGTGGTGCTATAGCTGAATTAAAAACTGCACTAGTATTAACATTGGGGAACCTGTCTGGAACTGGTCTTGGGGAGTCTTTGATTTCCAAAAATATTAACACCAAACAATAAATCCAAGTGAGTCAGGCAAAGCTGCACAAGGTAAGCATCTAGAGACAATGTGGAGCAAAGCCCACATAGCAATTTAAAAAAAGAAAAGCACAATAAAACAAAAACAGCAATGGGGCATTCGAAGTGACAAAGCAAGTCTAATAAATGTAAAGAAATTAAACAAAGCAGAGGTTTTACCATTTATCATGGACTGAGTTAGTAAAAGTTAGAATGATTTTAGTTTCTTGAATAGGCCATTAATGTGTTGTTCTGATGTTTAATCCAATCCAGGCAATTGGTGCAACCTTTGCAGCGATGATTGGTGCTGGCATGCTGGTCAGGTCCATTTCCTATGAGAACAGCCCAGTTCCAAAGCACCTGGCCTGGATGTTCCACGCAGGTGAGTTTGACCTGCGTGTTTCCTGACTGGAACAGCAGACATTCACTCAATGATCCAGTGAATAAATCATCTTAATGTTTAGAGCTTGTGTTCTGAACCTGGTATTTCTTTTGAAATCACAAGGTGTGATGGGTGCTGTCATTGCACCTCTCACTCTCCTGGGGGGACCCCTGATGTTGAGAGCTGCCTGGTACACAGCAGGCATCGTGGGAGGTCTGTCTACAGTTGCTATGTGTGCCCCCAGTGAGAAGTTCCTCAGTATGGGGGGACCTTTGGCTGTTGGATTTGGAGTGGTCTTTGCATCTTCCCTCGGTGAGTTTTGGGCTTTGTGCTGATCGGATCGACCGCTGTCTCTGTTTTACTGTCTTAATCCACCGAACAGATCAATGAAGTCATGGTCATTGTGAAAGATGCACAGATTGCAGGTGGCTTGTGCAAAACTCACATTTAAAACTATGGAGATTTAATTGTTTTTTTGCAAACTAAGCAACACAGACACATGTTTTTGGTTTAAATTAGTTTTTTATGTCTTTGCAGTGTTTATGTTTTGAGTTTTGTCAGGATGGACGATGCATTTTTTAATCTTGAATACGTCAGATACTGTCAAACATGTCAGTAGTGTTGACTTTCTCCAGTGAAGCAAGCTATTTGCCACCTGTGCAATGCTTTAGGACACAAGGGCAATCTTCTATAAATGAGTTTAATTAGTAATATATTGAAATATATTTAATTCGTGACTTGGACAAAGGAGGAGCAGGCTAAGTTTAAAAAGCAGACCGCAGAAAAGAAAAACTGGACTCGGCTACAGCCAGGCTCCAGACCCTGACAATGAGAAGGCACCTGGGGGAGTTATATTTATGAATGCTGGCAGTTATTTCGGTTTGAACCGTGAACGTATATATGGCCGTCATTGATGTTTAACCTTTTAATCTCAGTCAGTTTGCGGCAAAAATGCTCAAACATTGGGGAAAAGGTCAAGATTACTGTTTGATACCCACATATCGGAACACAAGCGTATACAGTAAAATTTAGGTAAACATCGTATTTAAATAGATATATTGCTCCCTCACCTAACCAGATCGGATTATTTAAGCTCACTGATCGGTGATTTGCCCCAAAAGTCCTGATTGTGTAAAGCCTAGTGAGTATTAGGCAACCTAAGTTTGGACACCTTTTCTGAGGTGTAGAACAGACTAGGGATGATCACAAGTTCAATTTTACAAATAAACTTGCTCATTTTCATATCCCATTATTTTCATTACACATATATTTGTACATATTATAAATTCTGAGATATACAGCCTGACCCTGATGCACCACAACAAAGTTGATCTCCTTTCACGCTCCCATTTCAGGATCAATGTTCCTTCCACCCACTTCTGCGTTTGGAGCTGGCCTGTATTCAGTGGCTGTTTATGGAGGCCTGGTCCTGTTCAGCATGTTCCTGCTCTACGATACACAGAAGGTCATTAAGAGAGCAGAGACGCACCCTCTTTACGGAGTACAGAAATATGACCCCATTAACGCGTAAGTTATTCAGGGAGCTAAACTCTCCAGTGTGTTTGTGTGTTTGCATCATGATATACATTTAATCTCTTTTTTTTTTTAAAACATTTGACAGGTGTATGGGGATTTACATGGACACGCTGAACATCTTCATGAGGCTGGTGATGATTCTGGCTAACGGTGGTGGAAACAGGAGGAAGTAAAAGCTGACATTCTAAGCAAACTTTAGTTTTACCGTCTGCAGAGCTACACAGAAACACGATTATAGTAGCAGCAAATACCAGGGGTCATCCCTCACTGACCAGCCTGTCGGTCTGGGAAATTAATTTGAATGCTTAGAAACACCTAAAGAAAATGGCTAATTCAAAGTTCCTCCTGTGATTGGAAAAAACGTGCACTCTGTTATTTGGGTGACAGATGGGTTGAATATATTACTGCATAATTATTTCCATCTTCATTGTTTCCTTTTTAATGTGTATTTATTTACAGTTGAGAAGATTTCTGTTTCTAATAAATGAACAAACAAGCTGTTTATTTGGTTTTTTTCCTAATTTGATTTCAGTTTGTAAGTGAGATTTTCAATGTTTCAGCCGATCTGCCCAGACCATCAGAGACCAGTGGGGGTCCACCTCGTATTTCCTAACTAACCATCAGTGTGTTGTAGCTGATGACAAAAGCTTAGCACAGTAATCCTCTTGTCCACCATCTGGCTTCGCCTCTAAAATTAAACCTTCAAACCAGGGCACTTCAACAGATGCTAACATCTGTAAAAGCGCAGGTGCTTCATTAAAGCACGCGCACGTGGGTCGCACAGCTGCCAGGCAGTGTTTTAATCTCACTACATGTTCATTTTAAAGACATTTATTCGCATGCTTTGTGACCTCCGCAGATGGGAGGGTTAGAGGGCAATAATGCACGAGGGCGGGTGTGGCCATCTGTCCTCGCTGCCGATAAAAGTCTTTGAGTCATGACATGATATTTACGGTCTTTATTCAACATTGCCATGTTTGCCTGCATCATCACAATTTTGCTTTTTCTTTTTCTTAAATAATACTGCACAAAAAAGGATATTTTAGGATATTTTCTTCCATATTAATGAAAGTTGTTAGCTGTCAAAGCTCAGTACAACAGATACTGCACCTCCTACAAATGATTTTAAATGTCAAAAACACTCTACCTTTGATAATAATCTATGAAAATAATTCTGCAAGAGGCATTCTCCACCTAAACAACAAGACTTGTATCTAAATTCTGCTCACACAGCTGCATGTTGTGTATCACGCCTTTATTTTTCTCTAAAGTATCTGATCTGTTAAAGTGTTGATGTACGTCGAAGTTTAAATGTCAATAAAGCAGTTAATAATTGTTATAGTGCAGGTGCCAAACAATGATTCATTTTTAACCTCTTCCTATACCAGCATATGGTTGAACACTTCAGAAGTGTTAATTTCCTAACATGAACAACTAATTATTTCATTACCCCCATATAATTTACTATAAGACATGTTTACATTTATTGCAGTTGTCGCAATATTTCAGCTTCCTGTGCATATACTACTACTACTAATATATAATAATTATAATAATATTTCAAGTTGTTAGCCTTTTAAACTTGTCCTTGATTTGAACATTTATTATTGGCTACAGACATAAAGATGTATGAACACATCATCATTGCGTCATATGCTATTTTTGCCCTTGTAAATAAAGACGGTGCGCGACTCCACACCTCAGAGTGAGTACAAGCACCTCTGCACAGGAAGTGAACTCCCACACTGCCCTTCCTTTTGGGGGGGGTGTCAAAAAATTATGGTTTAAGAACAGATGCTTGGGGGGAAAAATCCCATGCTGAATGTGAGTTGGAGCCGTGCTGTGTGTGATTGACAGGCTACACAGCTCAAGTGGATTGTAGAGGCTGGATAAAGCGTCTGATGTGCATCACTGGTCCACGTGTGTGAGTGAGGATTGTTGTAGCCAGTCAGGAAACTCACGCAGACCTGCAAAACTTACAAATGCTGTCAAAATCAACATGACAGCAGCTAAACGAAAATACGTGCATAAACACAAGTAATCATCATTCTTGGGGAAGAGAGCCATTTCTGTTAAAGGCTGAAATAATCATAAAGTCTTGTGTTGTTACAACGCTTCAGATGGTTGTCATCATCAGATGCAGAGGTGTGATGTTCACACTGTACCGTGTGAAACCTACCCTTCCGCATGTGGATTTGGTTGGAGATGTCTGTGGAGTGAAAGGCTGCGTCACTGGATTAGCGCCTGAGACTCTATCCCAGCCTCCTGAGCTGCCGAGACGCCTCCAGAAGCTTTCGACAGGCTATCGCTGCTGGCTTTTTCCCCGTCAAGCCTTCCACATGAGCCAGCCAAGCCTTACCTCCCCACCAGGATGAAGAAAGAACAGTCATCTCAAGCTTTACTGTGTCTCCTCCTGATTCACACTACCTTAGGTGAGGCTCTGTGATTTATTTATTTGCTTATTTGCATGGTTAAGACTTCTCGCCTTCCTCTTATCTGGTTAATCCTCTCACAAACAGAGGGCATGCCCATCTTAGCGTAGCCTCTCCTCAATGTGTATATGTTTGTCTTGTGTTTGAAGCTTTCTATCAAATTTCCATGCCTCTCTGCTTTTAAATTGCTGCTTTTATATCACATGAGTGCTCATTTGTCTCTTGCATTGTATTAAAATTTCTCCTTAAATTTGAACAAAATCCAGTCAAATATGCTGTCATTTTTAGGACCTTTTCCATTGGACCTTTTTAATGTTTTAATTCCTCTTCTTCTCAAACATTATTTTTCCCATTAAGGACAATCGGACTATGCTCCATATTTCTATGATAATGGACCTGGCAGCAAAAATGGGAATATGGCCTTGTTTAGCATTTCTGAAGACACAGCAGTAGGTAAGTGTCAGGTTTAGGGTTCCAATTACATATTTGGTTTTGGTCTTTTTTTATATTTTTTTACACACTTGGAGGTGATAATGAAAACGATCACACGAGTGTTGGAGCTCCAGTTAATCACTATAATACCTTTTGGACTGTGACATGTGCGAAGACTTACTGAAAGAAAACAACAACGGCCGTGACTCATCTAACCTCATTATGGGGCATTCACGCAGAGTTAGGAGACATTCTGCTTCTGTTGTTGCTGTCAGGGACACATGTGTACGTCCTGAACGGCACCGATCCAGAGGGGGACCCTGTACGTTACGGTCTGATGTTTGAAAAGGGCTCCAAGGAATACTTTAGAGTGGATTCCAAATCAGGAAATGTGAATTTGGTTCAGGAGCTTGATAGAGAGGTAAACTTATATTGCTTTTTTCGAATTTATATTTTATTTACAGCAAGTTAAATGTTGCCTATTCCTTTGTAGATACAGGATGAAATCTCAGTCCTTGTGAGCATAACAGACGGTCGCAATAAAGTAAGTTCTACTGTTTTATCAACCATGATTCATAATACATTTCTTTATCTAAGAGTTTCTGCCATAGGGTTGTAAACTTCATGCAGGCTGTTGTGAATAGTTAATATCAAATAATCAATTATAATGTATTCAAATTTGTAAATATGTTTGTTGTTCGGCTGCTTTTAGGTTGTTGAGACTGTGAGAGTCCTTGTCACTGATGCCAACGATGAGGCACCTAAGTTTCAAAACTTGCCATTCATTGTTGACGTATCAGAGGTAGAGGACATCTTGATCTTATCTTATCTTACGTGACACATTGTAGTAATAATAAAAAAAAAACTGGAAATCCTCACCGTCCATAAATTCTCTTGACACTTTGCTAGGACGCGGCTGCAGAAAGTAGCATCTACCGTGTCCAAGCAGTGGACAAGGACATGGGATCAGGGGGCAGCGTCTCTTATATTTTACAGGTAATCCTGCAATGCGATTTTATGCAGACGATGCACAGCTGTGAACCTGGAAATTCTAAAGTTGATTTATAATCTTTTGGCACCTGTAATAAAGCAAAGCCTCCCTTTGATCACTTATCAATTATACAAGAAATTTACTTTTTTGTTTTAAGTTTTATTTTCTGCTTTTAAATCACATACAGAATTGTTAATAGTTTACATGGAAACTATATTCAGCCTCTTTACTGAAGCTGCTAACAGACTCCCAACATGTGTATCAACTTTATTCCCACAAATACTTGGCTGGAACAAGCATTTATTTCTACATATAAATGTTTTACTTTAGGATCTGTTTCCTGTGCAGTCACTGGCTTATTATGAAGGTCAGATATGGAGTAAAACAAGAGTTTGAGCAGTGCTGCCATATGGAGGGAGGATAGGGGACATGGTGCAGATTAATCTCATACCAGAATGCAGTTTGGGAAGGGTGTTACTTTACTGGATTAAATTTTAATTACATTTGAGCAAGGCACTGATGGCGTAATATGGGCATAGATTTGGCCTAGACCAACAGCCCAGATCACAGGATTTGCTCATGTGAGTGAAACTACAACGATAAAAAGGGGTTAAATGAAGCAGGTTGAGTTATGAATAATGAGAGCCATGTATAAAATGACCCTAACTGATTTTGTTCCCTGTTAACTATGTGCTTTTAAACATCAACAGCCCTCCCCGTTTTCCAAGTTTACCATTGATGGGCACAGCGGGATCCTGAGAATCAAACCTGGTGAGACTTTGGATTACGAGACCACTCCCACCCACTTTGTGACAGTGGTGGCAAAGGTAGGAAGCAGTTTCCATTCGCCTTGGATGCTCGTAGCGCGACACATTGCTGATGTAATGTTGTACTGTATTTCTAAATATAAAACAATAATAATCAGTCTGAAATGTGGGCTGTTGGTTTCTCAGGATGGAGGTGGCAAATACAAAGGGCGGCATCAGGTTTTGTCCTCCACTGCAACCATAACCATCAATGTTATTGATGCCCAGGACATGCCTCCATCTTTCATAGGGACCCCCTACTTTGGCTACATCTATGAAGTCTCAGTTCCTGTAAGTCCTCTTCTTATTCAATACTAACCATCAATGGGGCCCCTCATCATGTGAATTGACGAAAAGATAAATGATGCGTGTTTGTTTTTACTCTTTCAGGGCTCTGAAATATTCACCGTGCTTGCAAGAGACGGAGATCAAGGCAATCCTAATCCAATATTTTATTCCATTTTGGATGGTGAGAGCAGAACTACAGCCTCTTTATTACATTACATGCACCTGTTAGCTGTTCTGATGATCTATCACCTTTCAGGGAGCGACGGTGTGTTTGACATAAACGGCACCAGCGGATGCATCACCGTGACCACATACCCGACCCTGCTGCGAAAAGAACTGTATGAAATTAAAGTCAAGGTGAAAACAAATGTTTTGTATTATACCATATATTTGAGCTTCCTCCCCATCTAATATAGTACTAATAATATGTTATTATTTAAACCAAGGCTTCCGAAATTGGACTAAATGACCAGCTGCAGGCGTACGCCGTTACGACAGTCACGGTCCGTGTGGTGGACCTCAATAACCATCCTCCCACCTTCTACGGCGAGAACGGACCACAGAACAAGTTTGAGGTCACCATGCGCGAGCATCCTCCAGCAGGGGAGATCCTCAGAGGCTTTAAGATCACCGTCAATGACTCGGATCAGGTGGATTTCCCTTACCTGTTTCCCTCAGTAGAGATTGGTTCAACAGACACTCGAATGTTCTACCAAGATATTCAGTTTTAAGTGACGTATTAATTAACGAATGTGGGGAAAGATGGTGGCTTTCCTGCTTTTCTGCTCACAGAAAATTCTGTTGATAGAACGTCTTTAAAAAGTTCCCCCAAGACCAAAGTCATTTACAGCTTTTGTAATCTGTTGTTTCTTCTCTTCTGTCCAGGGTGCGAATGCCAAGTTCAAACTGAGACTCGTGGGGCCGAGTCGAGTGCTGCGAGTGGTTCCTCAGACGGTGCTCAACGAAGCGCAGGTGACGATCATCGTGGAAGACGCAGCTGGCATCGACTACGAGAAGGGACCGACTCTCTCTTTTAAGGTCTTTCTTTAAATAAGAAACAGTTTGGGAAATTACAACATTTATCATACAGCTGTGACAGGGCTGTCTTTATTTTCTGATTCCTGACGTCACTATACCAAATGGAGTCACCACATTTATCCCACTACAGCTGCCAAATATTAGAAGTGCATTAGTTTTTGTTGATTTGCCTCAACAGCTGCTCGCAGTCGAGATCGACACCCCAGAGAGGTTCAGCGCCACCGCTGACATTGTCATCAACCTAAAGGACACGAATGACAACGTCCCAAAATTCACGTCGGAGTATTACATCGGCAGGATCCCCGAGAACTCTCCCGGAGGCTCCAGCGTTGTGTCTGTAACGGTGAGCGCGCCTGGGCAAAATTTAGCCCCGCAGAAGAGATTATGTGATCCATCAATCCTCCAGCAGGAAGTCACATGGTCAGGAATGCTTGTCTAAATTAATCTAAAACATGAGCTTGATCTTGAGTATCTATCTATCTATCTATCTATCTATCTATCTATCTATCTATCTATCTATCTATCTATCTATCTATCTATCTATCTATCTATCTATCTATCTATCTATCTATCTATCTATCTATCTATCTATCTATCTATCTATCTATCATCATCCATCCATCCATCCATCCATCCATCCATCCATCCATCCATCTCTCTCTCTCTCTCTCTCTCTCTCTCTCTCTCTCTCTCTCTCTCTAATCCAGGCAAATGATCCAGATTCGGGACCTTGGGGTGAAGTCAAATACACGATTTATGGATCAGGATCCGATTTGTGAGTCAGAATCCTTTTATTACAGCCATTTTTGGTTTTGTTTGATGGAATATGGACCTATATAAAACACATTATTTAATTATTCCACATTATTATGTTTGTTTTCCTGTTCCTGAGTAATTGTGGCATGGGTTCCTAACCCAGCAGCAGATATTTTTACCTCCTTGGTGGGAGCAGCAGGCAGGAAAGTAGTCTGATTGGCCCTTCTGCTGCACTTACAGCTCCCTCTAAACGGCAGCAAGATGCCGGCTAATCTCCTAATTGGATCAGAGCATTAAAAATAGACATCCTGGCCCATCTCACATAGGCAGAGCCAATTAACATGCAATGTGACAGCTGGAGGCGCAGAGATGGGAGCTTTAAAAACAAGGCAGCATTCAGTGCGAATTTATGCTCGTCGCCAGGCGGCAACCTGAGTTAATTGCGTGAAAGTTATCAGTTTCAGAACAACTTGTGAAATTTCACAGTGAAAAGCAGAAAAAGATATCTGTAGAATGGCAAGAAGCCCAAAGCTGAGCTGGAACACATGGATGTTAAGGCTTCCTGATTAATCTAAAAGTGTTGTGATGAAATTACAACAGTTATAGCATTGCTTGCTTAACAAACATCCCGAATATCATTACCTCTTCTGTTTAACTATTCTGATTATTGAAGTACCAGAAGCATTTTAAGAATAGATAACTTGGATGAGTCACGTTCAGAGTCGCAACTTTATCAGTATAAAGAAACACCTTATTTTAAGAGTGTTTGAGGACATCTGTGGCGACAGCTGCGTGACTCACGTCTGAAGTGTTCTGACGCTGCAGGTTTCACATCCACTCGTCATCGGGGCTCATCACGACCCAGCCCTGGACCAGCCTGGACGCCGAGGTCAGGTCCAAGTACAACTTTTACATCAAGGCTGAAGACTCGGAGGGGAAGTACAGCTTGGCGGAGGTCTTCATCACCGTTCTCGACATGAACGACCACCCTCCGGAGTTCAATGAAGACCTCCTGGAAAAGACCATGATCATCGGCGCTCCTGTCAAAGTAGAGGTAAATGGTGTGACGCCGATTCATGAAGTCCAGAACTGATGAATGTCAGTTAAAGGGAGGTCTTGACTTTTACTGTTATTTATTTGAAAAAAAAGGGCAGCTTTTCTCAAAATGTTGCATTACTCTGATTAAATTCAGTATATTTGTGAGGTCACTGGGACAGGCATCCAATTTCTGTTGTTGTTCCATCGACTGTCAATAGGCAGTGGATGAGGACGCAGAGTCTCCAAACAACGTCATCGAATACTCCATCATGACGGCAGATCCCGACAACGCCTTCGAGATCAACACCGACACTGGAGAAATCATGCTAAAGCCATTCATCAAGTCCATGGAGATAGTGCAGAACATCACCAAGGAGAAAGAATGCAGGTGGTCTCTGGTGGTCCAAGCCAGGGACAGGGGCTCGCCATCCTTCAGCACAACCGCTGTGGTCAACATCGATATCACCGAGGCGGTAAGACCTGATTTACCTCACAGCATCGTCGCAGCGCTTTTTATGCCGCGCCTGAGCCTAAAGCCAGTTAGGAGCCTTGTAACATTACAGCTACGCAGCAACTAATTCTGCATCCTCATTTCAGACACATTTCCTTTGCTGCTTTCTAAAGGATAATTCTGCTGATTAGAGTCAACAGTGACTTCATTTTATGTTTTACATTTTCTATTAAAAAGGAATTTGCAGGGCAGAGTGAACTAATAGTGCTAATTTTGGTTGTTTGCCTTCTAGTTGTTGACCTGACCTGAAAAATATTTTTAAAACCCCCCAAATCAGTTTCTGTGTGAAGAATAGACGTAGGTCCCTTTCTCCTGCTTATTTAATAATACAATTATATTTGTTTAGCACCTTAACAGAAATGAACAACAGAATTATCCTTAACATTTCACTCCAATCACTCCATACATTTGAAAAAAAAAAAATCTTAATGTTTTCACCAGGATTTTGCCCTGTCATGCTGCAAGATGAGATGACTTTATGTTTTTCCAATGTTTCTGTGTTGTGAATCGTGCATTTCAGGTCAAAGGTCGAGTCATTTCATACTTCATGGGCCTCAGCAAGCGTCCGCTGACTGTTTTTGGGATTTTTTTCAGCATTGTCATATCCCTAATTTTACTAACAATCTGCATATCCACTATCCTGTACTGCAATGCAGTGAAAAAGTCCCGAATCAACCCTGAAAGTAACTATATAAAAGTAATCCGGAGAACAAAGTGAGACATATTTGACATGCAGTTCTGATCATAACTGCTTCATTTAAAAAGTAAGTATATTTTTACAGGTCTATTGTCTGTAAAAGAGACCATGAGCACACTTTTCTATTAACAACAGATTTAAAGTTTGTTATCTTTGTTAAACAAGATTGAGGATATTTAGCTGCCCAAATAATTTGGTCATTCAGTCTCCATTTCCTCCTGAACATTTCATTCTGTTGCCATGAACATCTTATTTCTTATCAATCCTTCTGCACAGCACTGCCAGATGCATTCTCAACAACTAGTTTTGCCTAGTTACCTTTTGATTAGCAGTCCTATAGTACATGAGAGGTTGGATGACTGGGTGTGAGGTTTCACACGCTGGTAGAGTTCTTGCCTGGGTTGCCTCTGTCAGTGCTTTGCACCTCCATCTGCTGCATGCAAGCTTAATACAAATGCTACGCTAGCACTTGGTTTCAGCCCCCTGTACTCGATTCAAATCATTTTACTTTTGCTCTTTTACAGACTCCTCTCAAGGGGCCTATGGCAGCTTTTTTACTGAGAAGTAGGGACAATCCTATGAAAGCTTTAGGCATGGTCATTGGTATCATTAGCGTATTGGTAGGGGTGACAGTTTTCATCTCCACAGCCATTTACATGCGCAACGCAAAGTCAAACAGGATAGCGCCAGTCCGTCGCATCATTAAGAGGCGACCCAAGGACCAGCAGCCCTGGACCTTCAGGATGCCCATCATCAAATTCAGTAATCCTGCAGACAAGTTCCTTATTGACAACCCAGAGTTGGGCCTGCAGCAGAGCAGCGGCAGCCCCTGGCCCAAACCTCCACCCCCCAGTGCTCCTTGTCTGCCTCCTCCGCCGCCTTCTAACACCCGCGTCAGCGAATGGCAGCGTGCCGTTCCGACAATATCCGGCGCGTTGGTCTCCAGAGGCTCCAAGAAAGCTAAATCCAGCCGGCGTAAGGAGGGAAATATCAGCTCTGCTTTAGTGTCAGAGCTGAAGCTGAAGCTGGAGCAGAAAATCAATGAGAACAACCAAGGTTATTACTAGTGCACGTACAACAAAAGTCATCCGATGTTGATAAAGTTATCACCTGAACCACAGGAGGTGATCAAGTCGGCTTAGCCAGCTTTTCATCACCTGTGAATGATGGTCTTACACAATTGTTATGCTACTAAACTAACAGGCTCCACAGCATTTTTATCTGGCCTGCAAGAAGAGTCAAAGGTGTAAGTTCACTCACCTCAATGCCAACATGAGTAGCTCATCCTAATTGTAAGAAACATTTCATCCAGCTCACTGGAAAGTGCAGCTGAAAGACAGGATCTAGGAGAATAAAAGACAACGTGGGTCCTTATAAAGTGCTAAAGGACACTTGTGTTCATATGTTTTGTTGTGTAACATCAGCACCTTCAAAGCAGAGAAGTTGCTCTTTTTTATGAGTTCCATGTGCCACTGTAGGTTTCAGTAATAATAGTTGCTTTTTATTTCAGTGTTTTATAGTAGCAAATGCTTTTATATGATTACAATGTCTCTATTTTAAATGTACAGCACTGTATTATTTTCATTATTTTGTGCATGTATGTAACAAGACTTCACCATTCCATGGTTGCATCTTGGAACAGCAAATAAAAGTAAATACATTTTAAAAATAGGCAATATCAACATTTTTAAGCAACATTTAGGTCGCTCTGTATATATCTTGCGTGAAAAATTGTAGGGTAGAACATTTGTCAGACATTTTAAATCCACATTAAGTAACTTTACATGTTACTCTTAAATGCCTTCTAATGTAGGCAAAAAACGTTGGAGTCCTTTGATGCTGTAGTATGAGTGTATCTAGAAATCATACTTATCTGGTCCATCGAAGTAATATATTTGTACTGTCTTTGTATTGTCATTATTTTAAATAAATATTTGAAAATAATTTGCTTTCTTGTGTAATTTTCTCTCTTTGGCAGCTGTTTAATTTATTCTGTTTGGATCCTTTTTGACAGACTAACAGCAGAATTTCAAATCAAAGAAAAAGATGTATATTATAAAAAAAAAATATGATGTTTTTTTTAAACTGACTAAATTTCAATTGAAATCGACACCTCCGTCTGGATGTAAATATAATGCAGAGATGGTGGTTCTGAGCTGTTTTTGAATGGATATATCTGCTGACTGGGATTCTCACTGAAAATCACATTAATCTGCTTAGTGAGTGTATGTACGTATAAGTGCACAGGAAAACACAGCTTATGTAATAAATCCTCTGAATTATTGTCCAAAAAAGGATCAGATTGTGTCTTAGTATTTGTCTTTGTCTTTTAATCCACCCTGAACATCAATTCATTACACTGAAGGTCTGTAATTCTAGGAACAGTCAAGTGAAAACAACAAAGGATAGACATGTTTTCCCTTCAAAAGTGGATTAGAATGAGTTTAATGCACATGAAATACACATTATTAACAGTATATTAATGTTTAACATTAAGAAGTACAGTATAACATAATTACAAATTCTCAGTGATTAATGATCGAAACATTTTAAAAAAATACATCAAAACGTATTTAACAGGTTTGTACACGGTTCATGAAGAAAGGCATCTCCAAATAAACTTACAGAATGAGAAGAGTTATAGAGTCAACAATCTTAAGAAAATTCTACAGGCCAAGTGTGTAACATTTGTCTGCACCTAGTGGTGAGAAGACAGGTTGCATCAAGTGCACAACCACAACTGCATTTCCCACCTTTAAAAAAAAGTATTTATTTTTGCCTCGGCAAAGCGGTTTATATCAAAATGCTGCTCTTTGGCCAAACACAGTCATTAGGTTCCTAAGAATATTATATAACACAAAATGTGATATTCTGATGTCTTAGAACAAATGGTTAGAAATCCTTCAGCGCTGGGCCTTTACAAATCCACAATTGCATTCCATAAAGCATAAATTTCCACCAGTATAACTGTATACACAGTCATCAGTCATCACGGGCGGGACAGAGCTCTGGTTCAGATTCCTCAGCTCGTAGGCAGATTCATTTTGATGATGATCATCAGAAATCTAATTGGTTTTATGTTGCAAAGAGATGCTGTCCAATTTCTTTTTGCATTCTTATGTATCTTTATATACAATTATAACAATACAAAGATTGATAGTGCAGTTATTGTTTAATATAAATCTCAATATTTAACCCCATAAGTGTTACAAATGTGCATTTCTAGTACAATTGTGCTGCAGTTCCTCCTTTGTTCCTATCATCAGGCTTCCTCTCGGTTTTTAGCTTCTCCTCTGAGTCTCTGCACAGGCCTTCATCGCTGGCTGCCTGCAAGCTGTCGAATGTTCCCTGCCTGTCAGTTCCCCGCAGGTTGTGACCCTGCGTCCCGTGCTTCTTGCACAGATCCACGCAGCGCTCTAAGCAGCCGACCCTGACCTCGGTTGTGCAGGCATACATGCCGGCAGGCACCGCTAACACCATAGCACACACTATAACTATGATGTGAATGAGTCTCTCTCTTTGCTCCAGCTCGCTGATGTCACTTCCTGTCATAAACACGATGCACTGGCCTTCCCGTAGCGGGTGGTTCTTCAAAGAGATGCACACCTCGTACTTGGTGACCGGAAGAAGGTTGCTGACAGAGTAGCTGTTGATTCCAGGGCCGATGTAGATCATCTCCTTTTTGGGGGAATCGTATTTGCCGAAGTGGATCGTGAACCAGGTTTCTGCTGGGTTTTCTGTTGCCGTGCGCCACTCGAGGGTGATACCGTAGACCGTCTGCTTTGCTATGCGGATGTCAATAAAGGCGTTCTCGTCGGGAGACAAGATGGGCCCCGGCAGAGGGAGAGGGAAAGACGAATTGTAGGAGCTGATGTTAACTGCGATACTGACAGAGGAGTTCCCGATAAAGTTGTTGGCCCTGCAGGTGTAGAGCCCTCGGTCTGACAGATGAAGAGAGGGGATCACCAGATGAGATACGGTGGTCTCCTCGTTTATTTGAGTCTCTGTAGCTGCAAAGATATGAAAGGAAACATTTGCTTTTAAATTCAGTTTAATGGGAACTTCTGTTGACAGTAAAGTGTCCTTTATAGCTGGTGAACTACTAATTGGCTTATGCAGCTTTGGGTGCAATTTAAGGTCCAGTGTCAGGCCAAAGATAGATAGTAACCCAAATTTTGGGAGGTTGATAACCCCTGAATACTCTTAAACTTTAGACCTCAGTGTTACTTCATCCTGCAGGATGGGTTACTAACAAATGAATGCAGTCTGAAAGTTCAACATAAACCACTCTAAGTATTCCTAGAGCCGGTTAAGATTTTAATGGATTGCAGTAATATATATATATAAAAAAAACAACTTACCAGTGAATCCTCTTATAATCTTCTGACTGTACATCCAGTGAATGGTTGGGCTTGGTCTGGCCTTGACTAAGCATCTGAGTGTTGCATTTGCGCCGAGAGGTAAAGTGATGTTAGTCTCTGGTGCAGAGACCGCCGGCTTCATGCATGTTTTTAGCTGGATCTCGTGGAAAAACTTGCCAGCTAGGGAGGCGGGGCCTGAGCACATCAAATAGGAGTTCATTAGAATGATGGGAGGGGTGACTGTCCGGATGAATTCCACAAAGCCTTTGAGGCGACAGTCGCACATCCAGGGGTTGTCGTGCAGTGCCAGGACCACGTTGGAGACCAACCCTTCTTTCCCCCATTGCTTCTCTCTTATTTGGTAAAGAGGCCAACTAATAAAAACATCTTTTGTTATGACGCTGAGTTGGTTGAAGGATAAATCTAAATACGTCAGTGCGGGCAGGTGTCTCAGGGCATGCTCGGGCAACACATCGAGTCGATTGTGTTTCAGGTCCAGAATCTTGAGTTTCGGTGTGTCCTGAAACACCGTCCACGGTACTGAGGTTAGCTTGTTCCCTTGCAACCTCAGCTCAGTGAGGTTGGTCAGCCCCTCCAGACTTTTGATGTTCATCACGGTGATCTCATTAAAATTCAGCCAGAGGTACTCCAAGGCACCAACCTTAGAGAAAGATCCCCGCGGCAGCTCAGTCAGGTGGCAGTTCTCTATTCGAATTTTCGTGAAATCTCGGGGAATCTCCTCTGGGATTCGCCCCATGGAGGTTTCCATGCATAGCAATGACCTAGAATTTCACAAAGAGATGTGATTACACAAGTGTTACTTACTAAAGCACCTACATCTGGATGGTGCTGATCTTCCGATAATATAAAAGGTGTCAGTTAGTTTTGAAACAGTATGACGAAAGAATTTTTAAAAAACCCTGCAGAAAACCTAATTTAGTTTTACCAATATTAGTTTTTACGGCCACTTACCTTCCCAAACTGTCATCTGTGCAGGTGCAACCAATCAGGCAAGTCGATGATGTGGGCCTGAAAACATAAAGTAACACAGCGATTTGTGATGCCACGTATAACATGTCCATGTTCCTGGAGGAGCTTGAGAAATGGGCCTGTGATTGAAGTACCAGCTCAGAGACGCATGGAAGAAAGCCTATTACCTTAATCTTGCTTGACGTAACACTTAAGACAAGTCGGACACACAGGTTCGGTGTATTTATGACGGTGTTCACCTCTGGCTAGAACGCACTATCGCCCCGGACAACGCAACACCAATCCAAATTCATTTTCTGGTGTTTGATTGGATTTGTACACTGTTTTCATCGCTCTGATTTGAAGTATTTGTCTCCCGCCGAAACACAGACCCACATGTAACAGGAGGGCCGTCTGCATTAAGTGGACCGGAGGCGGTTAGGCTTAGCAGAACAGAGAGGGAGGGCTGCAGCAGAGAGGCAGATGTCTGAAGGGGACTATAATCTGACCTCAATAGTCTGAACACTGGTCGTCTCAGGTTGTTAAATGGCAAATCGGTGTGAAACCGACAAGCATTTTCTTTGAATATTTACAGTTTTGCAGACGTAGTCCTGCAGCTGGTGTTAATTAGTCCTAAATCTCGCAATCAATCAACTGATCTTTATTAAGAACATCAGTAGTGAGAATCCGAGAGAGAAATAGCTGGTTGTCCAACTAAAGAGAAGTACTTTAGTGTTAGTAACGTCCAACGAACAGTAACATTTCTATCGAGAGAGCAGAAAAGGTCAGGCAGCATATGAATATAAAAAAAATGTTTATTTATATACTGTACATTCATACAGTTAACACATATTTGAGGTCACAATTATGTATACATTATAAATGTAGGCCTACTGTAACTCAGGTGTTTGACACAACAGTAAACCCGGCATGGTAACATCAGGCTGACATGCAGAACAGACTAAAAACTGCTGGTTCATCTCTAAAGACTCGAACAGACACAATGCAAAATTTTATACCTTGAAATACAAATCAAAAAAACTGACCTGGGCAAAGGTGCTGAATAAAAAAAAATCTCTTACACATTTACACACACACACACACACACACATATATATATAGATAGATATTTGTGTATTTTCCCTTTATTGCCATCCACCAAATGAACGGTGGGTTTTATTCTCAAGGCTGTAAAACAATTTGATATAGCCAGTGTTCTCCTAAGATCCCTCGGCCACCAATCAGAGTCTCTTGAGCACAGCGGTTTGCTCATTCATGTCACAAACTGTGAGAAATCAAAGTGCATCCTCCAAGGATTGTGTCTCCATGTACGTTTGGTTTCAACAGAAGTACTCGGGTGGTCCCTCGGTCCTCGCTGTGGCCTGTGAGTCAACGCTGGACCTCGCTGAAAGGAGTCGGTTGGATTCGTCGGGATTGAGCCTGGTCAGATATTCGCCCTCCATCCCTTTGGCTTTGGAGTTCGGGCCCAGGGTCTCAAATGTTACATACGAGTCCTGTATTTCCTTGGACTGCTGACCCAGCAGCTTTTGACAGCGCTTCTTTATTGCCCCACAGCACACGATCAGTGTCAGGGGGACAGCGATCACGCACGCAACCGTTATCACCACCACATTAATGAGCTTCTGAGTGCCACTAGCACTGGCTGCCTCATCTGTTGAGAAGATTACACACTGCTCCTTTTTTGGGATCAGGCCTTTGACGCAAACACAAGCAATGTACTTTGTTTTTGGCATGAGGCCATCGATGGTAATCCGGTTCTTTCCAGACCCGACATTGACCCGGCGCATGTCCCTCTCGCCGAATATGGCATATAGAACACTGAATTCTGTCATGTTTGTGGCTGTAGGGGCCCGCCAGTTCAGGGACACGGTGTGGTCAGTGTCTCCAATCACCTTTACCGAACGCACCACCCTCTTTTCTGGAGCTTGCTGAAGGGATGAGGCGTTGGCTGCCAGGTTGCTCAGAGCTTCGCCCCCAATGGCCGTCGGTTTGGACGGCTTGGCTCTTCCCTGGGAAGACTCATCTGAGACGCTGTAGCTCTCAATCTCATACTTCCCAGTTACGCCTTTGCCATTGAGAGGCTCAATGATGGGCTGGGCGGCGGGGGCGGTTGGCGGAGGAACGTATCTGGCGATCAGTTTCTCTTGATATGCTGCCCTTCCGATCCCTCCAGATTTCTTCCCTCTAGTCCTCTTAGAAATGCCGCCACCTCCTTCCTCTGAACGAAAGGAATCTGTAATCACCAAAGAGATGATGGCATCCGCAGTTCCAACAAAATTGGTGGCCTTGCACGTGTATTTCCCAGAATCCCTGTAGGAGACTGCAGGGACGCTCAGAATTGACCAGATGATGCCCTCCTTTGAAATCTCCTCCTGAACTGAAAAGCAAACCCCAAAGAGAGAAATAGTTATTCCTAAATGTCGCGGATAACTGAACAAATGCATAGATGCTGGAATTGCTTCTTCGGAACTCACTGGTGCCGTTCAATTTTTTGCCATCGGCACGGCTCCAGGACAGCTCGGGAATGGGCACGCCAACGGTGCCGCAGCGCAGCAGGACATTGTTGCCGAGCGAGCTTCGCACACGGGCAACAGCTGTGTGCACCCGGGGCCCCTGGCACCTCTGCAGCTCCGCTTCGGCGAATTGGACTCCTGATAGGCTCTCTGGATCGGCGCACTTCAACCGGGTGTCGATCAGAGCCACAGAGGACGATGGCGATTTCTGGAACTGGACCAGATCGTACAGCCGGCAGTCGCACAGCCATGGGTTGTCATGGAGACCTGATGGGGAAATCAAATATTTAAAAATGCAGACCTGTTTGGAACATCCTTTACGTTAAAGCTTACGTAAGACAGTCCATTTTAAACCCACAGTCTGACTGTGAATTAGCTTGAATTAACTTGGCATACAATATCTATAATTAGCCTGATCCCCAACCTAAATGCGTCAGGTGTCAAAATGTCAGCATGTAAGGCCGATTAAAGAATATGTATCTGCCAGTGTCACAGGTTTGTCCTCACCGAGAATAAGTTTGGAGGAATCGGAGTCTGGTGCAACTGGCTTCACACTCAACCACATCGAAAGGACCTCACTTGGAATGGTTGTCAGAGTGTTGCTCGATAGGTCCAGATAGGTGATGTTCTTAATGTACACGGTGGCTTCAGCTGGGATGGTTGAGATTTTGTTGTTGTGTAAATCGAGGAGCCTCAGATTTGGCATGTCGGTCAGAGACTCCCAGGGAAAGGAGGTGAGGGCGTTGCCATCCAGCCTGAGTTCATTCAGGTTGTAAAGACCCTGAAAACTTTCAACATTCAGAGAGGAGAGGGAATTGAATGACATCCAGAGAAATTCCAGGCTGCTGAGGTAGTGGAAGTTGTTTGGCGAAATCCGCGTGATCGCTGTCTTTTCTATGCGCAGCTTCGACGTGTCCGTTGGGAAATTTGGAGGAATCACAGAGATCTCTGGGTCGTTACACAGTACACTCCTGCAAAAACAATAAAGCGCTCATGACATAATGGGATAAAAGTAGGACCGTAATTAAAAAGAACATCTTATCAGTCCCCATTTGAGATTTTAAACGGCTCATTTACTTCCAAATGATAAAAACAATAACGGGAATACAAACCTATTGTTCAGTAACAAGTAAAGGAGATTAAAAAGCAGCTCCAAGTTAATCCTCTATACACAGTGACTGAACGGAAGAAAGCTGCAGTAAATCTATTTTACATGTTGAGAAGATACTGAGAACATTCAAAATAACAATAACCATTATCACAGCAAGTAAGAAAATGCCGAATCTACCTTGCTTTGGATCCATCACTTAGTTTGTGAAAGAAGCAACTGCACTGTGCAGGACATGAACTGCACAGGAGAGGAAGAAACACGAAAGCCAAAGAAAAAGCCGCAGCAAAATGTGGGCTCATGTTTACTTCCTTCTGTGAGCCACTAAACACTATGTAGCTAAACTACAAGTCAGGAAAAACAGGTGCTAGAGCTCCGTCAAATGGGGCTTCTGATGCATCTTGGTGGTGTGCATGCTCACAGCTCCACACTGCTCCGACTGGTTTGAATGCTGAGATAAAACGGGGATAGGCAGGCAGGGATTAGTGACTTGGGTTATTTTCATTGACACGATTAGGACACTGCTTTCTTGGTGCTGATGGGATGCAGTTTTCTCTTTCATTCTGGGATCAGGGTTTCTAACTGTCAATGGAACAGTTAATTATAGAAGCAACTATTTTGGGAGCCTGTAACTAATGCAAAAGCTGCAGCTAGACAGAAAGAATGTAGCTAATCATCATTTGGAGAGGCTGTAGAAACACAGTCAAAATAGATGACACCTATAGAACACTCCAACTACTAAAGCTATCAAAAAATTCTGTCTGGAATATCTCAAAAGTTACATTAATCCATATAATGTGGTCAAAACTTGTAAAGAAATAGTTGTAAAGAAATATCCATATATAAATTGTATGGATGGAATTATATATCAATAAATCAGAAATAAATAAAATAAATATAATGCTTAAATCCTTATGTTGCTATTGAACAAATAAACAATTCTCTGAATCACTGATATTTTGTAAAAGCAGAATTTAAATTAAAAATCGTAACATCTTATCTACTTGTCAGACCACTATCTACAACACTGTCCGCTAGGTGGCAGTGTAGAGTGACTTTCTGATACGCGACCTTAATTTTAATTTTAATTTTTTTTAACCTAAAACCTTAAGTGATTTAGTATGTATATTTTAAAATGTGACATTTTGCTATTATAGGTGTTTAGTAGTTTTTTGTGCGTGTGAAACACTTATAATAGTTATAATACTTATGTAATTTTGTTACAGCCTTGGGAGTTTTGAAGCATTCACCAACATGTGTCCTGACAGAAATAGTACTGGCCAAAATCCCAAGTAGCTGAAGGACATTTTATGTTCTTCTTGTCACAGGTTGGATTTATTCAACTGTAGCATTTACTCCTCCTCTCATGTGGTGTCTTCTTGTCAACAAAGAAACCTTGGCTTGGTTGGAAAACCACATGGATTTTCGACTGTTAACTCCAGGCTATCAAACTAATAACAAAAATCATTCAAATCACAACAATCTGCAGTTTTCATCTCGAAGATGTGTTTATATTTAAGCTTATGATGCTCAAATATGCCCCAAAACAACTCAGATGCTCCAAAACATCTCTGTTCCGCATTTGGGTCAGTAAACTGTCAGATGGGGCGATACGTTTTAATGCTGTGGTGCTTTTTCGCCGTGACAAAACTGGCATCTGCGTTGGTCAGTATGGGCAGTTTGAGAAAATGCTATTACCAAGTCCATTGGGACACATCATTACTTCACAGTTAATGAGGTTGTGGTAATCTGTGGATAGATTAGTGGTGCAATCACTCCGTCCAAATGGTACATTTTCCAAACCTTTAGGCTTCTAAAGGAGACAAGGGTCACTTTTAAATGTATTCTTTTTTAGTAGTTGTTGTGGTCAGCAATAAAGACACATAAGTGAATCCAGACAGGAGATTGGAAAACAGTGGCAATTGTCATGACCACCATGGTCAATAGATAGATTTGGACTAAATTACTGCTGAGTAAATGTATTTATAAACCAAAAAGCAAATTCAAGTCATGTGTCTCAGTCCAAAGTCTGACTTTATTATAATCTCAGTTGGAATCAGGCCCAGATAAAACAAACACATTTATGACAAAGGAACATTGTAACAGGAAGTGACAATACAGACATTGCAAAAGCAGAGAAATATTAAGTGTTGTTTATTAAAATTCTGGTGTGACTGTACTAAACAATCATTTGCTACAAATTATACCCTTATAAATAGCGTTATTCCTTCTTTTTAGTGTCTGTAAATGTTTTACAGATATTCAGATTAAACCAATTTAGGGGAAAGTCCTTGTCTGTAATACTCTGGTTAAAAACACCATTTCCCATGTGTCCCCTCTCTCATTGTTATCATTTCGACGTGAAAAGTGTGGGGTAGAGAGGAAAGTTCTCAAGTGGTTTCTAAACATCTGCAAGTTCGGCCTGAGCACTACAGAAACTCAAAGTTGCGCATAAAAAGCGCAAAGACCGAGTCTGAGGCAGGTTTGAAAGTCTGCTTGTTAGGAAATTCTTCGAGGGATTGCAAAAGAGCTTTATGCAGATTAGTCGCTTTATGCTTTTTCACGTGAAAGATCCTTTATAAAGCGTCTTTTCTTTGGTTGTAGGCTCTGGGGATTGCGGACAACAGGGATCTAGACATTTCTCTTGGTGCAAAGTTGTGCATTTTCAGCATGGCAGCCTATACTTTACCGGAGGGATTCACGGACTTTGACATGTTTACATTCGGCACAGCACTTCTGGTCGGGGGTAAGTGGGCACCGGAAGAAATGTTTGTGCAAAGATTAAAGTAATTGGCCACCCTGGAAGTATATGGATTAGGTCAGAAACGCATAAAAGCTGAAAAGGTGCACATGATGCACTAATATCGACGCATCAAAAGATAAATCATCAATGTGACAACATGTAGAAAAGTGCAACCATGTGAAAGCCACTGTGCATGTTTATTCGTGCAAACCGCAATCGATTAATCAAAATGGTCTCATAAATGCTACCTCATTAATCCAAGAGGTTGCATATTGTGTTTACGCTATTTTAGTAAAAAAAATATTGGTGCTGGGGGCGTTACTTACAGCGATGTTTGACGTCATAAATCAGAGGAAGACATGAGTCTTGGATGCAACCTCTAGCGGAATATCTTGTTAAATTTGGACTGTTATTAAGAAGTCTCCTTGGAGGCCATAGCAAAAACAAAGGATACACAATAGAACAAGACAGAAAATATATTAAAACGATTAAAACATCACTTAATGTGTACTTTCCTCTCGTTATTTATGATTTGATTAGTATGATGCTTCAGTTTGGATGATCTTGTGATTCTGGGCATTAACATTTTGCTTCCCCCTCCTGCAGGCGTGCTTGGGTTCTTCCTCAATGCCATTAGCATCGTGTCATTCCTCTCTGTGAAGGAGATGAGGAATCCCAGTAACTTCTTTGTGTTCAATCTCGCTTTGGCCGACATCAGCTTGAATGTTAACGGCCTCATTGCTGCATACGCCAGCTACCTCCGGTATCCAACTGTAGAGTTTTTTTTTTGTATTTATAACATGGTGGTGGTATTAAACAGTGTTTGGAATTGGCCAATAGGTAAATACTTAGTAAGCCTCTGGGGTTCATAATCCAGAGGACAATGCATTTTATTCAGGAAAACCTGATGAAAGCTATCCAACATTCAAATAATTTAATTCACAATTTTGTGTCATGTGCAATATTTAAATGTACTTTGGTGGTTTCTAACCTGAGGGCAGGGCCAGATTTGCACTCACTTTAGTACTGTACTACAATTCAAGTTAAATACAAGGCACACGTTACTTAATTGCTTTTTTTGTAACTATTGCACATTCATATTGGAGGTGTTTCTCTAGTGTGAGCTGGGTTTTGTTGTCTTTTCTAGATATTGGCCCTTTGGTCAAGAGGGATGTAACTATCACGCTTTTCAGGGGATGATAGCTGTCCTGGCATCCATCAGTTTCATGGCTACAATTGCCTGGGACAGATATCACCAGTACTGCACCAGTGAGTGAACTATGAAGCTATTACTGGTCTGTAAAATGTGGAACCGTGCCAGGTTAATTAAAAATCCCAATACATTTGTAAACCTTATTAGGATCCCAATTTAAAGATTTTGTTATTTTCAAACCTATGGCTACATTCATAGTGTTGAAATAGAACCTCTGCAACACTGTACTGGCTATATATGTTAAATTAGCTTTGGCCGCTAGGGGGCATCTTAACAGCTTACGTATTTAAAGGGTTGATGTGCTGCCCCTAGCGGCTAAATCTATTATCGCAAGCGATTTATTTTAAATTGAATATACTAAACTACGTTGACTGCAACTGATTTAAACAAAACTATAAATATTGAAATACAAATCTAACAAATGCCCACTCATCTTTTACTGAGAGGATTTGCCTTGTGATCCAGGACAGAAGCTCTTCTGGAGTACCACTCTGACCATGTCCGGCATCATCTGGATTCTTTCCATCTTCTGGGCTGCTGTTCCTCTCATGGGATGGGGTGTCTATGACTTTGAGCCTATGAGGACTTGTTGCACTCTGGACTACACCCGTGGGGACAGGTAGCCTGTCATTTCAGAAGTAAAAACAACAACAGTTTTGACAGCATAGTCATGACACTGACCCTGAACGCATCCTGACGGTTTGCTCTCATTCTGGCTGGTCACTTCCAGCCAGCAGGAGGTTAATCTCATCTGATTGTCATTTTACTTACATCAAACCCTCATTCAAGCAGTGTGCACAGCGCCGAGTGGTTCATGGCTTTATTGCCTCACTTCCCACCTGACAGCAAGGACCCACTGAATACACGTGGCAGCTTCAATTTAATAGTTTTTCCCCTTTTATCTGGTCTCAACAGGGACTATGTGACCTACATGCTCGCTCTGGTGCTGCTTTACCTGTTATTCCCTGCTTTCACCATGTTTTCGTGTTACGATTCCATCCACAAACACTTCAAGAAGGTCCATCAGCACCGGGTACATTTACGGAATCATTTCTTTGTTAAATGAAATTGAACTTGATTAGATTATTTTAAAGTATTGATTTGGTTATGATGTCCGATGGCATTGACTCTTGAGTATTTTGGTTTATTTACAATAGTAAATAAAGACGAAGTGTCCATTTGCCAAATTGGTGCAAATAATTGAAGATGATTTTTTTTATTTTTCAATGATACATTCTTAAATTCTGCCCCTTTTTTGGTAGTTTAACACCAGTATGCCCCTGAGGGTGTTGCTGATGTGCTGGGGTCCATACGTCCTCATGTGCATCTACGCCTGCTTCGAGAACGTGAAAGTGGTATCTCCAAAACTAAGAATGGTAAATATTGGTTGCATTATAAATCTCGTTACTTTTGAAAACTTCTGGGCAATTATAGGGAATATTTACATTTATTTTAGGGTTTCTGTTACACCGAGTGATGTGATGATCTGTTATATCACACACACACAAAGGTTGAGCTTTATGGACTGAAAATTTACACTTTTATTTTCAATGTATTATCCCAAAAAGAGAAAGAAAACATCTGAAATTCTGATTTTATAGAAATACTTGAGAAAAGAATCCAACCTTCTTTATTCATATGGATTTATTTGGTGGTAAATTAATCTGTTTTTCTGCCCAAAGATGCTGCCAGTTATAGCGAAGACCAACCCCATCTTCAACTCCCTCCTCTACACGTTTGGAAATGAGTTCTACCGCAGTGGCGTGTGGCACTTCCTCACCGGGCACAAGATTGTTGATCCGGTTCTAAAGAAGTCAAAGTGAAAAGAAACCCGACTGAGGAGGCAAAAGATTTATTAGGATAGGTTTGACTTCCGAAGGGTGGCCTGGTAAACATCCGTCTGCAGTGACTTTTACACACATGCAAAGTAGCTTTACATTTGGAGTCGCCATCTTTTTGATTTGTTTGTCTTTACACTACATTATAGGTCATTAAGCTGTTAAGAAATTGGTCTTTTTCCAGCTCTGTTTCGGAGTCCATGCTAGACCCCTCACAATAAACACATTACTGGGTTACTGCTGCTCTCTTGTTTGTCTGCCAGATCAGTGCTCCTTCATCATGATGAACTGAGCAGATATAGAAAACCTATTTCGACTCCTGGCCAGAACTGTAGGGTGCCCTGGCATCACCTGCCGTCTCTTGCCGTTCCTAAGCAGATTAATTAGTTGTGTTAAGGCAACATTTCACAGTCTTCACTGTTATTATGCAACGATGCTAAAGATAACTCCTGAGAGTTGATGTTATATTTGCCTCATATTCCGGATCTTGTTAGTTTAAAGATGTGTAGTTTCACCTTCACAAAGGATCAATCATGACATTTAAAGGAATGTTTTTATTTAGAAAATTATTCCATTCACAGTACCTGTGACACATAGCAGCATGCCTAAATAAAAATGACTCAATATAACTCAAAAAGCACACAGAATAAATTACCATTTTATCATTTGTTCCCTTCACAATTGCACACTATCTAGAAACATAATTGAGATTATGCCTTCATTTGTATTATTTATTTAAATTATTTGTGTGGTTATGCAAATTGAGGGGAAAGAAAGGGGGGAAAAACCCTTTATTTACAAAGCTTTTCTATTCCAAAAAGGGGTTGCTGAAGCCCAACACCTGAGTGGACATCCTCATAAAGTCCACTAAGCAGGATTTCTCTCGGGAAAAGTCAGAGGAAACCGACAGATTAGAATGAGATCCTTGGAAGCTGTTAGCTGATTACACGGAAGTGAGCGTGTGTGGACCAGTGATCTAATTCAATCTGAGCCATAGACAGCAGCAGCAGTCATAATGGACAACTTATAACAGACGCTTATAGACAACAGACAGACAGGCAGACTGCGGTTCCTCTACCGTTATAGAATACAGGATGAAGCCACAGGATGTAGGTGAGGTGAAGATATTCGCACCTGTGCTTGAACAACTGGTGTGCTGAATAATAGGCAGCGGCAGGGAGAAAAGGCTGACATCTGCCATGAAAAACCTGATGTGAAAAAATAAGCAGCAGGGTCACAAGAGTGCACCTGAGGTGTTCAGAGATACTTGGTCAGATCTCGACTTTAAGATCAGCTGATCTCAGGGCCGGGATGCAAGCCTGGAGCCCCACATTTACTTTAAGATGAAAAGGTATTGTTCTTCTGTCTCCATACTCCATCTAATACAGCAGATATTTATTCATGCGTTGGTCTAAGTGTTCAGTAGATATTTGAGTGTCGGGTCTCCCGCTGCCTCAAAACCATCAACCCACTTTCTATTTTTTATTTAAGGAGGTTTATTTATTTTTTAATGTCTTTGTATTTGCATGTGGTGCCTCTATATACAAGGGGGCGATTCACATGACAAAGATTGTACACACTGTAAAATACTGGTCAGGTACAATACTGGTAAAGAGGGACCCGTCTAGTTTATTTTGAGATCATTTTAAAGTGATTGTTGCCAGTGTCTAATCTGGATTAGATGGAATTTGTCTTGCACAGAAGCCGTTCTATAATTGACAGAGCAGTAGATCAAGCAGTGGCTAAATGAGGAGGATGAGGACGCCGTTCTAAACCTGCAAGACATTGCCAGATTTTATTCCAGTCTATCTAAATATACGATTGAAGAGACAGAGGCATCACAAGGAGAGTTTTCTGAACTGTTATGGCAGGCATGATTTCCCATATCTGTCCTTGTGACAGCGGAGTGGCACTGCTCTGTTGGAAACAGAGCACCCCTTCCTTGTCCAGCTGGTGGTGAAGAAGCTGGTCAGTGTAGTTCAGAGTCCTCCTCTCTGCCACCTCTGTAAATGAGTCCAGTTTGCAGGTGATGATGGAGCCGGCCTTCTTGAACACTTTGTAAATCTCTTCAGTCCGCTGGCTCTGATTCTGTTCCACCAGCAGACCACAGCAAATAAAAATGCACTGGCCCCAACAGACTGAGAAAAAACCTCCAACGTCTCTACAAGGAGGGATCTAAGCTTCTTCAGAAAGCAGAGTCTGCTCCCCTTCTTGCACACAGGTTCAGCAGTCTGTTTTTAAATTAGTCTGTTTTTGCTGAAGAACACGCCCACAGACGGTCTGTCCCACAGTTGTACTGAAGTCAGAGATGAACTATGTGAAAACATCACATGTGATATGAGAGCAACTGGTAGGGAGCCCTTGATGTCGGATGGGGTTGGCGTCTTCCGAACAGGACCAGGCAGGACGTCTTCCACAGCAGAGGTATTCTTTTCTGGTTCAGCCTCAGTTTAAACTGCAGAGTTGGGTTACAGTGCTCAAAGGTTTGTCAGATAAGTGTGTATTAGTCATTGTTGCTGCTTCACTGTTTGTGTGGGCAAGAGAGGGTAATTAAAGCAAGATGATGTTCAGTGGAATGGAGCAACGTCACGTTTTCTTATGAAATCACATGACTTCTCATCAGACTGGGGACGGTATGAGCAGAACGAACTTTTGTGTCCAAGCAATATTTTCTAAACGTGAAAGGAATCATAAAAGCAAACTTGTGTTGGTGTTTCACCCTCCACTGAATCAGACGCCACTTGCTTTGTCAGTGTTTGAATCCACTGTTAAAGCAACAATTGGAAGATGGTGATTAAAACGCTCTGTTTGACCCCCTGAGTGAGGCAGATGAAGTCACACCATCAGAAGCATCAATAAATATGTCCTGAAACCATGACCACTTCTTTACCCACAACAAAATAGGTGCTAAACCAAATCTCCAATGTTGTCACAGTTCATCCAAGTGTCATTTTGGAAACTAATATCAGAGGAATTAATAGAAAACCTTAAATTCATGAGGCTCAGGAGTCCGAGCTGAACAGAAGGCATTCATCATTCCCGCACACATGCATCCATCACACACATGTCTAATCCACTCCACCTAAAATGAGCATTGTCAAGCTTTCTTAGCCTTCAGAGATGCTGGCATATTTGTGAACAATTGACTGTGTTCATATCACTTTTCCCCCTGAACATTAACTGCCATTTCTGTTGGAGAACCAACTCTTTTATTTGAACTGGAAGAGCAAGTTTTAGTTACATCTCTGCCTTGCATGTTTGCATCACAAAGCAAAGTAAAAGGAGTTTATTTGACAACTGAAAATCACTTCTCATCAACCAAATTTAGCAGTTGAGTCCTGTCATATATTAATCCACCGTTTCATCAAATCACCCATTGAACATGCTGGAACATCCAGTTTCACTGTAATTATACTAAGTGTTAAAATCCATGAGCAGATTTTTTTTTTTTTTAAATAAAGAGAATTTGTGCAGTCAGGCATTCTAAAAGATTTTTTTTCAAAATTACATTTCAATTGAGCAATAGCTCGGCAGTCGGCAGGAAAAAGAGGTTTTAATACTTACCTTATTATTATTCTGCAAAAAAACTATTATTCTTTTATTATTCTGCAATCTCCAAAGGCGCCACTTTAGAGATTACAGAAAATATTTGTGAAGCTTTACTGTCCTCTCCTGGCGTCTTAAAAACGTAAAATAGAACTTTCTGCACTTGACTTCTAATTGCAAACAAAACTGAGTTTTGTTTTTACGCTGTAAGCAAGTGTTCCGTTTGAGTTTGAATTTTAAAGACTGATTCATTTATTTTTGCATCAAAACTAGATTTTAAAATCGTAAATCGTTTTTTTTTTTTTTTTTTTTAAATCAAATTGATTATCTACGTGTATGAAGTGGCAAGGCTACGCTCCTGGTCACATAGACCTGCTTATGTCACTATAGATATATTTTTTGTAATATCCCCAAAACGGTACAACGATTTCTGCCACATGTCCAGAAATAATAAATGCGTGGTCACTTGTGGTGCAACGTTAAATATTGTTAAGTATATGATCTGGGAGATAATGACAAGAGACAAAGACACGAGAGGATGTTAACGGTAAACTGTCAAATTTGTTTATTTGGGGCCATAACTAAAGACGGAACTTCCGGTTTGCAGGCTGGGCGCTACAGAGAGCGCGAAGGGACAAAAATGTTTCAAGATTCAAAGGACCAAATTGCTCAGCTTGTATTTGCTGTAGTTTTTAACTTATTTTTTATTAATTTTTGTAGATTTTTAAAAGAGTGGTTGTATATTAAGTAGATTTGACAAATGTCCCAGGTAGTGCTCGCATGTCTAACTACTTAAAGAAAGCAATTTATTTGTATATTTAAAATACGGATATTTAGATGTGTAAATGAAGTAGTAATATTATAATAAACTAATGTTTATTCTTCTCATTTTCCTTTACCTTATTTTTTTAAATTATAATTGTTGCTGCTGTTGTTCTAGTAGCACAGAAAAATGAAGTTTCACCACTAGATGGTGCTCTTTCACCTTTGCGTTGCTCCTGGGGCAGATGACAAACATTAAATTATATAAAACAGTAGCACATCACCACTTTCAGACAGTTATGCCAAACAACTGCCAAGTGTCTTGTTTGAGCAAAGATTATTTTTGTGTGTGATGATTGCAGATGTTTGTTTGTGACGGTGCGACTTCTGTCTGAAGCTTCGTCCCGTCAAACCAAACTTTCAAGTCAGTGACTGAGTCGCAACTGTTGCGCATAAGTCCCATTCAGTGCAGCGGACAGCCGGACCTGCAACCGCGGCTCCCCAGGATGATACAGTCTTCTGCTGTCTGACAGCACAATGAAGTTGTCTTTGGTGGAGATGGACTTTATGTTAAATCGGACAGGATCTTGGAGAAAAGGCAGATAAACCTGGAGCGAATCGGGAACGAAACTTTAACTTCGGCGTCATGGTGGGTAAAAAGCTGACAAAGTATACTCCTAGACACTCATTAACGTATAGATATTCATTAACATTAGCAACTATAAGTGCTATGGAGATAGAATGTCAGCTTATGATACTTTTAAAATGGCCTTTTAATTAAAAAGGCATGACTTGAGTTTGGCCACTTATCCTCTTGACCTTTAAATCACGACATATGTAGTCTAACAGAGACCAAAAGAGGCTTTTTGATATTACAGGGAACAATTATTAAATCCAATTCCGAATAATCACACATATATGGAATTTTGCTGTGAATAAGTAATAATACAAATGATCACATTTATCTTTTTAACCATATTATCTGAAGTACAAAGGTTAAATATGAGCACAAATTACACTTTCAGTAATTCAGTCCATATCTAAGTCAAAGTGGCTCCGGCTCGCTCATGTGTAATTTGTCTGCACATGAGATTAACATAAAATTAAATAAAGTCAGCTATTAAAACCATTTGCTGCGCGATGATAAACGGTGCAGTGGCAGTTTTGCAGGGAGCAGATGATCAAAAGTGTCACACGCATCAGTGCTTTTTCATTTTTTGTGCCATGTGGGCTCCGTGTTTGATTTTACCCAGCAGATGCACTTAACTGAGATAATTGCTGTACATCCAATTTAGCTAATAAATGACAAAAACCTCCTGTGATGAAGAGCTCCACCAACAATTCATCAACAAGTAAGTCATAAATAAGCTCCTATTTGTTGTAAATAACATTTCAGCCAAAAACTGCCTGCATAGCCACTCAGTCCCAAACAAAGATGTGTTTAGTACTTTGTGCATCATTTTTCATATCTGTGCTGATTATTTTTAATCAGCGGGATAATGGGCCGACGGTGAAACCGCCGCTGAGGATTTAAAGGCTCAGTCATTTCCTGTGATGCAGCCATCAATCCGACCACTTCAACGTTCAGGACTTTGACTCACTGCTTCTGTGACACGTGAGCGACGCGCAGCTCTGCACTTTATCTCTGCCTTCCCAGGAGGTTTAAGGGTCACTCCCAGCCTTAAAGGGTCCCTTTTGTGGTCTGGGCGGCTGCTGGCAGCTCGCCGTTTTACGCGCCATTCCGTGTCGTTGGTGCTCTCTGTTTGAGCAGTGGACTTATCGTTCCCTGTCAGGGAATTTCGCAGGCAGCTGTCCAGCTGTCCTCTGCTTTTTCACTAGTCTGAGTGGGGGTTCTGTGCTCAGAAATGGCCCTGAGTAGAGGCAGCAGGTTGTGAGAACATGCTGATCTGATTAGGTGTCAGGTCATTTTACTGATTTGTGTCTCACTGATAAACAGCAGCATCGGGTCATGTGATCATTTTTTTCATAAGCAAACTCTAGCTGAAAGGAGTCTTTGTAGGAACAAATTCCTCGTCTTTAAACCTTTGCAAAAGTCAATAAAGCGCCATTACCAGCACCAGCACCGAAAGACCAGACTCTCAGGAATGGAATTCATACTTGAGGATCCTTATTTTTGACTTGCAGTGTTACATTTTATTGCTCCGTGGCGACCCCCCCCGTTTCACCTCCCCAGCGAGGAAGCAGCGATGATTAACCAGCAGCTGCTCTAATAAACCAGGAGACACTGAGATCTTCTGTTCCAAAGATTTCCTCACAGCGCTGACGTGGGGGAGCAGCTGCCAGTTGGGACCCCAGGCCACGCTGGTACAATATCTGTGGGAGGGCGGGAGGAGGGATTGTGGCACCAACGCTGGCAGGCACTTTTACAGTCACCGAGTCGCAGTTTAATTACAAAATTGTTCTTGATTACAGTTGTTGCCCCCCCCCCCCTCATTCTTTAAATAACTCCTTCAAAGGTTGGCTGGTAAACATTGGTTTTTCTCCTGCGTGCGGGCCTCTAGTCTGGAAAGGTGGGAGGGTACAGGCCTGAAATGCACCAGCGACCTTAAAGATAACAGGGACATCCTTGTGGAGAACGCTGGCCGAGGTTCCAATGAAACACACGGAGCTATTTCCAACTCTCACCTCTCTCGGCTAAACACCTCCTTCCGTTGGCGGGAACAAAATCTGCAGGAATAAATGCCTCATAGTTTACAGATGGGTAAATGGGTAGCTAAAACAAATACCTTAAAGAGTTTTGACGGACTGAATCGAGCCTGACGCATTTACTCACCATGTGCAGCCCGTGTGACTGACGGGTTGACGTTCATTTCTCTTCCAGGATGAAACGCCATCGACAACGGGGAATACGAATACGCAGAAGGCTCTTTAAGAAGGCGGACGGAGGGCTGAAAGATTGGCAGAATCTATTAAGAAGCAGTCTGTGAACGCACATCCAAGCAGAGCGACATCCGAGAATGAGGATCAAATACACAATATCCGTCGTCTTTTTCGTGGCACTTGTTATCATTGAGAAGGAAAACAACATTATCTCACGGTGAGGCCATGTCGGTGACGGGCACAGTGTTTTGTGGTCACATGTATCATTTTGAGCTTAACCCGCACACAAAACAACCCCTGCAAACTTTTGTGGTTAGATAACGAGTCCCTGATTTCTCCTCTCATTCCCTCAGTGTGTCGGACAAGTTGTCCTTAAAGCAGATCCCCGAGGCCTCCTTCCACCCCAGCGGCGTCTCCACGTCGCCGCTGAAGCACAATGTCTCGTCCACCTTGCTCCACCGGGCGGACGCCGCGTTCGCGCTGATGAAGCGACGCCTCGAGAACTACAGCACGCACCGGGACGTGGCCAGGAATAGAAGGAAGCATATCCTCCTGCTGGCCACCACCAGGACGGGCTCCTCGTTCGTGGGGGAGTTCTTCAACCAGCAGGTGGGCAACATGTTTTACCTGTTCGAGCCACTCTGGCATGTGGAGAAGATGCTGACCCTGGAGACGGGCGGCACCAACGCCACGGTGGCAGCCAAGATGTACCGGGACGTGCTGCAGCAGCTCTTCCTGTGCAACTTCTCCCTGCTGGAAAGCTTCATCGAGCCCCCGCCTGCAGACCGCGTCACCGCCGCTCTTTTCCGCCGGGAGTCCAGCCGCTCTCTGTGTGAGGAGTCGGTCTGCAGCCCCTTCGTAAAAGGGGTTTTCGAGCCTTATCACTGCAGGACCAGGCGCTGTGGACCCCTCAATCTGACCTTGGCGTCAGAGTCCTGCCTCCAGAAAGATCACCGAGTCATCAAGTCAGTGAGGGTGCGGCAGCTGGAGACCCTCCGCCCTCTGGCTGAAGACCCCCGGCTTGATGTGAAGTTCATCCAGCTGGTTCGGGACCCTCGGGCCGTGCTGGCCTCGCGCATGGTGGCCTTTGAGGCCAAATACAAGAACTGGAAGCAGTGGGCTGTAGATGGTGTCACGCCCCTCGATGAAGACGAAGTGAGGAAGCTGAAAGGGAACTGCGACAACATAAGGATGTCGGCCGAGGTGGGCCTCCGTCGGCCCCCGTGGCTGCGCGGGCGCTACATGCTGGTGAGGTACGAGGACATCGCTCGCTTTCCCATGCGGAAGGCTACGGAGATGTACCGCTTCACCGGGATCCCGTTCACCCCGCAGGTGAAACTGTGGATCCTGAGGAACACCCAGGCTTCCAAGAAGGCCAGTGGCTTTTACTCCACAAAGAAAAACTCCTCGGAGCAAGTAGAGAAGTGGAGATTCACTTTACCTTATAAAATAGTACAAGTGGTGCAGAAGGCTTGTGGACCAACGCTGAAGATTTTTGGGTACAAAATTGTAACCAGTGAAGAAATGCTGATGAACAAGTCGATTAGTTTGATCAAGGACAAAGTGTTCAACCTTTTATAGACAAATCCTCACCTTTATATCCTATTTATTAGGGGTTTTATCCCAGAACAAAAGGTTGTCCCCTGTACAGTGCTTACAAGGGGCAATTAAAGCTGTCAACTATTTAAAATAGATATCTGACAAAGGCGTATTGGTGGGCGCGATGTGGATTCACCTGTACACATGAATGTACAGTATAGAAAAGCCAGTGCTATAAAGTTTGAGTGGTTTTTGCACTCTATGCTGTATGAGAATGGCCCGTATTTAACAGCTAGCATAGTTAATCCTAAAGGGGTGACATGATAATTTAAGCTTTTGTGCCAAACAAACTTGAAATTTTGCAATGACAAGTGCCTTGCTAAAATGCTCCCTTGGGCTCTTGCTCCTAATGTACTTCTCATGCGTCCTCCTGCCATCACTATATGTCTTAGCTATAGTTTGCCCTCCAAGCTGGTTTGTAAATGATTTTGTTTTCGGGCCCATTCTCTAAACTACAGATGTTTACACACCCACTCAATGCAAACATTCCAACTGCAGCTGGTTTGCAAGGTTGTGCATGGTTGGGTGGCAGGTAGCTGTCTGTTGACACAAGTCTCTTGACTGGTGGTAAAAGAGGGTAATTCTCAGCCACAAAACTATTTGGGATGTCGAACTGGACATGTTCTCCTTCCCCAATTTGCTTTGGAACGCTAACCCTTTTACACCAACTGTTAAGCTGCTGAGTTTCTGGATGATCACGTCATGAAGGTGACTTTAACAATCTGTTAAGTTGAAATATTACACATAGCATCCTCATTTTGTCCTTGTTATGTTTTTTTCTCTTTACAAGACAGCCCACAACAGCAGAAGAGAAGAAGATCAGTGTAATGCTACATATCATTAATACATAGCTGGTGTATTAATAAAAGATCACGCAGTAAGAGATAAGCTTTTCTTGCACTTAGTAGGATTTTCATTTTCTAATCATGTCGAGTAAATTCCCTTTGGTTAGAATACTTCCACCTTAGCTAGCGCTGCACAATAGCAGCAAAAGGTGCAATATCCAATATCACTGGTAAATATGATTTGCAATACATATTAATGGCATTGAGGAGTCTCAAATTATGAGAGACTCCTAAATGTAGCACCACTCCACATGACTGGCATCTTATTTCATTGGCATCATGTAATAACAGAACATTTAATTCTGACATGTATGTGTTGTGCTTGTTGCTGTAAGAAGTCCAGTATACTGTATATGCAGCCTTGCTAAGCATCATTATCCTGGATGGTGCTGCTGTCCCGGTGGCTCTGTGATGCGCGTTTCAGCTCATTAAAAGAACATTTTCCATTGCCTGCTGATTTATTCCCGAAAGTTTTACTTGCGACACTTTACACAGCCAGATACCTTTTTATAACCTTTGGTTAAGTAGGTAATTGTGTGTTTCTCTTTTGATTGTTCTGTCTAAACCAAATGTTTAACCTTCACACATGCTGACTAGTCTGCCTCTGTAGGCCAGTATGAGACAGCTGTAAAGCTTTCAAAGCTCCCAGTATTCTTACCACTGTGGGCCCGACTATTTAGGTCTGCAAACCTAGTAATTACCCCCCAACTTAACTTACTGTACGATGCGGTCCGAGTCATTTTTGTCCACCTGACTCCACCCAAGAAAAAGGCTGGTGTTTCTTGACTGTTCCATCCTCAAATAATTTAAAAAAGAAGATTTTTAAATGGTTTCATTATTCTGCTCATTTTAAGTGCAACATTCTGACCTCTCGCTGCTCTCCAACCACATTTGCTCATATAAGCAGGTTGCTTTCTGGTTAGACTGGATCCGTTCTATTTTAATAAAAGCTATCAGCGGGTCATTTGGTTTGAACCTAATGAGGCGTACAGCATTTATAAACTCTTATACTGGGGCGGCTTTATGTGGGACATGTGGAGGGTGGAGTAACTGTACTGGGCAAATATAGAACAGCCATTTTCTCCTGAATTAGAGCCTTCTCACCCCCCTCCGCAGTAAAATGATGGCATTTAGGTAACCCCACCCTCCGCCACTGTTCAATGATGCCCCGCCGCATAAACCAAGAGGGGTTTTTAAAATGTGCAGCCCATCCCGGGCCGAGGATCTGAGCGCTGCTGCAGAGGTGACAAACGGACCACAAAGCTGACTTAATCCAGATGCATCACTGGTGCCACACAAAGCGTCAAACGTCTGTGGCGGGCGATAATGGCGGCTCAGGAGGAGACATAAATCTAAATACTTGGTTAATTATTCACGGGGAGGAATGCAATCCATAACGCTCAGGTTATTGCATGTGATAACGAAGGAATGCGCGAGGAACACCGACACCTAGAACTCCTAACTGATGAATGATGAGGCGACCTGGAATGGAAAGTTCGCCATTTTCGGGCCTCCGTCCTTCTTTTGACGACTTCAGCGATAAATGACAACCAGAAGCAGAAGCCGCCTGGTAAACTTAGCGTAGGGGGCAGTTCTCGGCCGGCGCCCCTTCAAAGCGAGCGCCTGCCAGTAAAGCCCCGCGGCCATTTTACTGACCCGGGTCTGATGTCGCGCGGGCTAGCCCGTTAATGAAGCCAAATCATTGTTTTCAAAGTTGCTGTTTTAACTGTAAATGCTAACCTGTGGATTTACAGGCGAGCCATAGACTGACGTTATAGATCTGGTGCGCTGGGGCGCGTCGTTGGCCTCTCAGAAATGTGTTTTGAGTTTCTCACACACACTTGACCACAACAGCACGTATTTGCCAGCGATGTGTCACATCGACATGCACAGTAGTCGTTATCTTTTGAGTTTCCATTCCACTCTTAATGTCTGAGAGGGAATCACAGCTACACATTAACATAATCCTCCGTTGTTTCATACGGTGACGTGATGCACGGCGCAACCTGACCAACTGACAAAACAGTTAAAAAAAAAAGGCAGATTGTGATGGAATCTTTTAGCCGTAGTTTCAGAAAACCAAGCAGTGAAGTATCGACGGAAGCACTTGTTTCCTAGGGCGTCCTGTGCTTTTCCTGCTTTTTAAAACAATCCAAAGTCCACGTTGGCAGTTTGGTATTTCTGAATTCTCTCCAGCGACAGTGTGCCAGAGATCATGTGACAGGAGGAACGTTCAGCCTAATGCTGGACTTCCTTACTTGGCTTTTGCCTTGGTGGCGTTTGTTTTGACTGGACTCGCTTTTATCAGTTTGATTCTGAGCTCAGCGGTGCTGCTGACGTCCCAACCCAAGGAAACATAAAGCTAATATCCAAACATCCAATCCAGGGCGGAACTATGGCTCTTTCTTGAGTTGAGCCATTTAGCTTGAGTCCCACTATGGTACAAACAATGGGCTTGGGGTCGAGGGAAGAGTTTAAGTAAATACTGGGAGCACGGGGGTCAGGTCAGCAGGTGGCACAAGGACCAGACAACAATGTGGTGTCCAGACTCTCGGTGGAAAGGTATAATTCTGATATTTACTTAACTTTTTTCTTTGTGGAAACAGTGACGGTGCGTACTTCTAACCCCACGCTGACATTCCTTCCTGGAAGAACCTCCTTAAGAATTCCCTACGTTCCTCTAAAATGCGACTGACTACCTTAATTAAAACTAAAACAAGTGTAATTTGCATTTTCGTGCCTCTTAATCTGCTCTTAAAGGCCAGCGTCGGAGTAAAAATAGCACAATCAGACAACATTCTTGCATGCTGCCATGGCAGTGGTGGAATAAAATGTACTTATTGTAAGTTTCTGGTACAATGTCCCACCATTTGCATTTTGAATTCAGGTTTGTGAAAGAAATGCTTCTTTGGCCTGTTGCAGAGGGTCTAACACAAGGCATCAGTCTTTGCTCACATCAATAGCTCCTCTTGTGCCAGTGTTAAGATACACTAAAGAGGTCTTTTAAAAGAAAAAAATGTAGAAGTGGGCCCACTGAATGGCTCGCTCCATTTGTCCCATTCTGCTGGCCAGGGCTCCAAATGCCAATGCTTTTCTACTTCCTTTATTTGTCACAATAAAAGACATCAGTGTTCAGAGCTAAAAAAGAAAGCAGAGTCATCGGGGAGCCAGTGTGATTCAGATTACAGCGCTGGTTGTGGAATGTGGAACAGCACTACTTTCCACTTTTCTTTTTTAAAAAAAGAGGGGGAGTCTTATTGTGAAACTTAAGTTAATTTTCTAAACAGGAAACCTATAGAGATATATAACTACATATGGTACTTGTAGTAAATCATGTGCAAATAACTGAGGAGCGAAGACCATTTCTTCTGAGCAAATGGAATGATAATTACGGCCTGTGGGAGCCTGTTGTGGGATTTCAGAGTTGTGACAGCACGTTATTACACCCGGATCACTTTGATGCAGGGCAGCATGGCAGCATGGCATATATGTCTATATTCAGGTCTAATGTGGTCAAAATCCAATTATTGCCCCTGTATCGGTACCACAAAATGACAAAATAAAGAATAAAGTGAAAAAAACAAACCCTTTTTTGCTACTTTAACCCTTATTTATACAATTCTATTTCTACAACAGCCAAAAACAAAGAAAAATAGATCCCATCCAGACTCCAAACATCCTAAAGCAGCCGCAGGCTTCTGTTAGAAAGCTACCCTTTGTTCCACTGTACACCTGCGTGTCTCGATGGGCACGGCTTCAGGTGTACGTGCTCTTAAACAAAGAACAGAGAGAGCTGCTTTCGCAGGTCACGTTGGACTGGTGGCGCAGCGCTCTGGCCTCGGAGCAGCTTTCCCTGCAATTACCAAAACATCTGTGTGGCGCTGGCTTGTGCAGAGCAGGTGGGAGACAAAGACTTTTCATTATTGCCTGATGACAGAGGAGCCTCACTTTAGTTACAATACGCATGCACTTTTTGTGTTGCGCCTGGATATTTGTGCAAAGTGACTATGGAAAGTGACCCCGACCTTGATCTGGTTTTGATTATTGTGCTGGTGCTTCCTCCGCTGGTGCTTCCTTCTGCAGACAATTCCAGTTTTGTAGTTTGGTCAAGGACACGTTGACACGTGGACAGAAGGGGAGAGGGATCACCAAAACAGTCAAGTCCCTCTCTCCCCAGGCAGAGCTTCAGCTGCCCCCTCCTTTTTTTCAGCCACTTCGGTAACAGGAAGGAGGCCCCTGGAAGGGGAGAGGGAGACGCACCTCGTTTGACTTTTCCACGAGCATGAGCTGAATCCCGAATATGCGTCCTCTTGCATAATAAAGGATGCTCTGGTATGAACTGCATAGATGTACGTGCACACACGTCTGTCACTATTTAACATTGGAAAATTCCATATCATCCCACCAGTTCCTGAAATAATCTTAAACACAATGGAAATTAAAACACTGCATGCACTAAAAGTAAAAAACAAACAAACAGAAACTGCACCTCGTGAAAGAGATAATTTCAATGTATGTGTTTTGACTTGCAACTCAAACTGGAGGTCTCAACACCCACAGAGCTCCCCGGCACTGCGGCAGCCCTGCAAACTGCCTCCGAACTTTCAGTTTATGTGCAAACTCCAAATAAGCACGATCTCCAACCTGCAATTATGATTCACGAGTCAAAACCCAGCCTTCTCTGGGTTTTTAAGAGTCCGTGATTGAAGAGCAGAAAGACAGAAACAGCTACAAAAAAGTGAATAAAGCTCCAGTGCTGCACCGGCTGGCCGACCTGCACAGATGATTTAGCAGAAAAACAAACGGGAGGAAAACCAGAGGAAGTTCCATCCCCAATTCCAAACTGTCCTGCTGTTTAAACGTCGGAATTAGTCTGAATGCTACTGCAGATTCAACTACAAAGGAGTTCCTTTGACTCGGTAGAGCCGCTGACTCCTGAGATATTTTGTTCATCCCTGGGAGAGCCGCTGTGTCCCAGCACGCAGCATATAATAACAACTTTCTCTATTGTTCTGGCAGCAGTTTAATGGTTCCCATCCAGTAATCACTTTCCCTCACATGCTCTCGAGGCCTATGTGAGTGACATCACGTCGATCCTCCCTCAGATTTTACAGCCTCGCTCATTCTCACATGTACAGGGACTTGAAATTCCCGGTCAGAGCAACTCTGCGAGCTTGTAAACACTCTTACTCTCACAAAACTCACTAATCTGATGCCAGCGTGCTTCGCTTTTAGCTTTTCCGGCTAATTGTGGCACTCCCTTTTAATTTTCTGATGCAGGATGTTTTCTCAAAGGCGGCGGCCACTTCAAGTCTTAATTGGACTGAAGAAAATAATAATAATAAAAAAAGGGCTTCCCTATTTTGACCATCCGCATGGTTTCTGCTATGATTGCTTCCTGATTTTCTATAGCAAGACAGTGTGAAGAATTACCTCTTCAAAGGGATGTGTGCCCCCACCAGCACTAATCCCCAGTTAATGGCCAGTAGAAGCAACAGACCCCAACAACCTCACATCCTGCAGAGGCCTCATGTACATAATTCCTTTGCCAAGTCAAAAAAAAAAGGTGAATGAGTCCAAAAAAAGAATCTAAAATGTTAGATAGCATAAATATCGAAGGATTCGGTCGGATTTTAATTAGATCATGATCAGCGTCGCCGCGTTAGAGAGGAAGAAGTGCATTTTCTTTGATTGAAACTGACGGTTAAAAGACTGTAGGTGTAATTAGTGATAGCTTGTGGTTGGGCTGAGGATGTTTAGTTTCACTGACTGGGAAACATGCACAGCTCTCCCTGGTGGCCTTGGGCTGAACCATCGGACCATATTTGCACTCACAACCCTCCAATTTAGAGAATTAAGGGGAAGACGTCAGTCTGGCTTTGCTCTGTTTGCCGGCTAAGATCAAGCGGCAAGAAAGTTGAAAAAAAAAAAATTTAATTAAAATTAGGAGAAAACAAAAAGTTGAACAAATGTGCCCGGATCGTTCAGACTAAAGGTCCAAAAACCCTTCTTGGAAATTTCTGGCAATTCTCTACATTCATTGGTGGATTCAGACGCCTCCGGTGGCACATGCACAGACCATATCTACACCAACACAAGCAGGATTAATGGGGTAGCGCGGACGTCGCCGCTGCACACATGTAGAACAGATGCCAGAAAGCCTTGGGGAAGCATGCACACACTCCACGTTCATGCTGATGTCATGGCTGCTTTCCTGTGATTTAACATTGTTCATATTATTCACAATTTGTACCATGTGACCTGTCGGCACTTATTTGACCTTGTGTAACCTGTCAAGACCCCCAGTTCTTAAAGGGAAGGTGACTAAAAATAATATTTTCCAGACTCAGTATTGAAGTGTGAGATCCATAATTAACAATAAATAATTTAAAGAGAATCTGATGAGTGATTTCCGGAATATTAATCCTTCTCTTTCAATATTTATGTCCTCCTTGATGGATATGAAGATCATTTTCAGCTACTGGCAGAAGGCATCCCACCAAGCTCAATGAGCAGTCCGGTCATTGGCCAGACAGCCGAATGTTGAATTTTTAATCGCTTTCCCTTTTGGCTAATTCATAATTTAGTGAAGTGGGAGGGGAGCGTTTAGCGTTGCCTGGCTCTGGTCAGCTAAGGGAAATGGTGTGTAAAAGTGCGAAGTCGTTAACCTGTTACAGGTATATTCTCTCCCAATATTGGGGATAATGTATTCCACCCAAGTGTGACCAAAAAGAGGGAGAACTCATTCAGGAGCACAGAATAATTTCCCATCGTTCTGGATTGCACATCACACTCAGGCCATCATGGTAAATTCTTACCATGAACATTATTGGTCTCTTCATTAGGTAAAGGTAAATCTAGAGTCAAACTTCTTTCCTTGTGTGTGTGTGTGTGGGGGTGTGTGTGTGTGTGAGTGAGAGTGAGAGAGACCACCCTCTCCATTCGTTTCAATTTATGATCATGCAGATATTTTTCATTGTGTTATCCCCCCCCCCCCCCCCATTTTTCATGCATTTTAATGCATCTAAGGTTTCCTGGCGCTCTGTTTGACTGAGTATGGATGAGGCCGTAACTCCTGATGTTTATCGATCCAGTGGCCTCTGTTGAATTTATTTCTACAAGTCTATACAAATCTGTTTCTGTGCAGCCGATCGTACCGGAGGGGTTAATGCATTATACAAAGTGTTCAGATCAGGGATTAGATTTTCCCCCAATTCCATCAGTCAATTCTGTGTGTTCTCCAGGGCATTCATCATTTTGACAGTTGCAGATAAGGCAATTATTTTCCCCGAGCAACTACAAAATGTAGACAAGTGCTCCTGTGACAGTGTGTCTGTTTGAGGTGGGGTGGAGTGGGGGGGCAGGGACACAAATATTATTCCAACAGTTATTGATGGCACATATTGCTCGCTACAAAGCGATATTCTCTGCAACACAATGGAGACAGTTGTTATGAGCATTTCTACGTCCTAATGCGCTTCCTCTTACACGGTCACATTGTACAATAACATGGATTTACACAGGGCATCGTGTTCCTCTAGCAGGAAAAAAAAATACTAGGCAATAAAAACCATCAATGTGTTCTCAGAGAGCATTATTTACTTACAGTAATACCGTTTTTCTGACATAAACAGAAACATCTTCAAAGAAATCACAAGAACAATAATGTTACACTGTGCATGATTTAGCACGACAGTGTAATATCACAGGAATCCTTTTATAAAAGCCAGATCTGAAATGTAAATAAGCAGCCCCTCAGTGTTTATCCTGGACTCTCCATGCTGCAGAGCGCTCGCCTGTAATTCTCCCATCTAACCTCTGGGGGGCAGCAGAAGACCTTTATTTCTCTACCACCGCTATACTTTCGGCTGGCCAGCCTGTCACCTGGTGCTGAGACACAGACATGATTTAATCTCCTAATAAATCCCTCAAAGGCCAACAATAAAGCAGATCTCCTACACACAAGCCTCTTTTTCCTTTTCACTTTCTGCTTCGGAAGTATAAGTGAGGGCAAAATTATGCCATCAATTTTTCCATGATGTGCTTTTATCAGATCTGTTGACAGTCTTGGGCACACTGTACACAAACTTCATGATTTAAAATAATTCAAAGAAAGAGAGCAGTTTGTGGTGGCACATCCAGCACATGATCAATCTAGGTGGCTGCATGTCAAAGGTTTAACATGAACATGTGTGGCCGGACTCCTATACGGACTTCACTAGCTCTGTGCTGATAAAAGTTCCCAAAAATCATATATTAAAAAAGATAGAGGCTGAGAAAGATGATGTGAGAGCGATCTCAGATCTGTCATCGGATTAAAGTGGGAACTTTTGCTCCCATCGCTGTCAGCACATTTTAATGTTTATGGAGTCGGGTCAGGCTGGTCCTCCCTAAAATTTTCACATACCGAACGTCTGATGGATTCATGGTTTAATCATTAACTTGCACTTAATACGACTGGGGCAACTTTACGCTCAAATTACAAGGGGATTTTTTTTTTTGTTAAAGGTCGGTTTATACACAGTATTGACTCAGTTTGCTAGAAAGGTCATCAATTTACTGTAAAAACAGAAGATTTTAAACTATGTATAAGATAAAGTCTCTCCAGATCCGGAAATAACTAAGTGCTTTACTGTAATTAATGAGACCACATTTTACTAAGTAATTGGCTGTACAGGAGAGTGCACCTTTTCGCAGACTACCATTAACCAACCATAAAAGACCAAATTAAAGCAACTGACTGCATGTTAAAAAGAGCAAAAACACCCCAACTCAAGTAACACAAACAGTGCCATTAGTGGACTGACAGAGGTTTCACGAGGGTGTCTGAGCTGAGCTGCTCTGACGATAAATCAAATGTAGGAAGAAGGCCGAGGCCTTTATGGGGAGCACCACCCATATATTGACTGCACATCATAGCGGCTCTCCTGTTGTATGCCGGATTATAAATCCCATTCCTTAAAGATATATGGGACTTTTTATGTGTCAGGCCTGCCTTCGCTCCAAACCATTAAGATTCACCCCCTCTCAGATTTACAATAATACTTCCAACAGAGTCCAAAGTCGAGCTGAGCACCATCAAGCCGGAGATCTGCATTTAGAACTGTGGCTCACTTTTTCCTTACACAACAATATGTTAAACCACGGCACTAAATATGTTACATCTGCTGCTGCGAAATCCTGCAACTTACCCGCCTTTGTCTCCTTCTCGCCCGTACGTCAGACAGGACGCGCGGTCCGTGTTCTGAATGAGACGGCCTTTCTACGACTGTAAAGAGACGCTGCGGAGGGAGAGAAAGAAGCAAAGATCAGCCAACAGATGAGGAGAACCCAAGCTGAACCAGGGATCGGCCCCTTCGACCAAGCGGGCCCTCCAGCAAAACCACCGTATCAGACCAAACTCTGCAGACACGAGGCTGTGAGTTGCTGCTTGGGTCCACTCTTGGATTTCAGGAATAAGACAAAGTGGCAAGGATTGCTGACTTAAACAAATATTGACCCAGACATTAAACAAATCACCTACTCTGAATGCCTATAGGTTAGTCTCCAAAGTGACTTATGGCATGACCACACAGCACCCTTCCAAAGCACCGATTCCAGTTGTGACTGGTGCCGTTTCTGCTCAGCCAGGCTACTTTGGCCGCCGCCCGTGTTGTTATTGCCCCCGACATTTCCGGACCCTTTACATCCATTACATCCCAGCAGGTAAATACCTAATGGGAGAAACATTTGTCAACGTGTGTGCCTGGCTGGGCAGAATAGATTATTGGTGGCTGAGTAAAATACACTGCATCCCCAAACAGCACTGGGCCTGTGACATATTAAAACCTGCGCACAGACTCTGTAATATTTCAGAGGAGGACCATAGCGAACCTTGCAGGGGACGCCGGTGTTTCAGTTCCAGTGAGCAAAGAGGTTTGTATGGATTTCTACCTCTTTTAGCGATAATACAAATTGACTTCTCTTTGTGTTGCATTTGTTTAAGGGGACAATTAGCAAAATCTCTTTCAAAAGACGGCCCTTCACTTTGAGGACGTTCTTTAGCTGACAGGCTTAATATGCAACCGTCCAAGTGTATTATGACCCACTTTAGCTGCAGTTGGCCTCACTTTTAATTTTCTTTTAAAATATTCCGCCTCAGCAAAGAACATCGAGCACGCAGGAAAGCGTCAGTTTGTCTTATTACCTTTAGAAATAACAGCACAACCGACTGATTAATAGATTTAAAAACAAAAATAGCCCAAACCTGGAAGACCGCAGGAGTCTATGCACTGCCTCATAGGATATCCTAAATTATCTGAATCCCATAAATTCGATTATCATCTCTCCAAAAGCACTGGTGTGAACATGCAACGTCCGTATAAATGCAATGTCCCCTAAAGTGTTCAGCAAAATTATTCAAATTTGAATAATTTTTGGCTTGTACTCCCGTATTTACTCCAGATATTAAGGATGTTTACATCCCAACAGTTATGAACAAATAGGCTTGTGCCTAGTGGCAAACGTTCCTAAAAGATGTAAATTCGAATGCGCGGATGTTTTTTAATCACTATTAATCATAACTCGTCATTACAAATGCAATCTGCTTATGTTGGATCTTTATTTGGATGCAGCCTCACCCCAAAAACTCCTGAAACTAACTTCTCTACATGCCTCCTGTCCGAGCCTCTCTGATCTTCAGTAATTGCTAAAGAATGGGACTCCTGCCGCAAACCCTCTTCAACAAAGATACACAATAAGGAGGAGAGAATAAGACCGGACAGGGAAGATGTCGGGTCTCTTATGGGTGTGTTTCCATTCATTCCTTCAATATTCCATTCCTGGTTCTGCTTCATAGGTCTGTCTATTGTGGCGACCTGAATGGGAAGGCGCAGGAGCGTCTCTGCTTCCGTTAATTAGAGGCCTTCCTCTCCTCAAGGAGTCAAAGTTAGGGGAAAAAAAAGGGAATAAGAAGAAAATAAACCTCTGCGCCGCTCTAGCTTCCCTCCACTGGTCCAAAAGACGAGAAGGTAGCATCTGCAAGTGGCCTGTGTGGAAAAAAGACTGTGAAAAGTGAGTTTTTTCACCCTCACAAACCCACATCATGAGGTAAATGTCCAATATGTACAGCAGAAGCAATTAAGAGTCCTTCAAAAGTGATACAGAAGTGGTGGACATTTGATCCTGATGTTCACGCGGAGTTAAAAGCGGAGGGACATTCCGAGGACTATTATTTGCTGGAGCCTCAACTTGTCTCTACGCATGAAATGACCGATTGTTCCTGCGAGCTTAAGTGGTGCGAAAGGTAAAAGAGAGAGAGAGAGAGAGAAGGGGAAAAAAAGTCCTGGGGTCTGTAATGACATGTGTCTACGGGTGTCCTTTTATACCTTGAGATTCCCTTTGCCTCATTAGTTAACACACTTTCTTAGTTTTGAACAATACCTTAGCTTGAGTTCTCCCAGCAGAACCCCCCCCCAGTCGATATTTCCAGGGCCTGCAGCAGAGTTTCAGAGAGAGCCCCCCCCCTCGTCCTAACAGCTTTAATACTTGTAATTATCTCTTGCTGGGGGAGGCTGGAAATTGGATTAGGGTGGTGAGTCTCAGCTGAATGAATTACCTCCATCTCCCCACTTGGTGGGCCACACACTGATAAAGTGCGGGGGGGGGGGCGATTTGGATCCAGCCTTAGCATTCATGGCTTCCTTGTGGAAAAATGGAATTTTCCAACAGAAGGGGCCGGCGTGCCACCAGTATCTGTCCACAACATGTTTCATCTGCTCCTGCTCTTCTGGAAATGCAATTACCTGCGTTATCGGGGCCTAAATGGTGACAGTTTGGCAGGGGAGCGGTTCCACCTGCCAAAGGCGTCATTTTTAGTTGCGTTCCCATTCTTTCTTCCTCAGGTTGCCCCCCCCCGTCACCTGTCAGGTTGAAAACAATCTGGCTTTTTACTTACATGTAGAATAAGCTAGCAATGAAAAAACCCCACATATATTCACATTTTTTACATAACTTTATTATCATTTCCTCGCACATCTTTTATTCCCCAAGTTTATACGCAATGAAAATGAGCGATACAGCCCGGAAAAGAACCAGAAAGAGCAGCCAGGAGTGAAAAAAACACATCTTTTTCCCGTTCTTCACTCTGGCGTTTAATTCGCAGAGCACACGTAGAAAAACCCGGTGAATTATTTACCAATTCAGCCGATGTTCTACACGTGTTGTTTTTCCCTCTCTGAGGGGGGGAGCATTAAATCAATATGTGTGAAACCCTTCCACTCCTGATAATTCAGCACCAAATGTGCCACTTTCAACTGGAAAAAAAGTGTGTTGGGGTTTCATGAGCTGCGCTGTTTCATGCCAGATTTGTAAGACGTGATATGCTTTCTGATTTTATTAGTAATCAGACACATTTCCCATTGTCAAATCTGAAAAAAACCAAATGGAAATTGCCTCTTCAGTACGTCGAGTTAATCGGCAAATCCATGAGGGGAATCAAGTTGATGTGGAACTTTGTTTTCCTGTTGTTGGGAATGTAGCGGCTTTAATTCCGGATTCATATTTAATTTCCCACTGTGTCTTAAGAAATCACATCAAACAGGGGACAAACTAGCCCTACAAGCCCTTTGCATGCTATCAGACCCCCCTCCCCCTTCCACACACACACACACCCTTTGCCTTTTTCCACTTTCCATTCTTTTAACCCCCTGCCGAGGACAATCCTTGAAGGTAGATAAAAAGAACAACAAAGGATAATTAAATCTAAAAGAGGAGGGACAAATCTCTGCTTTCTCACTCAAACAGTTGGGGACACATCTCAGCGCAGTGAGGGTTTGGCTCATTTATACGGCGGCCTGACGGGGGTCCTTTAGCGTTTACACTCTGTCTGGGACACGGATGGGTAAGGAGAATTCCACTCCCTTCTAATTGTCGGATCTTCCTATTTTTACTGTCTCACCTTATCGCACTTCCCAGCGCAAATAAAACACGCTTTTATTTGCATCTGTCTGATTGCAAAAAAAAAAGAGAAAAAGAAACCCAGCAAATGTCAAAAATCCTAATAAGTGATGATAAGATTATCGGTTTACAGCTGGGCAGTTATTGGAGGGGCAAAGATTGTCTTGACGGGCTTTGTTGTTCCAGCTCAAACCTGCATCCCATCGGTGACAAATCTAAAATTATAATACAGTGATGCTTCGCATAGACCCAGCTATTTGGGCGTGGATTTAATATTCATTGCTTTTGCAGCTTGGTTGGTTTTAGGGTGCTATCACCCTTATCCACCCTCCTCCCAACCCCACCTACACCCCGGCATCGCCGCCACCTACGCTGCCACATCCAAACAGGGGGGCCAATCGCAGTCAACACACACATCCACACACGTGCAAATCCGACAGTCTCTTTGTCCCTCTCTCCTTCACTCCCCCCCCCCCATTCTCTTTCTCTGGCTGCCTCTCGCTGTCCCCCATCACTCTCCCCGTCCTTGTTTTTGATCTTCAAACGCTGGTAGGGATAATGACTACAAATCAGGGATGAAGGTGAGTGATCACAATGTGGCCCACCCATCCCAGCTGGCCTTTTTACTCCCCTCATATGATGCATCTTTCTGACTCTTTCGTAGAACCCGCTGAACTGCACCACGGGGGTTTCGGGCGAAGTTTACAGTGCGGTGGGCTGCACAGTAAAGTTGAGGGAGGCCTTTAAAGACCGTAGTTTGTGTCTTCATTGAGAGAAAAGAAGCCTGGAAGTTGGTTTTTGGAAGTCTTGGGGTTGAAAATGACAATTCATGCTGGTTGTTCATGCTTTAGTTTCTCGAGACAATGTTTTAATTGATCAATAACCTCAAAGTTGTCTTTTAAAGTCCTTTTTTTGGACTAAATTGACTTAGATCTACGGGCAGTTAGGGTTAGCATTAGCATTCAGGTTAGGGTTAGTAGGCAGATTCGATCATGTATTAAGTATAAACTCTTCATCTGAAAACTCTTTTATTGATGTCATGCACTCAGCTAAGAAGTGGTGCCCTCTTGCCCACTTGTGCCATATAAAGTTATTCTGTTATCTGTGGCATCAGCAGCAACTTTTGCATTCAAATGAGGTCCCAGTTAGTTGCTTGTAAAAGAAAAATCTGCAGGATGATTTGATTTGTGAGGACAGTTTTGGCAGCTGATGTGTGCAAGAGTTAAATATAATGAGTCTTCCCTTCCATCGTGACGCTCTGAGCTTCATCTCCATAAGACTGACTTTTGACAGGCCCTCCAGTGAACACTATATCCAGGCCATTAGGCAAGTAAATGCAATATTTATTTCCGTGATATGTTTACTGTGCATGCTGATAACACTACAGAAATACATTCGCACTATGCTAACAGACATAAAAGATAAATATAAATTGGTAAACACACTAAAACAAACAGTATGTTACAACATAGATGTGACATGAACATTCTGTCCGTTATTTGTATGGCATATATCAGACATAATATTGCTTAATCTTTGCTTTAATGTTGGAATATGATAGCCTTTTTGATCTTTCTGTATGATTTCCAAACTTTCAGTCCCTTTCTTACTACATGGTACCTGTAAAACCTTGAAAAACAGCTTTTATAAGTGTTTCTCTTTAAGACACCAGCTAATATGAGGTCATAATAGGCAATTTTGATGGTTCCTTATGTGTATTTAAATGTTCTTTGCTTTCCTGAACCTTGACTTAAAGGCTAAAGGACCACATTGTGTAAGAGAGGGTTCTTTCTTTATTCCTCTACAGGGTAGAGAATTGACTTGCTTTACCATTTTACACTCTTGATGGTTTTCCGAGTTTCTTATTTTTAACTATGTTGTGGCCCCATTAGAGCCACAGCCTCAAAGTTTCAGCTACAGTCGCTTCATCAATGCAGCAGATTGCTAATAGTGCATAAATGCGCTTTAATGAGTGTCATTTTGGGAGCTTTTTCTTTGAACATTAAAAGGAAAGTGACTTAAATTTGAAATGGAAATTATATTTGATTTGATACCAGCCAAGTGTCTATTTTACATTCCGGAAAGTACCTGCTGACCTCCTGCCACTGTTGCTAATCAGTACGGTGGAAGGGAAGGAGCAAGGCTCTCTTACAGCTCAGAAAAGATTTGGAAGTTTCACTTTTATGACCACTGTTTACCTTGGTGGAGTCCACACCCCCTCCAGCTTTTTTTCCCTTCTTAATGTGCCCAGCAAAAAAATGTTTCACCAGGGAGCAGGAGGTGAAATTTTTCTCATCCAAATGGATGGCAATTTCCCACCATTTAGCACCTGAAGGTAATTAGCTTGAAGAGATTGCGGAGTGAGAAACACGTTCATGGAACATTAACTCTCGCACATTCTCCAGTTGCAGGGAATTAATAGGAAAGATTAAAGTTTAAAGAGAGCAAACGCCATTACCGCATAAACCACCTCTTTGTGGCCCCATCTTGGGCCAACTTTTACCCCTTTTCATAATAAGTCTGTATTTCATAATGGCATCGGGGTCTGGATTACAATAGCAGGTAATAAGTGGTGAAAATGACACGGTTCTGCAGGTTTGGGGGTATTCGAGACAATGAAGGCCCTCAATATCCCCAAGCATCATTCTGCTCCCTAACAGCTTGCTGCCTGCATGTGTGTGATATGTTAATAACAAGCTGTGCATCTTTCCTCTCCGAGGAAACCTTAATTTAACAAATAATACCAAGCTACTCTTTGTCTCGTTCATTACACGACTTATTTGCGTAATTGCGGACTTGCCGCCACGCGTGTTTTTGTCGTTCTTGGAATCAGAATGAAAAAAATTGCGACGTCGAATGCTGTGTTTTAAGGACAGTCAAAAGCACACAATACATCACGGAAAAAGAATTAAATGGAGACACGGTGGCATTTTATCGCCCGAAAAATCCCATTCTACCATCTGATTTGAAAAGTCCAGTCCCCCAAGCTCACGAAAATCTATTTTCCATATTTTAATACCCCGCATAACAGTCCTCATAATTCATTTGACTGTGTTAAGCACAGTTTTATTAGATCTGAAACAAATTTTGGTGGGGGATCCTATAGGCCATTAACCATGGAGTAATTTTATCCTTGTTTCCTTAATGATGCCATAATGGTGAGTGAATTTCTTAACTAAAGACCAAAGAACATTTTGAAGGTCAGCTTCATCTGCAGACTCCTTCATGCGCTTCTCTGAGAGATTGGAAAAGTCGGAGATCTTTGAAGAGTCATTAATAACGTTAAAGCTGAGGGCCTATTTGCCTGTACACTTTTTACCTTTTAACATACCAATCCCCCCCCCCCGTGCTTTTCCTCTCCTTTTCCTGAATTCCTTCTGTTTTCCAATCTCCCTCATGCGGAGAGAATGGAGGGCTGAATGGGAGGGTAAAAATGGCAGCGCACTGACAGGCAGATCCCAAATGTGGTGCCTCAATAATTTAAATTTTATGCATTGGTTATCGCTTTAATCATTTTCTTTATTCGTTTTGTTTCAGGAGTTGTTAGGCCAAAATGCCACGGGAACAATTTATATTTGGTGTGTGGCGCACTGTCTAATTAAAATTAGAATTTTGCTGAGGCTTGAAATGGCTGGTGCTTTATCCTGATCGCCTTAGATATTGTTCGAAGTCAGTCATTTGTCATTGTGGAGCATGCCGGGAAGGCTGCTGCTAATCAAGGCTCCCTCTTCCCCGCTGCATTTCTGCTGCCATTGCACCTCTGTCCAACTAAACGCCGGCTGAGGATGAACGTAATCATGGTTCTGACACTATATCTTATGGGAGCTCTGTTCTGCAGCTCTTCCAACACTGCCACAGCCGTCAACGGCTCTTACAACTAGCGTAGCATTCTTTGCTATTTTGAATATTTTTGCCAACGTGTCCATCACAGTATCCTGACTATAAATAAAAATAAGCCCTTTCTGATGTGCTGATGATGAATGCAGACACAGGCTCATTCTGTGGTCTCTTTGACCCCTCTGTCTGACCATGGCCTCTGCAACCACAGATTAACCACACTAAATAACATTAAACTTAGCGATACGGGAGTTCTAACTCATTACCCATAAGCAACGCTACTCTGTTGCTTTTGCCAAAATATAGGGATGTAAGCTTCCCTCAGAAGAGCAAAGGCATTTCTGAACTACGGGGGAGTCTCTGGTCTTCAAAGAAAATGAAACTGAGAAATATTAACTCTCTAAACCGAGATAAGAGTCTTTCATTAAGTCGCCCGCTGGGGACCAGAGCTGCTGCCATCATGCTGAGTAAAACTCACGCAGATGTAACTCTTTCCCAGTCCGGATGAGAGAAACTGGAAATGTTAAATTCAACCATAAAGTAACCAAGGTTCCTTTGCTGCCTGCCGACGATGACTGAAATGCTTTTTAATGTTTCATTACAATTGTTCACACATTTTAACAAACATGATGATGATGGAGAATTTCAGAACAATGATTTCTAAACTGTTCAAGTGCCGTTAAATATAACTCCTCATAAATGTGACCAATGCTGTGAAAAACTGGCTGCGTTAGGAAATAATGTCTGAATCCGCAACTTCAAATGTTCAAAGATGAGGTCAGGTAGAAAAAGGGAAAATGGCCCAAAGACATTTTCTTCGGCAACAAGTTTAATTGGAGAGACGCAGAATTCCTTTTTAACGGGGAAGGGGGGGGAAGCCACTGTGACAAGGTGATCGATTACCTGTAAGCCTACCTGACACAGAAATTAGGCTTTTTTAATGATGGGCTGCCTCTTCTTGGACATGAAATTCAAAGGCTCTCCCAAAGTCTACCTCCAGCCATCACTTGTCTCTGGCGCTTGCACGCTCCAAACGCAACCACTTTGTCTCTGTCACTGGAGAAAGGACATTGTTTTTATGGACATGCCTTTGTATTAACCAATTTCATTCCTCTGCACATAGCATCGCTTTGCTTTTCTCCATGCAGCCACCACCGATTTACTCCCTACAGGCGTGCATCATACATTTAGCTGAATTTTAAAAAATGTGATTGTTGCTTTGCCGATCTTAAACATAAAACTGTGACTAAATTGAACCGGATGCAGACAAACAAGTAACTACTCTGCAGCATTAACTGTATGGAATAGGATCCGTTCCAGCCTTTCCTCCCTATGTATTTAATATATTTTGACACTAAAATAACCATCCATGAAGGGGTACTCATTTACAGATCATAAATCCCCCATATTTCTCATTTATGACTGCAAGATCTGCTTAATGTGACACTTTTCTTGATCAAATTATAAAATTAAGCGTGTCAGAGGCCCACAGTCAACGCAGTCAGGGGTGGAGATGTCGGCGGAGCGTTCGCGACTCGCTCGGCTGTGACAGTAGCTGTGGGTATTCTAGGTGGCTGTCCACATGGCTGGAGGTATTGATCCACAACTATCATTGCTAGATCATTGCTGGAGCTGGAACATTTACTGGATGAACTGACAGCACCCAGGTCAGGGCCAGTTCCGGCTTTTTAGAGGCTACAAGTAAATGTATTTTTTATTGTATTGATTGGCACATGCTCCTTATAGTATTTACTGTAATAATATGGGCAATAATCCTAAACCATGCACCATAAAAGCATAAAAATTCAAACCCGCCAATCTCAATATGTAGATGAGTAAATATTTTTGCTAAATATTGATTAGCATCTACAGTTGCTCAAAAAGGTGTCCTAATTATAAACATGTACATAAGTAATCATAATGACTGTATATATGGTTGAATAATGTGAATAAATGAAAAAACCCATTAAAAGTGCTCATTTTTCTCAGAGCCAGAGCTTTCTGCTAGCTCCTGAGCTCACCCCCCCTGAAAGAACTTGGCATGTTGAGAGGATTCAAGTTTGGTTTGTGTGTATATTTGACTCATCTTTTCATTTGACTTAAGTTTTCTTTTTGCTATTTTTCTTTTTTAAACACAAAACAATTTCTAATCAACAATCATGCGAATGACTAGCATGCTCTCCATTATGCCACGCTCTCATCGCCAACCCCCCTTAAAGAAAAGGCAGAACATCCAATAAGAGAGGCAAATTGTCCAGGACATGGGAAAGCTATGGCTCCCCAAGAGCAAGGGCTATAAAACACACCTTACCTCAGTGAGCTATACGCTAAAGACCAGATATTTCATTTGCTTGATCACTTTGCCTCATCATAATCACTTTTATTCTGATTTATTGCGGCGGGGGGGTCACAGCAGAGTGGAGGTGCAACGTTCTCCAGCTGTTTATGCCTCCTAAGAGCTTTCTGCTCGCATGGTCTTTGTCTTATTTAGAACGAAGAAAATGTGAAATATGACAGGCGACCGTGCCCTCATTTGTTCTGTAGAATGCCTCGCACACACCTCCCCACATGTTGGTGCCAGTCTCGGTCTACCAGCAACTCTTATTTCTCCCCCACGCATGAGCTTTCAGCCCCCTCCACCCACCCTCCTCCAGTCTTCCACCCCACGCGCCGCTACCCCCGCTGCTCCGAGGCTCTCCTGAGTGTTGCACGTTCTACCAGGCCTCAGTGGCGTGGAGGAGGCGGGCACAGAGCTGCGGTACACAGCGGCGCTGCCTCTGAAGGATAATTCTGTTTATTGCATTTGTCAGGCAAGCGCCCCCAAATCTTCGTAAGTCTATCGCCCACTTACTGCCGGAGTCTAAGCCAGTACTGATGTTCATCCTTTGTGAGGTTCTGCTCATTTTATTTGGCGAATTGAGTCACGGCTGAAGGTTGAAAACAGTCCTCCAAGAATTCTACCGAGGAGTCATCTCCAGATATTAATCTTTCATTTTGATTCTTGTGCCCTTTTTCCCTCTCGTTAGTCCAAAAAACATGAAACATAAAACAAAACTGTTGATTCACAGATTCATTACATGTTATGAGCCCCAGAGAGCTATTATTGATGACATTGTTATGTATGGGAACCTTCAGTGAATAATAACCCATTATCTTCCATTTTTCCAGTTTTCGTCACTGGAAGTGGGAAAGGTTAGGCAATTTATTTCAATGTTAAAACTGTCAGGCACTTACACAGCCATGTCTTGGTTCCCAATGCATTCAGCACTCGGGGCCATGATTGGTTTTAAAGTAGGCTACATCTTTGAGCAATCTGTTCCCACAAATCTAAATGTAGGGCTTTTTGCTGGGCTTTTATTGAACTGACTTCACATCACATTGAGACAAAGTATTCTTGCCCCTAACAGCAAATTTTAAATCATTTCTATATAAGAATTGCTAAATACAAGAACCCGCTGAAGTGTTCATATTCAAAGCTGAATGAAAGAAAAAATATAAATAAATAAAGCAGCTCGACGGCGACACATGTGCACGAGGAGGAGAAAAAAATCCACTGAACGCTTGAGCGCATTTAAATTTATACAAACTGTGTCCTTGACAGTGATGAATGTTACACTGTATTCTACAATATGCTTAATGCATAGGTCTGTTTAAGATAAGTTTTCTATTGCCTCGCTGTGCAGCCGTCACCTCGGTTGTGTACAATATTACCAGCGTCGCAGCACGAATGCATCAGTCAATACCTGTGTGGGTGTTTTTGTCTCATGGATGAGGCATTTTTGATTTTCTAGTCACCTGACAAATGGCGGAACACAAAGAAAGATACTGAATCAGAACCGTGCCAATAATTATGAATTATGTCTTAGGTTGTGTCACCATTATTTATACATGCAGTCGCTTATTATTTATACTGGGAAGTCAGTTTTCAGGTGTAAAATGTAATACATTATTGATACATTAAAACCATACACATGTGGTCTATATGCATACACACACACACACACACACGCACACACACGCACACACACACACACACACACACACATATACATAAATACAGAGTGAAGTTATGGACAGAAGTTAAAAAGCATTTCTCTTCCTTATTTACTGTGGAACTTGGCTGCAAATGTTCTGTAGTTCTCTGCTGGAGCAAAATGTCAGAAATCACTGCCAGTTTAAAACAAACCTCCTGCGGGTTTACATGAGGGATGATGCAATTCTGGGATGGAACTGCGGAACGTCTCGGCGGTTGTTCTGCTGCGCGGCAGCAACGTGGCGAAAAACTGAAGTGGATGTTGTTATAACAGATTGTTGGTGTGTTTGCTCAGGTACCCTGTATGCATCAGCGTCTGAGAGGGGGGGAGAGAGAGGGAGGGAGGCAGGAAAAGAGAGAGAGTTATCTCTTCACACAATATATAGCCACTGAGGCAAGGCTTATAGATCTAGGAAAATGGATTCCACGTCAGGATATCACACTTACCTAACCTTTGGAGTGTGGCACCTTGTGTCTAGGCCTGACTTGATGTTGACACAGATACTCTCTGGCCCGTGGAAAATCACTGCCAAAGTCAAAGTTTTACAGCCACCAATGACAACAAGAACATAGGAGAGGTCACTTAATTAGAGCCCCTCCTAATAAAATTGTTTTGGTGAGAAAGTCTGGAATGTGTCTGGAAGTGGAAGTTATGGCCTCGGTTGTCACCCAATATAGCTAAATACAATCAAGCATGGGGGGCAGAAGGATGATATGAGGGACCTTAACAAAATATTTACAAATACTCTGTCTCTCTCTGTCTCTAGTGCCTATATCAAGACATTATAATCCATTAAAATCTGTTTAAATTCAGCATGCAGCCAACCCCCCCTCGATTTATGGTGTCAGTGTACTGGGGAATAAGTCTACACGGTCTTGGCCTGACACACTCACCAGTGTGTTGTGGCATCAACACACCGGTGAGGCAGCAAACCCACACTAGCATTTTATACCATCTTTAGTTTTATGAGCCATACACAGAAGCATGGTGGTGGCGGTGGTGGGGGTGCTGAACCCTTCAGACTAAAGTAAAGTGAGTAATATGTAAACAAAGCTGCTCATAGGGACACTGATTTACAGCCCCCCCCCACACACACACACACACACACACCTAACAAGACCAGTCAGGCTCCCTGCTGAATTGGTTGCGCTGCTTTAGCGACGGTGGAGGCTCTGATACACTTTACCCCTCACCAGTTTTATGGCACGCACGCAACTTCTGAGTCGGTTTCAAAATGCTGCAGAGTTTCATGCCACACACATGAACACACACATGAAAACACACACGCATGCGGGGAGCCGTCGCCCTCCCCAACAGGGAAGGCACTTCTGTTGTCAGAGATCATGCATGTCCTCAGACTGTTGATACGCCATCTGCAGCTTCACCCCTTCTTGAGATTAAGTAAGGTGGGTTAACTAAGCCGCAAAAGGTTTTTAACATCTGTGCTGGGCTGCTGTAAGTGATACTGAGGAGTTATAATTAAAGGTTCCGACTGAGGGAACAGTGTTTAATGTGGAGCACCCCTCCGCCATCCATCTGAAGTAATGGGGTGCAATGCAAGCACCCGACCGCCACTCCCCAGGCCCCTGACTCACTCTCTCATCTTTACCCCACCTCTGATGGATGGGGAGGACCAGGGGCCAACTCTACAGCGACTTTGACGGAGATCTCTCTTTCTTCCTCCCGCTCTCTCTCTCTCTTTTTCCTCTCGCTCTCGGCCGTCTTCTCATTTAGCTGCCACTGCACACCGCCGTCGTGCAAATGACTACTGGAGGAATGACTGATTCCAGATTGCGCTCTTAATTGAGAGACTGTGAGGATGACGAGCAAATGGGGGGGGGGGGGGGGATGACAAATATCGCAGGAGTTGTCTTTGAGCAGCTTGACCTTTTCTGATGATAGTGAGAGAAAAATAAATGTCATACTGCTGGATAAATCAAGCACAGTTCATTTGCGTTAGCGTAAAGACGTGCTCTTAGGTATGATGGAGCCCGGGGATGAAATATGTGATAAACATGAGCCTCTTATATGAACATAATGCACTCCAATGATGCACGTGCAAACCTGCACGCCAGGGTAATGGGATGCTCTGTGATTACAAAGAAGCATTTGCTGGTATTACGCCAGATGCAGGAGTCAAACTTAATGCATAACGCAGGTGAGTAAAGAAGCTCGAAAAGAATTTATATCCTTAATTCTGCTGCTTAATTCGACTGCGGCCAGAATTCTTTCAGATAGCTTCAAACGTGGGGCCTCGTTTTTCACATCTGTGCTGGAAAAATCACTTGTGACAAGTAAATTCTGACAGGACAGAAAACCTAGCCTCAGTCATTAGAGTTAATATTATGTTTCTTTGGCAATCCCTCATCATTTTTGGGCCTCATTGACTATTTTTCTTTATAAGATATTAAGTATTCAGACCTCATTTACATCCTTATTTTTCAATTTGCTGCCGCAGTAGTTTAATTTATTCCATATAATTTCTTTTTCTGAGAGGGACATTAATCATTGCCTGCTCCTTTTAGTGCCTCTGGGACTTTCTTCTTTTAAATCAATAAAATAAAGGCTTCTTCCTTTGCTGAATATGATAAAACATTTTGCCAAGGGACATCAGTGTCCTAGCAGCCCGTTTCAGTCCTTTTTTTAAACCCATTATATATTTGAGACTTATTATTTAACTCTCATAACCAAAATCCAGGTGAGTGCCGCATATGTACAATACAGAGAAGGAGAGGTTGTCATATTTAGTGGAAATTTAAGAAAAAAAGATAAGTGCAGGCTTTTTAACTAGTCCCAGCAAGTGGCCTTCTTGATCACCCTTGTAAGATGCTGCATTTTTTCTCCCTACTTTTCATTTTTTATAGCCGATATGAGATATTCATGTGTGAAGAAAGGGGAGGTTGTTATAGAAATTTAACTATCCTTTACAAATTGATTCACACTCCACCAGCGCACAAGGTCCAGTAGGTAAATTACCAGGAGGACATGATCTTAATTCTCTGCCCCTGCGGCATTAACGCTCTGTCCAGAGACGATCACAGCATTAGTGGGTGGAGGCAGGAGATACTTACAGCAGGTATTCTGAGTGCTGCACGCTTGGCAAACTGCTCACGAACAGCAGCAAACAAAAACTTTGCTTAATAAGTCCAAAGTTCTCAAAGTGTGCAGAAAACATTAATAATGGGATCTTATTTTAAATGATTTCACCCCCTCAAAGCCAAACTTGCTCATTACTAGCTTGCGTTAATCTATATCAAATCATTATAAAAATGGCCATTCAAAAGAGTTCAAGTCAGCGTTTTCCAAACATCCAGTCCTAATGACATCATTCTTCTACTGTCATTAAGGATATTAAAAATTCATTAGGAAGAAAAGTACTGCTGAGTGGTAACAAATCAGTGAGCATCCCCCCTTCAAGACTAAAGAGTGTCACAAAGTTGGAAGTGCATTTTCAAATAACACCATGCGGTTTAGAAGGAAATACGCACTTTAATGTGTAAGGATGGATATGACAGACTCTTATAAAAGAGCACTGAGCAACTCTAAGATCTTTTTTCCCTCAAATTAGAGACGGTGCTGGTTGTGGGACAAGAAGGAAAAGTGTCTGGAACAGGCTGCAGAGGAAGGCTGTAAAAACAAAAGCTGTAAAGAACGTTGATGATTCACAAGTACTCACCACTAATCTTTTTTTATTTATTTATCTGTTAACAAAACCTGACAGGAAGGGGAAAAAAAATGTCTGAGAAAATCAAAAAATTGACAAAAACCAAATAAAACTGGAAGTACAGTAGCTACCAAGAACTGGCCTGGTGGTAAAGAAAACACAAATCGCATGCTTGATTATAGATTTAGATAACGGTACATGTATATGTTTCTTTAAAGTGGTATGAGCCACAGCGGTGATTAAAAGGGTGACACTGTTGTCTGCTTGGTGGCATTTTATAAGCGAATACCTGCCCATAACATGTTTGTACATCTCACACTACTTAACATTTGCACTCCATTTTGTCGGTCAGGGCCCAGTGACTGTGTACTGTGTACAACATTTTCATTTATGCTATAAGGTTCCCTCAGCATTTTAATGGTTTCAACTGAATACACAATCTCATTTGGGCATATATAATACACACAAGGCCTGTATTTTAATGCTGTAAGCCTGTGTTGAGTGTCACCACAACACGCTGGTATATCAAACTTGCGAGTCTGTCAATTTATTGTCCCAAAACAAGTTAAGATTTTTATCCCAATAAACAAGACGCTTTGACAACTGTGTCCCGGCAACAGGCAGAAAAGGGTTTCCCAATTTTTTTTGGACAGGCTGGAGATGGGAAAAGGAAGTGGTAATAGCATATGATGGGGAAAACAGTAAACTGGGGTCCGCCATGCTTGATAGGACACACGTGGACGGTGGTATAGGAAGCGACTGGGCGAAGGAGTAATAATGCTGATGAGATCTTAGCAGGGCGATCTGATTCCAGCGTGAATTAGAGTTAAAGAGAGCTCCCTGCTGGGCTCATACTTAGGACAATCTCCCTCTCTACCAGACATTCATCGTTAAAATGACATTCCCCGTGATCCCAACTAATAAGAATCACAGAGGGTGGGGGTCTTTTATGACTACGAGGAAAAAAAGACGCACCGCCGATCTGCCTTTTGTTTAATGTTTATCTCGTGGGAATTGCACAGTGGCAGGGCAAACTGTGATGAAATCTCTCTTAATTCTCCTTCTTTTGTGGTCTGTTTGCACTTGGAAGAAGAGCGACAACAGGAACGTGAGGAGGGTCTTCAATTAACGCTTAAAAGCCACTGAACCTTAATCTGAGTGGACATTAAACTTCGGGGAAATTTTAAGTTCTCCTGTTTTGAGTAGGATAGAGAAAAAAAACAAGCGCCGACTTGCTCCTTTGACATCATCGGGCAGCCTTTCTATTCTTGGAACGCTTAATTAAGGCCTCAGCCTCTGGTTTACCCACAGCTTTCGTTTTCTGCACAAATTCAGCAAACATATTACTGAATCACATTATCTGTTTTTGCTCCGGTCCCATTACTCACAGAGAACAATCGGTAATGATAGTCTATCATCATCGCGGTGGGTCGTGTTGCACCATTGATTATAATCCCCCAAACAGCTTTTATGTTTATGAGAAATCACCCTAAGCGCGCTCTGCATCGTATTTTCCCCCGTCTTGCTCCGTGCAATTATATATTTTGGCTTGATTGCAGATTAAAAGTTGCTATTGATCAAGGTGTGCCGGTCACAGGGGCCGGCCCTGCACTGCTGTCTCCTTAGCTTTCTATTGTCTGCAGCCGAGCAGAGTTGAAAATCCATCAGAGCTGACAGGTCCATTACGCACCAACATGAAACTGCTTTTGGTGGTCTGAACCCTTTTGTCCACTATGTCCTACTTGAGGTATTACAAGCACCTTGAAATATCGCGGCAAGCAAGCAGAGTTTGAAATATGATTCCCTCATTGTAAACTGGGAGGGAAATAATTAGGCGGAGACGTTTCTGCTTTTTAGCGTTGACAATGTGTTGAACTTGAATTGACAACGAGGAATACCCAGGGCGTTCATTACGAGAGCCTGTTTGTTATCGTTGCGTAAGGAAAAGAGCCGCTAAATCAGCTCCCACAGGAGCCCTGCTTCACCGGGTTGCACGCGCTGCTCTGCTCACCCTTTGATATGTCTGCCTCTAAATTCTGAGTGCTGCTCATCTGCTCGTGGTGAGCCAGTCTGCTTAAATACAGGAGCGGACATTTAAATGATTCCGCTTGTGACAGGCCTGCTGTGACAGAATAACAGATTTTGCTGAACAAATAGGCCGTGGAGGCTGCCGGGGTCTCAAGAGTCTGCCCCCGTGCCCCCAGGCTCTGTATTGTGAAAGGACTTGTTTCAGTACGGCGACACTTCTGGAAACATATTGGGCCTTGTTATATTGAATGAAATGCTAATTCTCACAGACTGTCTGGATTATGGCTCTTTGTGTGCACGCGTGGCCTCGGGGCCGTGCGTGCACGTAGTGCTTATGTCAAAAAACGATCTAAAGAATGTGAAAAAACAATTTTTTTTATAAATGCAGCTCTACAATATCGGCTCTAGCTGTGTAGGAACATTAAAGGACATAAATGTAGCTTTGGCTCAGGAGGAAAGGTTTTAAGAGAAACTGTTGCTCCTTGGACAGCCTGCAGATGTGGGAGTCACTGAAAGCATCAATAAGTGTTTGAAGGGATGTTAAGCAGCAGGCCGGCCAGCATCTGTTTTAACCCCCCCACCAACCCGACCCTTTCTGAACTTACCTTTCTTTGTGTGGGGACTTGGACAAAAGCCATAGTTCCTTCTGGTCTGTCAAAGCTATTCTATAATCAACCAACCATGGCCCTCCCTTCAAAGAATAGGAAGACATTATTCAGCTTCCTCCTTCTGATCTTGGGGCCACAACAAACCATGTAAGCCATGGCTGACTGGTTAAAGCAGGGGGTGGGGAGGGAAGAGGGGCACAATGTCCTCCTGTCAGCAGCTGCAGATACAGAGGCCGACGAGCACCACGTGACCCTTCGACCACTCCTTCAACCATGGTGGCCACACTGCTGAGCACTGCCCCGCAGATAGAAGCCTTGAACTTACACACTGGCGGGGGTCAGAGGTCACAGCGGACGGACTGTAGTTAACTAACCAACTACGAGTGAAACTCGGACAAAACAGTTTGCCTCATGAAACAGTTCCACGTTGTGAGCGTGCACTGCAAAATCCTGGAAAGGTGAAATGAGTCGGTAACAAGATGAAGATATCGAGGCCGCCGCAACACGAAGCGCTGCACTTAAGCTCATTTCCACGACTGACTGAAATGTAGAGACTTAAAACACTCACCCAGAACATTTACTGGCTGGACGGTTCCAGTTTCCCAAAAGTGCACACGCAGATTTAAATTTAAGGAGGAGCAGAAGTCTTCACATTATTCATTAAATAAAGATGAAGCCGGCGGAGGAGTGTTTGGTCATAGGAGATAACCGGACGGGGAAAACGTGGGCACGAAACGCGCACGCGTGTCGATCAGCAAAGGCACTTTTCATCCAGAAAATGAAAAGACAAAATGATCATTTGTCATTTTCTAAGCAAGAACAGTTTTAATGGGGCCACTTTAGAATCGGTTATTACTCCACTGAGTAACGTTGATTCTATAAGAGTAATGCCAATGATCACAGAGAGCCAGGCTGAATGTTAAATAGGTAAAGAGCCCTGTGGCAGAGGCATTGGCCCCCTGTTACCACTTAGCCCTATTTGGCTGGCCTCACTCGCGCTCATAATTAAGACCCCCTACTGTGAATATAAATGGCCCCTCAATCAATAGTGATAGAGAGAAATAAAGAGACGGAGACGTGGAGACCACGGGCATATCTCAGGGGCAAACATGATAGCATTATGAAAGGAGCAGCTTGAAAGCAGCTTTTACTCTGACAGGGGAGCAAACGTTGTAATTGTCCCTCGGGGGAGCAGAAGCGCTTGTTATTAGAAAACAATTTCTCCCTCTAGGCCACTTCTCCTCCAGCCTGAGGGCGTCACTGATCCTGCGTGTCACTTCTGCGCCCTTATCCACCACTTCCAAACACTTTTCATGTGTGACAGGAAGCCGCGGTGCCTGTGGTTTCGCGTCACTCCAGATTAACCAGCGATTCCATGAATATTACTCGCAGTCACATCAGCAAACTTTGTGCAACGCCAGAGACGTGGCGGCCATGTGCCACGCATACATCATTTCAAATATTTAGCCAGTTCCCTGGCTAATTTCAAAGGTTTATTTCCTGAAATGAATCCCCTTTGTCAAATCCATTGATCCCTGCAAACCTAAAGCAACATTACTGTTTGTGTAATAAATTGACCTGTAATGTAGATTAAGCTGGGTAGTGGTGGTGGTGTTGGGAGGGGTTTTGTACGTGTGTGTGTGTGTGTATGTGTATGTGTGTAAAAATGCCCATTAACATTTTGCCTTGTGAGTTTGTGTGGTTAATTTAAAACATTTAAGACTGGAAATGAGCTTCTCCATCAAATGTCCCGCTTCCATTTACATTTCTTGCATACGAGTCAATTTGTGGCTGCCCTACACCATAAATCATTGCCACCAGAATGCTGTGTCGGTACCTCTAGACATTACCCTGGCGCGTGGTACTTAAAAAAAGCAATTTAGAACTCCATTTGCTCAAAAAAAAGGGAAAAAAAACATTGTGCTTTCAACAGACTCACACTTCTCCCATCAGAATGAAGATTAAACAGCATAGACTAAAAGAGTTCTATTGTATATTAATGTCTTGCAATTGTTTTGTGTGCGTGTCTTTATGTGTCTCTGTGTGTGTTGAATGTATGTAAAATGGTCTGAAACACCTCATTAGTTTTCTCACCAACATGAAGGTTTTCATATTATTTCCCCGACTAAAATTATTAATTGATTAATTTAAAAACAATGTAAAATAATACACATAAAGCTATGTTACTGTCATGATTTTGGCTCTTTTCAACTATCCCCTCCCCACTAAAGTAAACCGCCCTGGCAGAGAGAAAGTAGAAATAAACCCACAGGTCTGTTTACTGGGCTTCCATTTGCCATCAATAATGTGCTGATAAAAGAGATGCTATCCAACCAACTAGAAAGCAGTGGTCAGTAAAATAGCTGCAATATTGTGTCAAGTATCAGAAAATAATTGATGACCCCTTTCACGGGGATCTCAAACGGGGCATTGGGAAATCATTTTCAATCTACGGCTTAGCAGATGAAACAAATGCTCCCGGCTTGCTTTGTCAATTCTCACTCCTTAGGGTCAAACAAACAGCTTTTCCAGGACCAGCTCAAAGGCTAGTGTGTAGGCAGCCAAGCTTAAAATGTCCCTTGTCCGCTGGAAAATGATACAACGGAGCGTTTCACAAGACCAACACTTTGCTATTTGTCATGGACTAAGTTATAATAAGAGGGGCGTTTATATTCATCGACCAGGTGACCCTTTCCAAAACATCAGCCTCTATCCTCCATCAAATCACTCTGTCTCATTATAGTCGTTGTAATTAGACATAGGAAATAAAATATAGTGATAGGAAATAAAAATGCAAAGGAAAATGTTAGATGAAAAAAGTAAAGAACACACTTCATAAATAAATGTACCATATATCTATATTTCAGCTCTGCATCCAAGCTGTAAAAACACCATATTTTATGTGGAGGATGTCCATGAGATAAATTATTTTTAGACAGAAAAATTGATTAATAAGAAAAATAAAAAATTACTTGTGGTTACATCAAAAAGAAAACAGATATAATGTTTAATTGTATAAAGCAGGTAGTTCAGGGAAAAGGTGGAGCAGTAAAAACCTGAGTATGATTAGAGCCTATTCAGCAACTTCCTGACTGATTAGTTTAGCTGCAGTGTTAGAGGGGGCTGCATGATGGAAGCTGGGGGGGGGGGTTTCACACCTACCACACGGGGCATCCGACTACAGTTTGCTGTTGATGGAGTTTGCTGGACTGTGTCAAAAATGGAAAAATCATCATCTCAAATAATCTTTTCGAAACAGATAGCGCCCCCACCCACCCCCTTTCTATTTGATTTTTTAAACATGTTAGGGTTGGGAGTTGAGCAGTTGGGGGTGCTGTTTGTTAGCACTTGTCTACTGGTCAGGTGGGTTTGGCCTGGGCAGACTAAGCAATAGGAAGTGTGACATTATTTGCAATTTCTTTTTTTTTTAATGTAAATAAATAAATTAGGGTTATGCATAAGGTTAAGGTTGCATTTCATAGTTCATTTGCACTTCTTTGCATTAGTTGAATGATCAGGTGGGTTTTGCTGAGTGGAAAAGCTGCATTTGCTCCCTGAAAGGATCTGGTTTCAAAACCTGGCCCTGGCGAATCTAAGCAAGAGCAGATGTCATATCGTCGGCCACATCATTAAACATTTTAAAATAAATAAATAAATAAATAAATAAATAGATGAATTTGATGAAATTGTTAGGCTACTGTTAGGGTTAGGGTTGCAGTTGAAAGGGTTAGGGTTAGGGTTAGAGTTAGTGTTAGGGTTGGGTCAGGGTTAGGGTTGGGTTATGGTTAGGGTTGCAGATAGGGGTAGGGTTTAGGTTTGGGGTTAAGGATATGGTTAGGGTTAGGATTAGGGTTGCACTAGTCCACTGGTTAGGTGGGTTTGGCTGAGTGGAAAGGCTGTAATCTCTTCCATGAAGGGATCCTGGTTGAAGACCAGGCCTGGACAGGCTGATCAAGAGGGAGAGTGTCATCCTGTTGGCCACATCATCAAATAGGTTTTAAAAAAATAATAATAATAAATAATTAAGTTAGGGTTAGTTTCGGGTTAGGGTTTACAGTGGCAGCTAGGGCTTCATAATAATACTATTATATATACTAGTTGTGGGTTTGTCAGTTTATATTGGTTTCTAGTTGTAACATGAGTCTAGTTTTTAGACAGGTTTAAGCTGAGCTGGGTTCAAATCCATCCTTGGATAAAAACATTTTCTATGGGTAAGGCTTTACAGCAGCAGGGTTGGTTTGGGGTGAGAGTTAGGTTTGGTTAGGGTTGGGGCTAGGGTTTAGGGTTGCTGTTGGGGTTTTGGGTTAGAGTTTGGTTAGGGTTATGGTTAGAGTTGCAGTTCATAGGGTTAGGGTTGTTGTTAGGGGTTAGAGTTAGGGTTGTTGCTAGGGTTAGATTGGGTTAGGGTTTAGCGTTAGGATTAGGTTTGCAGTTCTTAGGGCTAGGTTACGGTTGGGTTTAGGGGTTATGGTTAGGGCTGCCATTCTTAGGATAACGGTTAGGTTAGGGTTGCAATTAAGGTTATGGGTTAGGGTTAGGGTTTAGAATTAGGGTTGGGTTTGGGTTATGGTTGCAGTTAATGTTAGGGTTTAGGTTAGGTTAGGTTATGTTAAGGTTGAGGTGACAAGTTTTGCAGGTTTTGCTGAGTGACAAGCCTGCAGTCTCCCCAAGGGGTGTGGGGTTCAAGACCAGGCCCGGGCAGGCCGAGCAAGAGGTGGTGTGTCATCAAGTTGGCCACATCATAATCAATTAGGTTAGGCGAAGGTTGCAGTTTATTCACACTAGTCTACTGATCAGACAGTTTTGGGTGAATGAGAGACCTACAGTCTCTCCCCGAGGGGATCTGAGCCATGGCATCCTGTCGGCCACATCATCAAAAAGTTGATTTATAAATTAACAAACAAACAAATAAATAATTAGGGTTAGCATCAAAGTTTGCGGCCACCCAACTGATTGGCATCTAATTGGAATTGAATCTCAGAAGTGGATTCCATGATGAGGACAAAAGGCTGTTAACTGAATCCAAGCTGAGAAAATACCACTGGCTAAGTTTTGCAGCACTTCCTGCTGTGCTGCAGAGATTCCCTTCCCCTTCGCTTTCCACTGCTCCAGCTGGCTGTTCACTGACTGTCGGCTGGGGCCAAGCTGCCACGCGTACGGGAGCCCCCACATCCCATACGCCTGGTGTGTCCGCGGGCCTCCCGCTTGCCCTGTGAGACCAACAGTTTATTCTCTACCAGCAGGGCTAGGAGCAAAACTCTGGAGGGGGGCCACTTCATGCGGCATTACCAAGACAATAGTGCCATATGGGGGACAGAAGGAACCCCAGCTCGCCTTTTCACCGCACAACAAACGTAGCAGAGTATTACGTGCAGCGGCGGTCACTTTAAGGTTACAGTTTTTGCATAACAACTGATGAAAAAGGGAAAGTCATTTCATCCCCATTTAAGGCGACTATTGGCAGGACGTAAAGGGGGGGGGGGGGATTTATGGGTATTGAACAATGCGAGAGAGATAATGGTTCCGCATTATGTTCATCAAATCAACATCTTGTCAAAGGCGTCTGTTCTTTTGATTTGTGGCCACACGATGTCTGATTCGTTGCACCATCCCCCCCACACATGCACCTTAAAACACACACAAAGACAAATTTCTGGGCAAAAAATCAAACCAAAAACCTGCTAGCTAAAAACACAGCCAGGACAGCCACGACATCATCTGCCAGACAAAAACGACTGGAAAAGGACAACATCCTGTGCGTTGTGCGCAGCTTTGCGGATCTTGCCAGGGTACACTGCAGAGCTAATCGGCTCCCGGCACGTGGCGCCTTCGCCTACAGTCAACAAAGCGGAAGAAATCATCTGGCAAAACGTCGCCTCTGTCTGAGAGGACACTGACGATCTTCTTCGAGGTTTTGACTAATCCTGATATGCACAACACATTAAATCTGTATTTAACTTATACCAGGGCCACGTCTCTCCAAAAATATACATAATTACAGGTACCATTGGTGTCAATAATTATTGGCCTGTCTGCATTTAATGAATTGACTATTCTCATAATCTGGCTCATAATGGATTTAGGACACAAAAGGGTCCTCTAAAGAAGATGAGAGCCGATTGATCCACAAGATAAATGCTCTTTAGGATGTTAATAGCCTAATTTGCTTTAATGATTTCTCCTAGCACTTTCTCAGTCAAGGACAGGATAATATACACTTAAAAAGGCATTCCAAGCAGAAAAACAGCAACTGGACGCTTCCTGCATAGCAATGTAGGGCATTCCAGTCGGATGTTTGAAATTAATGATCAACCCCACCATTAGTTTGTCTTTATTCACGTCCATCCAGAGTAATTATCGTGGATTAATGCTCTTGTGGAGTGCCATGTGAAATAACATTAGCAGTATACATTTCCAGTGTAACCTGCCCAGTTCTAATAAGCTCAGTAATAACACTTCTTGGTGTTTCCTCTCATGTGGCACTAAAAATTCACGTTTACCACATGGTGTGTGTGTGTATGTGTGCATGTGCAGGATGGCTGGTGCATTATTTAATTAATTAGCTGTCAATTACCAAAACACAAATGATCCTAAAGACGTTAGTCACGTTTAATTGCTAACTATGCGCGTGAGGCCGCAGCAGCTCATTTCAAATATCTGTTAATTGACATGCGTGATCTTTTTTTTCCCTCTGTAGAGCATATTATTGTTTTTATTTTAATAAATCCCTGCCCTGCGCCATTGGAATAATTTTAAAATTGTAGCCCAGCTCGGCAGCAGGCTTTGATCTCAGACAAAAGCAGTGTAGTATGACGCACCGCAGACACGATGAGCTATTGCTTAAGCAGTTTCAGGCACCAATGACATTGACTTCTGGGAGATGGAACTCTTTAACATGCTCTGCGCCGACTGAGTCACATCTGCCGTTGACAAACAGCTAAGGAGTAACCTGGGTCTATGTTCTCTTTACTGGCAATTTTTACATTTTATCATTGAAGTCAATGAGCCAATCTGCAATTTACGCCGTGGAGAGCGGGATGAGTGTATTCAGAACCCGGTCACACACCCAATCTCCTACTAAAGAGCAGCGATAATGTAATAATGCCTCACTGATGTGCCAGGCAGTAATGGTGCTGAACATCTCCCATTCATCCAACACTACCTGATCATTGCTTTAACGGAATAATACATTATGGCTGGAAATAGCTGTAAACCTCCAACTTTATCTTGGGAATGTGCACTCCTTTTTACCTCAGGAAACGTTCCTGTCCCTCGGTAATAAAAGGCAGAGCTATAAGGATGAAATGAAAAAGAGATTGAAACCCCTCTGTCTCTGACAGGCAATGCGGGGATACACAGAGTATGGCCTTCATCTTATTCCGTAGCCTGCAGGCTGTTTGTATTATTATCAAAATAGGCATTATGATCTTAGGTTGCCTCCCGGAAGGAAATGAAACCTTGGAGATTTTCCTTTTCCACCCTCTTATGACTGTAAAGTAGGACTGATTGACCGTTACTTCACTCCGTTTCTTAGCCCTGTCAATTCTGCCCGCCTTGACAAATGACACTTAGCCGTCTGTCAATAATGGCCCCAGTAAATGTGCTTAAATGGGCCAGGGCACACCAATGTTATGGCTGTTTGTCCTAGTTCAATTACTTTCTTATGTAATTACTGAAACCTGGCAGAGGAGTCTAGTTCAAGCTGTGATCCATACAGTAGAAAGGCGTTCTAGCCGAAAGTCGAGTAAAATAAACAACCTCTGTGAGTAATTGAGAAAAGGCAGAGGCGCAAGAAGGTGACATCAGCCATTAACCTCATATCAGGCCATTTTGTAAATCAATGTCACTCACATTTCATAACAAGTCTAATCAAAGAAATTATGCAAATTTAATTTGATGCCTCTTGCATTATGCAAATGGTGGCCAAATATAATGAATCCTGACACCTGACCGGTGCGGTATACGGCATGGGTGGTTCCCCCTGTTAAGGCCTGACTGCTGGCAGTAAAGAGGTAGAAGGAGGAATATCCGCTTAAGATCATCACTCATATCACCGCAGCACACTGCAGCGGGGCTCTGACACCTCTGCGTTTCATGCATTTAATTGCAATGAATAAGACATTTAAAGTGCAGTTTTTTTCTTGTTTTTTATACTCAAGCTGCGTGGGATGTTATTTAAGCCCTTTAAGATTGAGCTTCTATAATGGGCGGGCCAAATTGAAACGCGAGAACAAATGACACCCAATTTCCTGCACGCCGTCTAGGTGACCGACATGTCTGCGTGGCCCCGCCGACTCTGACAACAACTCCACAGACACGCCGTTACAAGTGGTTCATAATAACGCGGGGACTCGCTGCATCAGATGCAGTCAGCTGCTCCGCTACAACCAAATGTTACGGAGTAAAACAGCATGTCATGCTGCTATTTGACATGGTGAAATCAGATTAGATCAGATCCATTTCGAAAGGCTGGCTATTCCGGCTCACCATCTATAACGCTCGAAAGGAGGCGGCGGAGAAGTGCTGAGGCATGAACACTGGCACATATACAGAATAGTCCTGACTGCTGTAATATTTATGCTTCAGATGGGCGTTGCGTAACACTAGATTTGGCTGTAGCTAATTTGGTCATTTTGTAGAGACAATTTTCAATGGAAATGGATGGTTTGCTGCAGTAGCTGATTACCATTAACCACCAATAGCTTTACATTTTGCATGCAGAGGTAGTGATGTTTTGCCAATAGTCAAAAGAACCTGCAAGATGCTTCCTTATCACATGACCAGAAGTTTATTTTTTCCTGTGATGAAATCAGTCAGCTCTCTTTAACCAGCAGGGGTGCTGATGCAGCACTTGAGCTGTCCTACATCACTAGAGGTAACTTATATGGCGGCATTTGTTGTAAATCATGATGTTCGATGGACAATAGCATAATAAATATATTAGAATGTTATGCCAAGAACAGATTCCAATCGTAATCTACAGTAATAGAGGTGACACGATAAGTAGACTAATTCATTGAAGCAGGAACAATATACAACAATACATATGTAGCTGCAAATGTATGGACAGTAAAAGGTATTTTCTCGCTTTCGGTTGTTTCTCTCAGAGCCTGTAGTGAATGATTTGCGCCTGAGATGCTGTGTGTTACTGAGTCCTTTAGTGCGCTTCACTCTTGGAGTAAAATGAGCTTCGATCTGTCCCAGAGGTAGCCCATCAAGAGGTGGGGAGGTTAGTTGGTCGTCATGGCCATCTAGACCCTGGCCCGTGAAAGCCTGCCAGAATCAATGCTAATTATGCTGCCATCTGCGAGGTGCCTCGGCGAGGTTGACACCTGTTCACTTCCAAGCGGACGCCCAGAAACTTCAATCAAGACGGGGAAACGAGAGGCTAACGCCGCCGAAGAGGGAAGCGCTCGGCGAAAGTATCGACAGGGATTATTGCTGGTGGATAATAGACATATATACTAGCAGGCTGTTTATGTGGGGAAACTCTGGCATAAAACGCATACAACAAAAGCCCTGGAATTTCCCTGCTTCTTTCTTGCAGTGCATCTCTTCCACAAAGCCTTTGTAAACCCAGTTGTTTCACTTCCAGAGTCCCAACTCAGGCATATATGTGTGATAAATGTCCCCAGGCTACAGCAACGCTGTTCCTTTCCAGATAATTTATCACCAACAGACAATCAGTCGGTAGACTTGATTGATAATTTCTGGGGAATCTTTGTCTTTTTTCTTCCTTTTTTTTTTTAACTTTGGAGTCCGATCTACACAGCCACATTAGGCAGTGTGTTTGCAAAGGGAAACCAATAAACTAGGTTTGGCTGTTTGCTCACTGAGACCAGGGGGCTGTCAATTCTTTGCCCCTTGAAAGAGATCTGCCATTAAGGTGACATGAGAAACAAATGAGGCCAATTTCTCCTCCAATGTCCCATCTGATATGTCAATAAAGGCCCAGCAGCCGCAGGATGCTACGAGATGGATTTTTCCTCACAGCCAGACAATCAGTGGAATACATCTAACTTTCCTCTGATAGGTGAATCGCTCAGACAAAACCAATGGACTAGCGTTAAGTAGCGTCTGTGGATGTAGCTCCAGACAAATGTATGAATGAGATTTACTTTCAAGGTTCCGTTCTCTATCTTGCGAGCTAAGATAAGCCAGAAACGGAGTTGAACTGTCCATCTTTCTTTTGCTGGATCTAAAAGTGCTTGACCGACTGTCTCCCATAAAATACCGTAATTTGATTACAACAGATTTATATTAACTTGGAAAGAAAATGAATCTCTGTGCAGGCTTCTTATTAAAATGCTGATTTGCGTTAGCATTTGGTCGCCTTTCAAATAAATTTGAAGGTTAACGCCTCAGATGCTGGTGCAGACCCCTGTTTTTTGCCTGTTCCTAGCTGACAGAGTAAGAATTAAAATAGATCCGGTTTTGCCACAACATTACAGCCCCACGTGTGTTTGCCGTACTTATATATAGAATTATAGCCTCATCTGCCTGGCCGTGGCGTCGATAAGCATTCATTACGTATGCAGCTCATAAAGTCAAATGTTTTTCAATAAATATCATGGGAACGAGGCTCGAGATACTCCACATTTGGAGCCTTACAATGGCAGCATATGTTGAGGTGGATTGAGTCCTCGGGCTCCAATCTGGCTCCATCTCCCTCGGACTTAGAAGATAAATTATGTGGGCTATTTTTCCATTATGTTAATCAAAAAGCTCGCCATATGCATTACTATTATTAGATTGGTAATAGACGACATCCTGTTTTCAACACGAAATTGGCAGTCTGAGCTTTAATTGATCACAAACACATTTTTTAGGATAGTCAAAGATAATCCAACAGCTGGCCGTGTTTACGGCTCTTGTTAACAAGTTTTATATGTTTTGTGGAATGTCAATGGATGCACTTCCACATTACAACAGCAGTCTATTCACGAGGATGGCACTGTGTGTAACGAGTAGTTTAAATGACAAATATGCTAATCTATCCTGATTTTTGAAACAACGGCGTTCATTCTTCTTCCTTTCCAGAGCTGTTTGTGTGCCATTGTTGCAAGCAAAATTTTTAAAAAGAGCAAGGCAGCAGCACAGTGCTGGCACTTAAAAACCATCTGAGTGTGAGCCGGCCCACCTGAACCGCACTAATTGCTTTTGAGATACACAAAAAGGTCTCTGGCCCCGTCTTAAATTCCAAGGTTGCTCTTTTAGGTTACTGGATGTCCTTGACTGGAGCCAGACGTTGGTCCAGAGAGGGTTGTTTGGCCAGCAATGTCATTGTTATGGCCTTTGTCATCTTAATTAGCAGGCGGGTGCTAAAACACAGAGTGCTAAATGGTGATATCAGTGTTAACCCGGGACACAACACACCTCCCATAAACCCCAGCTTCTGTCTGCTGCTGACCGCGCTGTTTGTCTGCCATTATCATCAAGCCAGAGCGGGCCAAGAGGTCGCGCTAACGACCCGTTCTTTTCCTGTCGTCAGACGGAACCATGGAATTAAAGGAGTTGCAAAGTCTCTGAAGGTTGAATGTAAGGTGCAGCTCCTCAAAAAAGGGGGGAAAAAAATCCATTTATCATTAAGAAGGTGCTTCCGCTGTCAGAAACATTAGCTGATTAAATTAGGTCCATTTTAAGGTCAATGTATTTCTTTAATCAGTTGTCCGTTTTGATCATCGCCGGGAACGGTAATACTCAAAGCCAGTCTTGGATAATTGGTCCCCCTTGCGGCCTCGCTGTCTTTACTCGTGCGATTTAATGTCTCCAAGTTTTCGGCACAGGCGGAGCACATAATGCTGTGCATGTTTAACAGTCATTTCCATAAGTAAGCGCAATTTCTGTACAGTTTGTTCTTGTGTAATGAAGTGAAATCTTGTTTGTATTCTGCCTATTTCACAAGGAAACCCAGTCAAGCAGCTACGCAGGAATTAAAGAAGCTAAAAATTAAAAACCGGCACTATCTTTAACTGAATGTCACATTATTTGGAAATAAAATCAATGACTTGCATACTAAGTAGTTCTGTTTTTGTTATTTCTGATTATATTCAGCACGAGTCCCCCCCCCCATTGTTATTGTCTGAGTGTATAAGTGACCTTAACAAGAAAAAATGCAAATGATGTGCAAGAGAAAATGGCTAACATTTATTTATCCTCGCTGTTCTCTTGTCTTGTTGGTGTCATTAGAACAGTTCGCTGCGTCCCATTCTCTCCCATTATCTCTGCTATCAACGCAGCACAGCAAGATTCCAACAGGGCTATAAATACTTCGCCTGGACCACATACCGCTAGCACATCATCTCCCAGACACAGCTTAATGATGGGAAAAAAAAGAGAAAATCTAATGTCTTTTTGCCCCTTTTTCTTTCGCACATTCTCACGAAGCCATGAAAAAAAGTCAGCCAGCTTGCCGAAGTTACACATACATTTAGCTGAAAGAAACGCATTTGCTGCTAGCATCCGCTACATCTTAGGAGCAGTGCGGGGACATGATAGATGTCCGTCTGATCATCTTCTGGCATGGGTTTTTGTTGATTGCATCAGGGTCACTGACGATGGCGCCACAAATCCATTAGAGCGCAAATGCAAAAAGGACACCTTATCTGAATTCATTATAAATGGATCTATATCTTATGTTTAGGGCCAAGGATGCGATTTGTATCACAATGCAAATATCTATCATTAAATGTTGACAGTTCATTTTTCCCGGCAAAGAAAGAAAAATGTTTTCTGTGCGGCACTCTTTCGGCGCTGTACCGGCGTAGTTGGAGCCGATTTGTTGTCCAAATTGAATGATTTGTCACAATTTTATGAGGCTAAAGTATCCGGTTTCATGATTTGCATGTATGGTAACATTACAGGTATGTGGAATGATAAATGGCCAAAATATAACAAGTTACCTAAACATACAGAACGCCAAACGGCCTCCGTGTGCCGTGGTAATATCGCCAAGTACTATGGAATAGCAAATGCAAGCTGTAAAGTCAGGATTTTGTAAAATAGCGCAGATAAAAAACATGAAAATATGGCACACTCGGAAATGGCCGCTACTCCTGGCACAAACGGAAACCTTATCCCCGGCATCGGTGCTGAGTTTAGCCACTTTGTCTGACGCGGGGAGACGCACGGCTGAGCACATGGCTGGGCACGCCAGTCAAAGAGCAAACGGAGAATCCTGTTGCGCTGCTATCTAAATAACGCCTATAAAGCGTAGCTAACGGTGTCCTCTGGAACATGCTCAGGTGGAAAGAACTACACAAACAGAGAGTCGCCGCAGTCCTCCGTGACAAAGAGGACAAAGTGAGGGCCTCATTTCCTCTCTCTAATCAGTGTTTACATCCACTCCAGCACCAATGGCTGGTGAACGAGCAAGACGTTTATCAATCACCAAAGACAACCTGGCTGGAGAGGATGCAGGCCACTAATGCGTGCACCGAAACACACGACAACACAAGCAGACGCAGAGCAGCATGGCACTGATGGAAAGCAACACTCAGCTTCACCTCTATCTATTGTGTCGCTCCGACCTCTCTCTCTCTCTCATACTCTCTCTAATGGGTGCAGAGAAATTACAGCTAATTAAGGATGTAAATGGAGGTGGAGAGTGACTTCTAATTCTGCATTAAATTGTCTCTTACCTCAGCAGAAAAATTTATCAGAGAAGGCAGTGTCAACTTTTACAGGGGTGGGTTATTTGCATTTCTACAGGCATTAATTCCTGAGTGCGCGATGCCTACAAAGGACACCAAGAGCAACCAGCAGGCTTTATAGCAGATCTTATTACTCCTGGCTATGGAAGCTATTTTCACGAAATAATTGCTGGAGGAGACAGACAAGGAGATATAAAAGGCAAAGGCATACAAAAACAGATAAATGCCCAATCTAAGTCTGTGGAATGCCATCACTTATTTACTTCACAGATGTTCACAAGGTCAAAGTGGAACCCTAAAGGCTAAGCGGATGCAAGCGCATCTCGGGTAAAAAAACGCAGGTTAGGTGTTCCAGAGGCGTGCATTAATTATCTTTGCCGCCGTTCTTGAGGTGAAAGCAGCAGATTTGAGACGCGGCCAACGGAAGCGGTCTACACGGACCGCAAAGTCAGAGGGCATGCCAGCAAACATGTGGCAGGTGCCAAGCTGCAGGGTCCAGTGAGCTGGCCGCAAGGGATGAAAAAGATTAGAGATTTATGGCAGCTTTTGTGCAAAGTCATGCAGTCGGGCATGTGTCTGGATGACACCGAGGAATCAGAGCTGCTGCAGGTATCAAAGATTTCACTCTCAGGCTATACGACCGCTTCGAGCCTCTGCTTTTTGAACTGGTTAATGTTTCTATCCCGCCCCATATGAACTATCACCTTTAAAAAGAAAATTGGAATTGTGTGCAGTTTATATATAAGGCTTCACTCGTTTGATAAAATAGTCAGCATTTTTTGCTGTAATCAAAGTTTTTTTAAACTAAGAACTCACAATAAATTACAGATGAGTGCAAGCATACGGCAATACTTTAAATCCAGCAAATAAAACCCTCCATGGCCATGAGCGAAACATCCAGTAGATTGTGTCTGCTTGGTCATTGATTGACCCCAAAGTGAAAGAGCTCATAAGTCTTTCGGCTGTTGCAACGTTTTCTGCAGCTCCATCCATTTACATTTAAGCACAGCTCTGCTTGGCCTAATTAGTTCCATGGCTCCATTAGTCTACATTGTGGCCCATCCATTCATCACTTTGCATGTTAGTTAAAAGCCCATTCCTCTGATCCTGTCGCTGTTCTCTCCCCATGACTGTTGTTTTTATAGAAAGGGACGGAAAGAGAACGGAGAGAGAGAGAGAGAGAGATAACCAGTAAATGTTAACCAAGAAAGACTAACACAGACCCAACCAGTGACTTGTAAATACCAAAATTCTTAATTTAATAACTCTTTTTATTTTCATTTTTGAACAAAAGGATGTACAATAACGTACATTTCGGCCGGGACAGGGAGGAAAATAAGACAGAGTGTATAAAATAATGTGAGGCAGTGAGAATAAGAACTACGGAGTGAAAAAGAAAGTGGTAATGATCCCTGCATTGAGAGACTTGGCTCACCCACTGGCATACTGGCTCGTATGGTCCACTGGTTCCAAAGTTGCTGAAGTCTAGAACTCACATTAGGCCTTTAAAAAAAAAAGACAAAAAGACAACCAGGACTGCTACACATGCTAATGCTAATTGTTTCTTAGATGTAACGACACAAAACTGTAAAAAAGTTGCCTCTGCCTCATTTGTTAGCCAAAGCCTTCATGTCAGAAGGCTGTTAAAAACACAGACGCCACGTGTTTCAGGAGTGTTTGCGCTTTTCACGCCTCATTATACGCTGTTGCGAATTCACTTGCTAGGTGAGAACTGCTTTGCATCGGCGTTCTGCGGAAGACAAATGCGGCGATGATTCAGGGGATGATTCAATGTCTGGCACAGTCGCTGAAAGCAGAACTCATTTCCAGGCCTCGGCTACCCTGGAGTCCCAGCAGGGAGAAGTGAAGCAATCTCAGGCCTGCGATGCCCTCCCACAGTACCCGTTGCCCTTTCACTCCCACATCCCTCGCTTTATATGGGGAATCTATTTTCCCTCTCCCCCACTCGGAGGTAACTCCATATGAAATTTTACATCTCCCCTCTCTCTCTCGCTCCCGCTCCGGCTTTCCCTTCCCATGATGGATGAGCTCCCCACTCTGGGGTGTCTCCGCCTGTCCATCATGCCCTGCGATTAGGAATTAAAAATTGCAAACCTTTCACAATAGCCAGCCCCATTTTTCTTCACCCCCCCCCCCCCCCCAACATACTTCACCCCAACCACGCCTCTCACCCAAGCACACCTGCCACACCATCAACCCTAAAGGAACGCCTGACTGTCACCACCCGCACCACGTCTCCATGTAGCCCATCCTCAACTCAGATAGTCCAAACACCTACCTTCATCTAAGTGGGGGGGGTGAAAAAACATAATTTATTTTGTACTTCCCAGATAATTTACTTTTTTTCCCCCTCTTTCCTTTCTCCAGGAATTCTCCATTTCCCTATAAAATGAAAATTCATCTAGAATTACATCTTATGTCATCATTATGTTTATTAAGCGTGGATGATGTATATGAACAGCGGTGGCTTGCCGCTGAGTGCTTAATGATGCATAAGATTAAGCCGAGGCTCTCAGCTGCGCTGTGACTCCCCTCTGGTACCCATACTGCCGAAGCATGCTGGGAGTACAAGCTCCAAACGGCCATCAGGTGAAAGGAACTAACATCTCTCTTTTTTGTCTGCATGTGCACAACACTGAACGGCGTTCTTCACACGTTAGAGCTGCAGAGGGATGGCGCGCCACCGATGGGCGCCATGTACGTCCACCCATATAAGTAATATCTAGCCGATGCCCTGCTCACTGCTGTTTTCACCCTTTCTCCCCCTCTGCCCTTCTGTTCATCCCCCGGACCCCCTTATCTCCCATCCTCCCTCCTTTCATTTCTTGTCTCGCTTCCTCTTCGCCACACCGCCGCTCCGCCGCGGCGGCGGCCTACGACACAAACATTATCCTTCTGCTGCTAAACAATCCAATAAACCTCTCCGCGGGGTGGAACTTAACCTCTTGTCTGTTCGTCTGATGCCTTCCAGACCACGTGACTGCTGCCACAGTAAATTCAAATCATTAGTCTCCTTGCCACCCCCCCATCAGAGGCAAAAGTTCTATTAGCAATGGAGACCTCGTCGGAGACCTTCCGCGGAGAGCGCTGCCTTCCCAATTCCCAGCGGAGGATTCCCGCGCAAAAAACTAATTCTACTTTTAATAATCTGTCATCAAGACCAGAGGCAGTCATAAATTATGTGGGGAGCATGTGCGAGTGCGAGCCACAAGAGGGAAATCAGGCCGGAAAATCAAAGGCAGAGTTTGACAAACTTTCCTGGAGATAAATAATAACTTACAAACCGGATTAGTTGTTAAGTCACAGCTGAGTGCACAAGCGAGCCGTTCCAATCAGCCAATGCAGATGAAGAATTTATAGGTAGGCCTCATCATGTTTTCCTCCTCTCCTCCCTGTTTTTATATGCATCCCACCTTTTCTCATTCCCGGCTCCTTCACCCTGATTATATTCACAGCCTGTTGTCCCGCTCTGAGCTCATTATTAACTCTTTGGATGCCGAAAGAAAGGCTACCTGCGATGGTCCTGTTTTAGAGAGCCGGACCTTTAATTGGCCTCCAAAGCGAAGAAAATCAGTGCGGGATGAAAAAGTTAAGGCAGAAAAGCAGATTGAAAGCATGACCGAGGCTCTTTATTGGAGCGGGAGCGAAAAGGCCGTCGGCCGCGAGGGTCTGCTCTTTGTTTCTGCGTCAATATTTCTGTAAACTATCGACATGCATCATAATCGTTCCCTTCTATCAAGCGCAGGCTAAAGAACAATCTCCATTAGGTGACAGCGCCCCGGCAGGTTGATAAATGCTCCCTGACGAAAGGGAAGGAATTGTGTAAAATAAAGAGGCATGTTCCAACAAGTCTTGTCAAAATGGTATTGATTTAATCATCTGCAGAAATACACATTCTTGGTTAGTGTAGCGTGCAGCGGAGATGGCGGCTGCGGCGGCGGAGGCCGGGATACGCTTTCCAGTTGTTGACGCGGAGACGCTCTCCCTCATTGGCTTTGCAGGTGATGAAACACACGCTGAGCTACTGTAGTCCAATCCCCCCCACACACCCACACACACCCACACACACCCCTTTTCCCTCTTTGCTCAGAAGTTATTCTGTGTGCAAATCCCCGTTTCTATTTTTATTTCGGAGGAGCAAATATAACTTAATAGCAGTGGGCGAGTCTATATGGAACGCGTTGCTATAGCCAGCCTTCCCACCGGCCCCGCAGCAGAGGGCAGGGGCGAAAGATAACAATAGCCCTCCATCATCCAGACACACCAATGGTATTCCAGTGGCTGGGGTGAGCTGGCCAAAGGTCTGGGAGTGTTTATTTAACGTCGGGGTGTTGGGGAGTGTGTCTCACCTTGGGACAAATGGATCCCCTCTCCTTCCTCCTTTGGCAGCCTCAGAGTAAATACCGTGGCAGAAAAACTGGAGGTCTCATCGCTCTGAAGTACAAGTTCATCAGGAAGGTGGGTCGATTAATCATTGGAGTCCCTCAAAAGCTCCGTCCACACCTTAAACATCAATATTTAGCTCATATATATGTGATGATGCCAGAACTATACTAAAACAAACAAAAACATCTGCTTAAAACCAACTGGGTGGTGGCAAAACACTTGATTTCTTATACTCCTTTAAAAGGTCAAAGGGGACATTATTAGCCAAGAGGTGAGCGCAAATAAAGCATGTCCCCTGCAAACAGAAGATGTGTGGCTGTGGCCACTGGAGACTGGAGATAGACCCCCACGGTGACCTGACCTTGACATGTCTGAGTGAAACGGTGGTGGAGGCTAATACCTCATCATATCCACTTTGACTTTGAGCTCGCTGCGGTCGCTACCATAAAACAAAGGATAACAGTGCGGACAAACACTCATAAACTATGGATAATTAGATTCAGACTTTAAAATAAACTGCTGTCAATTGGCCACGGCTCGAGATTTACTGCAAATTCCTGGAATCTAAGCTTATAGCAGAGGTTGTTTCATTTCACAATAAAAGCACGTGTGTCGGTTAAAACGAACAGAAATGTACGATTTCTTGGATGAAATCCATAATTTTAAATCCAGACTATGGATGGAGACATTAGTCAGTCCAGGGGGACGAGTGAAAAGGTGAGGGAGACACCTCGTGTGAGCGCAGACCTTTATGTATTACCTCCTCCTCCGAAGTAAGGACAAAGGGAATGAAGATGACTGCCCTGTCACCGGAAAAAAAAAGGGATGAAGCAGACAAACGCTCCTGAACTGTTCACTCATGGCAGACTGGACCTCACAGGACACCCTGGAAAAATGTTGCAGGCCTCTCTTTATTATTGAGACAGAGGTATCCTCCTCTTTCTACAGACAGACATTGTTTTTTTGGGATTTTAGCATCCTGGATGAAAGAAAAGCTGCGTGATCAGACTCTAAAATCAACAGGATGCTAATACAAGATGGAAAAGCTGGGCTATTTTTACCGCACACTCCTTTTCTCCACTCCAGTTAGCATGACAATGAACCTTATTGTGAATGCATTACTGCGGCAACGCTGACGAAATGTGTGGATTTTCAATGGCGGAGCGACATAATTTGCTCAGCTTGATCTTTGGTGTGGCCTGCTGCGGAGTGAAGTGAATAAGCCACAACATCAGACATATTTACTGGTTGGTTAGCCAAACAGGGGTTTGCTTTGTCCACGATGTTCCCTGTCATGTTCGTCATTGTTTGTTCCATTTTCTCAGGTCACAGAACAAGAAGCAAAAGAAGAGGAAGCTAAACCAGATGTGAGCGGCGAGGCAGAGGCGTATATGAGTCGCGTGCGCCTGAAAACATTGAATGCGTATTAAATGGATGATCACTTAAGGCGCCTCCAATTTTCTAACGGATAAGGCAAACTCAATCTTTATGTCGATAATGAAGATGTGTGTGATATCAAGTAGTCAGGGTAATTAATAGGAATGTCACTGACATTGTATTAATAGCATCACGCGTAGCATCAATTTGGTGCAAATTGTCGTTTTGACAAGCCGTTTTAATTAAAACTATCACGCAAGGATTAAAGGAGCGTGCTCGTCATTTTGGGCCGATCAAATAATGTTACCATCTGCTATTTTTTTGTGCTTAGCTTCTCCCGGCTAATTACAAGCCAAGCTCAAAAGGTTAGAGGCACTTTGGCAGGGGTAGCGATCGCCGCCATAGCGTCCCTGCGATAACCACCGGGTCATTAGGTCGTATCCGGTGAAGGTGCGATAGCCCGGGATCTGTTAGCATCATGTTTCATATTTCTGCCTCTGTTCTGTTTTTAATCCGCCGAGATCATTTTTAAGCCAGGCTGCTCAGTATTCAGTGAGCAAGGCGGTGGAGCTGGAATCAATCTTTCTGGCCCATCTCAGAGCTCAGGCGCGGGCTCGGCGAGGGCGCGCGGGATGAAGTCGAGCAAGCTCTCTGGGAAATGTTACCCTTCGTGCATCCAAATGCAGCAAACATGCGCACGGCGAGGCGGCGAAAAGTCACCTTCATGACTGACGAGGGGAACCCTGTTCACATTAAGACTTTTATTTTGGCAGGAATGGACCGTTGCCAGAGGATTAAATGACATTTTAATTGTTCTCCACTTACATGTTTAGCTGCCAACTATTAATAATGAGCTCCTCCCCTCCCCCAACTTGTCAAATAACAAAACTTTTCACTGCGATAAAAGTTCCCGACACTTGGCAGAGGGTTGTGTTTAATGCCAGATATGACCACATTTGGAGGACGGCTCACCAGAACGTATCACGACTTTTGGAAAGTTTTTAAGCAGCGGGTGAGCCAGAAGCCGCCAGGACGGGTCAGGACGGAGAGTTGACCGAAAGACTAAATGAGTAATAATTGCTGCAAAAGCAGGAAGGAACAGCCTGACCTCTCTGCCGACTTGTGTTTCCAGTCACTCTTTCTGGTTACGATGCGTCATGCTTTGTTTCATCTGACGTGCAATTATTTTCCCCATTAAATACACAACATGTATTTCACTTAGTTGATTTTTTTTTTTAATTTATTTTTTTTCCCTAAATGAAATTTCAATCAGGGGCCATTACGGTCTTCAGACAGAGAAAGTTTAGAAAAATAACAAGGCGCAATTGAAAAGAAAATAATGCTCTGTCAACGGAGATGGAAAACACAGAAAATAATCATTTGCGGGAACCAAGTGATGCATACTGGTATGCTAAAGTGTCAAGAAGCACAGGAGAAATTAATAGCTTTCTGCCATAAGCGTTCTCTGACAAATATGATTACATTTGCATACTTCATTTTACTCTTGATCTACTGTCTCAGTTGTGAGTCCTGTGATTCTCTTGCACCTGTTCCAAAAGGGGGAATTTTCATTACTGCTCATACAGGGAAAAAAACTCACCGAGGGTTTCCCCTCACGCCCCATCCGTCGTGAATATGTTAGCATGTTAGCGGCGTCGCTAAAGGAAATGGTTGACGTGCACTCGTGAATTATTTTTGCGATGCAAACACGACGAGGATGAGAAACGTGGAAATCGATGCTTTGGGGAGATGGTCCTGGGGTGTGTGGATAGGTCTTCTTCAGCCTTCTGTGCCTCATTAACTTATCAATAAGGCCGTCTGAGGCTGTCGTCCAATTACCCTGATGAGCGAAGCTGTCTTCGTGCGCCAGGGCGTGTCCCCGCTCGCTGCACGTGGCACGAAAAAACCTGCAGACGCACGCGTTACATCCGTGTGAGTAATTATGGGTGAAAACAAGGTGAAGTTGTTTGTGTTTGTGACCTCATAGCGCTCTTCTGTCATGTCAAGCCGCTGCATCGAGGCGCTCTCTTGTCTCTTGTCATGTTTTTGTCTTAAGCCAGCGAGCGTGCGGCCGACGCACGTGTGAATGAGCACAATAAACGGCACCACGGAATCTGAGGTGTACAGAAGCCCACCGAGGGATGTCGCTTTCATATTAGCTGAGGGCACGTTCGAATTCTAAAATAAAATAAAAACATCGGAAACGTGCTTTCTACTGTGCCGTGGAGGAGCATTCCTTAAAAAACGGGGTGAAAAAATGCCTTGTGCATGGGATTGTTATCATTTCACGTCGATGATTTGGACAGCATTTGACGTTCTTCTTCATGGTCTCCGTGTGGCAGTTCTCTGGGTGATGATATTTGCGCCGTTCCCCTGCTGTTTTTCCAGTTCAGGATTCCAATTAACCTGTGCAAAGCATGACGCCAATCACGGGACGCTGTATCGACAACAGGCATGATAAGAGTAATGCTGTTAGGATGATGTAGCTTACTGTGGGGGGCTCCTCCCTCACCGGTGACAGAGAAGTTCGCCCCAGTCATTTATCAAGTCTTCTCTGGCCGCCGAGGGGATGGTGAGTCCCACGGACGCCTGCTGCTTGGGGGGCCAGTGTGCAATATGTGCATTTTAGGCCTCTGGTGGGCTGACAAAAACTGCTGATGTGCTCACTGCTGCTAAGTTTGATGGATTTGTTGTTGTCATTTGCTTTGGTTCTGTTCCCCCACGACAAAACAAAGGGAATCATTAACTCTTTTGTGCTGCACGGGACTTTTATGGGCTCAGGATAATGCAAAAGGAGATGGGGTACAGATGGGGTCAGCTGGAGCGTTCTGCTGCCGGAGCCTTCCAGAATGGTTTGTTGAACATGCATGGATGATCTTGCATAGAGGGCTGATTACAGAATGATTTAGTGACCACTGATAGCCCCTTTCTTCCACAAGCTCCCATCATCAGGCTCATTTCGGCCACAACAGTGCAACTGGCAGCGTTCGCCGCTCACATTTATAGCCAGTTGCTGTTTAGCGCCTCGCGCGATGTTGTGGCCAAGCTCAAGAATGAGCCATTACGGTGCATCGCCATCAGTGGGTAAGTGATGAAGGCCTGGCAGTACAGCTCTGCCATTCGGGGCCACAGTTCCCGTGCAGAGGAAGCCAGAGAGGAGATCAACCTACTGATGACAACTTGAACGGAGCTAAAATTATACTGACACGCGGGTCATCAACAAGGAAAAAAAACATTGCTAACAAGCCCCAACTTCTGAGAGTGATTTATTTGGCTTTAGATAAAAACAAGGGAATAAACTAGGCATTGCCAAATTGGAAGTATTATAAAAAGGTTAAGAAAAACAATGATATCTGAGTTCAGCATTAGACAAACTGGACCTCTTGCTCCACAGAGCAGACCTTAACATCTCTGAATTCCTAATGTTTTGTCCTTTGAGAAAACAAGAGATTCCTATATTATGAATGACCCTGGATAATTGTAATCATCCAGCCTAAATGCATTCAGTTTGTGAAAATTGTAACAGATGACGGCCGAGCGGCTGCTAAACTTCAAGGTGAAGACGCACTTCCTCAAGGGAGACGTGGAGATCAAGATAAATCCCCTTATTTTTCTCTGTCAAGTCATCACACTCTGAGACGAAATACAAATTGAGATTGTAGCAAACGGCCTGCGACAGCGCGCCGTTGACTGCGAGGGTTACGGGGGTGATTGAGTGTGTGTTTGACTGCTCGAGGCCGAGGGCTAACAGCGCTGTTACACAGACAAGGTCATCTCAGAGGGAGAGAAAGTAGCCTCAGCACACAATCCCAGCCTTCCTGACGTCTATGAACACAGCTCCACCACAAAATTGATTAAAGTGGAAGAACATTACTTTGGGAATAAGATCATGAAGACAGATAGAAGCCACTCGCGTTCAGACGGAAACGAGTTCTGCCATAATCTCATCTCCAACAAAGGGACGACCGGTAACTCGGGTCAATCCCGGCACCTTTCGCTAAGTTGAAAACTATTCACGCGCAAAAACATCGACTAGGGCCTCAAACCAACCTTCATTTGTTCCCCCAGTCTCATTAGCAAAGCAAAGGAGGGAACTCTTCCTTCCGTTTTAGAGTGTTGAAATGGAGCCGACTTGGTTGTGAGGCAGTAATTCATTCCATTTGTTATGTTTGGACAACTCATTAACATTATCATTTATTATCATTAGTCTGAAATTTTGAGCTTCTTCTCCCTGGAGATGCCGCATGTTTTATTCTCTTCAGTTTGCATTAAAACAAATGTGGACCTGCTGATGCATTAGATTAACGTACTGACTCACTGCCTGCCGAGCAGCTTAGAACAGCCCCTCCATCCGAAAGGAAAGGAGAAAAAGAATGGAAAAGTTACATTACATTACTGCTTTCAAGCCAAATCAAAAAATAGAAGTGACTTTTAGCACATTTTCATGCAAAAAAAAGAAAAGAAGGCAGTAATTATGGAATGCAAACCTTGTTTTCCTCCTAAGATTGAGAAGAGTGCGTTCATGCTCAGCACATTATGGTATTATTTGCCCACAGATCCATTTTGCTTGTTAATTTACTAACTAATATAATCACGTCAGACATTAGCATCAATGTTTTTCCCTAACTTCATGTAACATTTGCTAAATCGTAATGCTAATGAGTTATTTAGACCTCCAGATCAAATTCCAAGTTCCCATTTCTCGCCGAGTCTGCTGCAACAGATCAACTAGTTTGCTAATTGCAAAGTTATAAATAATTTTGATTAATTAACGAGTCAACGCACATGAAGATGATCTATCTAGTATATATCAATGTCATGAAAATGTACTGAAACGTTTCATTTACGCTGCCTCACTGTTTAATCACAGCTTGCAAACCACATAAACCTGATGGAAAATTAATAATGTGGAAGGTGAAAGGTTTCACATATTTATATATAAAAAAAACAAGATTAATTGACAAGTTGGGAAAAAAATGGTTGGAATATTCAAACATTTCCATTCTAAGCATTAACAAATACCAATGATGTGAAGCTGTAAAAGTGGATTATAAGCAGATTCTGAGTTGAAAAAATTACACGTTTCTTAGATGATCATTATTCTCCTATTGATTATTACGCTTACTGTGTTATTTAGATCTCATCTGTTGTTATTGTGTCTCTGTTTTACACTTTAAATTGTGAATATCGCAGCAGAAATATCTCCGACGCTCAGCTATGAGTCTTTTATATTTGGAATTTTAACAGTCAAACATGTTTTATTTACAGTCTTACAGAATCATAGAATCAAGTACAACGCTGTGCATATTCACACATGTAAAAGACTAACAACAACAACAACATAAAGGTAATCACGGAAGAAGAGACTAAAGCAGGAAATCACTCTAACTTTCAAAATAAGATACCAATAGTAAACCTGTATTTAGCATAATCCAAGGACGGGGACCGATGCATGAAACCGCCGTAAACCCTTCAAAATAAAACAACCTGAGCAACAATACCAGAATCTGAAAGTTCCAGACCATAAGCAGCATAATCCCTGTCTCCAGCAGCGCCTCCTTCATTACGCCTCCCTTCTTCAGTGACATTATACTGCAATTGATATTTAGGTAATTGATAATCCCTCTGTGAGTAATGTTGTCAATTTGGCACCTAAATCCTATTTTGGTGGCCATCTGGGCTCACTAAATGATCCCCTTGAGAGCTGAGGTTATAGGTAGTAATTATTCAGAAGTCATTTACTTCAGAGGTGTTTAGGGCTTTGCAGTTAAAATGCTGACATGATGGCTGCAGACCCCCACCCCCCCTACCCCCATCCCCACCCCCCCAGACACACAGACCAGACATGACATTAGAGGGGGGAGAATTAAAGCAAACGACACCGCTGGAGAGACAAGCATCGCTGGTATACGTCTCCGCCTGATTCTGAGGCCGACTCGGACCGCGCCAGCCTCTTTGGTCATGCAGATTACACGTGTGATCCGCGTTCGGGATGTTGGCGTTGCAGGCTTATCCGCTACGCCGAGGCCTGCGCATTTCACTCACTTATCGCCAGGGCTCTCTGTCAAATTGATTATCCAGTCAACTAATTCCCAGTCTATGTTTAGCTGAAGTATGATGGAATCATTGCGTCCCGTGGGTGCAATTCTCATTTGTGTGTCTGTCTGTGTGAGTGAGTATTTATGTGGGAGAGGCTAACTAATCAACAAACTGGGCCAGAGACTGACTATTGAGCAATCTGGGACAGTTCTGGATCTGCTTCAGGGCTCATCAGAGCTGAATTTAGGGTTTGATAGACAATAACTATAAAACCACATAACCATTGAAATGGGTGTTGAATAAATGGAGCCCATCATAATACTTTCTGATTGTAATTTAATATTAGACTTTATATTCGAGTTCATCTCTTGAGTGCAACATTCAAAGCGACGCCTGCTGAAAGGTTTCTTGAGGGGCCACTTGGTTCGCTAACACCTGCTCCACAAGTACTCTGTGTGAAATGTTGCGGGTTCGGCGCGTGTCCATATCAGTGGCACTGATCTTTGGAACCTCCGGACTTCAGCTCTGCCTATAATGTTCAGAAATCTCATTTTCATCCTCATTTATCGCACGCTTGTTTATGTTTTTGCAATGCCCGCTTTAGCCTGATAGATGAACATTATTATAGATCCAAAGGAAGGAAAAAAAAGTAGCCTAGGCTTGAACCACCGCCTCCCTGGAGCTCTTCTGGTCTTCAGGGGGTCTCAGATACCAGTAGACCACGCGGGGACACCTTCTACCTTTCCTATTGGTGCAGAAATATCTTTATTAGACTATCTGGCAAGGCTGGCCAAGCAGGGTCCGCAGAGAGGGGAGCAGAGGGCAAAAGAGGTCATGTAGAACCAGACAGAGACACTGGCGTGACACTGTGACATGTTCAGATCCCCTCCACTGAGCTGTGCCTTGCACAACAACACGGAACAAGGAAATGAGCCGCAGACGTTTCTCCCGACTGCCTAGCTACGCAGACGGACGCGCGCTGCGACCAAAGGGATAGAGGCGTGTCAATAAAGCCACAGTCGCAGTGTTTTTAAATTCGCCTGCTCAGGCGTGTTTACAAGATGGATATTTGAGGGGGGTGGGAGATGCAGAATGTAAATATGAATTGCAGGTCTTGCACAGCTGCAGTGCTTCACCAGACAGCAGCGCCGCTCTGTCAAGACTCCTCTGAAAGGGAATTATATACCTTTCGCCGGGTCTTCTCACTAAATGGGAATCATTGCCCTTATTAGGTAAAGGTTAATGGACATTTGATGAGGAATCCGGCTCCTGTTATGTCAGATCCAGGCCACAAACAACGCCAGAGCCACGCTAACATTAATTTCCCACCTCACAGGACCCTTCCGGTCCACGACCTCCCTAAATATTTAAATTTTGCCATGTAAAAGGAGTTTATGTTCATTTTGCCTGCACCCTACAGGCAGGAAGCAATGACATTTGAAATAATTGTTGTTACGGGGGTAATCTCTGGAGGGAGAATGGGGCAAAACTGTAGAGAAGATTTGAGTAAATTACTGTGTCAGCTTCTATTTATTTGCGCCAGATTGCCAGAGGCAGCACTTCAAGATAGCCATTAGGAGTAGGGGCAATAAAGACAGAGCGTGTAGCTATTGTCGAAAAGTTAGCGTGTAATGCAGCAAGTTATCATCAAAGTGCTCCCTGTGGAGAAAGCAGGGCACACACTGGGGAGACGACATGTGAGGAGAACCAATTATAGCTCCTCAAATCTCTCTTCTCTCCGAGGGAGGGGTCATAAAGAGGCTGTGTTCACTCGCAATATATCTTTCCATATGGAGATGTCTGTCTGTCTGTCTGTCTGTCTGTCTGTCTGTCTGTCTGTCTGTCTGTCTGTCTGTCTGAATATAGTGTAGGTACGTTTAGGCAGGTTTATGGGGACCATTTAAAAGTGCAAAGCAGTCAAATAATTAAACAAAGTAAAGTTGTAAAACCAAGATCCCAAGTTAACCGCGTGACCCTCGATCTTTAACAATCTGGGTTGTATCAAGAATACAAATCCTGATTCCAAGAGTGATTGTGCTTTGTGCCTTCACTTCTTTAATCTTCAGCGATCATTTTAAATGCCTGTGTTGGACTTGCAGCTTTGACAACATTGAATCCAAACCCATTCAAATGTGGCATTAAAAAAAACTCAAAAATAATTTGTTAAAGAGTTCTGAGGACATGTCCTCCGTCTTGTTCCTAATTTATGCGTTTGCAATTGGATTACAGTTTTTAAAGGATAATTTTTGGCCATGTAGCCTTGCTAAATCAAAGTTTATTGATTTACGAGATGGGTAAAAATGAACTGGAACAGCTAAAACGCTTCGTAATGGCACGTGCATGACTATTCATTTATTTATTTATTTGATGAGGGCTTATTATGGCCATTTCTTTGGCTTGTCGTCTTGTGTAATCGCCCCGGATATATCATTATGTAACAGATATCTACTCTGTTTCAGGCACATATTCTCCGAACATAACTATGTTTCAGGGGATAGTCTAATTAAAATGCTAATTTTCATGAGCAATGTGAAAGTACACAATTAGCCGCAAATTAAATCACACAAAGCTGCTTGAAATGAAGGCAACTACATCCTCGCTACGTAATCCTTTTTGCTCACTTTAAAACGGATCCTGGTCTTTTTTAGTACATTTCTGAGGATTTTAAAAGTAGGTAATGTAAAACAATGAATATGTAAGGAACTTATAATCCACAAAAAGGACACCTTTTTAATCCCTCGGCCACTCAAATGTGGTATAGATAACCAGTGGAGGCTGTGAGTTTTAAATCTGGGGGGGTTAAGCGAGGTGGTGGTGGGGGGGGGAGAGGATCAAACAATGAACAGGAAGTGAAGATGAAAAGGGAGGCTGCATTAATTAGACCCCGCGATGGGCTACAGCGGTGAAGACAAGGCAGGGAGAAGGGGGATTGAAACTGTTTGTAGGGTCTGCCAAACAAATGGTGCAGGTCCCTGCGGGAAAGAGATTATTAAAGGCTCTGTGTCTGTCAAACATGGCAGCACAATACAAAAAAGGAAGGGAGGTGGGGAGGCACGGAGGGGGGGCCCCGAGGCGACAGTGCAGCCTCAGAGGGCCCGCGAGGACCCGGGCGCTCCGCAGCAACACGGGCCCTGCCAAAGAATGTCTGTAATCCTTAGGCTGGCTGAGGTGATCCCGTGGCTCTCCCCGGCAATGCAGCAGGCTTCCCTATTGTCAGCTAAGAGGACAGGGAGGAAACCAGAGCGAGGAGAAGGTGGGGGTGGGACGGCGCGAGGGGTGCCGGTGTCCCTTTTTTCAGCCGAGCCTTGTGAGAGCTCACCGGCATTGTCCGAAAATTACAATTGCACTTTTCTGATCTTTTGTGCGCTCTTGTTGACAGTGGTTATTGACTAAACGGTTGGACATGGAAAGGATATGACCCCCCACCCTTACCCACACTCCCTCCCTCCTTCCTCTTAGTGTCTTTTTTTTCTTCTTCTTCTCATCTCTGGGGGGCCTCCGTGAACAAGAGAGGAAGCAGGTCTGAGGTTTACATGTAGCATTAACAGTTTAAAAAGAGGGTTTGAAGAGGCTTATGTGGCTGAGAGGGGTGGAGGCTTCGGCTCTGACCAAAAAAAAGGCTTTAGACACAGTGAGGAACAGAGAAAGTTATAGGAGACAGCAAAGGAAGAGACTTTTCCCCCTCCTACGTCTCCCGTCAAACAGATGCTGAGGCAGATGGCGGTGAATTAGCAGAAAATGGGCGAAGAAGAAATGAGACAATGCATTAGAGGTCGGGGAGGATGGACATGACGAAATAAAGATTAAAGCGGCGCTGCGGCAGGGTGGGGAAAATCTCACCCAGGGGTTGTGGGAGGTCTTGGGTGTCATCTCAGAAACATAATGTACAACAGCCCCGGTGAGCGATATGCTCTGGGCCCCGCGCTGCAAACGACCCATCATGCAACAGCAGTGCCGTGCCGCTCGGTGCGAGGATAAAAACATCTGATCAATAACAGATCGGGCTCCATTTTCTGGAAGGGGTGGTGGGGGGGGTCAATGTTATGAAATAGGAAGTTAATTTAGTCCGAGTGTGGCCCAACAAATTCATTTGAGTAGTTTCATTCATTTGATACTGACACTGGCACAGAAAACCCGCTAAAACAGTCTTTACTTTCGGCATTGTCGTGGCAAAAAGTGTTTATTTCCCCCCTTTTTGACTGCATCTATTAATAGGGACCCCTGCCCGATCGAAGGTGCATTCGTTTGAGAGACTGACAGAAATAAAAAGAGTGGAAGAGCAGACTGGGTTAAGACTACACCACATTACAACCAGTAATTCTGGCTGCCTGTTAGATTTATCTGCAGCAGGCTGCAGGAAAGCAAGCACTTCGTCTTCAGACGTGAGAACAGCATCTCAAGTGGTACAATTCCAGAGGGGGGAAAAGTGGAATTGCTGTTTTTACATTTCGGTATCATTTTTTTTTCTGCCCATAAGGAATATGGATAACAAATGAAATATTCAGCCCCATTGTCTGATTTATTTCTTTTATTATCTGCAAATATCACCCCGGCAATTTAAAGGATAGCCCGCCTCATTCCGGCTCTTTTCGCTGGGGGCTTGACAGCCTATCAACTTTATACCACATAAACAGGGTCGGGATTGTTTGAGCCTCCCTATATGTTACACTTTCAGGTTTTTGAGTTTGCAGAATTTATAAATAGAAATTGAAAAGGAAAAAAAATCCGAATGGCTCCTTAAGGGGAAGCTACCGAGCCCACTGCCCAGGAAATGATAGATTTGCTCTGTGTCTGTTTTGGAAATAGGGGAAACAAAATGTCATTAATTTAAAATCAACTGGAGACCTCGGTATCGCTGCTTCCCAGAATGTAAGTAATATGGCTCGGGCGGGGAAGATGATTGACTGACAGCACTTGAGCCTGGCTTTTCGTGGGGGTGAGGGTCTCTTAAGAATCCCTTTTCTCCCGTTTGTCTTGAAGCACTCAGATGATATAATAACCCCCTCCGTTGGTGTCCAATAGATGGTGAAACTTCAAAAACCATTAGGACTGTCGCAATAATGAACCTGCATCCTGGCTGATGGATTAAAAAAGAAAATTCATGAACTTCTTGAATTGCAAAATTGTCACTCTATCACCTTTGCCATAAAGCAGAGTTATTGAAATGTGAAAATCACGGGGAGCCATGAAGGTAAAACATTCATTTAATAACCATATTTATACGGTTGTAGACACACATAAGTGTCCATGAAGCAGTCAGACCACAGGATGGCTTCCAATGTGCTCACACTGGTTAAAGTGTCCCAAAAGTGGTCTCAAAGCTGAAAACTATCAGGTCTCTTTGTTTAGAAACTGTAACTTTATTCAATATTGATGTGGTTTTATTTTTTTTTAAATGTGGGGGCATTTAATTCCATCAATTATTTAAACCTTATGGTTTTGACAGGATGTGCCTCTTCAAAAGCACTAAAGTTTCATTTCTCTTTTGTATATTTCCACATGTTAATGTATATACATGCTGTAATAATATGGTTTGATGTTTTAGACAAAAAGTTAAGAAAATATTAAAAACTAAAGCATAATATAAAAATGTATTTTTCATGCTGCTTGTGTCCTTCAGCAAAATAAACAAATATATAAAAATCAAACATTAACAAAGGGTTTATTTAAATAAAGATATTTGCTCCTCCATTGTTGCCACCTGAGAACCAATACAGATTGACTGCATATCCTCTTCTCTCATTAGAACCCGGATGAGTTCTGTAATCATTTCTAAACACGGCTCGGATTGGAAGGTCTGCCCTGCGACCTTGACCCGAGCCTTCGGGTTAGTTTTCCCTCCTTCCAGGTACTTGCTCCCACCTCCCTGTGTTTCCAAACACGCTGCATGGCTAAAGATAGTTATTCCACCTTGAACCGATCTGCATGGGCTCCCTGGAGACCTCGGGTCCCTCTTGTGAAACCTTACACAGCGCAGCATTTCACAGCTCTGACGAAGGTGAATCAGTAGCAGTGGGGGGGTAGGTTATTCAGTGAGCATCACTTTAAATCAAGATAAAAGACTGAAATGGAAAATAATAGAGGGAACAAACCCCCGGACAGCCCAGGGCCCCTAATGGAAACACATGGCTGAAGGCTGAAGTGTTGTCAGGAGCCAACGCTGGGAGGTGCTTTTTTTTCTCGATAATCTTACCCCGACATAAAATTAGAATAGCAAATATCTCTTGACAAAGATGCATACGGCATCCTATTGTGCCATAGCCTAAAAAAATAAATAAGCGAAATCCACCAGTGACTGAATGCACAGCCCTGAGAGAAAAAAGATGCCCCCCAAAAATTAATAACCTATTAAGTATGAGCTTCAATTTCATTTTATGAATATTTTCCTTAGGGAGCACAGCCATCACTGGAGAAAGATAGAAATTTAAAAAAGATAAATAGTGCTATTAATCTACAACATTTCTCTTCCATTATCCCTGAAAATGAGGAGTTATTTTTGCACAGATCCTCACGTAATTAGCTCCTTATACTTGATTCACTAGCCAGAAAATGACCATGTTCAGAAAATTAAAAATTTGTCATTAAGTGGGATTTAACATATTATCATTTATCTTTATATGTTGCTGAGCTGACAAGCTGCAGCCTTGGATGTTGATCGGGCTTTTGTGTTGGCGGCGGCGTGCGAGGAATTATGAGGAAAGCAGTGCTGCAAATGTGCGCTGGGTTAGGGGGCGAGTGTTGGAGGCTTAAGCCGCCCCAATTCAGAATATTTATCCTGCTAATGGTGCTGTCATTTGAAATAGGGACTTGCCATTTGTGCTGAAATGAGAATAGGATTGAAACACCATGTTCGACTGTTACATTCTATTATGAAGACAGATGCAAGCATCAAGTCCATTTTCCTTTCAAAAGCCAAATTAAGGAACAAAGTAAGGATATTTAATAGAAGGCAGTGATTTCCTCCAAACAAACCTCCAGTATGACATTGGTTTGTTGTGAGACCTGCTTCAAAATGATAATGAGCGCCGCTCTTTACATTCTTTTAGCTGATCTGTTGAGCAGTTAGCTTCTCATTTCAAGTGTTTCTTAAAATTGTGTCCCCAAATTATGTGATAGATGTGTAGGGACTAACCCTACGTGTGATTCTGTCCTAGACCCAGCATTATCTGCAGGTTCAACACACCAAAGGATGCAGTAGGCGCCTTCTGCAGCGCTGACAGACTGTGGTGGCCAACATGCTAACAAAAAAGACTGCTGTAGCTAACATGCTAACCTGAATGAAATACTTAGCCTATAATGAAGTAAAGGAGAAAGGAATTTGAATTCAGATTACATGAAATCTTATGATGAGAGCAGTTTATTTCCCACAATAAAAATAAATGCATCTGAAAATAATGCCATCAACGACTGAATCCAGAGACGGATCTGAATGGAGTTATTCAGTTTGTCTTTGGCCATTTACCTAGGTCAAAACACAGAGGCACACACACACACACATTGCTGTTGGACATCATCTCACAACACAGCAGGACGTCCATTAAAATCTAATTGATCATCAGAAAGAATGGAAGAGAGAAACTGAGTTGATACTTGTGGGCAACACCATTCTGTCTCCCTCCTAGTAACAGCATTCTTCTTTAGGTATTGTTCTCCTGTGACTATGACAACAAGAACCACATGCGGCACTATTCTATTAGAAAAACTTTTTAACCAGAGATTCTTCGAAGGAGATCAGTGCCATAATAGGAGGGATTCTGAGATATTTTATGACAGCAGGTGTGTTTTTTATCGGTAAGAGCTCCTTTTCATTATGAATATATTTCATTATTTCCACCACACTAACCTAAAAGCTTTTCAGGATTCAAGACCCATAAAAAGTTCTCACTCTAGAGTGGCTACCATCCTGGAATCAAATGCAGAACTTTCCTGATATGAGGAGGGTAATGGCGTCGTTAGAAATTAGCAAACAAAATTAAAGCATGGTCCTCCAAAGCCTGACATTTGTTATTAAATGTTAAACTCAATAAAATAATTTAAAAATTCAATTTTATTACATCCGAGAGTGTCAATATTCACTGTAGTGAAGCTGAAAACAAGATTCCATCACACTTACTTTTTTTACCGGCCCTCCACGTGACCTACGTTCCCTCGGCTCCCCTGGGTTCAAACCAATCTCTCGCGTCTCCGGCTGCTCCCTCTGCGTCACCCTGCGACTTCCATCAGAGCTATTAATCCATCTGCCGAAGATGACTGTGACCGATTTGTCTGCAAAACAATCAATTTGTATCTCCGTCGCTTTCTCTTCTGCAGAGGATGTCGGAAAAGTGTCATAGAGAGAGAAATAATAGAGCTGTGAGGCAATCAGTGTTTGACCTTGGAGGACATCTAATTCATCTGCCCATCCGTCTTAATTATTTCTCATGAAGTGGATACAAAAAAACATAAACCGAACACTCCATTTGTTCTCAGGTGCCCATTCTATTGTTTATCTGGAGGTAAATCTTCCACTTTCTACAGGAAACTACCTTCATGGTGATCAGACATCAGTGATGAGGTAATGAGATGAGGAGATAAAGAAATGAAGGTTTGCTTTAATCACTGTGTTAGTAGTGAAGTGGGGGCCCAAATGCACCCAGGATGCAACACCCACAAAGCAGAGATTGAAGAGAACATGGAAGAACATGAGGATCCAGAAAGAACGGAGGGAGCACAAGGATCAGAAGAGGAAGGGACGGAAAGAGTCCCACTGAAACCCCATCAGACACCAACGAGGAGAATCTTAATAGTTAAATTAAAGAAACGCAGGACCTCAGGAGATCATAAGTATTAAGGTTTAGACTTTAATACCAATACCAATCCATTACAACATCAGTTTGTAGATATGACCTGGCCATCTGTTGGCTTCAGTAAGGACAGAAGATCTGGGGGAGCCATTATTATCTTCTAGCCATTAAAGATTTGCTTGAATTTGTTAAGTTTTTATTTTGGATTGTAAAAGGGAAGAAATTGTCATTCTTGACAGCTAAAATCTGGTGCAGGTGACCTCATTACTGGTAGTTGGTGTTCAGAAGATCTTGGTATTTGGAGCGCTCCAGGACGTGCCAGAGAGAGTTTGGAGTTCTGCACATTTGAGTTGAAATAACAGCAGCACTTTGCTGGTATTCACTAGAAAGTATCCCTAAAGTTGAACCGTTCTCTTACCTACCGCACTTAAGACGTCGCAAATCATGATGTCGGCTTTCTGTAAATTCTCTGAAACCCATAATCGGATCATTTTTATCGGATGGGGAAAAGAAAAACCTTATCTCTGCCTGCCTGTCCTGAAGCGCTGAACCGTGCGTGGGCGCTTAAACTGTTGGCTGTCACTTCCAAAGTGCTACAGCTGGAGGCACTTGCAGGGTGTCAGTCTCAGCTGGTCTCCGTCAGCGCAACTTTTGGAGGGTCTGACAGACGACTCAACACCGTTGTTTCAGCACTGGCTGACGGTCGGCTCAGGCCAGAGGCGGCCAGGCGGCGTTTGACAGCTCTAAATCGGTACAGAAACCGTCACCTTTTAACGATGCTGCCAAAAAACATAACAGAATCAACTAGATTTCAGAGAGACCCAGTTCCCTCCTGGGACCTCGTTGGGGAACTACTTTCCCAAGGAGCCATTTGTTTTGGCTCAACTTTCACCTTCAGATCTCTACAGAAGAGTATTAGTGTGGGGACACACACGATAAAAAAAGAGTCTTCATCGTGCACTTCGAGAAAAGAGTCACAACCTCGAGAATAAACTCAAAATACAATTTTGAGGGTTCAGTATGGAGAGCGAGCAAGAGTACGTTTCTGAAGTTGTGCAACTGCATGCTTAATTGATTAGTGTTCCACATCGTAACTATTATTTTAACTGATTCTGGATCAGTTAAAATGTACTGCTAATCTCAAAAGGTCGACTTTATTCTCGAAATTTTACTTTGACTGTACTCTTGAAAGTGCATTTCGACTTGATTCTCGACATTTCGACTTTTTCCTCGAAGTACTTGATGAAGTAAAATCGACCTCTCATTTCCGTCTTTCATGGGAAGAATACACTTCTGGAGAGATCTTCAACAGCGATGCTCCTGAAGCATCTTTATGAAGATGTTGGTTCGTTCCTCTGCTGATCCTGTTGAAGGACAAAGGAACCAAGTAAGATTTGTGTTGCCCGGTGAAAACAGACCTTTACGACCTGAAATCGTTAACAAGCAAAACTTGACGAAATATCACCGCACTACCTAAATTTAAAAAGTAACTTTTGCAAGAAAAAAAATCCCCCACTCCAAAGCCAAAGGGGGAAAAGGCATTTGGCGAGATGGATGCAGATGACGGCGGTGAATGAGGGACAACCCTGTGTGACGCTGGGCTTCCAGCAGCCGCGGCGATACGGCCGCTCACGGTGAGCCGTGCGAGAATGCAAAGCAGGCCATCTGATAGCGGCGAGCAGAAGGTAGGAAGGAGGCGTGTGTCTGGGAGAGGCAGCCGAAGAGCATTTGTCAGGGGACGGTGACAAAAGGGGGGTTGAAGGGGCCTTTGCTCGCCGCTATTCAGGGACAATTTGTAAGCCTGACTGTTGAAGCCAGGCCAAAGACTCGCGAACAGCTGGAGCCCCGCCGCGATTGATAAATGTGGGCCTCCCTGAAACTTCATTGTGATATGAATGAAGACAAAAGCGTGACAACATTCTGTGAGTGTTTAATATTACCGTCATTAAGTGGCGACAGTGGACAAACGCCTCGTCCTCAGCTGGGGATACACAATGCCAAAGGAAGGTCGGCGGCCCCTGCTAATTAACATTTTTATAACAACAGGCACAATTTGTAACCGAGTTGTTATTAATTCAAGTCTCACAATGAATGATCCGATTTAGAACAAGGCTTGAATATTTTATTAAAAAGAAAAGTTGATAAAAAATTGTGTTCTTTCTTCACCAAAGAGGGACTTTATTTTTCCCACACTGATTTGTTGGGACTTTAATCACATTACACTTTGGGCCGTTTGTCATCCCCAATCATGCAATAACCAAATCTCAGCCCTGTATTGACAGCGCGCCATGAAAAGCGCCTCCTCGCTCTCGGGGGTCACGCGCTCTTGCAGATGTTGTGACCCATGCTGATGCGGGTCAGTTGGAGCAACGCTGACCAACTCTGGTCTGTTACTGGGATCGCTGGCTTTTAGAACGCGCAGGAAACGTCTTTATCCGCACCAAGAAGGCTTTTTCCCTACTCTGTATTTTTGATAAACGCCTCCAATAAAGCTGGCGGGGAAATAGATGAAACCCATGAGGGTATCCTTGTTTTCTTTATTGATTATGCTTTTTGTAAAAAAAATAAAAAAGGAAAATAAGCTGTTTCATCAACAGGATTTTCCCTCTTTTCTCCAGAATTTCGAGTAAACCAAACACATTCATCCCTGACCTATTTAATGGCTGGCTTGTGCCACAGACCTATGCAGGGAAATTGAAAAGTTTGCCATCATTAAGTGATATATATAGATATATATAGCTGTGACCAGAGTCCATACAGTTTTGGAATTGTTCTATTCTAATTTAAAATTCAATTTCAGACACTGCTCACGGTGACAAAGGAGAACATCCATCCAGTAATACAGTCGAGAATTTGCTGCCAGGATTCACGATGAATGAGTGAATATTGATGAAGTTGAAAACTCCACCAGGTTCCTTATTTCCACATGCCTCCAGTGGAGGATGGGTATGTGGGGGGGGGCTCCACTGGGTTTCCATGGAGAGGCACCTTTCTCAATATTCAGGATCCCAGTGTTCTGCGCCAAGTCTCAAAAGGAGATCAATCTCACTTTGAAGCGGCAGGGGCTTCATTTGTTTGTGAAGGATGTGAGGCGCTGCCTAAATGACGACGCCAATTCTTCAAAACCCACTTGCAGTTGACACTCGACGTGTCTTCGCTGTTCTTGGTACCTAAAGTATGGATTTGGGAGTGAATCCGGACCATGTGTTTGACCAAAGAGAAGATCTAAAACTTTTTTGTGAGCTAGAAGGACTTTTGACGTGACAGAGGACAGAATTATTTGTTTGGTTTGACACGTATAAAAGGCCAGAGGTCTGTTTTAACAACGTAATTGACTGTTACGTTGGGATAAAATTGATCTAAATTCATGTCTGCATTATTTCATCTTCTTTACTGATCTTCAGAACTTTTGATGAACTAAAAGAATTCATTAAGAAAAATACAAAAAACAAAAGTGTGCCTGTGCACTCATTTTAAAAACTGACTTGATTTCTGGGAATATTAAATATGAAAAAGCAAAATAGTAATTAAAATGAATCCAAATAAATTAACATATAAAAATATTTTTATGCTGCTTGAATAGCAGAATAAAACAGGGAGTCTCAGTAATAATGTTCTTAAATTATTCTGTTTTATTGGGTTTGCAAGGGCAACTTTTCTCTCTCTCTCCCCTCCTCATAGTTGCACACTGACGTGCTGACCTGCCCCCGACCCGCTCAGTCTTAGTTCTGCAGTATAACTAATGCAGTTGCATGTATGCCGTGTCTGTCTGTTCTTCTCCTCTTTCTGTCCTACCCCCTTCTCCTCCTCCTCCTCTAACCAGCCAGCCATCAGCAGGAGATATGAACCCGGTCCTGCTCAAGGTTGCTTCCTGATGAAAGAGAGTTTTTCCCACTGCTGTTGTTTTTTTTTGGCTCCAGTCTGCGTTTCTGCTTGACTGTAACAGATGCGATATAAATAAAGCTGAAATGAATTGAATAAATGCATCTGTTCTACTAATAATGCTGGTTTATTCATTCATTTACTGGGATCAATGCATACTCTGCTGTTGTTTGCTTGGGTTACAGTAACCTAGAGTCCTCCCTCTGTCATTCTTGTCATGGTTTCAGCTGTGCAATGGTCCATTTGGTTCCCTCAGAGTGTCTTTAGAAGAGGACCTTCTGTGTCTGCTCACTTGTGCCTGGTTTACCAACACTATTGATTGCAGGTGATGTTCTGGACAGAGTCCATCTGACCTCTGGAGGGGTTTAAATACATCATTGTCCAGAGAGAGACCCCCTGAGACTTGGGTTGTACTGCATGTGCAGGCCTGCACTGCACTCTCAGACATGCTGATAAAGTGGCAACAAAAAAGTGAACAGGACACGTGGATAAACACTTTTTACCTGTTTCCAGTGCTCTGCAGATTCTAAAAATACGGCTGGAGGACAGATAACCGCGTTGGGTGATACATTCTACTCTTCAGTGAAGCATTTAAAACATGTTTTCCCCCTTACTCCAATATTTGGACAGATGAAATCTGATAAGAGCGGGAAGCCAAGGTGGTTCATGCATGTTGTGATTCTCCTGTCAGACAATCTTGTCCTATTCACGCTGATCTGCTCTTCTCTTTGGCGTGCTGTGCATTCTAATTGGCGTTATTAATCAGCAACCATGTTAACACTCTCCCTCATCTGCATGGCCAGTTTTCGCGCCGGGTTCACACCTCAGAGCCGTCGATTGGGGATCCAAGGAGACGTGGGTTGACCGGCCATGAACAGACCTGAGCAGCTATCTTTGGGGTTTACTTCTCCAGGCAAAAGCAAATGAGTATTTAAATGTAAGGACACATATATAGAATTTTTTTTTAAATTTATTTGATAAGCATCATTATAATTGAGCCCACGTGTAGGTTATTATAGACATTATTTCAACTCTTTTGAAAACCTTGAAATCAAAATTGCAGTTTCAATCATTTTTTTATTGGAAGAGAAAACAAAAAAGAATCTGAAAATAAGGCCCCGTGTTGTTGTTTTCCTTATTTCCATTTCATATCTGCAACATTCAGTGCCCAGCACTGCATGGTGGCAACTCATGGGTGATGACTTTCAAATCGATTTGCCATTCTCACAAACGAAGGGCACAAAAGGCTGAGCAATCAGTCCAAGGCTGGCTGATTTTGGCCCAGAGAGAGAAGAGATACTCTGTGAGTGGAGGGCAAGCATGGCTGATCTGAATCATGAAGAATAATGTTTAGTCTGGCAGATGATTAGGGATGTTAATTTCTCTTTTCCTTTTTTTTAGGTGAGGGAGAGAGGAAGGTAGGGGTGCCGGTTGGGCAAAGGGGGCTGGCGCTTTGTGATGTCACGCCGGCTATCTGAACAATCTGGCATGGTCGATGCTGGCGAAACGCTGCTCAATTTGCTGGGGGCTCGTGCTCCATTTGCCTGTTAATGAGCGCTGTTGTTGGAGGTACCCATGTGTGCCGTGTCACGAGACTAGCAGGCGGCACCTTCACCTGACGCTCTGACCACGGAGGAAAATGACAGATGTTTTCTCAGTCCTGGGGAGAGAGCCAGGGGAGTCCGGAGCAGTCAGAGGGCCCGGATAAATCGCCAACAACAACTGCTACAACACGTGTACATCCAAACAAAGAGCCAGCGCTTTACTTTTATCAAAATCCATCAACGTGACAAGGTGAATAGGCAGTACAGACACAAATATTTGAATATTTATAGTAACCTGCTGCTTGGTGCATGATTAAGTGGGTGGAGCTGTCTCTGTCTGCAGGATGGATGGATGTGGGGACTCGTTACCTCACAGCATAGCAACTAATGCGAAAACAACCATCATTAGAGGAAATAATTCAATGTAATTTGGATCAACACGGGCTCGCATGTGACCTTTTCTCCGGATTTATTGACGGCAGAGCGAGAATAAAGTTTGTGATTACATAACGTGCACGCTATACGCCGTGGCCACAAAAGCCTTTTTTCCCCCTGCTGCTTCTCTTCCTCTTGTGGGCTCACATTCTTGGTGCAACTGCTCCGGCAGACGTGGTTTTCCATTCATTTCCCTATGACATGAAAATCAATCGCAAACTCTTGAAACTTAAAGCCTGGCCCGCGCAATTCATCAAAGTGAACGCTGTCCAATCGAGCCACGGGCCTGTGTAATGCAGCCACGGTCCCAAAGGGCCTAATGGAGGATTTTCCTACTTTTGGAAATCAATGGGAATCAATGCTTGTCTGCAAATTCGGCAAAAGTGCTTGAGTGTTATATCAAACTATGAATTTAAGGGATTCAAGTGGTCTCCTTGACAACCAACGGGGGGAATCCTCATAACACTGAATGAAACCCGCGTTGTAATAACGGTGTATTGTTAAATATGACCGAGCAGTTTGATTATAACGACCAATCCTCTGATCTGCTCTGAATAAAGTGTCATTTGAGGAGGTTTCCCGCCTGGTTACGCCTGTAGGTCTGCTGTCACACAAAAAGATACTTCAGTGCAGCACCTCAGAGCACATCCACATCCTAAAGTCCAGCATCCTCAACCGAACCGTGGTTTGTATCCACACCGATTCTGAGCAACTCCCCAGGATCCGTGAGCTGTCCTGGCAAATTCAAATACACACCAGGGAAAACAAACGGGAGGCTTTTGTAATGTTTGTGCAGCAGGAAAATAGGTGATACATGCAACGCCTCCAGAGGCAGTGGGTTTTTTCCTCTGATTACCAAATGCAGGGTGGATATACAGATGTAAATATGCTGCTCAGAGGCGCCTCCTCCTCCTCCTCCTCTTCTGTCCCTCCCTCCCTCTTCTCTTCGTTTCTTCCATCTGGCAGACAATAGTTGAAAATTCGTAATCCATGAGCAACCATTGAACATTAGCGAAGTGCAAATTACAGATGTTTTACGGCCTCTCCCTCTTCTGTTTTGCGCAGTTTTGATCTGTGCGTCCCACTGTCGCTCCGTTTGGCGCGCGCGCCCCTCGCTCCTCTGCATTCATTAGCCACCCAGTGCCATCATGGCACCATATGACACTGTCATCATTTGGTAATTAAACCTTTGCTCGTTTAAATATGAAAAGCTGGCGAGGGTGTGATCATAAACAATGTTGTGCAAACCAGATTCTCCCGACTAAATGAGAAGTCAAGCTACATCATGGCAGAGATAGATTATTTTTTTATCACCCCCCCCCCCCATCATCTCTTGAAGAAAACAGAAGGGCCTCAGACAACAAACTTTGACACATTTAAAATTTCCTAGAAGATGACATTTTATTTAAAACTGAAAGGATTTCAGTTATGGAAACCAACTCTGGCTTTGTGTTTAATGTTTCTGATGCCGTAGAACTATATATTTTTATGGTGCTAGTCACGGATTATATCTCTCCTCTCCCAGTTGAGGAGTAAACAAAGATAATGTGGCGGTAAGTGGCAACTCTCGACGCCGACATGTCCACAACAATGTCATGATGGTAGAGGGATTTTGAAATTTCCACCCTGAAATGATAAGAGGACATAACATCAACGGTGCACTCTTCTATCCTTCTAAACGCGCTCTTTATCATGCTGGAAGATAAAATCTCCCCGGTGCCTGAGGACAGCGTCTCCAAGAGTCCCATTTATGTTCACGCGGGCCCTCATCACCGGAGATTTCACCGAACGGCGGCAGAGAGGAGGAGGACTGCCTGAACCATTACAAGCCAAACTACTGGCATTTTATTACCCCTAAACAATCTTCCACGGAGCCGTCCTGGAGTGTACCTCCGAGCTCGGAAGCCGAGGAGAGAGCGCGTGGGAGGAGGCCATTTAGTCACATTACAGCTTTCCATAGATCAAGGTCACAATTTTCATGATCATTACACCTCTGAAGGTGACAGGAAGCATTTACAGAAGTGCTCAGGAGCTTATGTGGGAGCTGCTCATCCGTACGTTTCTGGAAAGAGGAATAAAATGTCTGTACACAGCCTCTCACACACGGTGAGGGACACACGCTAATCAGCGAATCACACGCCGCCGCTGACTTATTATCATATCGCCGTTGCAGTGGAGCAAAGGGAGATTGTGGAGATCGCAAGGAGGCAAAACAGTAAAAGGTGTTTTTGTTGACGAACATTTGTGAGGTCAAAGCCCACCACCAGGAGGTGGCTGCTACATTATGCATTCACATGCTATAGGCTAACACATGTCAGCGGACAGAAGCTCTGCTTCCCATATTGCTGACATGCGATTTGAAGCTGTTGGCTGTCTGGTTGGGACAGAGGCAGCTGGCGGGACACCTCTGAGCTGCCTCGGGCATATAGCTGCTGCTGCACACACACACACACACCCACACACAGACTGACAGACTATGGATCTGCTTCCCACTGTGGTGAACCCAGGGCACACGTTTTACCCAGTTAACTTTTTTATTTCACATATTTTTATGCGCGAAATAACGAGGAACAATGAAGGGACCGTCACAGGAGCAATTTGTGCCATTTAAAAAGCAAAATCAAGATGAGTATTATAGCCTCTCTGTTCGCTCTTAAAATTCTCGGTCTTTGGTTTGTTCCAATCGGCCTGACCGTAAAACCTCTCTCGGCTCGTTGTTAAAGTCCCAACCAGAGGGGCACACATTTAACTATTCATGTGGAAACTTTGATGTGGAAGAGAAGGGATTTAGCCCTTGTTCCCAGTACAATAAATGCAACACTGAGAATATTTTAGAAAATGGCAAGATACAGAGCTATTTTTAATCCAGCACTGCAGGGCACATCTAACACTTGCAAATCTGCATAATGAATGAGGAGCGAGACTTTGTCAACTTCTGCTTTCCAACTCTTTACACGTGGAAAAATTGGAAGATGTTGGCTGAGTTGCACTTATTTATCACCATAAAATGCAAAGTCTTTTCTTCTGTTTCTTTGATTAAGTGGGTTTTTTGCATTTGTATGTTGTATTTGTGCAAAATGGGCCATCTTTCACGTTTAAATGCAAATGAGATGTTAATTTATCTTAATGATTTACTCTACCTGAGGCATGAAAAGGCCTAGAAACTCAAGTGTCTGCCTGCTTCTGTGCTCAGGGAGGAAAAAGTAATTGAAGTCAGTGTTTTTCAGCAATTTCTTGGTGTCCCTCAAATTTAGATGTTTTATACGAGGACTGTGGAGGGCAGATGAGCCGGATCTGACGTGAACTGCAGCCACCATCCAGGTGAAAATGGGGATTTTGTTAGAGTCACAGAAGCTCTGAGCTTCATCTGTTTTATCACCGGAAATATGACCGTGACAGCTGTAAAGTTCCGCATCGATTTTTACGCCCATTGTTAATTTTTGACGATTCCCCATCAAAGACAGTAAATGGTGTAAATTTAACTGACACGTTTAGCGTCACCTGCGCATCGAAATGGATTGAATTGCCAACAGAGGGAAAATACATGACATCTAAATGAGCTTTTAAAGACTATTTCGGCTTTTAGATGCAGTCTTTCAACAATAACGAGTCCCTACTTTTATAGATTTGGTTATCATCTGTTCGAATAATTTCAAAATATACATTTTTTACATTGACAATTTATTGTTACGCCTCCAACCCGCAATTAATGCTGATCGATTTGAATTTCGAAACATGTGCACAAAAATGGAAGTGACGTATAAAAGAGATTGAACCTGAATGGAAACAGATTACGATCCAAAACGAACTATATTTGAAAACAAGCAATAATTTAAAGAAAATACAGATGCATTTTTGTGGGGGGGGGGAAGAAAAAGAAGCATTACACGCGTGTGTATCAGTAAAAAATACAGTAACACTTTAGAAATCTAAATTGATATCAATAACCAGTTCGAATTCGGTGCAGCAACGGCCAATAATAGATAAAATACAAGTTTGATTTTATATAACAAATAGACAATAAATAAGCACAAACGACAAACAGCAAACGTTTATCACATTGCAATTTTACGAGGATCAATGGAAAACAGTTGCAATGATCCAATTAATTATGAGTAAAATTAAATGCAAGTGCAAAATCAATCTGTCGCGGTGTGGAAGGTAGGAATCAAATGGATGCTCCATCTGTTCCTGCCAGGAAGATTTGTAGCCTGGAGTTCAGTACAGTGCAGCCTCGCAGCTGGGGGACAGGACACAGTGAGCAAATTCAATATAGTACAGTGTCGAGACATATTTCTGTCCTGTTACAAGATTATCGGGGGGGTGTGGGGGTGGTGGAAGCTGGAGAAAAATGTGGTTCATTCCAGTGCAAAATAAACAGTCATTTTTTTAAATAATGTCATTATTCGGTGGGAATTCCTTTTATTTAAGCACGCAGCAATTTAAGTTTATTTAACATTATTACAACTTCAAAGGTTCAAAAAAATCAGCTTCAGCTTCCGCCCCAAATCTCCCCCTAAATAACCCGTCCATCAAATCTATAAAGGTGAAACATCAACTTACAACCACTGGCGTCAACCCTCCGCTCTGCGGGGACGCGCGGTTCGATTGGTGAAACAACGCGAGATGTAAGCACGAGAGGAGGAGGGAAGAGGAGAAGAAGGAGAAGAAAATGCACATAAATGACAGCTCCTGCCTCTTAATTCTTTACCATCAACCGGACCCCTCGATCTTGTGGCCGGAGCGTGCGCGTTGATGCTGTGCGCGGTGGAGCAACTGGACCCTCGGTGCAGCTTCTGCCGTCTCCTCCTCCTCCTGCTATGTGCCACCTCTCCTCTCTCCCCCTGCACAGGCCATTAGGAAAGGGGAGCAAAAGATAAATTGCTCTCTGTCAATACATTACACCTTTCCTAATGGGTGCAGCAGGGCTCCAAAAACATTTTCCAAACTCTTGACATGCGGTGGCAGCATCTTAAATACCGCACTTGCGCATCAGGGTGGAAATGAGTCTGTAATTGCATCGCGATTGATTTAGAGTCTTCCACATTTTAATTTTCTGGCTTTGAAAAAACGCACGTTTGGGAGGGGGTGATTTCTGATTTTATTAAAGACGGGAAAAGTGGCGAGGATCGATTTTGAGTCGTTGAAACGTCTTTTTAGGAGGTCCCTGGCCTGACCCCGCAGCTGAACTGAGCGGCCCCCTTCCAAAAAAAAGAAGAAGAGGGGGTCATGGGCCCCAGCTGACCCATCGGACAAACACGGCGCAGCACACGTGCTGTTCAAACACCAACCCAACAAAGTAAACAGCGGTTTATACGTTCAAAACAACAACTTCAGCAATTTGCCTCCCCCCTCTTTTCACTCCCTCCATTCTGCTTAATTTTATTTCCCAACGTGGAGATCAAACCGTACACAAGCACGAGGGCACGAGAACAGAGGGAGAGGTGGGAAAAAAATCCGAGGGGGGGGGGTGGTGATGATGGTGGGTCTCAGGGAAGGGGGGAGAGGGGGAAAAAGAATGTAGCTTTAAGGGAAATGTGCAGCCGGGTGTGAAATTACAGCCTATAGTGCTACATATTGTACCAGAAGCTCACTCCAAAAACAGTAACAAAAAGAGAAATCATCCCCTAACCTGACCGGGAGGCAGAGCGTGAGATGTGGCCGTCTGCCCCTAAGAGATGCCCGCCAGCTCCACCGAGCTGATCCCGCAGGAGAAGGGCCAAATGTGGCGAGCGTGCGTGCCCGCAAACGCGCCACAATCGGGCTTGCGTTCACATTTTAAACTCATTGTTAGGGATCCGGCTATTGCCGCCTTTGGTAAAGTAAAATAAAATATAAATAGAATAAAATAAAATAAAATAAAACATGGGAAGGAACTCAAATAATATTTTAAGTTTTGCTTATTTGAGGTCCTATTTTTAAGCGTTGTTTTCTCGGTTGGATTGTTGTCAGGAACTAAACTCATCAAATATAACCGATACATTAACCACTTTATGGTTAATGTAGTATTTATTTAGTGCATTGTGATCTTTATTTATTTATTTTTTGGGTGGGGGTGACTAGTTTTGGGCGCGTCTTTCGGATTTATGGCAACGCCTCAATTCTCGGTTAATAACTTGGCTTTGAGAATATTTGCAGGTATCCGAGTGCACTCCGAGTTTTACTTTTTTGGACCACTCTGACGTGCAGTGCCTTTAAATTTCAGAAACTATACAGTGCCATCTACAGAAGCCAAGCGGCACTGCTGCGCGCACCTCGAGTCCATCCCCAACCTCCCAATACCTCCAGCACCATCACCGCCACTGCTCCCAGTTTGGAAGACCGCAAAAATGACATTAGCATCAAAGGAACAACATCCTAATTCACAGACATTAATCACTTGTATATGGCTGAATATTAAACCAAAAAATATGTCTGTAGTCAACTATTTAGGTCTAACATAAAATCCATGACAAACAAACGTTTTTTTAAATCAAGTAACTTATGAAAACACGCAAAAAATCTTCAAATTTGTTAGCAAAAAAAAAAAGAACAGCAACAAAAAAACGAATTTGAGCAAAATCTATCTAATTTCTAATTGTGAAGCAACAGTAATTAAAAACTTCGTCCAGCGATATAATCCACAGCGGCTACAACATCTAAGGAACTAAAAAATAAATAAATAAAAACATGTTTCCATTTCTTATTTACCTCCCTCCCCTACCCGTTGGTGTCTCAGACCTCCTCATTTGGACGTCCGATTTTTAAAAAATATATATATTTATTTATATATTTTGCGTTGGCGAATCACAAAGTGTTGGCATCTAATGCCTTTGTCTGACAAGTCATCCATATAAGCAAAAGGGGGGGTGTACAGAGGGGAGGAGAGGGAGAGAGACAGAGGAGGGGAGGGTTGCAGCTTTTAGAACCACAGACACACCGAGAGGCTTCATTCTAAACCCAAAGATCGAGCCTAACGCATCCAGCCCAGGAGAGAAACCCCGACGTGTGCGCGCGTCTTCCTTCGCCGCTTGTGACGCGTCCACCGAGGCCACCACCGGGATTTGAGGACGTACCGGGCCCTGCACGCTGGACCTCAGCGTTTTCTTCCTCTCAGAGGCACGGGGTGTGCTCGCTTGGCACGCTGTGAGAATTTACCACTGGCCAGGCTTTGAAAAACAGCGACAACGCAACGCGGGGTCGTGTTCCTGTATCCAGCGTGCGGTCATGCTGCGCACCTGCCAGACCTCCGCTCCAGGACCGGACTGCTGAAGACGAGAACGGCAACTTTTGGCGAAGAAGTTGCCACCAGAGCGTTTGCGGGAGCCGGCGTGGAGGGTCCAGCCAAGCCCCTCGTCGACTAGAATCACATATTTTTTCTTCTCATTTACATCCTTGAAAGGAAGGCGAAACGGCGACTTCGGTTGATTATCTCTCTTTCCTTTGCTATCCAATGGATATTCACTGCAAGGCAGACCCCTTCACAGGGATGCACCGTAAGTAGCTCAACCCGAGTTTCTCTGTCAGAGAAAAATATGGGGAAAACATTAAAGATTTAAAAAAAAATAATAACAAAGATGTCGTTTAAACCACAGAACACCGCAAGTTTTCTTTCTTTCAAGCGTCTTCGCGTAAAATGTTTAATTGAATGTAAACTTGACAGTGTATAAAGATGCAGGTTATCGAAGCGCTTTTCACCCCGGGGGTAATTCTCAGGATTTTTAGAAAGGAATAAATGTGAGTAATGCTTCCGTGCACACAGCGTGGATGTGCACTGAGACTGAAGTAAACAAAGGCAGGTACTCCGATTTACACGTGTATTAATCTGCAGCTTCCCGCGCTTTGGCTCAGCGTGTGCGTTTAGGCCTAATGGGCACATTAGTGGTCGGTGTATTGTCCAAATTATTGAAAAATCAGACAGTCCTCTTGGTCCAACATTCACAAGATACAGTAAAACACATTGTTTATTTAGTAACTTGTGTGTTAATAATTAATTTTCGCCCTTACCAAATTATTCACCATATGTGACGGGAATAATTGGTGAATTATTCCACTGTCAGGCAAAAACAATTCAAGTCCTGTGAATCTATTGGGTCTGTAATTTAAATAAAAGCTTTAAAAATCTTAAACAAATTATATCTATTAGGTACTGTCATACTCATTTTACATCAGGTTTCTTTATGCACACTAATAACGTGATTTTAAACACAAATGTGTTATTACAGATGTACTTTTAATATTTTATTTTGAAAAACCTACGTCCTATGAAAACATAATTGTAGCAATTATGTGGGGCGATTTTTAGAATATATATAGAGATAAATAGGAAATGAAAATATTCCGCGTTAGTGTTGCTTTAAACATATTAAAAGTGTCATGACCAATTTTTCACATTATTAAAAAGTGTGGGGGGAGGGGTATTTTTTTCAAAAATCCAAAACTCTGCCACAAAAATGCTATTGCGAATAAAGGGGACACATTTATTTTTATTATTATTTTGTAGAATGGAAAACTTTTTAAAATTTGGAACGGTTCAGAAAAGAATAAAAACATTTCACATGTACTAAACGTAGAGCAGAAACAAATCATATCACTGACGTTTAGATTTATGACCATAAGTTTTCCGCCATTTTCCTTTTTTGTCAAATTTAGAAAATATATCAAATATCTTCATAAATATCTATATTTCAACGTCTCTGAATGACGTTATGTAATGTTACGGTGGTGTGCTGCTGTTGTATCCCACCTAGGGCAGGGAGGTGTGAACCAGCTAGGCGGGGTGTTTGTGAACGGCAGACCCCTCCCGGACGTGGTGAGGCAGCGGATAGTGGAGTTGGCCCATCAGGGCGTCCGGCCATGCGACATCTCCCGACAGCTGCGGGTGAGCCACGGTTGCGTCAGCAAGATCCTGGGCAGGTAAGTGGAAATTCCGTTGCGAGCGGGTCCATCCTGCTGATCCTCCCTCCCGCCCACCCCCCTGTAAAAATGCAACCCTGTTTTTATTAACAAGGAGTTTTCATTCCGTGTATGATAAAGATTCACTGCCAGAGATTATCTTCTGCTATGCTAATGCTAGTTTTCCATGATATTTCCATTTATGTTTTTCTTTTGGAATTGACAAAATTAATTGAGACGTAATGATGCTCTGATACATCAACTTGTCACAGGTGGACACGCGTAAACTATCCAACATTTACGCACCAATGCGTAAAATCCTGTTAAGCGCACGTCACATCTTCTAATTAAAAACAGAATATCTTTCAACAGATATTACGAGACTGGTAGTATCAAACCGGGAGTGATTGGTGGATCTAAACCTAAGGTTGCCACGCCGAAGGTGGTGGAAAAAATCGCAGACTACAAGAGACAAAACCCCACTATGTTTGCGTGGGAAATCAGAGACAGGCTGCTGGCAGAAGGCGTCTGCGACAACGACACCGTTCCCAGCGTCTCATCCATTAACAGGTAGGAAAAAACAACGAAACGTAACCCAATGTGTAGGATATTGCGAGGCCTATTTTTTTTATTTTAATTATGTGTGGTTAATGGGCTGGCCGCGGGATCTTTAATGAAGAGGGTCGGCAAATTGAAACTCAGTCATCACGGTGCTGTGAGCGCACCACCCACAACAGAATATTGTTTGACCAAGTTTGTGCCGAGGCTGCCTGCGGTCTCAGAGGTGCAATTCAATCTTTCAGACCAAACTCCCTCAACAATCAGCAGTACATCCAGGACTGAGTGAATCTGTCGAGATGAAAACCGATCAATATTCGGTGACCAGATCCCGTGGCGCTATAAAGAAGGCCAATTTTCTTGAGCACATCTAATGTGCTGCAGCGGCTGCTGCTGCTGAACGCAGACACAGACGGCCTCCTTTTTATCGGTTTATATGGTCTAAACCGGTGGGCATTATTTATTGGCAGGGGAAAATCGCGGTTTAAATTATTTCTATAACTTATTTCTTTGGAGGTGTCTTCAAAATGTGTCGCGTTATAGTGACGCACTCCCGTACAGCAATGCAAATGCTCGTGTCAAACGCTTGCATGATAAATTGAAGCCACGGGTTTAATTTAAATCTTGGTTTCCTCAAGCTTTCCTTGAAGAATGAAAACAGGAAAAAGTGGAGTCACTCAGGATGACCCAGGGCACCCTCTGCCCCCCTCTGCCCCCCCAACCAGAGATCCCCGGTGATGAACTTTGGTTAAGACGCACTGTTCCATAGAGCCAGCGTCAGCATTACATTTTAATGAGCTGAGAGCGTGGACAGCTCCATACAAGACATCTTTTAAATAGAGGGGGGGGAGGCTGAAGAAAATTCATTTCATGCTTCGTGGCTGCTTAAAAAGCCCCATTTAAAGAGGCTCAGACACATGTATGTGATAAATTCAAAACCTGCTTTAATATCTTAAAAGGAGCTCTGTGATAGTTTTTTTTTTTTTTCAATTCCAATTAAAAGCTCTCTATTTTGGGCGTTGGGGCGGCCTCATGTGCCTTTGTTTCTGTGGAGAAATTAAATTGTGAATATAAAGCACAGTAATTCTATCAACCAAATACTGTATAAGAGCTGCTTTGCATTTCAATTATGGCTTAATGCTAAGGATGCCCCTTTTTTAGAGTTCATTGTGCTGCTCTGCCATACACACACACAAACACACACACACAAACACACACACAATGTGTACACACACATTTGTTTTGATTTAGCAGGGGGTTAATGTCTTGATATTTGTCTGAATTTCTACAGGAACAGTCCGCAAAAAAGAAAAAAAAGGTTCAGAATCAACAATCATCGAGTTTACCTTTTTAAACAAAGATAATAAGATGGAAATATATATATATATATATTTTTATTTTATTTTAAAATGAAGAACATTGAAATGAAATGAGGCAAAAGGCTGCTGTGACCTTTTTTTTCCAGTTGACTGATCTTGACTGGGGCCGGTTGCGGGTTTCTGTGGCTGACAGGCTGACCTCAGGACTGTCTACAAAAGAGGATGTTCTATTTAAACACCTTTCACCCACTTGCATTATTAAACACCACAGAGATAGTGTTCTGTGCTCTGAATTTGGGGGGGGGGGGGGGGGGGGGCACCACAACCAACAAGTAACATTAGCTCGCTGCTATAAAAAACCATGCACCAAAACAGGCCTTTACTGGCGCCGGATTCTACTGATTCAAGAAAAGAAAGCCATTTTTAAAATTTCTTCAGGGGGGAGATTTAGCAAAAGCCAAGTCCTTAATTCATCCCCCCAAATTGCTTCTTCAATACCATGAACATGGCTACCAAAAAAAGTCTTTCGATTTATGTGGCACAGACGAGTCATAGGGTCAAATAACTGTTATGGCGAGGAGTGAAAAGAAATGAAAACATCAATATGCGCTCCCTGGGAAAGGCTGGTTATGGGGTAGCTTTGCCTCCAAGGAGAGCTTTCGCTCTTTTTTTTATTTGCGACAGTGTTGGATTTGTTCCCCCGACGCCTCCTGGCACCTTTGGCCGCATCAATATTCACATCGTTTGAGGCTTTTCTTTGTAAAACGGTCAGAAGGTGAGGATCTTTGAAAGGTCTGAGCAAAAATCAAAACCTGAAAGTGACCAAAGAAAAAAGAGGGCGAAGACGTCAATCCTTTAAAGCCCCTTCGCACTTTCCTCTGTGCTAGCTCACAAGGCATGCGTGATAAATAGTTTTAAACTTTACAAATTATTGTGACAGCTCCCTTTCTCCCCAAGTGCCATTCAGATTAACGGAATCTAATGCTGGCGTAAGCTTGTGCAAGGCAATAAGGAACTATTGCTTTCCTGTCACATATAATTTATAGCTTTCTATTTGCATCTGTTTGCCCGTGTGGCTAATCCCCAACTTTTTCTCCCCGAGCCTCGATCAATAAACCCTCATCCGCACTGGCACACGCGGGCCGCTGGTCCTACAGAGATGTTTGATCTGGGAAGCAAAGGGCTACTATATAGTGAAGTAAAACCCCCTCCACAGTGAAAGAGAGAGAGCGGGGGGGCTGATTAGTGCGGGCCAGGTAGAGCCAGTGAAGCCGATCATTGAGGTGAATTGATGTGATTTCATGCTTTGTTTGCAAGATCAGTCAGAGCAAAAGTGCAATGAAGACTTTTCTGCGCACCTCCCCTTTAAGGCAAAAACGCTGAGGGGATCTGGCCGGCGTACCTTCGCTGATATCTTAATCACAAAGGTTTCCCAGACGCCGTCGCCAAACAAGGCTCCTGGAAGAAAGCGGCTGACTGTTTTCATTTTGCTCTACAGGATCATCCGAACTAAAGTCCAGCAGCCTTTCCATCCATCTCCTGACGGGACTTCCCTGTCCACGCCCGGCCACACTATAGGTAAACACGGCAGCAGATGACATAAATCACTGCGCGAGCTACGATTGGCAGCAAGTTCTGCATCTTTGTGTCTTTTCCCTCAGTACCGAGCTCAGCCTCTCCACCTGTAACCAGCGCCTCCAATGACCCTGCGGGATCCTACTCCATCAATGGAATTCTGGGAATTCCGCGATCCAACGGTGAAAAGAGGAAAAGAGACGACGGTAAGGATGCGTTCCTCTTTTCCTCTGGGAGGGAGGGAGGTGGGAAACTAAACAGCCCAGGGTTGTAATGCAGAGAATATGTCCCGCAAACCAAAAAAAAAGTTTAGAGAAAATAGAATTCCCTCCAGTTTTATGCTATGAAATTCACTTTGCTGAACTTGCAATTACAGCAGGAGCGCCGGCCTCAGTAGATGACCCTTATAAAACACCTAAGCCTGAACTCTGTTACACAGCCGTGTCAATCTGCCAGCCTGTCTTTTGATTTGAAGACACGACCTCCGCTGTTGTCTCCTGCAATTAATCTTTATGGAAGTGATTAAAGGGCTTTAGATAATTACATGTCAAGATGATGTAGCCAACCACCCGGGTCAGTAAAGAAAGGCCCTAAAGCTCTGCAGAGAGCTTTCCTTTTCTTTTTTATCCGTCCCCCCTTGAATATAAGTGGCTTCACTTCTCCTCTAGAAGTAGTAGGTTAGTGGGTATAAATAGACCTCAGGTCATATAGATTATTGGTTCTGTAAGCAATAGGCTTTCTTAATGTCACCGCATAAGCAGGTGATGAGAATAGCTAAAGAGATGCGCTCGTGTTGGAGAGCATGTATGGTTATGGAGGGATGATGTGGCTGCTGGAAAACAGGGGGCAGTTATCTCAAACAGGGGTGGGAATGAGAGCCTTATTTCAGCGCTGCTCTGGAATGAGAGCTAATCAGCGCGCGGCAGTGGTTTACATAGCATCTTCTTTGTTCTGTCGTTCGTCTGGAAGCGCGGGAGGCGGGCGGGTGGGGGTGGGGGTTTCGGGATATTGAGTGGAATTGATGTTTTATGTGTGTGCAGGGAGGGCGAGATGACTAATGACCTGTCAGAGGTAGATTTCCTGGCAAAGATATAAAAACCAGCATGACGTGGACATGGCAAATGACATAATCAAGTCTTTCCCTGTAAGAGATGCAATCGCGGAGGCATAATGCAAACGTCTGGTATTTCCAGGGGTTCATTTTCAGTCATTGGAGGACCTCTCATATTAGCCGGGGTGTAATGTCTCGTCACTGAATGATAGAATGCACACATTTCTATGCAGATTGCCACTGAAGGGCAAAGAGGTATTAAAGGGCATGGAGAGGAATAAGGTGTCTGTGTGTGCGCGGAGGGAGAGCTGGTCTTTTGTGGAGGTCTTCCAGGTGACAGCGCCGTGTTTCTACAGTCTCAAATGATTCCCCTAATGTGCTGCCATTTCTGTGATTTAGATGCTCTGAAGAGGAGGTGTGTGTGTGTGTGTGTGTGTGTGTGTGTGTGTGTGTGTGTGTGTGTGTGTGTGTGTGTGTGTGTCAGTAGAGTATAGATTGTACTAAAGGCTTGACAGAGAGCTGTAGTTCTTATATACTCTCTCAATGGTCAGCTGGTGCCTACTGGAACCACAGGGTCTGGGATACTTTATCTTTCCAAAATATAAACCCCCGGCCTTGGGGACACACACCCACACACACACCCACACACACACGCAAGCACAGAGAGAGAGATGTGCAAAAGCAATGTCTCGCCTGGAGCCACAGTTTGTAAGAATAGTATATTACATTCGATGTTACCCTGTAGACACTATTGTCCTGTTACTGTTTTCTCTTAAAGTGAACCTTACCTTCAACCCCCAACCGCACCCCCACCCTCCAAAAAATCGAAAAAAACGTGTTTAACTGACAGTCGCAAAGAAGCTTAGCTCAGAATCGGTCGGTTATAGCCTCAATGTTGGTGGCGACTTTTCAACCATCTCAAGAGGCCAGTTATTATTCTTCCATACATTGCAACTTTACATCTAAATACACAATGTTTATGTGTTTAGGGAAGGATTTAATGCTACACCATTTATCCAAAACAGCAACCGCCGTTAGAGAGCTTTGTCCAACTGTTGGTTTAAAGATTAATGGTTGGCGGATGTCTCTTTCACTGTTGCCTTCTTTGCTATTCAGACACATTTCGCTCCCCCAGTAGGCAGTAGTCTATACACAGTTAATGCTTGGATTAAATTTCTTCACCGCGCAGTAGCTTGCCTGAGCCCTATTTAACTTGGTAAGCCCCATGATGATTATGGCACAAGCAGTCATTATCGGCGGCTGAAAAACATGAGCAAAAATGAGCGAAGAAAGGGAGGAGAGGGATTCTTATGGAGGAAGGGAGGGGGGACGGAGCCCCGGTGAAACCGATTGGCCCGAGTATTTGTTTTAAGCAGGCGCAGTGGCGCTGTGCCAGGTCAGTGGTACCCTTAAACTCCCCCCCCCCCCCTCCTCATTACAGGAGGGATGTAGCGATAATGTAGTGTGACGCGTGGTATGTACACTGGGTCTCGGCAAGAGGAGCTTCAGGGACACAGGTGTCATAAGAACCATTAATCTGCTGGTGTCACGTGTTATTGCAAATTAAAAGTAGCGTGTTACACTTGGCAGCCATTGTTGCAGATGGACAGGGTAGGTTGGGGGGTGGAGAGACCGCCGGAGACGGCGTCTTTTACTGGCCGCTGCCTTTCGCTTTCTAAAAAGTGACACAGATTGGAATTTGCAGTTCTGCAGAGAAGAAGCCATCACCTCTCAGGTTAACATCCAACCGCCCGAAAGACAAAGGCGAGTCCTCCACAAAGCAGCTGATGTTTGAGCCCACGCCGGCTTTCACGGTGGGGGGGTTGTTCACCCCTCCCTGGCATTAGTCCTATTTGAAGTCATCTGAACACACATTGTCCACCACGTCTGCACTTATTCGTTTGCCACAAATTGCATAATCAGACCTACAGATGACTTAATTTCAGCCATTCTGGGCACTTTTTTTTGTCTTTCTTTTTGCTCCGTGGTAGCGCTTTCGCCTTGATTTATGAGAGAAATACCACCAGAGAAATTTCATGATACGCTAATCATCGTACATTTCAAAAGCCAACAACAATAGCCGCTCAAAATGGATGTGATTCTGTGCTTCAGTAGCTGTTGAATTAATTGTTTCTGCCTCCTAAGCATCAGGAGGACTGAGCTGATGTGTGCGCGGGGAAATGAGTGATGGAGCGAGCTGCCACATGCGCCCTGCTCTGTGTATCAGCATCTGTTTTTGGAAAATCGCTATGGCAACTCAGAGCAGGGCAAAATGTCACCAACTTCGTACGATATCGAAGTGGCCTTTCAAACTGGTGCAGAAATCTGTCAATTTTATTTTAATCAGAAGAGAAACCAATGGAGCTTATCAAATATACATTTTTCTTATGGTGAACAAACATATCAGAGTCCAAATTTTCTTCATGTTTACAATGCAAACATTCCATTAGGAAAACAATACGCAACTGAGTTCATCCAATTTGTTTTAATTTGATTTTGTTAACTGGAAATTAAATCAGGCAGGAAATTATAGAGGGGCACCAGCGTAGTGGGGGAACAGAGCGCACCTATGCTGACGCGCAGGTTTAAGAAAAGGCTGTTGGGGGGGGCGGGGCTGGCGCGACCTTCAGGTGGCAGCACACCTCCCCGTGGCGTCAAACGGTGACCTAAAACCTGGGTTTTCTCTGCGGGAAAAACTTTCATACTTTTCAGAAGTTTCCCCCACACGTTTATTTTCCTTTTTTTTTTTTTACTCTTTTTGTTTGGCGACCAGTCACTCAGGCCCGCTCCCAGTCCTAGAGTTGCACTGGCTAAAGGATCCTGCTGGGGGTCGTGACCTCCGGGTGCCAAACCCGCAGAGACGGGTCCACTTTAAAGGGACGGTTATCTGATTCGAAAGAGGCTTTTCCCTCGTTACCAGAGTGTTGATGCAGAGAGATGTCAAGATGAATACACTCGGCGCCAGAGATGATCAATAAACAACCACAGAGAGAGAGAGAGAGAACAGCGCCGACCAGCAAAACCAGTGTGGTGAAAAGGAACTGCAGATCCCGTAGTATCTAAATTAAATATTGAGCAAAAGTTAAAGTTTTATCGGAGGTTGATTGAGCGTAAAAGTGGGAAGGTGGTGGAAAAAAAGCGCCGTTTGGCCTAAATGAGCCTCTTCGTCATCACGGTTATAGCTAATAACCCTCATGGTCCGATGTTTGTTTTCAACAAAGATGCTCATTTTATCAGGTGAATGTTTTCAGATGGGAATCATGAGCTGGGCGGCTGAGTGGGAGGAAGAGAGAGAGGCCCAAAGCAGGATGGGTGTGTCTTGCGTGGGAAGCGCGTTCCACAGTGGCGAGTGATAAATACGGTGGCGTTTTAGGGATATGGATCTAATGCTGCGGCACAGGCCGGCGGATAGAAAGTAACCAATGGCTCTTGTTTTCCTGAGTAGCAAAGACAACAGCTTGATAAAAAAAAATAAGGTTTCCATGACAATCAAAACATTAAGTTGTCTGTTCAGCCTTGGTTTGGCATTTCTGACTGCTTTTTATGTTCTGTTTTAAGTTTTTTAAGAGTTTTCAGCCAGTAGTTGGCGTTAGCATCACACTCCTCCTTGGGTTGATTGACAATTATATATCTATAAAGTCCCATTTCACATTTATGAAAGAAAGCACCAAAACAAAGCTTTATTACCGAGCTCCATTCGGGCAATTTTAAAATAAAAATAGCCAATTGTCCTTCAAGATTCAATAATATTCTCCCTCCCTTAACTTTCTTGTGGCGGCTGCTCTCAGGCCCATCCTTGCTGCCCTCCACTCTCATGTCAACTCTTTTAATTATGATCTGCCTCATCTGTGTTACAAAACCACTGTAGCAACACAGGATGTAATTAATCAGTGTTATTTTATGACTTGTTCCCCTCCGCCGTTAATCAATTACTATTAATGTTTGTTGTGACTGTAAATAAAAAAAACGTAAATATCATGGGTTCACATTCAGCACATAGGATAAACCAATTATTATAATAAATAACCGTTTGTCTTGGGCTTTTAGTTTCAGCATCAAACTGATAAATGAGATTTAATAGCTGATTGATCTGATCACACGTTGCTCTTTTCGGCGCGTTGCTTTTCGTCGATGGAGGGAGACAACCTAATGAGGCGTTTTTACCAAACTTGCGGCTCTCTGCGCGGGTTCAGGCTAGCGCCCTCGCATGTGCAAAGCCTTTTATTGCTCCTTGGGCTGGATACGGGAGAGTCGGGCTCATCCTCTGGCCCCAGCCTGTGAAAAAAGGTCAAGCGGCAGAATGGAATAGCAATATCCCTCCCAAATGGTGCCTTCACACAGACATGATTGATCAATTGAATTCCGCGGCAGAGAAAAATGTGGGATTAAGTGGAGTATTATACGCACAATGAGTTGAGGCATGATGTTCATTTCAAGTTCATTTCAGCTCCCTCTTGCCACCAGATCAGGCAATCAATAGGGGCCTTGCATATCATATATCACCGCTCTCCTGCTCAGGGGAGAACATAATCTGCCACAAATTCAGAATGACGAATTTGGAGGCGAGCTATGTGGGAGACATGTGCAGACTCAGGGAATGCAGCGACAGAGGCGGTGAGGTGATGGGAGGTGAGGGGGAGCTATGGCTGGGTGGTCTGTAAAGGTTTTAAAGCACGCATGTGACAACCGAGGGAAAGCGGAAGCATCCTTCTCCCAACTGTTGGGTAATCAGGTCAGGAGTGCTGTGTTTGGAGGCGCGGGATGATTGAACTGCGATTTTTTCTATTTGTTTTTTATTCAGCCTCTTGTCCGCCACCGCTGTTTCCAAATGAAAGCACATTCTCACAGGGAATGGAAGCAGTGAAGGGAAATTGTGCTCTTCATTTGAAGTCGTAGCGGAGGTTTTGGAGAGGAAATAAGGATGGGCAGGGGTAGAAACATTCCCCACTCGGAGTAAAAAAAGGCAGCAAAACAGGCGAGCTGCTGTTTTCATTTGCCACAACATGTATATGTCTGCGAGTGATGGTAATCCATCAATTACCACGGGGCACTGAGATCATGAGAGGTGCTACTGTGAATGGGGTTGCGGAGAAAAGCCAGCGATGTAGCCAGTGGCTCACTACAGCCATTAAAGAGTGGAAAAACCTGCAGTCCATCCCTTTCTGTCCTCCTCTGATCCCCCACAGAGAAAATCCAGGAAAAAAAAAAACATGAAACATGAGGGGAATATAAAGTACATAGCTTGAAGTGAAGGCCAGCTTCCCGGGGTCAGACTGTTGCTCTTTCTCCTTGTAGATGGTTCAGATGGTTCTGGCCCAAACAGTGATTCTCAGGGTAGTGTGGAGAGTTTACGGAAACATCTTAGGGCAGATGCCTTCACCCAGCAGCAGCTGGAAGCGCTGGACAGGGTCTTCGAACGCCCTTCGTACCCCGACGTCTTCCCAACATCGGAGCATATCAAAAACGAACAGGTCAGTAGCCCCGCAACTCACCACTTCACACATAACCCTGAGATGAAAAGCGCTTTTGTCACAGACCATGAAACCACAGCTAATTAAACAAACGTCCGAGGTGTCCAGCCACTGGATTACAAGCTAGCATGAATAATGCTGGAGGGATCACCAAGAAAACACCCACGCGTTATTGATTTTGGGATGAAAAACACATTCCACGTATCCCCGTAATTGAGAATAACAGTAAGACGATCAATATTCATGTCCCCCCCTCCCCCCTTCATGTCTGATGTTATTCAAACGCTCTTTCTTGCACAATGTTTGCGCCATAGTTGAGAATCGGCCTCACCCCTTACATACCACAGCCACACTTGCAATCCATCCTCATTTTTAAAAAATTAAGAGGTGTTTTGCAAAAAGTCCCCCCCACACACACACACACACTAAAATGACAGCTGCAAAACACCACTTATTAAAAGCTCTGGGCTTATTACAATGGATAACCTTTATTTACATTCATTATACTATTAAACAATGAGAGACTATTAATTTCTCTTCTACAAGTCGGACCCATAAAGCAAAAGCAGTCCCCTAATTGAGTTCATTTTAATTTCTCTCCAATCGGGGCGAATTACGCAGGTGATAAATCAGTGGGACAGGCCTCACCTCCAGAAGAGGGCCTAATTTGCAGCTAATTACGAAACTGATTTCTACTGGAAGATCAATACCAAAACGAATTGGAAATGACTTGCAATCACAAAGAGCATCGAGAAGGGTATTAAAAGGGAGAGGGGAAAGGGTTAGCCCCAAAAAGGGGACATGTAAGGGGAAGAAAGAAAAAAATCCAGTCCAGGAAAATCACGTTTAATTTAATGCAATATTAATCACAACACTTTCCCTTTCATGGGTGCCTCACAGTTTTTCTTCCCCAGGAAAATGTGGCCCTATTAGCCAGTGTCTGCGTTCTGTAACGAAGCATTAAAAACCCATTCTGGAGATGCAAAACTGAATGGATTCACCCCTCCCACACTTCTGCCAGCCATTTGGTCATCCCTTTCACACATATCTTTTCAGCTTCCCCCCTTCTGCCCTTTATCTGCATGATAAAACGTCTGTTTGGCGTCTGAAGCCTCTGAGAATAGAGGAAAACATCCGACATTGTGCCAGCGAACAGTTGTAGCAGACAATTAGAGTTTATCGGCGATAGTAGCAGACAAGAGTGGGGTCACGGGCGTCCCCCCCTGTGGGAGCGCGGCCCTCTGAGCCACGCGGGCTCGCACTGGGCTTTGGACGAACAGTGTCAACACTCACGCTCCGGAAGTCTTGTCTCATTAAAAAATACTACTAACATCTGCCAGAAGTGTCTTAATGCTCTCTGTGAAAGGAAACTGCAGAAATGAGGGAGAGTATTTGTTTACTGAAGGCTCAGTTGGTCAAAGAGATTTAATTTGACTGTTTTTTAACCCCATTTCCTGCATTATTTTATCACTTTCTTGTCTAAAATATTCAAAGTGAATTCTATCATAACACAGTTTTCACTTTAAGAGGGTAACAAAATGATTTCGGCCTCAATTACTTCAATTAGAAGGTGGGATTTAGGTGAATTCATCCTTTCACACACAACGTCTGAACGAACAGGCGTTACAAAAAAACACAAGTGCCAGGTTCACGAGCGATTCTTTGCAAAGATGTCATGAAATTTAAAGGAGGTTTAGATTTCAAATCAAGAGCGTAAAAGAAAAAAAAATGGAGGGGGGGGGGGGGGGGGGGAAGGTGAACGGTGCCTCTCAAACAGGGCCACATGGTGTGTCCGTAACAAAGCAGAACTGCCTTCTCCCTTGGCTGATCAGGGGAAGGACTGCAGTCAAGCACAAAGGGCCAGCTGACGCCTTGGCTTTTTCACTCATCTCAAAATCCCCACTTCCTCTCAGACAATACCGAAATACATTCATGATATGCTTGAACTGCCACCCTGCAGCTTGGACACACACAGACACACACACACACACGCATACAATGCTCTCATACAAATGTATACTGGTACAGGCCTGTGTAGAGCGCTTAATGGAGGAGGAGAAGGGAGGATTTCTAGGTATTGTTTGGTTGTGTAATGATTCAACTGTCCTTTTCCCAGGCTAATGAGTACACACTGCCTGGCCTGAATTCCAGCCTGGACGAAGTCAAGCCCAGTTTATCCTCTAGTGCCAACCCAGACCTGGGCCCCAGTGTGTCGCAAAGCTACCCCGTAGGTAAGACCAAGCGCCGTACAGTACGCCGCCAACGCAGCTTCAAAACGATGAATTGACAGCCCCCAAACAATAATAAAGGCAAAAAAAAGAAAAAACACAAAGCGTGCAGACTTTTTTTGACGAATTTCACTCTGAGCTTTAAAAGATGGCGAGACTATTAACAGCAGTGGGTTGGGTTTTTTTTCTTTATTTCTGCTGAGCAAGCAAGGCGATGACAGAAATCGGGGGTGTGGGCAGCTGTTCTGTCACCGCTGGACAAGGACCTTTAGGTGACAACCTATCAGGGCTATGAGCGTGTATCAGAACGAGGTCTTGTAAGGGGAGGGGGGGTGAAGAGCCAGCATGCAGGACTGTCTGCTCTCTGGCCGCGTTGCCCCTGCGATTTGTTTGCAGGGAGACAGCCCCGGTGTCTCAGCGCACGAGTAATGTGCCTCGGTAAATACAGGCTGGCATTTCTGCCGCCCGACTCTAAACCTTGTGATCATTTATTTTACCCTCCCTGTCTCCCCCACCACCGCCGACCTCTCCCCCTCTTTCTTTGTCTCCTCTCTCCTTGTCACACTTAATGACCAGCTGGCTAATTGAAATATTGTTTGGCTGTTGCCGCGTTATTACCGAGAAGAAGGTTGAGTTTACCGAAAGTTTACGACGACTGACCTGAGATTAATACGCAGAGCTTTTATTAAAATTCATATAATTAAGCAGCCGCCATCAAAGGCAATGGGGTTCTGCGTGGGGGTGGACAGGGTGATTGAAAATTGCACCAGTCACCCCCCCCCCCCCCCTTCTCAAATGATAGCCAGGCAGTCTTATGAGAAAAGAAAGGGCCCGTTTCTCATTAATATGTGGGAGGTAGATTTCCCCTGTAAGGCAGGCCTCCTGAGAAGAAAGGTGCGTGTTTGTCCTTTGTGCACCGCTGGCCTCTGCAGAAAGAGGGTTTGGTTCTGCAGGCGGCTTTGTTTGCACCTGGGATATTTTAGATGGCCTCTGCGGGGTGGGGGGTGGGGGTGGGGGGTCTGCTTACTGCTTTACAGGTGCAAAGAGACGCAGGAAGAAAGATGCGATTGTATGCATATGAATGCGTGTGCATGTGTGTGGCTTGAAGAAGCGTCGCTCTTCTGCCCCGGTTTATCGCACACTCTTTCCTAGAGGTGAGGGGTCGCGGCGGAGGGAAAAGGTCTGGCCACCTGGCCCCGGCCGTCGAGGCAAGACAGCCGGGCGCAGATTTAGAGAGCGAAGAGACAAAAAAAAAACCCTAATCGAAATAGGAAGAGCTCACATTGCTGAGGTTTGAGTCGCACCCGCCGACGCCGCCTGTCGCAGCTCCTTTGCACATGTGAGGAAGGCACGGGCTGAACACGGACAAACTCCGGCCAAACTTCTGCTCGCTGGCATGAACTGGGCCGCTACCTCTATAGCACAAACAAACACCAGCCTTTGGCTTCGACTTGGTAATTGGTATTTAGTTAGCGGCTCCTCTGCTTGGTTTTCCCTCAGTGCCCGCCTGTGTGGATATTAGATGATATTAAAGTGTGTGTGGCCTCTCTAATGGCTGACTATTACAGTATACTTGCCAGCGATAAGCCTATCAGGGCAATTTTAAGCTGTGCAAAAAGTAGTAAATTATCTGCCGCGTTTGGGCTGAGATCCAATTTCAAATTAATTGTGTCTTTACGGGGGGAAGAACTGGAGATTATGTTCATCCTTAAAATGTTTTCCGAACACCAATTAAAATGTGTGCAGTTATTGATCTTGTTGATTTTTATGTCCTGGAATTTGCATAATCTATTAAAAATGAATGATTCATGAAGCGCTCATTGGCAGAGATTGGAATTCTCGGTGAGATGAAAGACTGGAGCGATAGAAATCTTTTGTGTCCTCTGCTTATCCTATTAAAGCTCAAAAGTATTTCAAATAAGAAAGGGATTTAAAGGTATTGTGCACATCATCGAAATTCAGACTCAAGAAGCCACTTCCATTAAAACGCTTCTCTCTCTCTCTTTCTCACACGCGCACGTGTGCACGCTCTCTCCTCCACATTAGCGCTGTATTACTTTCTAAATAGTCCCTCTTACCACATAAAAACACCAAAGGGTTCCATGAATATGTGGATAGGACAATTGAATATTGTGGGGTAATTTCTATTGTTGATATGGGAAGTCATTTCTTTGATGAATTCCCTTCGAGAGATGGATTTCATCTCAAGTATCTCCTTATTCTTGTTATTTCAACTGCTTGAAATTCAAATGGTATGAGCTGGGCGCGTGTGTGTGTGTGTGTGTGGGGGGGGGGGTTATGAATAGGGGAAGGAGTTGGAAACTTTTTAGTGTATTTTCAGAATAGATGGAGAGATGGCCCCGATACGGCCGATTGTCCACAGTTTCTATAGAGGGCTTCAGCATTTCCTGAAATTAGTCGGAGCCCACCTGTTTTCGCGATGGTGCTTGGGCTTTTCCTCAGTGGGAGTTTTACACGTCTCCACTCACTGACTGCACACTCAAGACTCTTTAAACTCGTCTCCTGCTGGGCATCTTAATGGGAGCCTCCAAAGCTTTTAAGCTGCTGCGTCAACGACACTTCTGCTCTTCAGTTCGACCTCCTCCTGTTGTGAACCAAAACTTCAACTGTTCCAAACTAAACTGTTCCATCCTCAAATGGGTTCTGGCTTCGCCGTTGTGCGCGGAGAAGTAAGCAAAAGGCGATGCCCCTGCTCTGAAATGAGTGCTTATTTCATCTTCACAAAAGCAAACTAACCTTTGAACGGGCATTTGATAATGAATGACTTTCAGGCCTCGTTTGGGGAATTGAAGCAATTTGGCTCGCCAAGCATTCTTTACTTAGTTGTGATTAATTAGGGTGCTGGGAATTTTTGGCTTGTGATAAATTTCCTCATTCTGCATGTCTGCATATAGCTTAGAAAATGGAGGTCACCGTGTCAAACTTGTTTTTTTTGTGTGTTTGGGTTATTTGGTTATTTTTTTGGTTGTTGTAGCAAACATAAAGTTGTCCCCGATGTGCAAAATGTCGCAATTTAGCAAACAAAAGAGTCATCCATTTTGTTTCTGAACCGTATAAAAAGGTGACCCTGGTTTCAGTTTCAAGAAAGTGACCCTTTTTGTTGAGTTAACCCACAGATTTGATTGGTTTTGTGCCATTAATTAAAGACAAAATGCAATGATGTAGCTAGTTGAGCATGCAGAGGACTCAACCTACACATTGCGCATGCAAAGCTACAAATTGTGTTTTTCCCAGACTCCAGCAATCATCGCGGAACTATTTATGAAATGAAGAGAGAAACCAACAGGCTTTTGTGATGGCAAAGCTAAAAAAAAAAATCTTTCAATTGATTTTCACAGGGAAGGAGGGCAGGGGAAAAATAAGAGCTTGATTTGCTGGCGTTCAAACTAAGGGGACTGTCAGAGAAAACAGACAACATAAAGAAGCCCATCATTTAATGAGAATCTGGACACACATCTCTGTTTGTAAAAACAACAAAGGCTAGGAAGCAGCTAATGAGGCTATCATCGCTGCACAGAGAGTTCTCTGAACCGGCGCCTCTCTGAAAGAGGGCTTTAAAGCGTCCTCGGAGCAACAGCCACAGCAGAGCAGCAGGAAATCGCTGCCAAATGAATCTAAAAACAGGGCTACGAGATGAAGCTGTGATCACTGTTAACAGTCAGCAAGTGTAGAATCGCTGATGAACGCAGAAAAGCTTTAAATATCTGTAGAAACAAACTATTAAATCCCGTCTGAATCAGTCTGTATTTAAAGAGGAATGACTGTTGTTTGCCCGCTGCAAGCCGCCTAAATTTTTCCATTTATCAAAGAAATGAGGCTGCTTCAGGAGACAAAGGCTCATTTCCTCCATATGAAGGGAAGTAATGAAGAGATAAGACTGTTTTCTTTTTATTAAACATACATGTGCGAGGAGCATAACTGCTGCAATTAAAAAGAGGAAAAAAAGATTGGGTCAGTGTTTGCTCAGGCAGTCAGGAGCTACAACCATCTCCACACACACACACACACACACACACACACACACACACACACACACACACACACACACACACAGAGCTGGACCCCCCACCTGCAGAGCTCCCACGGCTCCCGTTGACTTATGTGCACCGGCTTGTGGCTAACTAATTCTTATTATAAATGGAATGAAAGGTCAGCCATGACCTCAGTCTCCTCTGGACAGCTCTTGAACTCCGTCATCTCTGACGGCTTGAAAACAAAAAGCCTCTTCATTTACATCAGAGATCTGCATATAAAAATCAGTTATTTAGCAATTATATAGACTTAATGTTAAATAAAAACAAAAACTGCAAGCTGACTGTGGTTTCCCATTGCGACTTTATTTAAATATCTGCGTATGACACATCCACGCATATTTAAAAGATCAAACATGCACCTGTCTCTCCATATTGCCTCCTTTTTTTTTTAAAGCCTTTATCCGTCTGTCATCACATTACATTAAGGAAGCCATACCACCAGGCTTGCATGGCTCCCTCTACTTCCTCCTCCTCCTCCTCAGGCCTTCCACCCTGCCTCTGCAGATTCACCATTTATTTCTCTCTCTGACCCTGCCTGCCAGCATGTCACAGCAGGTATCCAGGGTGGCTCATTTGTTCATCCTTTTATTAAATAATAGCACTCCTGATACGGCACGTCGAGGAGTTGATTTGTTTTAGGTGAATATCTGCGGGGCAACAACGCTTTATGCTCTCGTTAGCGTCTCTTTTCCTTTGGCTGCTTTTTATTCTGAAGTGAAAAGCGACAATGGGTAATTTTTCAGCGCATCGCTAATAATCAATAGTTCTGTGTTGTCCCGAGCTTCCTCATTAAAGTTCTACTGGGGGACAACTTTCTCTTTGAATCCAAGTGGCCCTTGTAACCGACAATGTAGCATGGGCCTCTCCTGCCCCAGCCGCTGCGCAGATTGGGGTTACATGCCGGCGTCCGAATGTCCCCTGTGTCTAACACAGACGACCCAACGTCACTCTCAATTACAGAGCTGAGGGGCCGGTGTGCTCCGACTTTAGACGCAGAGGGAAAGAAGGGAGGCGTAAGGCTTTGTTTGACACGTTTGGAGGCAAATTCATGAGGTTGTTTGGTTGTTTTAACGTCCAGACGACGTGTAGGAATGATACTTTATTATGTAATGAAATGTAATTCTGAGCTGAATGTCTGACCTGTTTTATCTGCTAATATGTTACGCTTCTGTGTCACGCACTCATACAGTTGTCTGCACAGTGACGGAAGAAGTCGAACAAAATTTGTCAATAAAGTTTCTAGTAATAGTAGTTAACAGCAGAGGATCAGGTAGGGGTTCCTGCTACCAAACTGTGGCTCAAATATTAAAACATCATCAATCACAAGTTTGTGATCGATCATTTAAAATGTCTCTGTTCCCAGTTTGACATCACTGTAACTGTATAAATACAAGCAGAACATTCTATGAATATTTGAAGTTATGTGGGAAATGGCCGCTGTTGCTGTTTGTGAAACCTATGCATCATTAATGTGTTTTATCTTGTCCTTCTAGGCAGAGATATGGCCAACACAACCCTACCTGGGTACCCCCCTCATGTTCCCCCCACGGGCCAGGGCAGTTACCCGACCTCAACGCTGGCTGGAATGGTTCCTGGTGAGCGAGCAACAGCTTCACATTGTTAATCATAAGCGGTGTTTCAAATGTGGCGTCATCTCCCCCTCTATTTAACCTGCAGTCCAGGTTCACAGAAACCAGTTAAGGGTCAAGAACTATAAGCATGGGGCCACTGGAAGAGGCCAGGGTTCCTGTTTGCCAGTGTAGGGGCACACAGATGCGGTTTTGGTGCTCGGTATGAGTCTCGTGTCTTTCTATCAAAGCTCCGGTGTGATTAAACCACACGGACGGGGAAACCAGTGGAGTGTACACAGTGTTAGCATATTATTTACCTATCACGCGAGCCATCATGGGCGCCGGCTCATTCCTTTTCTTCCTGATGACGGCATGTTATCACCCCTGCCAAGAAGATTCTATTAACCGTCCAGCTGATTTTCATTCGTTAGTCAGAGTCTAATCTTAAAAAAACACATGTCGCTGAAATACAGCACTTTGAATCAATTATAAAGACTTCCTGCAAATATTTCTTTTGCGTGTGTCAGAAAGTGGACCATTCAAACTTAAAAATAATAGCAATGCTTGTTTCAAACGGGATAAAACTCCATCACTAAGATGGGGACACAGTAGATCTATATGATCTTCTCTTATTCTACGGTCTTGTCATTTTTTAGTTTCCAGCGCCTGCTCTGATTTGATTTATTTTTAGGTTTTGGCTAACAGAGCAGTTCATTCTCATCGGTGGAAAGTTAGTTGGTGGAAACGAAAGGGGGGAGCGGCCACTCAGCACTGGGGGCTCGCAGTTTTCGTTACAACCCACTCATCTTGTGCACAGCGGCTAAGATTTAATAACAGGCGCGAAACATTGTTAAAAGCAAAGTCATTTTTCACAAGCTCCAAATAAAATTGGGCCTTTATTGGCTCGTAAAAGAAGGAAACGTGTTGAATCAACAGCGGTGCTTACTGACACGCCCCAAGTTAACTTACCCAACGATGCAACCAAACCTCAGGAAGAGATGGGGGGGGGGGCATACGGGTTCAGATTAGAGATGTTAAAATTCCTCCAAGAAAGGCTGCAGGATTTATTGCCTCGTATCAAAAATGTATGCATGAGGCTGTTTATTACCGCTCTGTTTATTAAAATGCTTTGGAATATACTGGAAGAAGAATGGATAGATATCCTTAAATGGGACCAGGGAAGCAGCCTTCAGTGTCACATCCTGTATTGTTCAGTGTTGCATAACTTAAGTGAAATGAAAAAGAAATAAATTACTTGCTTGGCTGGTTGCACGGCGATCACTATCACCCCCCCCCCCCCCCCCCCCCCCCACCCCCCCACCCCCCCACCCCGTTCAAATTGCATCCTGTTTTGAATGACAAGAAATGACTGCATGCGAAGCGTAATGGTTTAAACGCATTGAAATGCTAATTGACTTGTTGTTTTGTGTTGCAGGGAGCGAGTTTTCGGGGAATCCCTACAGTCATCCGCAGTACACAACCTACAATGAAGCCTGGCGATTCAGCAACCCAGCACTACTAAGTGAGTAATAAATACTGATAAAACATTAGGGAAAAGAAAAAAACATTCCTAAAAGACCTCCTAAATGTTGATTTGGCAACCTAGATGTAAAGTTAGCTTTAATCACTCGGATACATCACTGTAATGTATTTGGCTCCATTTACTGTTGTCATTTGATATCAGAGATTGAGGGAATCACTCTGATTGATAGCTGATCCTAATGGAACCAGAGAAGCCACCAACACTGATGGAAAGTCATCAAAAACTGGATTAAAAAGAGGATTCTGGTTTATAATGAGAAACCCATATTTGCCTCTGCGCTAATAATCTGATTTTTGTAATTGTAGACACGGGTTTGGGTAAAACAGCTTAAAAATGCTAATCAGTGACAGTAAAATTGGTTGCTTGGAAAGCTTTATCGGTTTCAAATGGTCCGTTCTTCTGTTAACTTTCAGGTTCCCCTTATTATTATAGTGCCGCATCGAGAGGCTCCGCCCCTCCAACTGCTGCCACTGCCTATGACCGTCACTAGTTACCACGGAAACCAAATCAACCTTCAGGACCATGGCCTTAGCCTCCATATTGCCCCGGTGTGAGCGGCATGGTCCACTGGACACTGAGCAGCTGTGCATAAAATGCTCCCTCAGACAAACTTTGGGGTTTTTTTGGGATTCCAGACAACTTCTCTCCTCATTTTTCTTTTTTTTACACTCAAAGCCAAAAGAAATCCACAAGTCATCACCAGAGACAGTCGCAAGCGGTGAAATCAAATTGCAGTGGTTCAAAAGAAAAAAAAGGAAACAAAAAAGACCGCAAATGTATGAGAATTTGTTTTCCTCTTGCAGCCGGGTCACAATTTCATCCCATCCAGGATCGATACTGAACATTCCTTTTCTGGGCAGCCCTCAGCAGGGGCGCTGTCCGGAGGTTAAGATGTAGCAGCAGCCTTTGCTCACACCTCCTTCTCATCTCCCTCTCGATTCGGACGGCGGCGCAGTGAGGTCAGAGGAGATTAGCAGCAGCACGTGCACGCCGCGGCCGGCCGGCCTGCGCCGCGTTGCTTTCTCTTTTCTTTTAACCACCCGGACGGTCACCAAGGAGACCTGCAGCCCGAGTACATTGACTGCTTTGTGATGCCATGAGAAGATTAGGACGTGTTCTCCGTGATACACAATCAACAATGTTAAAAAATGACGAGGGAGTCAAGAAATCTCCATTTGAAAATCGACGGAGCCGTGGCAGCGCATCAGCACGGCCGACTGTTTGCAAGATTTCAAGAAAACTGGTATATTCTTAAAAATGATTTTTTTATTTTTCATTTTTTTATAACGCAGATAAACTGCAGAATGCTCGGCTCATGTTTTACAATTTCTTATTTGTCAGGACAAGCGGTCAAAAAATAATAAATCTGTTTTTGTGTTGATTTTGCACTATTTTGGGGAGGTTTGCCACACTGGAGCCTGCTTATGCAGAGAAACGATGATGCATATTTGCTTCATTTCCTGAATATTGACTGTAAGCATCAGTCTGAAAAGGCACTTACAGTTTTTAAGTTTTTTTTTATTTTTTATTATTATTATTCAAGGCCCATCACTCTGTGTCACTGCCTTGATCTGCACTACTACTTTGTCACAGCCTACATTTTAATTTAAGTTGATTAAGTCTTTGGCATTCAACAGAAAAGGACCTAACAGCCATTCTGAGTAGAACAAGTCTGCGTATTACTCGAGAAGCTGTCGGAGTCACTCTGAGCGAGTGATTCTGATGGTTCCAGTAATATCGAGAAGCAGGGCAACGATATCAGCTAAATGCCTTAACCGCGTTCCATTCAGCACCCTCACGCGTTCCGGTTCATCCTCCGAGTCCGTTGCTGGTTACTTCATCTGTCACGTGAATGTATTTGCATCCGCCAAAGACTTAGTTGCTGTTACTGTTTATTTACAGGCTGCCTGTTTGCATCATGAAAGCAGTATTATTAGGACAAACCCACATTTCATGAGGAAAAGTATATGTATAAATTCTATGCAGTGCAGAGGTGGTCATCATATGCATATTCAGCTGTAAACCTAAAGGCAGGTGGCGTTTATTTAATTGTTTTTTGCAAAATGGTCATTTTGTAGAAGCCTTTTTGTTTTCCTGTGTGTGATGTGAAGACAATTCTCTGTAAATACAGTAAAGAAACAATGTCTCTCATGTTCTCATGCTCATGGGTATGATTACCTCCATTATGCTGGTCTCACATGTACAATAATAAAAGTGTCTGAAATCTTTTACGCTAAAGGGGCTGCCTGGCGTTTGTGAGTGGAGGCGTGCCGTCACTCAAGCTGTCATTTAGGAAAGAGACGAAACCTGCAGCAATTTGAGACCTCAGAAATTGTTCTTTTTTAAAAAACAAATCCTGCTTAAGATGAAAATCTATCTATCTATCTATCTATCTATCTATCTATCTATCTATCTATCTATCTATCTATCTATCTATCTATCTATCTATCTATCTATCTATCTATCTATCTATCTATCTATCTATCTATCTATCTATCATTTAATCGATTTCCAAAACCGGTAAAAAGAACTTTCCCAAAAGAGCCAAACGAGCGTTATCTCGGCCCTTGCTGCCACGTCCACCTGTTAAAGGTGGGACTCTGGTCACGTGATACGAGTCAAAGCTGAGTCGAGCCCTCCGCCATCCATCAGTGTGACCCAGAAATGTTTTTTCCCCTCCGTCTGCATAACCTTTGGAAGGTAATAGCACTTACGCTGCAAAGTACTGGACGATTAATACGCACGTTTAGGTCGGGGAGTGACGTCGCCTGAGTGCGGATGGACACGAAAAGCCATAAACGCGCACGCTGACAGTAGCTATGAGGAGCTAATGAGAGTCTTTTGACATAAAAGCATTTAGGGTTTAGGTGTAAAGCTCATATTGTGCACAGGGGCGGTGGTGAGAATGCCTCTAAATGTTTTCTCCATGATTTGGATCACTGAGCAGCACATAAAGTGTTTAACCTCTCCCCGCTTTGTAAAGCTGAATTAATTTTTCTAGCAGCGGGCCCGAATTCAATTTGTGCTAAGTTGCGGGGAGAGATTTATGCATGAAATCCTTCTTATAGCTTATTTTCACTCTTTCTTTGCTCCTTAATCCGGACGCCTTGTACGACTCTGTTATATCGTCGCTGGTTTCCACTTGATTTTGGACTTGATTGGAGCTGGACAAAGGTTGCACAATGGGGGGACAAACTGTGACCTTTCACCTCTGATGCTGCGTGTTGGTTGCAGACCACAAAACCAAACATGTTTTTTTGCAACTGAGCTCCTGTGCTTAGTATTTGACTGTGCACTCTTTTTTCGGTCTACAAGGACCCCCCCACCCCCTTTTCCCCCATCACGAAGCCACAAATGCTGAAGTTCTGACAGCGTCAAACTGTCAGACATGTTTGTCATTCACAGACCTTGTTAAAGGATGAGGGGGAAAAAGAGAGGTTTTTTTCTCCTCCGATAAGAATTCCCAGTAGCAGAATGATTCTATTTAGATGGGGGGGCAAAACTACATTTTGTCCCATCTCTGTCTAAATTGGCATATCTGACTCTTCTTCTGAAAACCAATAAACTGTGAATGTGGGTGTATCTGTCAGTCAGGCTTAAATTGACTGTAGCATGCCAGATGACAACAGCTTCCCCTGGAATAATAAAAAAAGAAGCTATTATTTACTGTAAATGTATAAATATATAAGTGCTGTCAGGCGCTCTTTTACACACTTGGTGCTGCCTTTGCCCGAGAAAATCATGAAATTAAAAGAAAGACATTAATTAAGCAGCAGATCAGTAATCAGATGAATTCATTAGTGATGACACTTTGATTTAGTGGTTGTTTTAGGCTATTGGACAGTTAACTTTTATATATATACATAAACGCATCTATATTTCATCTTTTAATGAGCAGTAATTAGCATAATGTGCAGTATAGATCTCATACGCTGCATTATTGTAGAGTAAAATAAATTATTATGATATTATGAATAAAATATTGGGCCACACCAACCAGGTTTGTTTAAAACAAATAGAAAAACTGACCAACATTTATAAAATGGATTATTATATATAGGCAACGGTGCTTTATGTGGTGGGATTTCTATTATGAACATAATCTATAGCAGTAATTAATGTGTCTTAAGACAGCCCTTACCTTTACTGACCTTTGACCTTCTGTAGAGGCACAGAGTGTACGCAAGACCGAGCCTCAGCAGCGGAACCATAATTTGGTTACTGGTTGTGTCAGAAGTACAATAAATCCTGGGGATGTTATCATTTGCGCTGACACGCCGCGGCGAGGAGGCGGCTGGGAGGGGAAATATGAAAAGGCATTTCACGTCTTTATGTCTTCGGCCTGGTTTGGACATTATGAAAAGAGGGAATGGATCGGCTGCTTTATGTTCTGTGTCTAATTGAATGTGGCATCATATAATCCGATTCTCCAGTATCCATCAGTTGGTGTGTAAGACCTGTTTGTACGGCCGTGTCACCGGGGCAGCCTGGCTTGTTATGATGCCTGAGCAACAATTATGAGGTGATTTTTGACTCCTGCTGCGTGAAGCCGTCCACGGGATACTTGAGGAGGTTCCTAATGAGTGAGCTTTGATTGATAGGACATCAAGTGTCCTGCTTGACTAGAAGAGCTTAAGAGGGGCAGAAAAGAGGGGCGGGATATTTCTGAATGATGCAAATGATTAGTCCTGTTATAGGTGAGCTTTGCACCTCTGCCAGGTTAGCTGCCTGGCTGGCTCAGCTCGGCACCAAACCTCATTTACCCTTCACCAGTAAATAATTACCCTAATGGCTATTTTGTGATACATGATGCAATTAAAGCCGAAAGCAATGCGCCTCTCTTGGAGCTTCGGGTCCAACGCAACAGCCACCGGTGGAGCCAGGCTAACGGGGCTTGCTACCTGACCGACCGTAATGAGGATATCCTCTGAAAGCAGACGGAAGAGCTCCCTAATCAGCAGGATATGCCAGTTTGTGTGCAACTGGGGACAAGTGGGATACATCCAAAGCAAAGGAGTGGAGCAGGGCAGGCTAGTCCTGTTAGCCGGAAAGAAGAGGAATAGTGGCAGACAGCAGAGAGGGCAGAATCATCAGCCCCCATCCTTTACCCCCAATAACCCCCGGTTTCTCCTTTACATCCCCCTCAACCCTCTCCGCCTCCTCCGCCGGCACCGGCGGCACCAGCTCACTCCCAACACCCCAGTCACTGTCAGGCCAAACACATGATGAATTGCCCTGTCAACAGAATTCATTCAGGGACCAATTAATTCACCAGAAATGAACTAGAGCCATCAGTCGCTGAAAAACTCAGAGCAAAGAGAGCAAAGTAGCTCGCGTTGGAAGCAAGACCGTGTGTGTGTGTGTGTGTGTGTGTGTGTGAGAGAGAGAGAGAGAGAGAGAGAGAGAGAGAGAGAGAGAAAGGGGAATGAGAGAGGGTACCAGGGGAGTGCAGTGGAAGTTAGCCTGACAGGAATTGGTCATTTAATGCTTTAGCGCACTGGAGACAGCCCCTGTCATAGAGGAAGCCATGACAGGACTCCCCTGGTACTTTATTTATTAATTATCCAGAGCAGCAAGGGGCATTTAACTGTCTCACTCCAGGCCTGTCAAGTTGACTTCTTGTCATTTCCCTTCCATAAACAGATCCTTTAGACACAAACCCGCACCGAGGAGCGGGAGTCGAATGTACCGCCTCATCGTTTTACGCCGCCGCGGCTGTTTGCGTTCCATGGAAATGAATTCGATTGTCACGCGCGGAGGTGTGACCCCCCCCTTGCTTTGAAAATTTAAACACTGGATTGTGATCAAGGGAAACAATATCTGGGTTTGGCGGCGTGTCAGCTGATCTCTTGTCAACAGCGGCGGCACTCCCGGCGAGTCAGGTCACTCTCACGACCTCTTGATGAGAGACACACAAACATAAACACCCCTTGGAGAATCGTGGCAGAGAACGCTTGCTTGTCCATTCATTTATGTTGGACTCTGTACAAACCTATTTTAATAGTGTAGAAATAATATAAACTGTGCAGCCTAGGATTAAAATATAAATATATATATATGTTTTATCTGTTTAATGATAACTATACGAAAACTGCCAGTTATTATTTTTAATTAGAGCCCAACTCTTGAAAACACCTAGTCTAATCTAATCTAATCAAACTTTTCCTTCTATATTACATTCGTTGTGGTCACAAAGAAGCATTCATTTCAATGCTTTGTGTCTAAATAATAAACAACCAACTGGCTAAAGGTTCTTTACAAATGTTTTGGGGGGGGGGGGTGGAAGGAGCTTCGAGAAGCTAAAACGAAACTTCTCAGAATACTGACGCGGCCCCGCATGAAATCCAATGATGCCGACCTATTCCGTCAAAGGTCTGATCTTTCCCCATTGTGTTGCGTTGATCAACTGGTAAATATTTGATGGAACCTTTTCTTTAGCCATTGTACATTCCACTGTAACAGGAGGCTGGAGGAGCAGCTGGGATGCAGCTTATGCCATCAGGTATTCCTTACCAAGATGTCACAACAACCCTGAGCCCACAGCAACATCGCCCGCCCTCCGTGCATTACAAAGCAACTTTTATGAGAGGGGAAACGCGGAAAGCTCGGCGAATTAACCTTTATTGGCCCCGCGTCCTCGGCGTGTCGCGTCACACCGTCGCCAGACTTTAAAATAAACACCTCCGTTGGCAGAAACCACCTCTGAACAAGCGAGCGTCGCTGCACGGTGCTGATCTGCAGGTTTGCAAACAAAGGCAATGAGACCCAGTGGAAGCCAGAAATAAGGAGATGCTGCAGTATATAATTAATTAAATGGGACTAATTAGGAACATGAGAGCAGGTGCCAGGCTATGGGCTGACAGCGCAGACAGCCAGACAACAGGAAGGGGACAAAAAAAAAAAACACACACACACTATGGGTGCGGGGTGTAACGTGACAAGAGGAGGGACAAAGCAACTTTCTGTATTTTGTCACATGAAACCTCCAAGGAATATATGTGACAGAAACTGTAGACCCAAACGCCATGGGGGTCTCTCCCTTTGTTTGAGACAGATTTTCATCTCGCCAATTTGAGGGAGGTATGAGTACGAGATTTTCCTCCTCATTATTTCTGCACGTGGATTGAAAGAGAGAGAGGGAGAGGGAGGAAGAAACCGTTCGTCTTGGGCGCCCGTAGATGAACATGTGCAGTAGCGACGCTTACAGATGTCAGGCGTGTAGAAACAAATGTGCAGGACTGAAGAAGAAGAGCTATGAGTGTAATCTTTGGCTCCTGACAATAATCCAGAGTTTGCTGGAGCTGGCTGATGGACGAATCCTGCGCCATGTAGATGAAAAGCTGCGTTTTTGTGATGAAAAACAGCCTCCCGTCCTATTTCCCTTCCACACGGATGTGGTTTCTACCATTACGGACAGTCCAGCTTGTGCAGCCAGAGACTCTCAGCCTATTTTATCACAATTTGCTCGCTAACCAGTTACAAATGTGGCATGTGATGACAATAATGAGGCTTGATGTCACTTAGCCTTTGTGCCGTGTGTGCGGAATAGCAAAGCAGGATGTCGGAGTGCTGCAGGTCCTCTACTCCAGCACCGAGAGGCCTGCTGCGAGCGAAGTGACAGACACCTCGGTTAGAGGGTGAGCCGCCTCTCTAACAGCATTATAAATTACTGTAGATCCTATTTGTGTCAGTGGAGGCAAGTGAGGGGAAAATTCAACATCAGCCTATTTATTCATTTACTTATTCCCCAGCTCAGTCGGGCTCAGGGATGGAGGAGCTATGCTTCTCTCTAGTGTGTATATGCAGTGTACATGAGTTTTCCTTTTATCAGAGTCAAATGTGAATTATTGAACTTTTTTTTCCCCCTTCTTTCACTAAATGTCCCTGAGAGCAGCATCCATTGTTGGTTAAAAGCCTTATATTTGCAGACATGACTGATTTTAAAAGCCTTTTTCAGACCATGGCCTGCAAATACAGACTAATAAATGATGCAGAAATATGTTAGTCCATGCATTTGTTACTTCCAGGCTGGACTATTGTAATTCTTTATTGTCAGGGTGTCCAAACCCCTCTTTAAGAAGCCTCCAGCTGATCCAAAATGCTGCAGCCAGAGTTCTGACAGGTATTGACAAAAGAGATCACATACCTCCTGTAATGGCGTCTCTTCATTGGCTGCCCGTTAAATTTAGAATAATTATTAAAACCCTTCTTTCGAGCTACAACGTCCTCAGAGGCCTAGCTCCATCCTACCTGGAGGAGCTAGTGACGCCTTATCAGCCCAATAGACCGCTCCGCCCTCAGAATGCTGGTCTACTAGTGGTTCCCAGAGTTTCTAGGAGTAGAATGGGGGGCCGAGCATTTAGCTACCAGGCCCCCCTGCTATGGAACCAGCTCCCTGTCCAGGTACGGGAGGCTGACTCCATCGCTACTTTTAAGATCAGACTTAAAACCTACCTCTTAGGGGGTCATCTAATCATTAGGTGAACATCTTAGCTATGCTGCTATAGGCCAAGCATAACTCAACATAGACTTGATTCTAAAACCTGATGTTCAAATGGATTTATCTAGTATGCAAGAAAAGAATATTCTAAAATATATTTAACAAGAAATTTTTAAACACCACCTAGTGGTCAATACAAATGTAGCACCTGCTTAAATACCTGCAGCTCCGGCTTCAAAGCGCTGCGACAGCGTATGCAGCACCAACAGTTTCATAACAGCCCAGAGTTTCTGTGATGTCATTTAATGAATTTAATGAATGTAACTGGCAGCCAAACGGGGGAAATTATTTTGCGCCGTGCGGTCGATAAACTGATGCACCTAGCTAAACATCCAAAACAAGACTGTCAACAGCCCTTGCGCTGCGTGATCAATCGCAAGTGATAGAGAATGGATTCTGAAACGAAGTCATTTCCAAGCCAGCAACGCCACAAGTGATTTGAAGTGACCGCAGCTCAATATCTTTTTTTCCACGCACCTGCTCGCAAGTCACAAACACGCACTTGCTGACACACACACACACAAAAAACAGCCAGCACAGAAAAAGAGATTTTGTCCAATTATTGAGGGATGACTTGGACTGTGCATCATCATTAGTTTGACTAAATAGCACCGGTCAGTGACTCAAGCAGTGGTAAATGGCACAATTAGCAGGCTGAGCAGGGAGGTATATTCAATTTGAGAGCCTTCTTTCTTAATCCATCTCCGGTGATCATGAGGAAAGCTGAGCTATGGTCTTTCACACCCATCGACATTAATCAGGTTAATTCCAAATAGAACGTCAACATTGTAATCAAGAAGAAGCACACAGCAGCAAAATGTAAAGTGTAAATTCAAATATCTTGGAGCTGTTTACTCTCCTATTTACATCCTAATGTTGCGTTCGGCCATTCTCAGTGCTTCCCGTAGAGTTTTTTCCCACTTCCCCTTTAAGCAGCAAGCATTCGATCATCAGCCGAGACAAATTTGAAAGCGGAGGCTGCTTTGGAACCTGTGTAATGCCTACCAATGTCGAATAATTGAAGTACAGAGGTGTTGACATGCTTCTTTACATGAATTTGTTGGGTTTTTTTGTTCTCCCCTCGGTTCCCCGGTGCTTAATCCCTCCGTGCTCTCACTCTGTAACCCCAGCAGGTGCAGTGGGAATCTATAAACACAGCTGGTGAGTCTTAGCGTCAAAACTCTCAGATCTGCCCTCATCTCGCGCCTCACCCCGCAGAAAAGCCCTCCCGAGTTTACACGAAAAACCATGTACACCCCCTAACTCATGACGTGGATTTGGTCTTTAGTGGGGCTGCGGGCAGGACGTGGGTCCATGTGAACTAATCACAAATGCACCCTGATTCTCAAAAGGTTTTTTTGGATTTTTACAGGGTTGACCAGTAAAGGTCAGGTGAACATGCAAGGGGTGTCATTTTAGACAGATTAATCAAATTACTATAATTAAATAATATTGGGAAATGGCCTTTTGTCTCATTGGTTTGAAGGCAAACTTTGAAATTTCTTTATAATCCTTGTAAGATCAATGTTACTGGTCTAGGCTTTCTATGAATGGATGGACACTTCATTGAATTACTTTTTGCGTTCCTTTGCTGCATCTTTGGTCGGTCTTGTTTTAAAATCACTTTACTTTCAAAGGCGTTAGTCACATGACCACAAGAGAAGGGCAAAAAGATCTTAAATATGTAAAAGATAAGCGGTCTTTCTGTTCTTTTTAGATTCTGATGTTTGGCTCTCTCTTGTCTCCGAGGCACCCGGTGATTCTGAGTATTGGTTGTCTCATTCGCTCTCATTTAATGTTCGACTTGGCTTTGCATTTTAACGTGTTAAGGTGTCGCAGTCTATACCTGCCCGCCACCGTTAGTCCTGATTGCTCAGGAAATTCAGCACTGCCTGTCTGTAATGAGACTGGACAGAGGTTAGAACAGCTCAATAGAAGAGATAACCAGTCTTTGATCCAAACAGCCATGCAGAACATACAGGCGATACCATCAGAAAATGTACTGTCAAGAATTTTGGATTTCAGATTACACCTGATTAACCTGCGAGGGAGGAGGTGGAAGAGTTTGATGGACTTGGACAGGCTGGGGGGGAAAAAAGAAAGAACATGTGGTCACCGAAAAACTGTCAGCTTTCCTGAAGACAAACAAAGAATAAATGCATGAAGATATACTGCTGGCACATTTAGAAGTGTGATGCCAGCTCTCCGCGGTGAGGGATTTGATTTCATGCAGCTGTCATTCACTTCCATCTCAAGTGCAGCAGGAGAGGGAGAACAGGCCTTGCTGATCAAGATCAGTGAACAGTCTCATGCCTGCAGATGTCTGCTGTGTTTTGGTTGGAAAGCGCATCAAACTGGTGCCCAAACATCCGTCCTGGAGATGTCTGATGCAGTCAGTGGCATCTGAAATCTAATCGAGTTCTCGGGAAGGAAATCAATTAAACACTTTGGCTAAACTGGCTCTACTCTGGGGGGGAAAAAGACAGAAAATCAGGAAAATATTGCTGTTAATGATGTAGCTGTATTCATTTAATTTAATAGTGGGATGTCTGTCAATTATAGAAAAGTACAGCTATTCAATTAGATTGATTCCACCAAAGCACAAGAAAAACTTGCGGTAATTAAAATAAAGGACGTCAACTCCAAGTCTTTCATTTGATGTTGCAATATCAATATATTTTAAAACAAGAACAACTATATATGATTTCACCTGTTGGATGAACAACTCACAGGAACACATTATTTGATTTAAACAAAGTTATTTCCCCTCAGCATCTACTGAATACGTTCAATATATAGAGTGCTTTTCTTTTAATTCCTTTCTTATAACCCTTCAAAATACACTCAGCAGAAGTGATTTTCCTTCTTTTAGAGCTGACATTGCCCCTGATGATACCAAACCACATCTACTAGAGACACATTATTACCTCCAATAATCCCATTACTAGCTAGATTGTGTTATGACATCTCCCCCTGCCTTATTAAAAACCTGTCTCATAATAAATATTGTCTGAATATTCAAGTTGTCGTCCGTTTGTCTGTCTGTCTGCTGCTGCATACCGAAACACCAGAGGGGGACAATGATTTTCTCATCGTTGTCTAATGGCTTGCATTTCTGTTAATCTATGGGCTAGTGTTTTCCAATTTGGTGGGGGTATCTTGGCTCTTCATACATGTCTATAACGCTCCGGGGCTGGAGGGACGCTTCTTTCTTCCCATCTTTGTGGCACTTGAATTAAATAGAAGCAACCTGATTGCTAGGAAGCACAAGGCTAAGTGATAAAGCAATTAAGACATCCTCGACTCTTGGCCAAAGGACGGGCCAGCTACAGCCACAGGATTGTATTAATTTGAGTATAATGATGTCCCCCAGTCTTGTTTTTCCCATTTATTTTTACTTCTTTTGTGTGGCAAGTGCACTTCTCCTTTGCCTTGCCAGGGCGATGAAAACAAATCAGCGGTTAATAGCTCCTCCTTGGACTGGAGAGGCCTGTTCAAGAGATGAATGGATGAGTGATGGATCTACTTAATCTGCATATCACAATGGTGGTCAGGAGAGAGCCCGAAGAGAGAGGCCGAGGCACCTCGACCATCTTTATTCATTATTTCAGGGAGGACGTAGACCGATTGCTCCAGATTTTCGCCTCTTGTTCTTCTTGTCGCTTGAATTGTTTGTTGTCATAAAGCAGTCGAAGCAGTTCTGTAACCTTTTAGAATATTTGTCCTATACAAACATGTTACGGAACAGCAGAGCCACCACTTATGGGGCTTTAGAAATGTGCTCTAAATCCAGGTCAGTCTGGGCTCATGTTTAGATTTAATCATCCCTTATTGACAGGTCTCTCCACATTTATCCCCAAAAAAACAGACATAGGGCAAAGGTATAGCTCTTTAGCCCACATGGGATGGTGCTACCCATGTGCCGCACCTTGAATATCAAATGAGCTCGTGCACGTTGCTCTTTTTTAAACTGAACAACAGTTCAAACCCACTAATTAAGTCTTACTTTTGACCCTCCAAGCCAAACAATCAGGGGAATTTTTCTTCTTAAAAACAGCCCCGTGCCACGATGGTTAGTGCTGTCCCCCAACACTGACGGGGTTCTGAGTTTGAATCCCAGCTCAGGACCTTGACCACTGGGATAAGATGGAGTGTCCTCAGTGACCTTAACTGTGGCCCTCTCAGTGACAGCCCAGCCTTCTTTGGGAGGAATCATCAGGAAGAATCACAGCATCACAAAACCAACCAGTTCAAACTGGAAAATACATTTTTGCATTTAGGTTAATTAACCTTTTAATTTATGCATTTGTTTATGATTAGCGAGCTGTGCTCCATGGCGTAACTATATTTGTTGCATTAAAAACACAGCATAAAGTGTGATAATCATTTCCTAATCACAAGTGCGATGCCATATAGACACTAAACATTTCAGAGCAAACAATTTTCTCTCCAGCTGGTCTCTTTATAGATCATGAAAATATACTACTTAAATCGATGGGAGACATCCTACGCACAACGGCAGCCCTGCTGTTCAATGATGGCTCTGTATTGGGGATAATGTGTTGAGGTCATCAATCATGTCAGACATCCGCCCTCTGAAAGAGCAACGCTGACAAAATGGCTGGAAACAGACCAACTCCCTTGTTCACCGGAAGATTGGAAATATCTGTGAGCAACTACGCAATGTTGAGCGTGAGGCTAAGGCGGGGGTTTACGCTAAACACAGTGGGGAGTCAATCAGGCAAATTGTTCCAGATTCACAGCCTGGCATGCAGCGAGACAGGCAGTTTCACAGCAAAGATCTCTCTGGTTGAGATAGAAATGTACAATTGACCCTGTCTGGCTTTCCGAAATGGTGCAACATTATAACCTGGGGGAATGTGTTGTCATCCAAATGAGATAAGTTTATTTTCTGCGCTGCAGCATTTGTTCCATCAGGCAGGGAGGCTATAAAGCTAGAAGGATCAGCGGGGAGTCGAGCTCGGCACATGTGGCGTGAATGAGGAGCCCGACGAAAACGCTTGGCAACGGCCCAAATCTCTGCCTCTGCCTTCTGTGTGGGCCTGGTCTTGGGAAAGCAGGAGGCCGCAATATTGTGGAACAAATTTCCTCTAATCTGAGCGTGCTGGTCCGGGACTCCTGTTGGAAGGCTGCTCTCTTGCGTCCCTCCCCGCCTGTCCCGCAGATCGGCCCACTTTACCCTTCACAGTGCCAACACACTGCAAGACAGATGAGAAGTCGGCGGGGAGGGTTAGCACTGTCGGGATCTCTGTGCTTCCGTGGACCTGCTCATGTGTGCGCTCAGCAGGCCAACACTTTGCCCTGGAGAAAGGAAACAGGATGAGAAGAGCTGGCAAGGGAACGGTCATTCTTCCAGACGAACGGCAAGGATCGCGTTGGTGTTAATGTCAAACCAAACATCAGAACCTTAATGGGTTGTTTTTTTAAATTCTAGAATGGATCCTTAAAGTTGGTGAAAACTGTCCCTATTCAGACCGAAGAGGGATCATAAGGGAATCATTTCCAACTGGGAAAATTCGAAGCCAAGTGAGGTTTCTCCTGTCGTCAAGGACTACATTTAGATTAAATGCTGTGCCATAAGCAGCGATGGAGGCAGGTCATGTGCCCTGTATTCATCAGCTTCCAGTCATTTTACAGCAGAATTGATTGATAAAGGACGGGGGTGGGTGGGTGGGTGGGGTTGGTGGGGTTGGTGATGAAACGTACAGCGTATAATTTTTTTATGGCAGCTATGTCCTGATGCGCCTCCAGCACTCGGCTTCTTAAGCCATGTTTATACAGAGAAAAGGCAAACTTTAAAACCAACGCTCTTGAAAATAAAGGGCGAATGGAATCAATGAAGTCAATCCGTTGATGTTGTGTTTCACTCCTTGCTACCAGAGACACAAATAAGATGCAGGTGAAGGGAAAAATCATTCTGGTTCCCAGTTCTGAGCAGTCCAGCCATTATAACAATCATCAATAATACCCCCCCCCCCCCCCCCCCCCGCAAACAATCATCAATAATACCCCCCCCCCCCAGTCATCGAGTCAGGAATAATAAGGATTATTACATGTCCTTACTGGATAGAGCCAATCCAGATGAGGTGGGAAGAATCTCATGGCTGTTTAGGTGCATTTTCTGGGAGTATTGGTGGCTTTAAGCATAACCTGTGGAAAAACAAGAGCATCAACAAGAAAAATGTCTCCTGAAGATTGGGTTTCCTGCAATGTTTACAACTTTTGGGGAAAATGTTCCTGGCACCGTGCAGGTGGTAGATGTCAAGATGTATCCCTCCTGCAGTTACCAACAGGAGTAGGATGAACGTTCTCTTCCCCAGCCAGCAGTTTATATTTACAGTAAAAGCGACACGACGTGCATGCTGCAAGAAAATACTGACTTATTACCTCAAATATGAGGAGAAATCATTATTGTCACTGACACAGGATTAAAATCGCTCTAATCTCTCTTAATCCTGCTAGATTTTACTGCAGATAAATGGCAGCACTTGATAAAATCAGATGCATCTTCATCAAAATGGCTGCATACAGTTTGGAATGTAGCCATTCTACAGTAGGATATCAGCCTCGCATTTACAGCTAAAGATTTAAACAAATTATTTGTATCTCATGTGCATAATGCTACAAGTATACGACAGAATATTTGGAAAATATCCTTAATATCCCTGCAGCAAAGAGCCCTTTGCATGAAGCTGCACAGGAAACTAGGGCATATGTAACAAATTCCAATAATTGTAAGTCAAGAGATGATGTGCAGTTTTTTTGTTGTGTAGATTTAGGTTTATTATGTGCAAGCAAACATTTATATCTGGCTTTATCTGGCCTTAGCTACTGAAGCCCGTTCCAAGAAATTTTCCAGCTGCAAAGCCACGCTGAGTACTGTTAAGCACTCACGCGCACCTCAAGCCATTTTCCATTTGCGATGAACCCCGTTTCAAACAGGGCAAAAAAACAGAAAAGTTGACTTGTTAACACGAGGAGAAGGAGGAGGACTTGTATGGTCTCAAATGAGCAGTCTGGGGCATTTTCATGCGCAAGGAGGGGGTGGACGGGCGGAGAGAGGAGGAGGGATTTCCATAGCAACAGTCAAGTCCCCAGCTGTCATGTTTGGGCTGAGATAGGTGCTGTGAGCATAGGGACCACTTAACCCCAGCCACACTTCAACTTAGGAAGTTAAGATGCTGCTGAGTGTCTGTGCAGGGCCTCACTTAAAATGCAAACTGTATACCCATGGGATGATAAGAGAATGCTGCTGAATTAACCCAGGGATGCAGCAGCTATGCAAAAAAAAAAAAGGAAAAACCCTTCTCAGAAATAATTAACCATCAATGTTTTTGGTTGTCACTGATGTGTGAGGAGAAAAACAATGACTTGGAGCCTAGAGCCAGATAAATACAATGACCTCTGGACAGGTTGAAACATATAATAGATGCAGTCAGATGTAGTCACTTCGGGGATATTGAATATATGTTTATGATCTACCAAAATAAATCCTGAACTGTTTTAATGAGGCAGTGACTGGAAAAACACCACTGCAACTGTTAAACAGCCCTATTTTCTGGGTTTATCACTCCAATTACAAATTTATAAGTCACCTTAATGCTCATCCTGGATGAGGCCCATTCATATAATATCTCAGGCTACCAGCCTTAGCTCAGACAGAGAACACAGCATTATTACAGTGTTTGAAGCAAAACACCTCCATGACTGGAGAGGTGCACTGAGCACAAGAGAAAATGGAGAAAAGGGAGAGTGTCCAACTCAGACTGCTTTAGATTCAAGTTTTTGTAGCATTCCTTTGGAGACAATGCAAAAGAATCACAGAATAATTGTCTACTTTAATAAATGGGGTTAAACTTTAATGTGTAAGCTGTTGTTGATATTAAGACCATTTAATTTTTGGATAATTTTGTTTTATTCCCCAGACTTTAGTCTGGGACTTGAAGGAAATCTTGACCACCGAGCACTTAATATTAAGCTGAGAGTAGAAGCAAGATTAAACTAATTCATCATTTTAGTGTGATTAAGAATTTGGAAGACCAAATTAGTGGACTGCCAAAATTCCTTCAATGATGTGATGCATTTGGTGCCTTTACAGACTTGGCAGCAGACCTGCAGTATTGACTTTTTTTTGTCAATAATGTTATCCAAAAAAGAGAGGGAAAAAAACAGGACTACATAGAGCAGTTCACCATTTAGAAAAATTCAAACATAAAGATAAATTAAATTAGTTAAGATCTTTGTCGGGGAGGGGTTTACGATCTGTACTGCAGCAAACCAGAAGGGGGCGACTGTGGCGTTCGTACAGAGTTTCTTGTGCTGTAAACAGAAAGAACAACTTTTGGCATCAAGAAAAATCTGAAAGTTAACTTATTGAAAGATTAAAAGCAAAAAGGAAAGGACGTTTTAATGTGTGTATGAATGTTTGTAGATTCATATTTGAAATATTCTGATTTTAATACAGGAACTTTCATTTTCTGCAATTTAAGCAAGTTTATGGCACAAAAGCTGCCTCAAAAGCTGCTTTGCAGGCTCTACAGAATACAGCCCTTTTCTTTCGTAGTGTCTGTACTGATATTTCAAACAGAAAAAAGCCCCTTTACAAACCCACCGTCAAAGATAATGTGTGCTTAAATGGAAACATTGAGCTTTAAAGAGAATCGTCATTACGTTTGGGACGGTTCAGGTCTCCCCTCATCCTTTCAAACGGTCTCCCTCGACATCACAGATATTGGTCGCGACAGGCCCAAACAAAATGTCCCTGTTGTTTTGCAAAAGAAAATGTGGCATTGTCCCTCCACAGTGGTCCCCTTCTGGGTGTGAATGGCCATTTAATCAAGCTCTGCCTTTCACTGCAGCTGGTTTACTGCGAGCGGCGGGGCTGACCTCTGAGGGGCCCGCCTCCCCCTCCCCGTCCTCTGGGACCCTTCAACAAGCTTTAGAGGCCAAATGAGGTGTAAGTCTATTAAAAGGGAGTTTGTGTGTAGATCACAGTCCCTCTGGGGGTGGGAGCCTTTGCCTTGTCATTCAGGTGCGGCTAATTTCCTTCTGCTGCACACGCATAGACCAGAGGCCTGCCCACGATCCGGGCTGCCAGAATCTCAGATGTGGAGGCGGCAGGTGAATTATATAACAGAGCAGTTACAGCCGTCCTTTGTGCTCTGGATTTTATTGGCAATTAATATATTTGTACGCGCCGACTCAGCATAAAAGCGCAGTGAATATCGCAAAAATGCAAATCCTTAATAAAAGCTTTAAACACAGCGCCGCCGATGGCATTTTATCAACCGATGGCGATGTGGGAAAGCTGACAAGGGAAGGGGGGAAGGAGAAGAAGGCCGCCGGCAATGCTTGAGCAAACGTGAGTTTTGTGGCATGACTTGATTGGAGGCAAGAGTTGTCAAAACAAACATGATGTTCCACCAATCAGGATCCTATCAAGACATCTGTTTATCAAAGCAACCAGTGAGGCAATTCAAACAAACGCAGCCGAGATGACAGCAGAGCGTATTCTCATAATATCTGACGTATAAACCACATCCCGGATTGTGATATCATTTTCTTTCTGCCGTCTCTGGGCTTTGGACTGCAACACACACACACACACACAAAGGCTCTTCTGCTGGTTAAATTTTGCTGTACAATCAGAGGTCGAGTGGGCAGTTTTCATAATTACATTTTTATTAATTGAGTATTGTCGTTTGTCCAGGCCACAGAGATGATATAATCTCATTAATCTAAACGCAAAGCTGATTTACCTTCATGCAACCAACCAGACGTCTGATGAATCATATATATGAGTATTTTAGTCCACCTCAATATCTGATATATTCGGTGTTACTTATTGGTAGATTTGGGACCACGCTCTCTTTACGATGCTTTATTCTGAAGTAAAATTTAACAGACCTGAAATAATACAGTTTTTTGTTTGTGTCAGAGTAATATCATAATTATATGCTGAAATATAAAGAATTGCCCCAATGTTCTTGTTCACACCTCCAGTCTCACTACAGGGACCGTCCTAAACCCATTAAATTTTCGTTTTTGGTTATAAACAGAACTCTGAGAGCACTGAAAAAAAGATAACCTGCAACTCACAGTTGGGGTGTTTTTTTTTAACAAATATTCTTGGACTCACATTGATGTCTCAGCACCCTGGGGCCACTTCAAGTTGTCTGATCTGACTGACGGCGAGCTGTTCAGAATCACGGAACCACAGTGTTTGTCAGAGGGGGCCGTGGGGTCAGCCGAGCCGCATTAACCTCAGGGACGGAATCTCTGCGCAGTGCATTAGTCATGAACACACACGGGAGAAGGAGGGATGTCCTGTAATAGATTATTGACCAGCGGGCACCACATGGACCTAGTCAGCCACTGACCTCTTCATCACTGATGGAGATGGCCCACCTGCAGTCCACAGCGAGACCAGGGGACGCATGTACGCTCCCACAACAATGCCGACTAATGAGAAACACGCGAGTAACATTCTCTGGTTGCAAGTTAGTAGGACAAGAAACCTGAGGGGTATGAAACCATATTCATTCAGAGCTATAAAATGGGAGTCCTTGGCTCATCAAATTGGAAGTGCTGTGGAAACAACAATTGCTTCTATGAACTTAGACTACCTAATTAAAGGCAGGCAATTTCTCTGCCAGAGTCACACTCAGGATCTTTAATTGAAATCAAAATGAATATCACTGGAACACCAAGAGCAGGCTGGAGCGGGGGCGGGCGCATTCATGGGCTGTTTTGTAGGCCAAGCACTAGCAGCTGATGTGATGATTCCGTGTTTGGAGCTGACTTTAAAATGAAGTCATTCTTCCAAAGTTCATAACATGGGAAACCAAAAATAAAAACTCGATCCAGAGAGAGAGAGAGAGCATCTCCGAAATTCCCTTTGGCTCAGTCTCTCTCCAGCTTTTTTTTTAATCGTTGGATAATTCATCTCCGAGCTCTAATTTACCCCCCACCGTCAGCCCTGTATGGTCGACCGTTGTGTGAGGCTTTTCAGCTGAATTTCAAATGAGCTGCTAGTGTATAAAGATTTTCTTCCAGGGGAAGTGCCTATTTATGGGCATGTTTGTTTGTTTTCTCGTCAACATTAACCCTTTGGGCGAGGAACGTCCGTATGCCATCTTTTCAAGAGCAGTCCCAAGAACGGCCTTGGGCAGGAAGTCACACTGCTTCCATTGGTCTGGTTTCTCAGTGACTCCCGGGGTGAAAATACACGATAATTAATCTTGTTTTCAATATCAGAGCACATGACCTATACAGAGATCTCTTTAAGTGCCTGTGATTTAGTGCTGTATTCTGTAAAACATTTATCAAACCTTTATCAAGATTTTAAATCTAGAACCTTGTATGTGGGGGATTATTTGAAAATCAAATTGAAATTTTTAATTAAATGGTGTTAAAAGGATGCAGAAGTTTGACTGGCAGACACGCAGGATTGTTGAGAATTTATTATTGTGCTATAAAAATCAGCACTGATGATTTCCAGATTTCCTAGGGTATTAAGTGCTCATTTCATGGGATCTTTAAAGAGATTTGGAGATATGCTCTTACTCACTTGGAGGTATTAGATGAGAGTAGACTATTTATACCACTGTCGTGTCTGTGCACAGAATGTGAAGCTATACAGCTGTCAGTCAGTCCGGTTAGCTTAGTATGAAAAATGAATGAGGGGTTTCCAAAAAATACCTTCCAGCAGTTCTAAAGCTTGTTTTATCTTCTTGCTAAATTTGGATAAAGCAGAGATAAGTGGTTCAAACTGTCTCCAGCCTTTGGGCGTAGAGAAGCTGAGCGCCCTCTTGTTGTGGATGGTGTTTGAGAGGTGTTGATCTCACACCAAACTATTTCTGTCAAAGGTCTGGAACATTAACAATGTCTGTTTGTAATAAATATCTAATTACTGGATATCCTAATCAGTTGACGAAGACATGGACTCAATAGGTGTAGCATAGTTTTGGGTCTGCTGCATGATGATGTACCGTATTTTCACGACCATAAGGCGCACTGTAATAAAAGGTGCAGTCTTAGTTATGGGTGCTATATCTGTATTTAACACATACATTAGGCGCACCGTATTATTAGGCGCATGCTAAAACATACAGTAAAAAATGACAAAGGAAGTAAAACAGTGAGTTTCAACACATTTATTGAACAAAATATTCATTCTTCCGCCACAAAATCATCAAAGTTTTCATCTTCTGTATCTGAATTAAACAGCTGCACTATTTCAATGTCCAACAATGTCCCGAATCCCTCTTCTTCATCATCTGAATCAGACTCACCGACCGGTTCCGCTTCAGCGTGGATGCCGGCTTTTGTGAAAGCTCTTACAGTACATGAAGACAGTATCATAGCCCATGCGTCTACAGTCCACCCGCATATGGTGGCATAACTCGCCCACTGCTGCCTCATAGATGTGGCTGGGTGCGGTTATCTTGTCGCGGCAGTAGGTGCAGAAGATGGCCACCCTCTCCTGGTAATCCGCGGGCAGCCGCTGCGCAACAGTTGTCCTTGCATGTATAGAGAGATGCCGCCTCCTCATAAAGCAAAAACACCAAGACGGACCTCAGCAATCACTTTGGCCTTTTGTCGAATGGTGACAGTAGAGACGCCCTTCCAGTTGTTCGCTGTTCCACAACCAACTGTTCCACTCGGTCTTCCAGCTCGGGCCACCTTGCTTTGTTCCCGCAGAAACTCAGCTTCGTCTTCCTCACTTGGCGCAGTTCACTTTTTTGTTTTCTCCACTTTCTGACCATGGACTCATTTACATTAAAATGTCTTGCAGCTGCTCAATTGCCATTTTCAGCCGCATATTCGATGGCCTGCAATTTAAAGTAAGCCTCATACTCGTGTGGCTTGACCGGTGCCATTTTAGGGGGTCCTTACGCATAGGTGTGCCACTAATCGATGGGTGGAGCGCTTACCGTGGTGCACCCACCAAAGACACACAGCAGATTTTGGAACTCAGTCCACAAACAAGGCGCACCATATTATAAGGCGCCCCGTCGATTTTTCAGAAAATCTCAGTGTTTTAGGTGCGCCTTATAGTCGTGAAAATACGGTAAGCAAATGTGTGCCAGGATGCGGTTGGTTCACGTCAACAAAGGGAGCGGACGACACACATTTGCTGGAGTGAGACCGACTCATATTGTCGGTGTTCCTTAAGCTGCGAAGGATATCAGCAGAGAGAACAGGTATCCCCACGCCACAAATGAGCTGGGATAGTTCAGACCTACCCGATATATGGAGAAAGTATGGGCAGTATGTAGACTTGATGTTTCCAAGTTGTCTACATGCTAAAAAAGAAGAGGAGAATTGCAGCTACTTGCTACTTTGGCTCGGAGAGACCAGCCATCTTTAATACATGGACTCTTACTGCGGAGGAAGAAACTAATGAAGACATACTATGAGCCTAGGTAACACCAAACACAACTCTCATTTTTGCGGGGGGTTGAGAGCTTCAAACAGTTTGTGACTGATCTAAGGCTACTAGAAGAAGACTGCGACTAGTCTAACAGTCTTACTGCAGGTTACAGATGGACAGAAGTTTACAGATAGCCAGTGACAGTGCCATTAAGAGCAGAGAGTTCGGTGCATGTGGGCAAGGGCACAGCCACACAGAGGACTGTCCAGCAAAAGGACACCAATGCAATAAGTGCAACAAATGTAACCAATTTGCTAAGGTTTGTACGACAGATACACAGCAGAGAAGTGCAAGATTTAAGTCCAAAAGAGTAGATAGTGTTTCTGACTGCACAGACACCACCTGAGCGATTTATTGACACTATAACAAAGCTGCATCCGAACACAGAATAGGACAAGATAAAAGATAGAAATTTCTAAACTGAGCTGCAAGTTTAAAATTGACACAAGCACCCAGGCTAAAGTAATACCAGCAGACTCATCTCACAAAATGTTTGGAAATGTAGTGTAAGGCTAACCAGACAGTTACATCTTCCTGTTGTTCAATCTGACTCAGTTGCTCCAGTTATGTAGCATATTACATTAACCAGGAAGGGGGCTGTATCAACCTGATGAAAAGACAGATATCGCCATCTAGTGTTTAGGAGGGGGATGTTGCAGTCAGTTTTTCGACTATCTCCGTTTCATGTAAACTGGGACAAGGACCAAATTCAGAGGCCAAAATCTAATTCGGAGCATAGTTGTTTATGCTGTGCATGCTGCCCTTCCATCCGTTCATGCCTGGTCTATTCGCGGATCGCTGTGTTCCCCAACTGAAAATGGCCGATCAGTGACGGGACCAGTTAATGAATTCACACTGTAGGATGTTCAAATCCCTCCAGGAGGAAAGTTCCCAAAACTCAACAAATGTATAATCCTCCTGTTTAATTAGCATTTTCACTTTTGACACCTCATTTCTGGGGTGATGGCGTAACAGCAGCGCCGATCAGAGATTTAGAGGCCTCCGTGGACGAGGTTATGGATTGGTGGTGGTGGGGTTGTTAACCCTATGGAAGGCCGATGGTTGACATATCTTAAAAAGACAGTGTGTGCCACAAAACCCTTTAGTGCACACACAGATATAGCACAATGCTCGCCAACACGGCTGACAATCTGAGGCTATCAGCGCCTTGCACATTACATTGATGGGTGGAGGTCTTCACCATTTAAGTGGAGCTGCCTGCTGAGGTTTCCCTCGCCGGCAGCAGGCCTATAAGAGTGGTAAGTGGCGGTGATGAGACACAGTCCCCAGTGCCTCCTTCAGCTGCCATTCCCTTTAAATTGAAACAGAGTCCTGCAAATAAATGCCACATTCTGAGCAGTGAAAAGGCCTGAAAGTTGAATTTCATGTAAGCACCCGTTGGGGAATTGGCCCCAGCCCAGTCTACTTTAGTCGCTCTGCTTTTTGTTATTTATATGATGAAGGAACCGGGCTACGTCGGGGTCATTCCGTGTTCATTTATCTTTTAATGTTGTGCTCTGCAAGCCACTATCGGCAGGCAGCCGACACATACAAAAGCACATTCTGCAACATGGCTCCCTTTCTATAAGACTGAAGATTCACCTCTTTGAATCAACACATGCTATTTTTAGCTCATTCATTTGATTTAAATTGCATTTTCTTTATTAATTGAAGCTCTGATGGAAGATGGCTCCCAAGAGCGGCCTTCTGTTTTTTACTCCCATTGTCCTTAAAAAAAATAGCAACAGTAAATCCTCTAAGTTGTTGTTAAGCTAGCTGTATTACCATATGTGTGCCATTTCCATGGAGTGGCAGAACGCCCCCCCCCCCCATCACCACCTCCCTGGATCAAATGGGGACTATTGATCCTGCAGCACTCCATTTCAAGTTAATTGTGCTTGAAATGAGGTGCACACGCTCAAGCATACCTGCATTGGGAAGGCTTTATTTATTTATATTTGTCACAGGGAACCCATGTCAGATAAAGAGAAAATATTCAATTCGTGTCTCATTCAATTTTGCTCAAAAAAGTCCGTTGAGTTGAAGTTGTGGCTGACTTGCATCCACAGTGAGACCAGCGCTACAAGGGAATTCAGCTCGCAGTGCGGCACGATGCACTTTGTTGCCCATTTCTCCTCAGTGAAGTATTCTTGATCGCACATGCTCCTCCCCCCGTCCCTTAATATATTTAGGAAGAGGTCAGATGAAAGCCGGCCTCTGTCTGACCCTTATTCCCTCTGACACTAGAATCGCAGGCCACAAGGTAACCAGGCATGAAGACTTTGGCAGAACCAAAGAGACGACAGAGCTCCTCAGCAGACGTTTTGCCCCCCCCTTCAGTGCGATCATGTGCCAGATTATGACTGTGAATGCACACTTCATCTTACAAATCCTCCAGCACGGTGGGCTGAAAGCGAAAAGGATGGGATTAACTGTGTCTCACATCACAAAAGATCAACTCTCACATTGTATTGCTCAATATATAATAAATAAAAAGGTGGGCTGATCAGAAATTAGGTGTTGTAAGGATGTGGGTTTTTTTTTCTGCACATCTCCATGGTGAACATCACTGCTCCCTCCACTGGCCCCGGGGCTACTGTGCAGAAAAAGACGCCAGATCAGCAGCGTTTAAGAGTCTAGCCCCTCCCTCAGTTTGTTTATAAGCCCATCCTTTTATGATGGTGTATATAAATAAGTAAAACAGTGTAATAGATCGCATTAAACATGCAGGCATATTGAGGTAGGATTTAATTTGCATGCCAGATTAGCTCCCTATTGGCTGCAGCAATGCCGTAGGGCAGCCTGTTCATTAATAGGATCTATTCTCTTCAAATCCATTAAGTCAATTGAACCCATACGTAATCTGATTTTAAAGGCACCATGCAAGTGTTGTACTGGTACCACTGTAGTGGTGCTGGTCTCCCTGGACCCTGAAGTGGAGCTCTGCAGAGGCGACGTTGTGAAATGCGTCGGAGCGCTCGTGTTAAACTCAGCAAATAGATAATATAAATACAGTAACAGGCAGCAGCAACGTTGACACCATTAATTAAACCGTTGATGACCTTTTTTTTACACACCGACAGACAAAATTATGATTTCAGTTTGCAGGTCCTGTAATTATGCACCGCTCTCAACTACACTGAATTAGAGGAGCACTTTTAGTGACCCTTGTTTTTTACTAGCCATGTGTCATTTTCTTTGCAATGTTTTACTAAATTTATGATGACGAGAGGAAATTATTATAAGATTCATCTTCTGCCGAAGGGATGAACTCACATTTCTTTCACTCTGCGTTCATTTATTCTTTGGAGCTTTGGGCTGGTGTTTGCAATGCTTATTAAGGAATTAGAGAGATTCTGTTCGTAATGGGAAAGCACCGCTAAGGAAAACTATGTTGCACACTTTACTTCCCACAGATGATCAGAGCCGCGTTCACAAACTCAGTGTTGATGCAATGGGGAGCGGGGGGGAGAAGGGGGATGACCTAAATCCTTGTTTGTGAGGTTGGCTGGCCAAGGCTGAGGAGGGTACCACTGCTGAAGGCACTCAGAAGACAGGGCCCGACATAGTCTGGGTCATGCCTGAGCAACCCGACTAGCCCCAGATTTACACACTGTACACATCCGCCCCCCCAACATCTGGGCCAACAGGGAGCCGCACACACCCTCCTTCACACATACACACATGCACAGAGTAGATGTGAAGAGAGGACACGGAATCACCATGGGGAAATCTATACAGTTTATAATTGGTGAAGACTGGAGGAAGAAAAGAGCCATAACAAGTATACACAGGGGTGCACGAGGGTAAAAAGACTCACAAGTGGGACAATTTCAGGGGAAAGAGCCAGAATAAAACATTTGAAGCGATTCGCAGAGTGAAACAAAAAAAGAAGTGTTTTTTCGCTGTGGACGCTGTGGAAGTTTGTATTAAAGATGCAGCTGTTGCTTTAAACATACAGCAGAAAGGGGTGTTAATGGTACGGAGATCAATCAAATAGCATGAGTGGAAGGCAGTTAATGCACAAGTTAAACTGCACCACAGTGATGTCACAGGGATTTGTCGCCTCTGCTGTGAGGCTTGTTTTTCAAAACACACAACTGGGTAAAACATTAAATCCGTAAAGGGGGATTTTAACACTTACTCTACATAACTCCCCAATTATGGGTTGCTTTTTGTTTTATTTTTAAGAAGACTCAGTGCCCTCTCTACTGTTTATATCCTTCACTAATATCTAATTCTGAACTGTGTACAATGCCAGTATACCCACATGACTGCAGAAAAGGCTCTTTGGCTTTCTGCCCGACTGAGTCCGGCATAATGGGAGGCTTGAAAAGCGGGGAGCTTAAACCAGCACCATCCTGACAAAGCCTCGCTGGCTTGCTGGGAGAGTGTGCATCGCAGGAAGTAGCCAAAAAACTCATTTTCAAGATCAGTCGGTGTGGTCTTTAAGCTGTCCCACAGAACCGCACCCCGACTGGACATTAAATACTTCACGGCTGCGTGGGCGGTTTGCAGGCAGCGATGAAGAAAATGGTGTTGTTATCCAGCAAAAACACTGCATGTGCTTAAAATGAATGCAAATAAACAGACAGTGCTAGTAAATGTGCATTTAATGTCAAGATTTAGTGTGTTCTGTATCTTCTTTTCCTCTGTGGGATGAGGAGAAGCCCTTGAAATGTGAACCACTAATAGGAAACATGATTATTCTTGTTTCTCAGATCAGAAAATACAGTTTTTGTTTTGCTTCCATCTCATGATCGGAAGTGAGTTTCCCGTCATGGTACTCTGCTTTACATTGAGAGACTTTCACCAATAAATAATAGGAACTAAAGACACAACTACCTCAGCTGTTGTATGGTTCTGCAGGATCTTCAAAACTAAGCTCCGACCTCCAGAAACGAGTAAATTGTTGGTAAATGATGTTGCCTTAGAGTGGAAAATGTAACTTAGAAACACATTTACTACTTTCGTATCACTTTAAGCAACTTCGGGGCAGTTTATGTTGCGAAATGCCGGAATTTCCCGACCCGAAATAAGGGAATTTTCAGATTAAGTGGTATAAGGAGCTTGGCCATTAGGGGAAGCACCAGGTGAAAGGTGCACATTCACAAGTGGCGCATTCTATCTCACATGTGATTTAAACTTCCCCCCAACTAAATCCGTATTTAGTGCTTTAGAACAAAAGCATCGATGTTACTGTAAAATGTGTGCATTTCTTTTCAACGTACTGTATATTGTTGTGACGCTCTCTCTACCTTTGACAGGCGAGACTAACCTGTTCAAAATATGTCTGGTATTTGCTTTTAGCGGTTTTGTACTTGGAGAGACCGTGGCACCGTTGTGTTATTGAGAGTTCCCCTTCCCCTCTGATCCCCCCCCCCCTACTCAGCTCATATTTCAACCCACCTTGACATACCTGTTTACTTGTCCATGGGTGGTCCATCTGGTACTAAAACAAATCCCCTTACCCCCATGCAGGCAGATCCAGGCTATACCCGTTTATCCGATTTCAGGAATCGGCAAAATCTGACCGCCTGTTTTGCAGAAAGAGGTAGAAGACGCTGGAGGGTGGAGGAATCATTCAGGGGGGGGGGGAAGTCCCCCATAGTCAGGCTTGAGGACCACCTAACCTGTGGCTTCTATTCTTGACCCCATAATGCGTGTGTGGGAGGTGAGGGGGGTATTACCTGTGCACCGACAGTGCTTCCCCGTATTCCCTGACTCCACAGGGACGATACAGTGGGCAAATATAAAGCGCGGCTTCATGAAGCTTGAGCTTATCTGGGCTCTGAAAGTATGTGAGACATGCCTGGGAACAAAAGGCCGTCTCTGAGCTCGAGAGCAGGCCGAGGGGATCTCTTTCAGCAGCCACAGATTGCCCTGTGTTTTCTTAATTGACAGACCCCCAGCCGCATTTGATAGAAATGACATGCAGCTGGCAGGGAGCCTTCCCGTTGGACCACCTTTCAGCAGGAAAATTGTCCTCGATCTAGTTCAGAAAAATTTGACGGAGGTCCCGCCCCCAGCCTGCGTCATAAATGGACAGAGAAGAGGCGTTTTCAGGTCACTGCAGATGACACCTGCATGGGAAACGCACAGCGTGTGGGGTCGGTTTCTCCCAAAGGCGGGGAGAAAGGCCCCCCCAAAAACAACCTTTATGAAGCAACAATAGCAAGACACCCACCTAAAGCTGCCTTTACTTAGACTGTACCCAATTACGATGCACATGACATGATATACTTGTTTGATATAGAGTCTAATCCTTCTGGATTACAGCACTCAGATCGATTCACTGCGCGTTCCCCTCGCCCCAGTTTGAGGAAAGTATGTCCTCAGCTGGTCAGATCCGGTAGTGCACCTCTTCAACCCCACCAAATTTAAAACATACACGTTTATTCGTGCTTCAACCCCACCGTTGTTGAAACAATAGCAATGTAGGTTTTCATCCATTTGTCCATGTTTCAAATTCAAAAGTTCTGACGGTGCAGGTCAGTCACAAACCTCACTCCTTTAGTTCCTTTTTGTGAGTCATTCTGATGATATGAACCAATCTTTGTGTTAATTACTGGACTGACTAGCGCTATCTTCATTTATTTACTACCTACCTTGTCTTTATCGAAGTATTGAGTCACCTTCTCACTGAGACATGCACAACTTCCATCTCAGCGGGGCTCAAACAACATTCTAAACTTCCAAAGTGTGGTGGTCAAAGCACAGATGTCCAAAAATCTCATCCCACAGATCTGAAGCTCTGCAGAGGATCCGAAGGAACATCTGTGCCTCAAACCCCTGTGATCCGCTCGGGCTGAATTCCAATCCTAGTAGGAAAAAATGGTTTTGAGGGTGCCAAACAGTGTTGGTCTCCTGTGGATTTTAGTGGGCCATGGGTGATAGGAAACTAGCCATCCAGCCACTTCCATCAGCAGATAAGAGCAGAGAAGGCATCTCATATACATTTGAATCTCCCCAGGCCTGCTCCAAAGCCATCACATCATTTTCTTGTATTATTTGTTATTTATATTAGCATAGTTAGTCAAATGTTATCATTGTTATCAGTTTTTAAATGTGTGTGAGTGTAATTCTTTCATTTTTACTGATCAGGTTTCAGGTCGGCCTTGTATATCTCATTAGCTGACTAACTCAGCTAACTATTGACAATTCCCTTTTATCCCATTTCATCCGTTTATTTGTAAAAGCTTCTTGAACGGCTTTGAGTTTGTTGGCTTCAGAAGCAACATTTTCACAAACACACACAGTGAAATGAGGATACATCCTGATCTGACCTCACGTGCGGTCGCACTCCAGATTATTTTATGTTAAACAGTTTTCGGGCGCTTCGTGGTGCCGCTCCTGTCACCTTGTTCCTCGATGACCCTCCCCCCAGCTCTCATACTGTTCCCGGGACACCCCCCCCCTCCCAGAGGCCGACTAAAAACAGAGGAGGGAATCTTTAGGCAAAAGATGGGTCACAACTTCCCTCCCTTTGCTCTGCAGATGCTAGTTGGTTAATGAAGTAACAACAAATTGGGCCGCAGGCTAATTTGGAGTGGCGTTTGCTGGCCCCTCTTGGCCCATAGAGATGTGTTTCATTTTCTTTTATCAGTGATTCAGTCATGTGGATTTACGCACGAACGCCTCTGTCTCCCCCGATTGCTGTGCTAATGGAAACGTCGTTAATGCCATTAATCCGCGGTCAGAGACATGCACTAAACATACATTTTGCCGTGTGTCAAGTAATAGTAAAAACTCCTTTCATTACTTCAGGGCTTAGAACAGCAGAAGAACAAAGAAGCAAGATGACGGAATTCATTTTCACCATTATTCTAAAGGCTTTAAACACATCTCCCTTAGAATTCCCCTTCCACTGGCGGGTTTTAACAGTGTGCTCTTGAGCAACACAAAGCCAGCTTGTGGCTGCTGTGCAGCGATTGTGTCATCTGCCTTTGTCTTAAATCAGATCTTAATCTCCCCAACGTGGCGGGACGGCCTCTAGCATCTTTCACTGTCCACTAAGCATAACGAGATGTGATCGGTGATTATGGCTAAATCCTGAACTATGATCTCTGCTGGCTGGAGGACACAAGTTCAGCGCACTCGCCCACCGTTTAGCAGCTCAGATTAGTCCAGCAGCAGAATACTGCTGCCAGGATGAGTCCCTGTCATTCTTATTGTGTACATATTCCCGATTAGGTGAATCGGCGTGTTTATATTGCAGGCAAATTGAGCGTGGCTGCAAAATTTGGGCATCGCAGGTGCTCAAAATCAGGCTGAACTTAAGCCCGGATGGCATCATAGGTCACCTCTACAACAGTAATAATCCCTGGAAAGATGAGGGGAGCATCTTTGCCTTGACCATGAAGGCAACCATCTTGTTCACATGGATACTATTTATTAATATAGATCCATTTAATGTGTGGTGTCAAGTTTTGAGATATTCAGGATACAGTATTAAACATGGCAGCAGAAATACTCAAAATTAGATCTGAAGGATCAACATAATACTGTTATGGGTTATAATAAAACACCTAATTTGTTAACGTGGTACCTTATTATAATGTTGTAAACATCAGAGGATATGTTAGCCTCGCAGACAGGTGCGTGTTTAGAGTCCATCCACCATCTATAGCTTTTCCCCTTGGGTTGCGGGGTGGGCTGGAGCCTTCGGTCAAGAGGGGGGGGCACCCCTGACAAGTCACAAGCTCACTGTGGGGTTGTGGAGATGTGGAGAAATATGCATAATATATGACATATGCGTGTCTTTGGACTGTGAGAGGATGTAAAATTCGCACAGAAAGGCCCAGGAACAAGGGGATTTGAACCCCGAACCTTCTTGCTGTGCGTCAATTTTGAAAATTCTGCATGACATCATAATTTTACTTCCCAGCACATTCCTAATTCAGTTCCTGACACCTGAAATGACGTTCCGCTCTTTCAGAAATACAGTAGAATGTAATCATCCTGCTGACCTGTTTAGTCAAAGATGCTAATTGTCCTGGCTTCGGACGTCACTTCTGTTAGACGGAGGCCTAAAGATGTCTTGTTTTATCATTCCATCACCTTTTAGGCAGGAGATAAAACAGTGCTTGGTTTCCATCAGCACCCCCAGAGTCTCTCTAAATAGAGCCCCTCGCAGTCGAGTTCACCAAATTTAAAGCATACATGTTTATTCATGCCGATTTCCATTATTACTTGCTTGGTCGATCGACATTTTGATGGCCGCGCTCACAAAGCAACTTTAATGTCGTCATTAGTTATGCTTCTCTGGTGGCCAAAAGATGGAGCTCTAAGTCGCAGCATCCAATAAGATTGGGCATGTGTGGTTGGGGGAGATAAACTACATCAAATAAATGAAAGGAAGACTCGTTCACTGATGGAAGACGGGGGGAGAAAGTCGTGTAATTAAAAATATGAAAATGAACAAAATCTGGGATGCAGTTTTGGGCTCATCGCGGCAGCTGGCGCCGTTTCCTCTCCACCTTACGTGAACTTGGTGAAAAAGGAAAATTGTTCAAGAGAAAAACAACTTTTGTCATTATTTTCTGCTGCAGAATTGTCAGAAAACATGAAAATAATGAAAATCACTAAAGATTTTTTAAATATTTGTACTCCTACAATTTTCCACCATTATTGCTTAAAGTGAAATGTCACCTTTTATTTATACTGTAAGATTTGCTAAAGTAAAATAGGTGCTTCATACTCCTCTTAAATAGGTGGAAAAGGGTAAATCTCTGCGTTAATCAGGAATTTGGAGTAATTTGTGATCATCTATCAATTGCCCAAGCTGAAATACATAACATTGGAATATATAAACATCAATATTTAAAGTAGTAAAAGTCAACTATCACAATTTTTCTCACAAAGTTCATGTGAAGGGAACAAAGGCCTGCTTTAGAGAGGATTGGAGCTTTTCTGCAGCCCACCCGCCCAACCTGAGTCCAGAATTATTCTGTCAGAGAGGCCTCTGAAAGGAGAACTTGTAGATTTATTCTTTGTTTTAAGAGGCAGCCAGGAGCCAAAGCTGCGTGCTAAATAATAAAGGACTATGCTAGCAAGTCCTCAGTATAAAAATGATCAGTTGCTGTTGATCAATAATTCACACATGCACCAGATTATTGACAGGAAGACAAAATATGTGAGGCCTTCTGTCTTTCAGAAACCTCCCATCCACTCAATCACTGGAACAGCAGGTATATAATAACACTACAATCTTTCGTTGCCCCCTGCAGATCAATGCTAATTGAGGACCAGTAGTCTGAAAATATTTTTAACTCCACCAACAGCTGAACAGCAGCAAACATCTGGACCACCGTTGGCTTCCTGAAGACGTCATTTTAGAACACAAAAGTCTTGCATCATATTATTAGGATGCCAGGCGGGCCTGCTCAACCGGGGGCTAGACTTGGTACCAGATGCACGACATGCAAGTGGAGTTACTTCCTAAATTGAAATTTCAGTGTACATTTTACGAGCATTGACAGTGCGGCGTCCCCTACGAGACCAAGCGGCGCAATATGAGGATCAGCACAGCCGCTCTGAACACTTCTGCAGATTCAGCTCGTGGGCAGCTCACGGCAGATGGGGTAAACCATGCCATCAAGTGGAAAATAGACCTGTTGTGTTGTCACTGAGACAATAAAGTCTGCCAGTCGGACCCCCAGAGGAAACCGAGGGGATATTAACATGTAGCTGCAGCAGCAAGGGATACCATTAATTCTTATTGTGCAGTGAGTGCATCGAGCAAGCCAAATCATAAAACTATATTTTCATTGTTCTTATATTTGAACATGCTGCCAGATCCTCCGGAGATTGTGAGCCATTGTGTGGACACCATGAGACTGCATGTTGGTATTTGTAATACTGTAAACTGACAGTTTGGTTCCCAAGTGGAGGCAGCCTCTGATTAGAGCAGATAAATATCTGGCTCTTTGCTGCCCCCTTGTGTCACCGGTTTAAACAACACCCCAATGCTTAAAACTAGATAGAACACGACAGAACTCCTGCCAGACGAATTTAGTTCATCTTCATTATTTATTTAACCTTAATGAAAAGCTTGACCTTGGGTCAATACTTGGCACAGGTTGATAAATTAAAACAATCACTAATGAACTGAGAAACTGCTCTAAAACCTTTGTAGCACATCGTTTTGGTCTGAATTTCTCTATATTTTCTATAAAAACCCACCATCACAGCGAGTGTTTGCTTCATTTCAAGTCAAGAAGGGAACACAGTTTTTCTGAGATTGCAGTGTGCAATTTATTGCTTTTTATTATGGTTCACACACTTGGCAAACGGCACAGAAATACAATTATTTTACAAAACTTCTCTCAGAGGTTTAAAATCAATCTATGCCTTGGACCAACTTATGAATAAAGGATTCTTCTATCCCAGTCTCAAATATTACACATTTTCCCAGACAGTTAGAAGGAAACAGGACAGGAAACGGGACACTACTGATCATGTGTTTGTAGTTTTTTATGAATGGACTCAGTGCTACTGAACGTATAGCGACACTCTTCTATGTTATAGACTGAGCAAATATAAGATTGGAAATAAAAGCCAGTTTAAAACAGGTGACTTCTTCGTAAAACTGCGGATTGAGCCTTGAAGCAGGCACGCATGCAAAATTAACGTTTAATTAAACTCAAACATTTTTTTTTTTGGTGTTTCTAAATGAAACAATAGACAAACATTCTTAAATATCATAAAAATCAGCATTTGCAGTGTGTTCCACAATACGCCGCACTTTGGCAAGCATGGCTGTGTTATTACCACAAAGAATTAGCCAAAATCGCAGTGACATCTTTTTTGGGCGCCAGACAGCAACTCTTAAACAAACATCAGCAGCGTTCTTGAAATGCTGCCCCCTATTTTGTTCCATCTCTGAGGTACATCTTTCGTATTCCTTTGAGGAAGAACATCCTGGTAAAATGCAAGAGGGCCAGCAAATGTTCCTCGGATCGTCTTGACTCGGTGGCTCCAGCATCCAAGATTGACGGCGCCGATGAAGACAGGTTAACTGGCGTTCAGACAGGTTCATAAACTAGATATACTGCCCTGTATTACTGACCTGTGTGCTCTTGCTGGACAGATAGACTGTGCTTTTGCTAGATCTGGAGATTAATAAATGGAGCAAACCCAAGCACATCCTGAAGAAGTACCAGGGCCCTCTGTAACGGGGGCTCGACATCGATCACCACGTTTCGCTTCCTCAGTGGATCCAGACTGGACTCTGTCACATTGTGACAATGATTCACCTTCAGGGACTGCAGCTTTGGGCAGTACTCTGCAAGTGTCCTGTGAGCATAGCATGCAGATGGTCACATGAATGGGTGTGCATGCAAAACCTAGTTGAAAATCAGACATTTAATATACCTGATAGAATGGTTCCTGACCCGCAGGCAACCTGTCAGGTCCAGCTGCTCCAAGCTCCTGCAGTTTTTCGCCACCTCCTCCACGGACTCGTCTGTGATGTTAGCATTGACTGCCAGCGACAGAGACCTCAAGCTCAAGCACTTCTTGGCCAGGTAGCAGATGGCGTCGTCTTTGAGGTGGCGGCAGGCGGTGAGGTCGATGGACTGCAGCCCCCCGCAGTGGTCGGCCAGGCTGCGCAGAGACAGACTGTCCACCCACTCGCAGTGAGCCAGGCCGAGGTGCTGCAGGTGCAGGCAGCTCAAAGACACGGCAACTAGCGAGTGACGGGTGAGCCAGGCACAACCGGCCATGTTCACTCTCTGCAGATGCAAGTTCTGGCCGATCACTGGCAGCAGCTCCTTGTCCGTCACCCAGTCGGAACAGTTCTGCAATGACAGGCTTTGGAGAACCTTGTTGTCCTTCAACATGGAGCAAAATGCCTCTTTGGGAAGAGACGGCTCAATCTGCAAACACAATAACAACACACTTTCGGCCTCAGACATGAAATGTACAGCATATACTTACACAACAGAAGTATACTGGAAGTTTTGCCAATCAGGACTTACCAAGGGTAGATCAAAAGTCCTGCAGTTTGCTAAATACACCTGAACGAGGTTCTGGAACTGCTTGCTCACCCTCTGCAGGCTGACAAGCTGTCGCAATGGCAAATAGCATAAAATGTGTGGAACAAGTACATCCTCCCACGGCAAGTCCAGAAGATGACATCTATTGAATAAAAGCACCTATTACACAACTGAGCTTTAATGGTGAATGTAGCGGTGGAAATGAACACTCTAAACAAGAATGGCGACAGAAATATTTGACGGAATGAGACGTACATAAACTGAAGATGCAATAAATCAGTAAAGCAGCCTCAGACATTGTGATCTCTCATGACTTCAGCGACTCAGTTGCTGCTACTGGCAGGCTATGGCTACTAGCTGACAAGCTAGCCAACCGGCGCTGCCAAGGACCTCCGCTGGCTTTCTTGACACATAATTACATTTTCTAAAGTCCTTACGTTCGTGTCGTTGTTTCCTCGTCCATTTTTAGTCAGCTGGGTTACGAAGCGGTTCTGCCGTTGTTTTGGTCTTCAAGTACATGCCAGAATACAGTGTTTTCATTAATATCTTGCAAACGTAAAAGGAGTAACCAAAACCCGGTGATGCCTTCATGAACTGTTGGAACCGTCTAGATTACTGTGAAAATAGATAGATTTCTTTCTAGCTGTTTTGCATTTATAAAAATATATATATATATATATATATATATATATATATATTTTAGAAGACAAAGCGTATTTGTCATTTAACAGAATACCTTAAGTACTAATATAACATATGATTACGATTTAGAACTGCATTGTAGACTTTCCCTTGTTTATTTTATCATCAATGAACTGTCTGAAGAGAAGCATTGGTGGATTTATTGACGACTGCGGAAGCCATGTCTATTTAAAGAATAAACCGTTAAGGTGCTTTTATTTGTACATGCGTTTTATTTATTAAAGAATATACAGTCTGGCAATAAAAATATATGAAGGCCGTTATGGAATGGACGTTTACGAGGAACAAGTGAACGTATCAGGTGCACTTTTCCGGTTTTACCTCAAAACATTACAGTTTAAAACAAAATGTTGTTTTAAAAATAAATGACAAAAGACTTCAATTGTTTTAAACCAAGACAGATTACGGTATCTCTTGTAATCTCATGTGACCTGAAGGTGTAAGCTGTAAGCGTTTTAATAGCGTTCCAGTGTGTTCCGTCAACAATTGTGAACTAAAAATTTTGAATTCTTGATATATTGCTTGGACAAATTAATGACATTTTAAAAAAACAACCACATTATTTGGGTTTTTAATAAAGCTAAAAATAAAAAAAAACTTCTGCTTGAGAGGTACCTGATTTTTTAAAATATGGATTCATTTTTATTATTATTTTTGTCACCCACCATGGTTTCTTTAGCTGTTAAAACAAACCTTCTGTGTAAAACAATTATATATATATAATTAATTTGGCTGACAACAGTTAACAGTGGATTTCCCTGGAATACATGGCAGAAACAAATGATCATGCTGTCAGCTCACCTCTGCACACCAGGACAATGAAGTCAGTCATGCCGAACAATCGCTGACCCATGTGTTATGTGTCAGTGAATGAGATGAGCCCAACACGATAGCTGGGCAAACACTCACTCCTGGCGGACTGCAATTCTATACATGATAAAGTATAAACATGGAAAATAAATCAATGTATGATTTCTCTGCAGAGACCCTGGATGGACGATTGGTTCCACTCAGTAACTTCAGGGGAAAGGTGCTTCTCATCATTAACGTTGCCACCTTCTGAGGGTCAACAATAGAGGAGGTAATATTCTGCTTAAAATCAATCAGTTGAAAGCATCATATTATGTAAAAAGTATCATGTGAGTAAAGTATTTTCCTCTTTAAGGTATCTGCTTTTGTGATTTGTTACTTAGTACCATCGACTGAATGCACTGATGGAAATGTTTGGCGACCGAAATTTCACCATCTTGGCATTTCCTTGCAACCAATTTGGCCTTCAATCACCTGGTAGGAACAGCAATAATTCCAAAATATGATTTTAATGACTGTCTGCTCTTAGGAATTGTAAAATGCTTTACTCCAAAAACTGTATCTAATTAAGGTGTGAGTGCTAACTAATGAGCTACCAAATACTAAATATAATCTGTAAATTATCAGTGGAAATGCTTATTTCATACATGCTTATGTTAAATAAATGTTTTTGTTTTACACACAATGTGTGTAGTTGTATAAATCAGATATACACTGTATTTGTTTTTCAGAGGTGAATCACGAAACCCTAAATATCCTTAAGTATGTGAGACCTGGTGGTGGGTTTGTGCCCAAGTTCCCAGTGTTTGGCAAGGTGGAGGTGAACGGGTTAAACGAAGACCCACTTTTCAGCTATCTAAAGGTACTCAAATGATGTTTCTGATGTCACAGGTGCTTGTGGTTTGGCTGGATTTAAAAATGACATTCCTTCTTTGCAAAAGGAGTCTCTACCATTTGTGAATCCTGTTATTGGAGATCTAAAAAAATTTTACTGGTCTCCAATCAAAGTCAATGATATTCGCTGGAATTTTGAAAAATTTCTCATCGCTGGAGACGGCATGCCTTTCAAGAGGTACAATCACATAATCTAACAATAGGCATGGTCCAAATATCATATTAAATGTAATATTTCATGTTGGCTACAGGTATGAACTTCATTGCCCCATTGAGATTGTGGAAAAAGATATAGCAGACCTTTTGTGATGGATTAATTTGGATGTTAGTCAGCAGTGGCACATTGACGATCCTCCAGTAAAGGCTCTAACGCACCTGAGTTGGATCTGATGGAAGAGGAACGATGTTCAGAGCTTCAGTGCATTCACTCTGAGAAGTTCCCTTCAGCCACTGGAGAGGTTTTCATATCATGCTCTTCATCACTTTATTGCTGTTTACACTTCCAAGCAAATAAAAATGAATAAAACAAATCCGAAATAGTGGCTTTTTTGTAATGCTATATTTTACTGACAAATTGTTCCACTTCTCCCCAATAATTTCATATACGTGTGAATTTGAGCCAATTTTGGTACTCATCCCGATCCGTAGTTTCACTGGGGCGCATGCGCACATGTCACCCAGTCAGACCGCAGCGGCCAGTAAATATGGCTGGTGTTGCGTTCCGACGTTTGGCCCAAACCTTTTGTAAAGGGAAAACTCCTGGTGTTTCAGCCTTTTTGCCAGCATGTAGAGCAGGTTAGTGATTCGAAGGCTATGGTTGCTTCGTTATGTGGAATAAATCTCACTATAATTTGAAGCTGAATGGTTGTAATGAATGTAACCTTGACGCGCTAATGTTAGAGTAGCTACATAGCTTACCCTAGCTACCGCTAATTCGAACAGACACATTTTAGTGTCCTTTTCTTTTACTGTTCCTTTATTATTTTGGTGTTTGATCATCTATAAATTCACTTGATGGTGTTTCAGCTTCGGGGGCTTCCAAGGGCCCTGTACTTGGACCATGTCCGGAGACGCTTGAGGAGAAGGCTGCAGCTGCAAAGAAATACAACCTGACACTCTCCGATTATGAAGCATACCCCGACAAAGGCGAGGGGTCAGTACTAATTTCAACAATCCTGACATGTTGTTCCTCTATAAAAATGCATTTTAATGTAATAATCGTCAATCGCTTTGCATACATGTGTGATATTTTGCAGGTACGGAGATTATCCTAAATTGCCGGACAGATCTCAGCATGAGAGAGACCCTTGGTACAAATGGGACCATCCTGATTTGAGGAGGAACTGGGGAGAACCAGTAAGATAGAAATTACTTATTAATTTCCTGCCTGTTAGGTTTTTTTGTGTTATCAAGTGTTCACATTTTCCACGCCATTGAATTCTGCAGTTATGAGCTTGAGAGTTTTGATACAGTCATGAATGAAGTCACTATTATAGTGTGAGCTTGGCCATGACCATAGTTTTTTTTGTCTGCTTTTCTAGATGCACTGGGATTTTGACATGTACATCAGGAATCGTGTGGATACATCACCTACCCCTGTGCCATGGTCCACAATGTGCAAACAACTGTTTGGTTTTATTGGGTTCATGCTGTTCATGTTCTATGTCGGAGAGAAATTTCAATCCTATCAACCTGTTGTAAGTACAGATTCGTGCTAGCTTTAAATTTCTTTTCTTTTGGGAATGATACATGATGGCCTCAACTGGATATTTTAGAAAGAATAGGATTCATCAAAACATTTGCTCACCATCTCATTTGCAACTATTTGCATATCTTTATCACAACATTTTTTGCATTTTCCTACATTATCAAACTAGATGTGCTTTCAGTTTACAAAAGCAACCCATTCTATAGACATGTGTAGAACTATTCACATCCCCACAACAATCCAGGAAAAAACTAAATAACCTATTTCAGTAATAAGACTTGTATATTGTAATTAACTCGTTGTCACACCTTTCTGAGTCCCATTAAAATACATTACTTTCATCATAAGTGCCAGAAAATGTAGTTATCATTCACAACAGTACTTTGCTATTTACAATAAGCTGTGTTCTAAGAGATCATGTACCAGAATGTCATATCACTATTGCATTGAAAATATGTCTGCCTTTCCATATGTTCAACATTATTTCATGCTGACATTGATATTAAACTATCTCTAAAGTCTTTAATACTACGTTTTCAAGAGCCTGAACTTAAATGAATAATTGCTCAATCTCTATGTTATGTTTAATTATTCCTTACCAAATTGTAAAGTATTAATGTTAAGTATTTTTTTCATGTTGCTACTAAATTAAATATAACAATAATGTTTTGTCTAAAATATATTTTTTCCAGGGACCGAAGCAGTATCCATACAATGACCTGTTCCTGGAGAAAGGAGGTGATCCAGATAAAGAACCAGAGGAGATCAAACATTATGAAATCTAATCCTTTAAAAACTTTCAAATTGTGTACATATGTTAAGAATAAAGATATTAACAGTAACATTCTTTAAGGTGTGGCTCTTTGTGTAAGGAATGTCAACACATCAATTTTGTTACAAGCAGGTCATTTCCCTACATATTGTGTATTACGTGTATTGTGTAGTATTTATTTATAGGTAGTAGTAATACTAGGTAGTAGGCAGCTTTTTTTTGCTTTCTATATTTGAAACGTAAAAGTCCCTCCGGTATTTGAAACGTCACCAAAATATAATCATCTTTACCATGGCCCATGATCAACATTTGCTGAAAATTTCGTTCTAATCCGTTCAGATAAACGCTGACGTCCCGGTGGTAGTATTATGATGTCTAGTTGAGTCTGCTTCGCGTTCACTAGGGTTACTTCCGGCTGATGAGAATTGTCCCTGTCGGCTCCCGTACTGTTACATTGGTCGTAATCTACCTTGAGCTAAGCTATTCATTTAGCCGAGAGGTATCGCTCCAACTGCTTCTCGTTGGTGCGGATGGTCAGTCTGACATAGACAGTTGACGTGAGTTCCACTGATATCTGTATTTATTCAGTTAGTTGCACTTAAAACATGTCGGATACATTTGAGAATCGAGCTTCTCTCAAAATACCACAGGGAAGCTGTTAGCTTGTCTCTGACTGGTTATTTACTGGAACGCCAAGTCAATCGGAATAGCGATAAGATGCTTTATTACCTTGAGAGTTATCGCTGTATACATGATTTATGCTTTTTATGAATAAACTAGTGCTTCAGGTTACAGTATAGCGTATATGCAAAATATACAAAGCAAACGTTAAGTGTGAACGTGATTAAGATGCAAGGGCGAAATGCTAACATTAGCAAACTCAACCTGTGGTAAATCCGTTTCTTGTAAAATAGTAAAGTATACAGCACAATGTATGTAATTGCACAGTAATCAACACTATCTTATCTTAATAATATCGTGTAGCATACGTGAAGCTTGAGCTTTGATTAATTCTTTAGCTGTTGTGGGAAATACACCGGTGCTACCTGTTAGCAAGGGTGTCACCCCTTTGAGCTCAAGACAATCTCATTTTTACTTTTAAATACACTTTCTTCGTTTTTTTTTTAACCCAGTATAAAGGTTCTAGAAGAAAACGCACTGTCTTTTATTCAGTGTACTCTGTCCTGAATCTTTGGTCAGGATTCGATTTTTCTTAGTGGAAAAATGAGGCTAAAGGAGATTCAGAGGACTGCCCACCAGGCGTGGAGTCCAGCCGGTCACCATCCTATGTACTTGGCCTTGGGGACTGCTGCACAACAGCTGGATGCTTCCTTCAACACCACAGCAGCATTGGAGATATTTGAGATGGACTTTTCACAACCCTCCCTAGATATGCAACTAAAAGGCTCATTAAAAACACCCAACAGGTAATTTCAACAGCATTTCAAACATCCATTGCAAACGTCCATTCATACGCGGAGATAGTGAGGAAGAATATCTTCAATAAAACGACTTCTTACACACTTTCTTTTTCTGTAACCAGGTATCAACACTGAATGACAGTGAACAATCTGTTCTTTTTCACAATTCATAGGTTGCATAGTATCGTGTGGGTGAATTTTGGAATGGGAGCAGATGGCTCAGGAGGAAGACTGATTGGTGGAAGTGAAAATGGCATATTAACCGTATATAATCCAGATATCATAATGAGCTCTGGTGCAGATGCTGTAGTGGGACAATCTGACAAACACACCGGCCCCATTCGAGCACTAGATTTCAACCCTTTTCAGGTAAACCTGACTTCTACTCTGCTGTGAATTAATGTGTTTTCCTGAATGTAGGACATCAAATCTAATCAATCATTATATTTCAACTTCAGAGTAATCTCCTTGCATCTGGAGCCAATGATTCTGAGATTTATATCTGGGATTTGAACAACTTTAGCAGTCCAATGACTCCAGGTGCAAAAACACAGGTGGGTGCATGATGGTAATGAAATATTTGATAATAACAACACACCTCCTCAGAGGAAAGCTAACTTAAAGCTTTGGTGTGGACAATCAAAGCAAGAAAGTGAAACCGTGATTTCCTGAAGATGGCTTTTTCTTGTTTCACAAGCTGTGGTTTCATATCTGTGGTGAGAATGGAAGCTTGTGAGTGTGAGTGTTGAAGGTTTTTGCGTTTTACAGGTTTTAATATTCACATATCGGAGACCTCTGTTTGGGTGGCAATAATGTCATTTGCTTCTCTCAGCCGGTTGAAGACATCAGTGTGGTGTCCTGGAATAGGCAGGTTCAGCACATCCTGGCCTCCGCCAACCCCAGTGGGAAAGCAGTTGTGTGGGACCTGAGGAAGAACGAGCCCATCATCAAGATCAGTGACCACAGCAACAGGGTTGGTGGATTAAACACATCGCTGCACAGCCAGTTTTCTTTTAAATATATGTCTTTTTCTTGAAAGGCTTTTAGTTCTGTCTACAACAGGTCTTATCGTACATATGCCCACTCACACTCCGCTAAACAGCTATGCCATTTTAACACAATTACATATTTATGCTACTGCCATGCTACTTAATTATGCTACTTATCTATTGTAGATGCACTGTTCGGGAATGCTTTGGCACCCTGATGTAGCCACTCAGTTGGTTTTGGCTTCTGAAGATGACAGATTGCCAGTCATCCAAATGTGGGACCTTCGTTTCGCCACATCCCCCCTTAAAGTTCTTGAAAACCACACCAGGTGAGGAGAGTTTAACAGCGATATTTTAGAGGATGAGATTTGATGATTTACGTATTATTGATCCTTTTCTTCAGGGGAATTCTGTCAATATCCTGGAGTCAGGCTGATTCAGAGCTTCTGCTGAGTAGTGCGAAAGACAACAGAATCCTTTGTTGGAATCCAAACACTGGAGAGGTAATAACTGTTGTTCCGTTATATTCCTGAGTTACTTTCGGTCATGAATGTGGTTTTACAGTAAACCCATGGATACTTACTAGTGATTTTTATGGGTTTTAGGTCATTTATGAGCTTGCAACAACGAACCAGTGGTGTTTTGATGTCCAATGGTGCCCTAGGAATCCTGCCTTGCTTTCAACTGCCTCATTTGATGGGAAAATAACAGTTTACTCTGTAATGGGAGGGAGTTTGAAGGCTCAACAGCAAAGCACAGCAGATCAGGTGACGTCTTGGTTTCAGAAGCTGACTGAACTTCATTGTGTGTCCACAAGATGGAGCTAGTGTGAAAGGCTTTGAATGATGTGATTTGAACCTGTAATCTGCAGCCATTCTAGCTAATACATAACCAAAGAGGACTATAATTTACTACAACATTAAGTCATCATCAACTACATTTACAGCTGAGAAGCTGTCCTTAAGTTACCATTACTGGATTTAACTGAAAACATTGGTCTTCTGTGTTTTTTTAACTGTGCCCAAATACTTGCCTCTTCTAAGACTTTGTAATTTATCCGAACAGATATCCTCTTCCTTTGATACAATGGATCCCTTTGGTACAGGACAGGTGCTTCCTCCTCTGCAAGTTCCACATCCCACAGTTCAGGACACTATAGTTCCCCCTCTGAAGAAACCACCTAAATGGATGCGCAGGCCAGTGGGGGCTTCCTTTGGTGTAAGTAAATAGGTCAGGGAAAGATGATGATCATTTTCCAAATAAATGATTTTTTCCCCCTCCCACACAGTTTGGTGGAAAGCTGATTAGCTTTGAGAATCCTAAGGTACCCCCGATGCAGAGCCCTCAGCCCATCCCCAGACAAGTGTTTCTGAGCCAGGTTACCACGGAGACCGAGTTCCTACAGCGCTCCAAAGAGCTTCAGGCAGCCCTCCAGTCAGGGTCTTTTAACAGCTATTGCCAGACCAAGATTCAGAATGCCAGATCGGATGCCGAGCAGGATATATGGAAGTTCCTCCTGGTAGGCATATCATAAGAAATCAGACAATCACTGAGTTATTGTGGTTCTTAGCCAGTTTTCTTTCTCTGCAGGTAAACTTTGAGGATGAAGCCCGTGTCAAATTCCTCAAACTTTTGGGTTTCAGCAAAGATGACATAGAAAAGAAGGTATTCTGTGTCCTATGCAGCATATCGGTATGTTTTCCTCATATTTATCATATTAAATCTTTGGTTTTGTTCAGATTTCAAAATGTCTGGGAAAGAGTTTTCATCCTAATGGTTATGGAGTCGATGCCAAAGATTTGGCAGAGAAGATGCAGCTGCTCACCACAGAGGTCAGCAACTCAGCAAGGATACAATTTTGGTTGTTATATTTAACCCTATTAGTTTAAAATACTTCTTATTGTACTTACAGAGAACTGAAGACGTTGCAGATGCTAGAACCTCAGGTTCTGTTTCGCCCTCAGACTTCTTTAGCCAGACCCCAAATGAAAATTCCAACTTTCAGATCCCTGTATCATGTGGTAAATCCCCTTCACTGATTGTGTGACCAACACTTGTAACATGATGTCATTGTTTGCCATGCTTGAAAATCTAACTGCAGTTTGTCCCCTTGGGATCAAGATACGGATGGATTGATTAGCCAGGCGCTTCTGGTTGGTAACTTTGAGGGAGCTGTTGATTTGTGTCTTAATGATGGTCGATATCCCGAAGCCATCCTGTTGTCTATCAGTGGAGGAGAGGAGCTTCTCAAGAAAACTCAGCAGAAATACCTACTTAAGCAAAAGAACAGCATTTCAATGGTAGGTTGATGCTGATTTTGTGCTTTTTTTGTTGTTGGTAGAACCACATAATGATCAAATGTCCCCCCAATCTATAGCTGATATCTTCAGTGGTGACCCAGAATTGGAGAGACATTGTCCAAAGCTGTGATTTGGACAATTGGAAGGAGGCTTTAGCTGCTCTGCTCACTTACGCTCACCCAGAAGATTTCGCCTGCCTGTGCGGTGAGTCGTTTTCACGTGTTCCAGCAGATTATTCTTGTTGGGACCTGCCTCTCCTTCGTTGTTCCCCTCGTTTTATGTGGATAATCTCACCCACATCCTTTTTTTTTGTCATTTTAATCTGCAGATATCCTGGGAGGCCGATTGGAGAATGAAAAGACGGAGAAGTGCTGCCTGCAAGCTTGCCTGTGTTACATCTGCTCTGGGAACATTGAGAGGCTAGTGGAGTGCTGGACGTCACATAGAGACAGCTCCTCTCCCCTCGGCCTAGAGGTATACTCATTCTCACGGTTGGACAAGGCTTTGAATCAATGAATTATGCTTTCGCTGCAGTTTTAGGCCAACCCTCTTTTAATTGGCAGTATATAAAAACATGTTTTGGGTTTTCCATAATTATGGATGTGGGCTTGCACCTCTCTCCTGACATAAATAAATGGTTGCTTGTTCTTACAAAACATGACAGACTGGTGCATCCAGGACAACATGCCAAAAGGTTTTATGGGTAACACACGAACAGTCTCGCTTTCAGCCTTAGTTTGTGTGCAAGAAAAGAAAAAAAAAAGTCGTGGTTTTAAAGGTGTACTGGTGTTCCGTACTTCATATGAATGGTTCAACAAGTAAAAACAGTTAATAGTTCAATTAAACTGTATGTGGAAACAACACAATCTCTCTTTCTGTTTTAAGGATCTAGTGGAGAAAGTGATGATGCTGCGCAAGTCTATTGAACGCCTCCGTAACTGCGAGGTGGCGGTCCAGAGTCCCATCCTGGCAGAAAAGTTAACCTGCTACGCTGGCATCCTGGCTGCAGAGGGCAGTCTGACCACAGCAATGACCTACCTGCCTGAAAACTCAGATCAAGTGAGAAGTAGCTTTATTCAACCCCGGAGTCCGTTTCTTGAATACTTAATGTTGTATTCATGATCTCTCTTTTGTGTGTTTGACCTCTCCCTCCTCAGCCTGGGATCCGAATGCTGAGAGATCGACTGTTCAACGCTCAGACAGAAGCCGTGCAGAACAGAGCGGGTGGATCCACGTCGAAGACCGCGACTGCTGCTCAGGTTCCTGCACCAAAGGCTCAAGTTATGGTACAATCTGCTTTGGATCTCACCTTTCAGACACTTTATTAAGGTTGAACTTTTTAAAAATCTAGGCTATATATATTTTAACTTTAGAGCCAGTACCAGCCTTCCGCTCCTGTACAACAGCAGCCTCCTGTGCCATCAGTTTTTACCCCAGTTTCTGCCGCCAACACTGGCCCTGGTATGCGACCGTCTCCTTTTCTGCCCAGTGCCACCCGTCCTTCCATGAGGCCTTCTTACCCCCAGCATCCGGCTCCAGCTCCAGGTTTTTGTTTACTGGTATTTCACTTTTTTTCTATATCGAGTTGGTCCGTCACCATTTTTCTTTCCCAGGTTTCCATCCTCACCAGCCATTCCAGCCTCAACTGATCGCCACTGGCAGACCTGCAGCCTTCCCTCCTGCCGGCCCTTCGTTGCCAGCTGCTAATTTATCAGGTCCCCCTTTACAGCCCCCATCGTCAACTCCGGGTGGGCTGCCTTCCATGCCCAGCCCCGGCGTTCCCCCGACAACCTTCATGCCACCCACGTCCTTACCCTCAAGCTTAATGTCGCCTACTTCCCAAACTGGAGCACCACTCCCTCTGTATCCAGGAAGCCTACAAAACCAGCCAGGACCTCCTGTGGCGTCTGGTTCCTACGCTCCTCCTGGATCCGGGTATCCCCAAGGAGGCCCTGGGGCTCCTGCTGTAAATCCCTACCAGCCTCCCCTTGTTGCTCCACCTCCAACAGGTACAGCGTCATATTATTTGATATCTCATGGTTTGTGTTTGTACCTTATTCCAAAGGTTTGCTGCATTCTTTTGCAATTATTCACATTTTCACCCCCATTTGACTTGCAGGATACTTTCCCTGGCTGAATTCCCAGTTTGACCAACAAGGTGACAGGGTTAGCATTGAAACAAGAGTGCATTGTAATACACAAGTGGCCAGATGAACATCTGTACTTTCTCATGCTGTGCAGTAGCCCTGCACCGAATTATACATGTATACAAAGTATCAATCCATTGTACAGAGGTTCAGACTAGCTCTGTTTGCTCGGTGTATCTACGAGGTGTTTGTTTGTGCCACTGACCACTTCAGGGAAATGTAGAGAGCTGAATAATGTGTACGTATGCTCTGTTAACATTGAGTCCAGCCTTCATCCCAGATGCTTGAAGAATTCTGTTGCATAACACAGAAGCTACATTTTTAGCAAATAAAGATGCAACATTTATTTGATAGCTTAATCCCAGTGGTGTCATGTGTGGACCTGTAGTTATTCAGCAATGGGCTGCTTTTTTGTGCTGAGTGGTTTTGGCAGTGCTGCTTGACCCATTTGACTTTTTGCTTCCATCTCTTTGCTTTTGATGGGGCTTTTCCTTGGCCAAGTACCCTAACCAGTGCTGAGCTAAATTATCTGGTCTTCAGACTGTGAATTGAAATAAAGCCGCTTCTATTTCTATCTTCTGATACATTCAGGGCCCCAAGAAGGCTGGAATGACCCGCCAACAGTGCGAGGGGGACCAAGGAAGAAGGTACTAACCCTCTTATTACTATCAAAATAATTTTTAGACCCTGAGATTGTGTCTAGTTGACTTGTAACCCACTGGGCCCTAATTATATTTGGCTGTTAACAAAAAGCTCTATTTTACTTTAACGCAGGGGTGGGGAACCTTTTTCATATCGAGGGCCATTTCAATTTTTATAAAGTCCTCAGAGGGCCATACTATTATGAACACATAGGGATGCAAAAAAAGTCTATAACCACTGTGTCACTAAGTCTCATGATTGCTGCATTTGAGTTTGAATTATTTATTTAGCACACATGCATATAAAATCACCAAAAAAAATAGAATAAAATGACAAACAAGTAAAATATGTTTTCATGGTCATACAAAACAATAAAAAAAAGAGGTGCAGAGTTGAGGCAAGAGACCCGTAAGGGCCTGTTCGAGGCCTCTACTTACAAAAACTGCAATACAACAAGATAATCAAGAAAATAAATGAAAAGAAAGAAAGATAAAGACAATAATAATAACAACTAGAAATCACTCGGAGAGCGCAGACCTCCGCCAAGCGCAACAATTCCTGGCATATTGTGATTTCCACCATAAATATTAGTCCCACATATACTTTGACTACATATTTAGATTCCTTGACCATAAAAACATACCGTTAGTCACTGGAATCATAACAATATATGTCTTAGTTCAATAGTTATTCACGAAAAAAAATTCACCCTTTGAAACAATTTTACTTGGTCCGGCGCGAGCGCCTCGGCGGCTATGAGGCACGTTCACGAACTCTCCTTCGTCGTGAGGTTTCAGCTTCGTGGCTATTAATTCACTCATCACAAAACTTGCACGCGTAATATTCTCTCTGTCGGTACATGGTCGTGTGAAAGCTGCTTGTTGAGCCTCCAAACTCCGGCGAAGAGCGTTAATTTTATCCAAACGCATCTGTCCTTTCAACTCGTCGAGTTTAGCGTGTTTCGCTATGCATTTTTCGTCCGTGTCAATCAGTCCAGCCCACTACGTACATCACATGCTGTGTTCACTGACCCTGACCTTGACTCGGACATAACATAACCGTCTGTTTTATCTCAGAAAACGGGAAAATATTTCCTCTTGTTACGAAAGAAATTTCAGGATACGAAAGGCAAAAATACGCTACCGCTGCTACTCGCAGCTCGCGGAGTTTAGCGAACGGTCCCACTGTATAAGTGCACATATAAAATATAAAAATCTTATTGCGTTGCGGGCCGGTAGAAATGGTCTCGTAGGCCGTATACGGCCCGGAGGCCGGGGGTTCCCCACCCCTGCTTTAACGCATTGTAGTCTGTTACACACCTAAGAGATTAACCTTTGCTCAGTGCTTGTGTAACATGATGCAAGGAAACTGGTGCATCGCAAAAGCACCCCAACTATCTATATCTACATCTATATCAATGCGCAAGATACGGTGACACTGCAGCTATTACATCCAAATTTATGTGTCTGTAAAGTCATTCCAAGTGTCTGTTATCAGCTTGTCTCACCTGACTATTTCTGAAAATTTTAAACACTCCTTAAAAAAGTGAAGGAAAATCGAAAATTACACATCCAAGATCTCAATGAATAAAACAATGCAAATTCAAATCCTAATTGATAACATAGTGTAATTTTTTGAGAGTATAACTTTTGAACAATCAGCAAAAATCCAGATCATTAATCCGTCCTCATGGAAGACAGCAGCTTCATGACCTGCTCCTGATGAGACGGTGGATACTAGGGGATCCCTTCATGGACCTTAGATCATGGACTGCCTGTGAAGGCAGTGGATGGATCTGGCTTCATTGATATTAGCTCTTCATGTGTGTGTGTTTAAGTGGTGTAATTACCCCAACAGACAATAAGTCCAAAGAGAGATTCTGCTCATTTACTCATTTTCTACAAGATCTGATTAGTTCATCTAATCTTTCTCTGTCTGATGTCTCAGATTCCTGATAACTACACTCCACCAGCGCCTATCACAGCTCCTGTGATGGGATTCCCAGTGGAGGCCCCTCAGCCCCACGATCACGCCCAAGTCCCGCCTGGAGCCCCCCAGGAGCCCAGCATGCAGGTCAGCGAGCAGCAGAGGCCATCGGGTCATTTTACAATAGCAAAACACTGGCCAAATGCACAAATGCCATTTCTTTATGTCCTCGGATTCCTCAGCTCCTCCAGCAGCTGCCAACAGAGAGAGTGGAGCAGAAAGAGATCCCTGCTGAACACATGATCCTCAAAACCACCTTTGACAGTCTGGTTCAACGCTGCCAACTAGCAGCAAGAGATCCGGTAAGTCTTTTCCCGATTGTCTGCTGTTTTTTGTTGTTGTTTTTTTTTACCAAGTCACGTCGAATTCACCCTTTAAACTAATGTAAAAACCTTAAACTTTTTCCCGTCCAGCAAACCAAAAGGAAACTTGATGATTCTGCAAAACGTCTGGGACACCTTTACGACAAACTGAGAGAGCAGTCGGTGAGAAAAAAAATGAAATTGTTGCACGTATTAGAATATAAATGTGGAGATAAGATGATATAGGACAAGATAAGATGGAACTTTATTGTCTGCACACACAGAAAATGGATCTTGCAACATCAGACATTGATTCAGAGACGTAAAATCTTCTACACATCACTGGACGCGAACAATTCAAGCCTAAAGTCCAGCCATAAAAATGACCCATTTAGAAGTGGAAACCAGTCTCATTGTCCATCCTGTAGAATGGAAATGTCCAAATATTAAATTCAAGCTTTGGATTGAGTGGGACAGTAGAACAAAAAACAAAAATATGTTACTAGTTTGTCTTTGAAGTTGACTTAAAACTGAGATCCACTTCCATAGCTTTCTATAATGGACCTCAAACATGATTTTTCAGTTTAGCCGATGTTAATGAGGTGTTGTTTAAGGATTAGTGTTTATTTATTACCAGAATAATTATAAGTTGCATGGTTCCCTTTTGGAGATAAATAGTAATTCATGAAGTTGAAGGAGATGACAGGCGCATCACCTAATATGGCTTCACTACTCGTCTGGCAGCTCTCCCAAAACATCCTCAACGGCCTCCACGAGATCAGCTGCTGTGTGGCAAGCCAGAATTACCAGCGGGGCCTGGAGGTCCACACCCAGGTGGTCAGCAGCAGCAACTTCAGCGAGATTTCTGCCTTCATGCCCATCCTCAAAGTGGTCATGACCATCGCCAACAAGCTGGGAGTCTGAAGCTCCAGGGGCACAGTCAGACCACACAACAGTGTTGATAAATACATATTTATTTCCCTTTTCACCTGATTCATCACTCTGTGCTTAGATCCTTCTGGAGGACTCTTCTAATTCGGACACCTGAGGTGGATTTTGGTAGCTTTGTCAGTGTCGCTCTGGCGATTCAACAATGAAATGAATGTAATCTGAAAGCTGATGTAGAATACGGGGAAATTGGTTGTTCAGATCGCTCAACACTGTCTGCATCTGTTTCTGCCTAAACTGGTGTAAACAACAATGGACAAAGAAAAAGGCAGACATCCATTCACAACCAGCAACAGGCCCTCTGAAAATCTGACTGTTCTCTCTACCTGCTGCAACAGATTGTACCCATGTTGTTGCCGTGAGGTGTGCAGAACCCGTTTCACCTTGTTTTGTGTTATCATCACTGCTTAGTCGTTTTGTGCTTGTGAATAGTTCCACAGTTCAGCTCCTGTCCTCTTGGTTCGGTCCATAAATTAAATTTACATCAGTTTATGAACAGTGAAACTCGAATTTAACTTCTTTTTTTTAAAAGTCAGATTACAGGATTATAAAAAAATGAATGAACTGGCAAATAAGAATGCATGAAAATGAAATAGAACTGTGTAGAGCAACAACAGAAGGCAGGAAAGTGCCTCCGCGTGCTCTTTACAGTTGCACAGATATTTATACAATCGTTGCTTACTTTGCTTATGTGGTATCTTTTTTTGAAATAAATTTCAAGTTCACTTTTCTTTGCAAGTTGCGACCTCTTTATTATTTGGTTTAATGAATGCTCATAATCAAGAAATAGGTCCGAAGTGAGAGCGAGGTGTTAAAATATAACGGACAAATAAATAATAAAACTAAGCAGGATTATTTATCCTTTAATGTGGCCCACCAGATAAATTGCTTCTGCACAATTGGCCAAATTATTCTTTGGACTCCTGTACGTTGTTAAATATTAAAGTTTCGCTTCATTCCACGTGAGTTCACTAACATTTTACGTCTGTGTTGCCGTTTGCGTCCCAAAAGTTTGAATAAAGGGAACATTTCTACAACCAACAATGCTCATTGCACATAAAGTGTAATAAAGAGCGTTATTATATTGATACAGGACAGGTGGATCACGCAAGAATCCCACACTAAGATGTCATTTCGGGATGACGTAATCCATTTGCACTTGCTTTTGTTACCCTTATTTACCCCTGCACCCAAAGGTAACTTCAGTTTGAGCTCCAGCTGCTCCGGCTCCCAAAAGTCCATAAGCCACGTGAACGCACCGCGTCGTACATTAACTTTGTTTCTCTCCCAGACGCGCCACCTCCTACAGAATCCTTCCGCGACTGGTAGTTTCGGGACTTCTTGCCCCACATCCAAACAGTGTCGGCGGTTAACAAACTGGCATGAGACGCGCATCCGTCCTCCTGTGATTGGCCCCGGACGATCATAAGCCAGGAGCGCGTTGCTGATTGGTCGGTTGGAGTCGGACGCGGTTTCCTCGTGTTTTTATTGGGTTTGAACTTCAGTAACCTCGTGAAGAACTGTGTCGTCGTACGTCACGGGTCACACCACGACGCCTGAGTCAGCCTGGACTCTTCTTACATGAGCTGACACAGCCAAAAAAATATTAAGTGCTTATTTAGTGTCATTGAACGTACACCCAAACATCTATTGGATTGAATTCTACTGAAAACATGATTGTGTTAGCCGTTCCTATGACTGAACCGTCATGTTTGTTTAAAATAATTTAAATGCATGTTTAAGTTCATGTATATAGGCAGCAAGATTCTTATTGAGATAGCTTGAGCTTGTTTTGACAAGAATGCAATCACAGAAGCCATCATAATGTCTTAAGGTGCAGAAGTCTGACACTCTGGTCCGACATTCTTCTCTGCTCAGAGTAAAACATTTTCTCAGTGTGCCTCCCTCATCTGAGGGGAAACTGCACATTAATCTAGTATTACATCAGATATTAGACACAGCTCAAACTGTATATTTAAAAATGAAAAATGACTTTTTTAAAGAGAAATTGGCTGTGGCCAGGCAGAGCTGGATCAATATTGGTGGAGTCACATGCTTTTCTTCCTAGAAACCAGATTAAAATGATTCCCACAGTTGATCTACTGTTTAAGACAGTAGATCTGCAGCTGTCGGTTCATTTATGTGAAACCAGAGGGGGGGAAAGGAAATCCCCCCCTTAGAGAAGAGAAAAGGACAGCAACAAGTGGTTGGAATTTTAAGTGTATTCAAAATATCGTTAACTTTATTTTCAGAATACAGTCGAGATTTTACATAATCATTCAGAGTAACAATGGTCTGATCCGTCCTGTCCTTCGCTGTCAATTGTTGGTTCCAATGTTCCGTCGGGCTTGTTTTAAGTGCTTGAAAATTCCCGAGAGCACCTCCGCTTTGGTGCCAAGCTGCTGTGACTGGGTTGAAGCACGTCTACGTGTTTGGAGTTAGCTAATCCAGTCGTTTGTCTCAATTTAGAGTTACAGTATTGTGCCTTCGTTTGAAATAACTCAACAGCGAATGAAAATGATCGAATAAATATCGGACCTGGAAACTCATCATGCACAAACGGTTTAAGTGCTTGAGGATTTGTCTTCATGACAGAGCAAGAACGGTTGCAATTCATAAGGCCTTGGATTGTGTCCTGACTCTCAGGGAAAAGTAACTAGTGCTTTAACTTGTTAACTAACTTTATAAACTCTAATTCTTGAAATGCACAAGGCCTTTTACCAATAAGGAAAAAAAAAAAAAAATACATACAAAATACAAAAGCATTCCACATACCAGAATCAGATCAACATTAATGGGCCTAACTGCCCTGAAGTCCCACCTGGCAGAACCTGGAAGAGGAACCAGATCCAGTGTCTGGTCCCTCCCCCCACAAGAACAGTTCTGATGGTCCAAAAGCAGTGCGGCTCCACATCTCACTACAAGATCAGACACGGTTCTGCCGCCAGAGTCACGGACGAAACACCTCACTACGACACCTAGAGTACATCATCATGCATGGGTGGCACATGGTTTCGCAACGCCAGAGCTGTCACATGACTTCCCGCTACGTCAGCCGCTGAGGTCTCGGCTGCAGATGGGTCGGGACAAAACACGAAGAAGCAAAGCCACGATGAATTAAAAAAAGAACAAAAAATAAAAATAAAGCGCTAACAGAACATTCCCGATGTTTGCCAAGTAGAGAAACGACCTTCGGCGCGACCTTTTGAGATGCTTAAAATTGAACCGTGCGTCGATCCTGGTCGCGCTACGATACACTGATAAATGTTTGTTGACATTTATCAGTTTTCCCACTCGACGGTCTTTTTCGGGGGGGTTTGTAGAACAAAACGGAGTCAACACACCGTAGCTCAAAGTGCATTACAGTTTGGTATCGCTTTTATCATTAGGTTAGATGGTTCCGTGCTCCTCACTCCTCCATCCATCCATCCATCTTCTCCTATCTCCCACCTCCATCCATCCATCTTCTCCTATCTCCCACCTATTACTAATCGATGTCAAGGGAGGCAGGAATACACCCCGGACAAGTCGCCAGTCCATCACTGGGCACACAAGTCACTCATAGATGGGGGGGGGTGAATTTCGAGTCGCCGATCACTAATGTTTTTGGATTGTCAGGGGAAATGTGAAGAACACATACAGAATTCCACAGCCAGCGACTTTTCAAACAAAGCAATCGTCAACTCGCATCCCTTAAATCTTTAAGTGCCTCAGAGTACAAGGTTGCATTCAAATGCAACAACGAAAAGGCAATAACAAGGTTATCTCGCTCCACCATTCTCCATTTTGATTATATTGGAACAACAACTGACTGGATACGAGACTATGAATGAGGAACGCACACAGACCTGGTACAACAGCAGAGAATATGTTTGTTAAATAAATCTGGTGCTGACAGAACTAGAGGGGAAGTGTTAAGAAAAGCAAATGCCTTAACCCAAAAGAAAGAGAGGGAAAGCGAAAGTGTGGTCAAGGCCCTTGCGAAATTGGCCTTTATCATCGGAGAATGAGAAATGTCAAAAGACTGTGGAGCTTCTTCTTTTAGTTTCCTCTCCAAACGCGGCAGTGCAGACTTAGCCACTGCGGTGGCTCCCGTCTCCGGTGCGCTGTGCCCGGGCCAGGATCACCTCCCTGGACACCATCTTGCGGTCCGTCGCCAGGCCCAAGTAGCACATGAGGTCGATGAAGCAAGTGGTCAGGTTCAACTTGCAGCCAAACTCGCTGGTGGCGTAGTCATAAGGAAATGAGTGGTGGTAGTTGTGGAATCCCTCACCTGTAAGAGAACAAAATAAAGACAATTACGATACTAAAGTAAAAAAAATAAACAGCATGAATCGACAATCAGCCAGGAAAATATTCTGTACACAAATACTAAACTGTAAAAAAATTCTGATTACTAATTTCCTGTGCTTGTTTTAATGATCACTTGATCCCCGATCCACAAAGCACTTGTGACTCATCAACCGCAGGTTGCCTGGGCAAGAGATTTGTGTCCTTGTTTTTATTTATTCAGTGACAAACCGGAGTATTCCGATTAATTACCCGCGGCGAATGCTACGTCACATCACACACTGGCTCCATTATGCTAAGGAGTGAAGCCGGGTACCATGTGCTTTCTGCAGGTCACACCCTCTGAATCGTCTAATTCATCCAGCAAAATGGAATCAATACGACTTCATTTATGTTGGTCTAATAACTCCCCTTCGTTAAAGTGATGATTTTCTTCAGTGGTGCCACAGTTTCAATAAGAATGACCAGTTATACTAAAACCGATCTCGGAATACATTTTTTGTCGAGCTACTGGGTTAATTAGTGGGTTTAATACGAGTATATTAGTGAATTGTTGTCATGTGCATGCAGAGATGTTTTACACTTCTAGATTCACGCGTTTTAAAATGGGGATGGATGGAGTGGGAGAGGCCTAAAAAAAAAAAAAAAATTACTGACGCTTTACCACATCTGATCCAGAAAATATTGAAATGAACTTAATAGTTGTCAGTATGACTGGGGAGGCTCTGACTCACTCGGGTCTATTCTAATGTGCAGCGGCGTGAACGTCAACACTTCTTATAGGTGAAAGTGAACTTGGGATAAACTTACCTATGGCTCCGAAGGCGACGTACTTGTTTTCCCGGGGGTTAATGGTGTTGTCGTAGGGCCTGTTTCCCCACATGTGTGCAGCACTGTTGACCAGCCAAGTGGCGTTCAGCACCAGGGTGTACCTCAACACGGCCGGGATGAAGTAGGCCACCCACAGAGACTCCCCCCACATGTACCACGGCACAAAAGTGGGGATAAGGAAGCACGCGAGCAGCACGGACTGCTTGTAATACCTGTCAAGGGGACAAAACACCGCCGTCACGATCAACGACACATGGGGGATCATCGCTCAGCCTCTGGTGACGTGACACAGTTTTCACTGAAGCGGAGTCAATCTAAACACGCATTAACCACGCCGTCACCTTGTATAACCAGAATGGCCAAAGTAGCCTGCACTGCTAACACGGCTGTGCGCGAGTAATTCTTGAGGAATAAGCACATTCAATTTGTTGATTTTTTATAATAGTGAATACATTTCATGTGCATGTGTACAGATGGCACAATAGGCCACGACAGGAATCTGCCCCTGATGGCACACATGTAAAAGCTGTGTGAAGAGGAGGCTTGTAGCGACTGACTTATCGTTACACTGTGGCAGCATCTGAGAAACTGGATAAACTAGGACCACAGTGATTTTAACCATCCAACTCCGTCCGTTTGTGCACGTGTATTTATTCCACTTGCATCACGTAATTCTGGTCTTCACAATCAAGACACTTACTTCCGTTGAAACTGGACCACTTCGTCAGCAAGCAGGTCGCTGACATTCAGCTTGCGCCCTTTCTCGATCACGTCGGGGTGTTTGCGCACCAGAAGCCAACCAATGTGGGCAAAGAAAAAGCCCCGCACCGCGTTGTGAGGGTCGGCGTCTGTCTCTGAATACTTGTGGTGAACCCTGTGGTCTCGGGCCCACTCAAAGATATCATTCTGCGTGTTCGAGCAGAGGCAGACGTTACACATACTGGAGGGAAAAATGGTTAACTATCAAAATGCTTTTGCAGAGAGGCGATACCTGAAATGCCATGGAATTAGCAACCCCAAGGAAGATCCTTAGTGGTAATGAAGCCTTGTAGGTTCTGTGACTCCACAGACGATGGGCTCCTGCCGTGATTCCCAAAGCGCTTATGAAAAAACAAAGCATGGCTGTGGGAGGAAAAGCATTGAGAAGTGAGCCGGGGGGCAGCTTCCCTACCTTACAATGCACCGCTATCGTTGCAAACATGCAGCACATTTGATGGCAAGAAAACAGGCAAGTAGGAATTTACGCCGCGTCTTTCCATGGAGTAAAATGCTAGCTAAACAGAGGCTGGATCCTTGAAAGCAGACATGAGACAATGACTAGGTGGAGAAAATCTGTTGACTGAGTGCACCATAACGCTGTAATCATGCCATTTATTCTGAAGAAAGTGATTCAGCTCTCATCCCAGCATGTTGCCTTTGTCTCCACACTGTGACATTTGATCTCCGATGATGATGCTGCGCCCGATCTATACTCCCACAACCTCCGGAGCACTATGAGGATCATGCACGGATCTCCACTAGTGGAAGGATCAGATTGCTGGCACAACAGGACAAAAAGCACGCACAAAAAGGTGCAGAAATATCAGGTCGTTTCTCATACTCACACCAAAGCAAGGTCAAGGCAGATGCCGAGGGGATGAGAAATATGGCGTAGACGGCACTCAAGTGTAATAAAGTCATCAAGATGACGTTTTTCCACACGATTATCTTGGCGGGTTTAGGCCCCTCTTTCTCCCTGTATGTGTGGTCGAACTCGTCTTCTCGGATAGCCTCTGGATGAACATCCCCATTTTTAGACCTGTGCTGCTTCTTCTCCAACGCCTCCGTCTCCGTCATCGTGGCAGGGTGTCGGTGATGCTCTGAGCCGGAAGACAAGAAGCAGAACAAGGGCTTTGTGGTGAGCTAACGACGCGATGATGCAGAACACCTCCGGACGGTGAATATTAATTAATTTGGGCTAGCATGCTAAGCTAGCTGGTGCGGCTGTTGAGGGCTGTCATATTAGCGATGATGCTGACTTGTATCTGGTGAAGACATCAGCCGCGCAGCCGAACGCAGATAATTCGCCTGTCAAAATAAAACGGTAAAAACGGCCAAAACGACTCACCGTTTGCCCGATAATCCAGGTGTTGATCGAGGGGAAAGCCGCTGCGTGTGCGATAAACTACAGAAACCGTGAAAAGGGAGAGTGACCGTCAGCGCTGCAGCGAATCATTAAGAGCCGGAGCTCGCGCCGACACCGACCAATCAGGAGTCGGATACCGCCTTGGCCTCGCTCTGTGATTGGCTGACGCTCCATCTGCTGTTCACCCATTCATTTCCCTGTTAAGCCTCCCCGGAGAGCAGCTGTTGCTGTCTAGACACGTATTGACAGCCATGTTTCATTCACACTTAAATAATAAAACAATTACAGTGGGGCGACCAAATGTGTCACATTCTCTTTGTCATGTCCCCACATATCGCGGTTTGCGCCCGTAGTGCAGCGCATATGAAGGCAAGAATACTAGGTTACATAACATGGTGAGTTGATCTTTGGAAGTTCCTGCGGAAACATCGCCAGGATTGAAGGAGCGCTTCCTTGGCCTGTTATTGATATTTCCTGAAAATTTCATTAAAAGAAAGCACTCAAGCAGGTCATTTCCCCACATGTTGAGACTTACAACCCCGTCCTTTCTTCCTTTATTGGACTTTGTTGAACTTAAAATACCGACAAATTAACCAATGCCAGCAGTGCATATACAGGCAGCAGTGGGTTATATAACATAAGTTGCTTTATTATCTAAACCCCTTGGATTTTGATCAACTTTGATCTTTGGTCTTCCAAAGTCAAAGTACCCCAAAATTTAATCATCTGGTCCTTGGCTCATTATCAATATTTTCTGAAAGTTTTTTTTTTTAAATCCATTGTCTTATTCGTTAAAAATCTTTTATTTTACTCCCATTAATATGCCACGGCCTGTCCCATGCAAGCCATCACTGCTGAATATGAATTATTAAAAAAAAATTGTTTGAATTTCCATCTTATTTACTCAAATGCCACACAAATTGTATAATCATGGACTGGTAGCAATCATGCATTTTAAAGCATCATATTACTGTGGATTACTTCTGTTACAATGTCCTTGTGTGATGTAGTTTGTGGCACTTTTTTCTGTTACTCTTTAATACAAGTTTTGCTGCGCTGCATCCAGGAGACAGTCTAAGCCAGTAAGATGGGGAATCGTGCTTTGTCGCCATCTAGCGGTGGGATGTTAAACTGCAATCTGAACCGACAGCTTGGTTATTACATTAAAACAGACCAACCCAGTTTCTTTACCCTCAGACCTCCTTCATTAAATATCGGGCGATTTTTTTTTTCTTGCTGTTACTGACAGACTGCTCCATCTGAGCCCGTCGTATGACGTCATCAGCCGGCGCATTTATTTACTTCTGGTCCAGTTAGCTTCTGTCCCGCCGCAATGGAAGTGAACAGGGACGAAGCCGAGCGGTGCATCGACATCGCCACCGCGGCGTTGTCGTGCTGCCAGACCGAGAAGGCGCGGAGGTTCCTGGAGAAGGCGCAGAGACTTTTCCCGACGGCGAAAGCCAAAGGTGAGATGAAACAGCCGAGCAGGCTGCCTTGATCCGTGGAAGGTACTGGGCAGCATCCTCAGCGACACCATCACCTGCATCCCAGATGAGCAGCAGCGGCCTGTGGTAGCACACTAGCTAGCTGGACACTATGCTGCAGAATTTACCTGCTTAACATTATTAAAGACACAGATGATAATAAAAATTTGGTAGTTGTGTTTTGCCCAAAGGAATGACAGAAAAGCTGCAGAGACTTCTTCAGGACCCAGGTTCCTCCTCATTTATCATGTAATTTACTTGTTTCATCACACTTGACCATAACATTTCACCATTCGAGAAATGCATGCAGCAAGACACAGATCCATATTGTTCTAGCAATTTATGTCTGCGAGGTATATAAAACCATGATGCATCATGAAGCCGCCTAAATGCATTTAATGGGTTATAGATTGTAAACACATCTGAGGAACGGAGTCATTTTTAGAATTTGTTGTGTTTAGAAGTGTGTGTGGCATTATTTGTTGGACTTCAAACTATATAAGTTGTATTTTCAATTTACATCCCATTAAGAAAATATGCAACATGCAACCAAAAGCTATTATGAAAATGCATTTGTAGATTTTTTATTCAGCCTTTGCTGATGTGATGATTTATAGCAATTACCTACAAATAAAGGTGATCTGTGTTTATGTGCGCTGTTATTCTAAATAACATGTTTTAGACAAACTGTTGTAACTATATCCTTTTTATAGCGCTGCTGGAGCTGATCGCCCAGTATGGATTCACACCCAAAGAAGAGATGCCGTCAGACTTTGACTCTCCTAATGGACAGCAGCAGACAAGTGGTGAGGACAGCAGACCTGAAGCAAAGCCTTCAGAGACGTCCAAGCCATACGCGGCCGACCATCAAGATGCCGTGAGAAGGTGAGGTGGATTTTCAAATACATCTGGGATTAGTTAGACGTACTAGTTGACCTGTGATGCTGCAATTCAATCATTTTGCTACACAGGATTAAACAATGCAAAGACTTCTATGAAATCCTGGGTGTCCAGAAGGATGCCTCTGAGGAAGAGCTGAAAAGATCTTACAGAAAACTTGCTTTAAAGTTCCATCCTGACAAGAATCATGCCCCAGGTGCTACAGAGGCATTCAAAGGTGAGCTTTTTTGCAAATCGGTGAAATTAGCTTCTGGGTTTGATGCCCAAACCGAGCTCCTTTATTTCCCATTTCCTACAGCTATTGGGAACGCGTATGCCGTTCTAAGTAACGTTAACAAAAGAAGACAGTACGACCAGTGTGGAGATGAGAAGAGCAATCCCTCAAGACAAGGCCCAGCAAAAGGAAACTTTGAGCCGGATATTTCACCCGAAGACCTTTTTAATATGTTCTTTGGTGGAGGCTATCCTCAAAGTGAGTGCTGCTTGTTTTCATCTTTCCTAGATGTGGTATTTATGCACCCATCTGTTAACATATACTTCATTTATCTAGGTCACGCTAATGGGTACACTAATGGACGGATGCGTAATCCAAGGCGAGAAAGGAGGGAGCGACAAGGAGACGTAAGTTCTTTTGCGAGCTGCAGCTATTCCGTGGCTGTGGTGCAAAAGCTCACCAACAGGGGGAGACACCGAGCCACTGGATTTTCCGTATGCGGGGGAAAAATTGCAAAAAAGAGTGTTGAAAGTTTGATTTCCTTGCAGGGAGGTCTCGCTCTCTTTGTGCAAGTCATGCCTATCCTCATCTTGGTTATTGTGTCAGCCCTCAGCCAAATCATGGTCAACAGCCCACCGTACAGCCTGAGCTTCAGGCCGTAAGTCGCCCCTACCCTGCACTGAAGCATGGGTTGATGAACGGACACACTTCTAACAGATACCCCCCACCCCCTATTTCCCTGTTGTTGTTTTTTAACCCAGGTCAGCAGGTTACACGCAGAAGAGGCTAACTGAAAACTTGAAAGTGCCATATTATGTGGGGGAGCAGTTCTCCAAAGAGTTCAGCGGCGGGATTCTAAAGAACCTGGAGAAGACTGTAGAGGATGATTATATTTCTAACCTTCGCAATAATTGTTGGAAAGAGAAACAACAAAGTATTGGCGCCAGTAAAACGAATCCCATATCATGAGTATACTGTAGACTGAACCTGGGCGGTTATACTGAGATTCGATTGTCTTTTTTTTCCCTGCAGAGGAGGGAATGCTGTACAGAGCACGCTATTTTGGGGACACTGACCTGTACCAAAGAGCACAGAGGGCTCGCACGCCGAGCTGCGCCAAACTGTCTGAGATCACAGCCTCCCTCCACGGCTGAGGCTGCGTGCATAAATGCAGGTTCGCCAGATAATCACATTCGGCGAACCACTGACACATTTCCCATCTTAAAGTCTTTCTTCCTTCCTCTTATTGTCTCCAGGTTTGCAGAATCATTCCAGCACATTACTGGCTGTAAATAGACAAGCTTTAATAACCTCAAGATGACTCATCAAAGAAACAGGCAGCAACTGGCATCAAACCGACTCGGGCTGGATTAAACAACGAAAATCACACAATTCTCCCTTATGGGGGGTTGTCCAAGCCCTGGTTTTGACCAAGAGCCGTGAAACAGATTGAATTCAGTGCATTTTTCTTCACATGCAGTATAATAACAGAATCCAGAGAGATTAGGACTCACCCTAAAGGTGTCAATCATATAGTTTATGTAGTTAATTAAGTGGCATGGTGAATGCTTTGTCTTTTAGTTTTAGCAGCCAGAACTATGAAGGGGGGGGGGTTGATTTGCACCTTCTGAAACTATGCAGGAATAATGCAACACCTCGGACGCCCACGTCTGATGTTAGTCTCACGTATATTCTATCTTTGTCTGGTGTGAACGGAACTTTAACATGCCTTTACCTCCTTTAAATGTCAAAAAGATGAAAGTGTTACGTACACCTTAATGATCTACATTAAAGAGAACGAGAGATGCGTCCACTTTTACAGATACTAGCTTCATATTACAGAATATATTTTGAAAGAGGCCACAGGAGGGGCAATATCCATGCATTTATTGTATATTTTGTCCATTTATCTCAGTGTTTACTATCACCTATGTTCTTATTTTGTTTGTTTATTTTGGTCTTATTTTTACTGTTATGTGAAAATAAATGCGGATGCTTTAAAAGCGTCAGGCGTGTGTCAGGATTCTCGGCGGAGAACAAACGGGGAATGCGGAGACAAAGGCTCAGTCAGCACATTTGGCGTGCGTCAGTCTGTCAGGCTGCTGACTAGGTCGTGGAAACATGGCTCAGTGCACGTTCACATTTTCAGGGGAACGTGCAAAATGTGCTGGACGGGAGTTGGAGTCCAGCACTCTTTTCCTCAGATGTCACGCCTCCGCCTTTTATTTATTTACTGCCAGAAGTTTCTGAGACGTTTGTGATTATTAGCATGTTGTGCTTTTTCTCATTAAAACCCCAACTTGAAGACCATAATAGGACAGAGATTTATGGTTTTTATTAAAAATCACAGCAGGACAAAGGGCCTTTGCTTAGAAAAATAATTTATTTGCAGTCATTACAGTACAAAAACAGTGCAATGAAATGGGTATTTGAATGTCAAATAAATAATATTGAAAGCAGGACAGATCGACACAGATACAAGGTCAAGTAACACTTGAAATCTCAGCTTGCACTTCTGCTGAAGGCAGGCAATGAAAGGCCTTTTTTTCTCATAAATTCAAGCACTCACTAAGGTCCCTAATGGTTGACTTGCGGCGCAGGTCATTATCGAATTGCTTTTTATGAAAGAAGGAAAACAATGGTCTTCGATGACTGGAGCTAGCTGCCGTATGGTTTCAATAGAAACTGAGGTATGTGCAAAATGCCTATTTGCCAGATATATTATGGCTGCGTCATGTACCATAAACTTCAGGTCCCTTAGAGTTGGAGAAATAGATGAAGTCCATCCTCATACAGTATTACAGAATCCATCCTATTTAGTCCATACTGATATAGCAATACGGCCCTTCTGTAAGCTTAACTGGGGATTTACAAAAGCTTATACATTAAAACATGAATGTTTTTTTGACTCAACACTCTTCGACCAGCAGTCCTTCAGAACAATACAGTTTTTTCTTAATCACACGGAAACCAGTACTCAGTTTCAGAGCTTGTCTCACTGTTGGGGTGGATAGAGACTTTGCACTAAAGAGTCCTTGAATTTTCGGCCACAGCCCCTCAGATTCTAGCCGCAGCACCAGAGTCAGCTGAAAGGTGGGCACAAGGTAGGGGTCCACGGACAGCTGCCCCATGCTCTCGCAGACGTCCCCCTGCTCCACGCAGAGGTCGATGAGAGCCCCTCTCAACCCGCAGGGCTCGCTGGCTGCCAGGTGGAGGAGCTCCTGGCCGATGTGCTCCAGAAGTTTCTCGGGAATGAGTAGTTTGGTGCATCGTAAGGCGCAGTCGGAGTCTTTGGCTTCTCTCAGGCTCCCTGCAATGAGATCCACCACTTCTTTCAGGATGGTCTCCTCCATGGGATCGTAGAACAGGTCTTCAGTCGAGGGAGAAAGGTCACGGGCAAAATCTGACCCTGTTGCAAAGACGCAGCGGGTTTTAAAAAAGTGCAAGCGTGCATTCGGACGAGGAGCTGGAGATCTTGGCACATCTGCTTACCTGAGTCTGAGAGATCACTGCTGCTGCCACGGTTGGAGCCCGAGTCGACGCTGCTGCTGGATGCACTGAAATCAGCCAGTCTTTGCACCAGTCTGCCCCACGACAGCCTCCTGGAACTGCTGCTGTCAGCTGGCGACGGGGGCGAGCTGTTGATGTTGGTCGGTGCTGAGAGAGCAGGCATTGTTGTCCTCTTTGCAGTCGAGTCAGCTGATTCCTGCAGAGAAAAAGGAAAGAAAGGTAAACACGCAAATTCAAAATAAACCAAAGAAGTTGTTTGGGTTTTGCACAAACGTCAAAAACTGCCAAACATCCCTTTGTGTGAGAAGAGTTTGCAAAATTAATATCTATGTTTCTGTTTTTATCTGCGAAGTGACAGCAGAAACAGTCATCCGCTTACTTACGTATTATTTTAAAATGCCGTCGTTTAGGTCCGTTGTCGATAGTTGAGGTTGTTTTTTTTAAAGCTATTGTCTGTGAGATCAACAATCTGGTCACTTGACCGTCCCGTCCTCTCTATTTCACCAGCTGCTCTCAGCTCAAAACAGCCCTGCAACAAAGCTTATATAGGCCCCGTCATAGCCACGCCCACCGGCGTGCAGCCAACCAATCAAAAAGAGAGGCACGCCATCTGCGCCCTATCTTGCCTGGTAACATGCCAGCAGAGAAAGAAGACAAACAGAAGGAGGAGGAGGAGCTGAGGGGGAATGAATGGCAGACACTGGCGTTATGGAAATGTACAGGGACTTGTCCGGACTAGCAAGGATCATATTAAATATCTTCCAAATCCGTCATGAGCAAGAACAAAAGTTGTTGTTTCGTTCCTCCCTTGCATGTCTCTGCAGACGATGGGCAGCACAGAAGCGCCCACTCTTCAGCTTGCTGCGCTGCGGAGAACATGACGTCACCTGTTTTCTTCAACCATTACATCAGAATTTTTTATTCTGCCACAGAGCTGCGAAAATACAGTGTATAGAGCACACGGACGTGCACAGATTAGACACAGCTACTCTGATGGACTTCACCCCAAAGCAGTTGACATTGGAAAGCTTGAATAACACCTTAGAGAAAAGTAGTGTCTTGATACAACTTCAGTAAGACAGCTCACACAATAGAAGCAGTGATTTAAAACGATCCCTACAGCCATTTATGTATTAAAAACAATTTACTGGGACTTTTCCATGGATGATCAGAAGACAGGGAGCTCTTGCATCACTCTGCATAACTTTATGAGCATGCACGACTGCTGTGTTGTAATGCTGATGCGATGTTTATGATTTGGTCTGCTGGGTTAGGGTGTCAATGGTGACCTTTTAAAGCCCAAAAATTAGATGATAAATATTTATATAGACTGCAACACCATTAAGGGTGATGGCTCCTGCATTAGAAACTTTTGCCTTCCTTGTCATATTTAAAGCTTTTTATTCCTTTATTTAACAAGTAGAATCCATGAATGTTATATGATGTCTCCTAATGGTCGCTGTGCCTTTTGAAAAGTTAAGAAAAGTCCAGAAGAGCAAAAGAAGCGTGTGTCTGCTGTGTTTTCATCTGGCTGCTGTGCTCTACTTGACACGCCGAGTATTTTTTCTCGAAGGTCTTTGGAAAGCAGCCAAGATGTAAACTATGCCGCTCCACGTGAGGGGAAACGGGCTGTACTTTCATACTGGGAGGAACCGAAACACACAAACGCATGCAGGCACAATATGTTCTGAGGAAACTGTAAGCAAAGATGTGAATTCTGCATGAACTCTTCATAAAGCCACAGGTTTTTTTTTAATACAATCTGGGGCCACTTTGAATATCTGGACCAAGACCAGTACATTCTGTATGTTCCCATCTAAAAGTAGGTTGCAAAACACGACAAGACCTTCATGTTTTCTTGTCCTCCACACAGCAGATAAGTGATACAAAGAAAACAGCAGCATAAAAGTCTTAATGGCAGCTGTAGACTGTAATAAATATGGGTACATAGGTTAGACGAATACCCTTGTGCACAAACACAGCATGGGACGCAAGAATGTCGAAATACAAGTTGACTCTCTTTGTGTTGTTGGAACCAAAAAAAGGGGAAAAGTAGGTTTTGAGAATTCTGACGATGAGCAAAACACAAAAACAATTCCCGCCTCGCCTTTAAAGACCTCATGACGAAAAAAGACATGTAAAACTGTCCAGGTTACAACAATTTTAATGTTATTATACCTGGTGTGTAATAACAAGGGCATTATCATTGAAACAGGTTTGTTTGACGTTGCTGAGGAAAACAGCTGATATTTGAGTAAAAGCAAAGAAATAATATTACATCTCACATTTACTATATCCAGATAATTCTGACAGTTTAACTTAATATTTCATACTTTAAATTAAAATGAAATGAAAGGCAAGTCATTTATGGGCTGTAAAAAAGGAATCACCTTCCATTTGGCTTCTTAATTAAACAAAGGCCTCTGAATCTCTTTAATTAGGATGGTGTAAATCCCAATAGCTGTTCAATAGGTTTGTATCGCCACTCATCAGCTTCCAGCTCCTCGACCAAACTGGCCAGTTTCTCCATCCGAGACACTTGTTGATCTGGAGACAGAGACAACTGTTGAGAATATTTTCTCAAAGCAGAAAAAGAAAGACATTTTGCAAAACATAATTAGTGACCTACCATGTTTGACCTGTTTGAGCGTGGAGGCGACTTGGTAGCTGAATACAGACTCACATAAAAAGCGGTCAGAGCCGTCTAAAAGAAACACCAAAGAGCAAAAAGATAAGTTAATGGCTTGTTAAACTTTACTGACAACACAGCCCCGAAGAATCAGTTCTCAAAATTCCAACTGCTTGTTGTTAAATATTACCCAAAGGACTAAGGACCGGTAAAGTTTTAAAAAACTTTTACTGGGGACATTATGAAATGTGCAAACTTTATTGGAGGCCTGTTATATTTTTACAGCTAAAACATAAACACTTTGTTCTCTGAAAAATGCATTCACAAGCCTTTAAAGAAGTTTGACACAGTTCTGCCTTTTAAAGGGGCTAAAATGTATCGTGCCCACTGCAGAATGATGCAAAACTATTTGGAATTCGTGTGACATGTCTAATTCCTGCACTGATGTGAAATAAAATCAGATCTGTTGGATCAACCTGAACATCGATTTGGTTGGATATTGTAGGCAAAAGGAATACCACTGACTGCTGTTATGGTCATTGTGTTCATTTGCAAATGGCTGTTTTGTGTTGCAAATTCTCAGATAATGGAACATGTCGCAGCTAACTGCAGATCAGCATTGCGTTTTACCTTCCATCATTTCACCGGCGCCTTTCGGATAGGTGTACAATACTTTCCTAGGAGGAATGAGCTCCGAAGCACTGAATCCGGAGCCAGTTACCGAACTACCGCTGACACCTCCAGCAGAAGATGATGAAGACGAAGCAGCCATTGGGAAACTTTCAAAACACAACAAATCATGACTCCCACGGTCAGAGTCACGGAGAGTTACACTCATACTACACAAAATCAAAGAGCAGGAAATGTAAGAGCCCATTCAAAGAAAACAACCTGTCACGTTTTTAACAAATGTCATTTTACATTGTGGTCAGTTAGCTCAACTGTTAGCAATTAGCTACCACGGCCGAAGAAGCCCGGCAAGAAAGCTTACTCACTGTAAAAGACGGCAACCATTCACCGAATCAAAACTATTGGCCTTAAGATTAGACTATATCTTTTTCAAACAACGTAAGTTAATGTTCACCTTTTGGTAAACCTACAACGACTTTAAATCCAGACAGTTTGTTTTCTTGTTTGTATAAACGTCTGTCGTTGGTTTACGACAAAGCTGCCGGTTTACGTTTAAAGCGACTGTTTTCTTTTACGGTAGATTTTGAACACATATAGATGGGTCGTCACTCCACTACACGTACACAACTGTCGCCCATGTTCAACGTAGATCTACTAAAGATTAACCATGTACGCTGTGTCGTAAAGGAGGCCAACTGAGACGTAAACAAGAGAAGAGAGCAAACATTTAGCGAAAGCGATAGCAAAATAAGTTTTGAAAGGTTACATGACCACTACTATACAAGCATATGGTGTAGCTGAATTATTAGTGGGATATTAATCTTTTCATTTTCCTGACGTAGGTTATTTACATTAGCTAGTTTACAGTATGGACATTTTACGTCCAGCTCTTATTAATATAAAGGGACGAGTATACCGGAAGAATTTCGTTCAAGAAGATAATTATGAAGAAGAAGAAGAAGATTTCTCATACATGAGGCCACCAGGTAGGTTAAGCTGGTATTTATGTATCATTTGTCATTCCGGCGGGGCTGTAATATAAATTGTAGACTTCATTCCGCACCGTACAAAACACACTGTATATTTTTAATGTTGGGCTTTGTGTGTGTGTGTGTGTGTGTGTGTGTGTGTGTGTGTGTGTGAAGAGAGTGAAGACTGTGCGGATGATGAAATCTGTGACACTTACGTCATTGAACAGACAGATAAAGGATTTCGCTGTGCCATTGATGTCCCGAGTGTTCTTTACAAGTACGTCACGTTGTTATCTCCACACATTGTTATGCATCATTCCTCGTGGTTTTGAATAAGGTTTCTCTGTTGACTTGTCTGATCTACAGGTACATTATTGGTAAAAAAGGGGAGACACGCAGGCGTCTAGAATTTGACACAAAGACATCCATCAACATCCCAAAACAAGGGGTGGAAGGACAGATTGGTGAGACTCATTACTGCAGAGGATTTCTGAAACTGTCTCTGTAAACGTGTCCACTGAGTTTCTCCTCTGTCTGACAGTGATCACAGGTTTCCACAAAGCTTCGGTGTCATCGGCGGTCACACGCGTTGAGGTCCTGGTGGAGAGTTTCCGGAAAAAGCAACCTTTCACGCACTTCTTGTCATTCCCTTTAAATCATCCCCAAGTTCAAGAGGGATTTTTGAAATTTAAGGAAGAAGTGCTGCAGCAGTGTTCAAAGGTACAGTAGAAGTTGTCGGCAACATTTACCTTTCTCCCTTTACCTTATTTTTCTGCATAGACACCAGGCGACCACAACAATTTTCATCATGCAGTCAGTATTGATTTGTCCATGTTATCCTATTTGTAGGATCATGGAGTGGAAGAAAGCATCTTTCAAAACCCTGCAAAGCTTCACCTGACCATTGGCACCTTGGCTCTGTTAAATGACATGGAAGTGAGAAAAGCATGTGAACACCTTGAGGAGTGTGAAAACATCATCCGGTAGGCTGCAAATCACGGCTGTGTTATCATAGCAACAATACAAACTACATCAACGGGACCAAAAAAAAATCACATTAAAAGAAATATTTAAAGACTACACTGTCCACTGTGGACCTTTGTTATTGTTAAAACATGTAAAACAAGATTGAAGGTCCTAATAACAAGTACAGTGTCAAGCAAAATAATTACTTAACTGAAAAGAATCATCCCCCATGTGGCAAACATTGTTTATAGAGATTAGCCGTGCATTCTTTTAGCACTCCAAACATTCTTCATTTTTTTTCGTAGCTGTGTGTGCTACAGCTTCAGCTGTAGATGTTTGCAGTAAAACAGGGCTAGACAATGAGGTTTTTATGTAGCAACATTAAATGGATGGGGACGAAAAGAAGATCAAATCACGTGCTAAAACTGCCTTTGTTCTTTTCTGTTGTCTCCCATCAGGGACATCACAGAAGGGAAGCCTCTGCAACTGGAGGTGACCGGCATAGAATATATGAACGATGACCCAGCTATGGTGGACGTTTTGTATGCAAAAGTTGGCGTGCAGGACGGCTCGAATAAGTGAGTGGATCGGTCGTATCCTGTTACGTTCCATTCTGCTGGAATCTCGGCTTGTTATTTTTTTTAGTTTTCTGTTTAAATGGTGGTGTTTTCAAGGTTGCAGTTGATTGCAGACAGGCTGGTAGAGCACTTTGTGTCTGCTGGGCTGATGGTGAGAGAGTGGGACCGAGTGAAGCTGCACGGCACTGTGATGAACACTCGTTTTAGAAAGGACCACACAGGTAGAGCACAACCCATCAATGACAAGCTCAACAGCAGCGTTTTCAAAAACAAAGTTATTGACGTGCTCTGATAACACTGGCAGGCTCTCCCTGATCCTGTTTACCAATGTCACATTATTATCTTTTGGCTCAGGCGCGCGCTGCCGTGACGACAGAGCTGAAGGTTGAACAATTACAACCTCAAATCTGTGAATATAGGCGTGAGGCAACTGGTTCTGTGTTTATCTGCAGCTCTGTTTACTTGCTCCGAGCAGTGTTTTCCAAGTATTTGGACAATGGCTTCATTCATTTTGACCATGGGTAAAGTCCAGCCTCAGTTCTCAAACTTGTACCGAGCTGACCAAGAGCACAGCGTGAGCGGGGGGCCGTGTCACCGCAGTGTTTAGCATGTTGATGAATGCAGATTCCCCTCCCAATGTTCCTAAATGAAGTGCTCTTGATTTTCTTGTTCCCACTGTCTACTTTCAAACATTGTAAATCAGTTTTGCTCATCCCGTGTTAATTTTTCACTGACATGTTTTTACAGTTGAAGACGCAGGCGGCTCAGGGAGGCCGGGTACCAGCGGAAGAGAGGCTTTTGACGCCAGAAACATACTAAAGGTTGGAGGAAATTCAGTAGCTCAGAACTAAAATACATGGACAGGAACTTGATTATGAACACGGTTCACATATTCTGTATTTAATTTTAAATTGCAGTCGACATTTTTCTTTCACATTTTCAGTCCAGCGATAAAACTCACCATTTTAATGAGTCTTGTACCTTTGTCCCCTGTGGTAGAACACTTGGTTAATACTTATACATGTGTAAAGGATAAATGGGTTAATTTACAGGGGTTATTTCCTGCTACCAAAAAAAGCCAGAAGTGTTGGAAGTGTGATTTTTCAAGCTGCTATTTAATGATTTGGAGAATATCACAATAAACATTGGCTATTAAACAAGATATACTTAGATTTATGGCCATCATAGTCAAAAACACATGAACATTTCATTTTTCAGATGCTGAAACAGTCTTCTGTATAGATTACATATTACTAAGCTGATCAAGCATTTTCTCATTTGCAGAAATTCGGTGCCTATCATTTTGGAGCGTTTGAGCTGAATACGGTCCTTCTGTCCCAGAGATATTCCACAGATTGCACCGGTTATTATACATCGGCAGGAAGCATCGGTTTCTCGTGATCTTTGTCCCGATCACGTTCTGAGGTATAAATGTTTTAAATCTGTCCAGCTTTGTACGTCCATAAAGCAGTTCTCGGTATTATCCAGCAGGCGGCAGCATAAGGCCTAATTTTGTTTAATTGCAAATAGCTTTTTATGCGGGGGTTTACCACTATTTAGCCTTGCAGGGGTGGGGGTGCTGGCAGGGTACACGTCCCAGCTCATCGCAGGGCCCTATTTGAGCATTTGGGGATTCAGGTAGCTTGGTCAAGGGTACCTGGAGAGTGGTCTGAAGATGTCCTTGCACCTCTCTGTACTACCAGCACACCTTCAAAGTTTTGTCCAAACCCAGGACTTGAACCAGGAACACTTTGCCTCTTAGCTCAGTCTAGTGACTTTTATGGTTTTATTTCAATAAAATTCTTTGTATTATGAAAGCGCTTTATGTAAAAAAAAAAAAAATGTAAAGACAAATGTAAGACAAAATAAACTGAAGAAGATACAAAAATAATCTATTTTAATGAAAAGGGGGTCGAAAGAAACTTGTGTTGCCTCAAAAGTCTCATTTGCTTTGCGACCAGTCTTAAATAAAGACTTATAAAGGACAAAGAGACAAGCCTTAAAACAGCGTAACAAAATATTTTCCATGTAGTTTTTGTCACTGGGCCTCGTGATTGAGTTGAAGTGCATCGCTGACACGACTTATTACGCCCGTCTAAGCCTTTGTTTTCCTCCTGGTCTGTGAGCACAGACACTGGTCACAGACTTCAGCCCCTTGTTGTTGCCATCAGAGCGAATTTTCCTTTCTCTCTGTGCCCTCCCCCTGCCGCTGATGCACTCTGCTTGGCATGCAGGAGGCTGATCATCGCGCAGCCAAGAGTTACACTGATGAAAACTGAGGGTGCTTTCTGTTTGTCAGCTCTGCCATCCCATGCTACCCTGTCTACCCTCCCTTTTCAGCAGTGGCATGTTTCCCCCCCTCTTCTCCTGGAGTCATGTCAACAGCAGGCACCATTAGATGGGGACATGCAAATTTTGTCATTGGAAACCAGTCAGCCAGCCAGCTAAGCCATATTTGTATTGACAGGGACTCTGTCTGGACAGAGGAAGGTTTTATTATAATCCAGGAAAGGGTCCAAATTGAGCCATTTGTGTTTTTACATGAAGGACATGACAAGGAGGTTCCAGGTTGGATTCCCCAGGGCCTAGACATGTTTGCTCTAGCATGTTGTTGCCGTGTCTGCAGCCACAGACGGGCTCATTAGGTTGGAGACGCTGAGTGTTAAACTGCCCGGTTAAACTGCCTGGCAACCTGTCAGGGTTTGTTCCTTCCTCCTATTTCACCGCCCACAAACCTGATTAGAAGTAAACAGCGGTGCAGAGATGATGGACAGATGAATGTTTGTACACATGCCATTCCAAATTGGATCCACCTCCCTGGCACACTAATAAAGAGGAAGCAAGGGTGAATAAACAGAGATGGCAGTGTGTGAGAGCAAACACTGAATAAGAGATTATTTCACCACAGTACGAACATTGGATTTAACTGTTAAAAACATTGTTTGAGCCTTTAGAAGCAGTGCTTTATTGTTATTTTTCCCCATTGTATTATTGTTTATTTTATTTTGTGTAAGGTGTTGTATGCCCCCTAGTGGTGGGACGTGGCACAGGTCAAACATCCAACCACTTACTGCGGGAAGTGTCTCTGGTTTGGGGAAACGGTTAGATGGACGTGTGTGCGTGTGTGTGCGTGTGTGTTTTAATTGCTACATATTGAGTACCAAAATACTCATTCTACTAGCAAAGTGAGGACATTTTGGATGGTCCTCACTACTTCAATGGACTGGTTGAAGGTCAAGACATGGTTCCAAGGTTAGACTTGGGTTTAGGATAGAGTTAGAGTAAGGGTTAGAGTAAGGGTTAGGGGGGTAATTAGGGTTAGTTAGGCCTGGGAAATGAATTATTCCTATGGAGGTCCTTCCAAAGATAGAAGTACAAGAGTGTGTGTGTTTCCTCGGTGGATTTGTGTCCTCATTTTGGCAGACCTGAGAAGATACAAATGCTGGATTTTAGTTTAAATTTTTGCTTATCTTTAGAAATGCATGCACCGGGCAGACTGCTGTGTCTTTACATCCACCAGTGAGTCACACATGGAGTGTATATCCAGGGGATTAAAACCATTTTTTGCTGGTCCGTTCACTTTATTTCCCCATGTAGAACAAAATTAAGACATATTTGGACTAAATTTAAAGGAATGTGATGGATGACTTCAAACCTAGAGGGAACCTTTCAGTAATGAGAACTCATATATATTATCTCCAGTATGGTTTGGTTTTAATCAGATTAGCATTTTTAATTTCTTGCCAGTTTTCAACTATGCTTTATTCATGCAGAGGCGGTACAAGATGGGGAATTCATTGATTAGTTTAAAACGAAATGGTGGAGTTTTATATTCAGGGCTGCCTTCTGCATTTTTTCATGGTTGTAATTAAAAAATGGAGAGTATTATTGTGCAGGAGTGGTGTTAACATCTGCTGGTCGGCACCAGTCTTTTGACAGAAATAACCCTTTTAACACCAAAGATATATTAGATTAGAATTGTAGATGAATTGGATGAAGTAGCTAATTACTTTTTAGAGGTTGTCGAGAATTTTCTATGTGTACGCTTTTAAGAAATCAATGTTCAGATGTGTTTTGTGATTTGTCGGACGCCATCAGCCCTATTAATAAAGCCGAGAACGAATGCGAAAGGAGTCGGGTCGACCTTGGGACACTTCACTCGTTAGCATCATTTCCCGCTTGTTTCTGATCCCCCTTAAAGGAGCTCGACCACATCTGTCTATTAAAGGTGTGACAAATGAAAGTGTTAAAGTCGGCACTGGCATGAGCAGCGGGCGTATTGCATCCACGTCTGGTCGCTACTGTGCAGATGAGCGTCAGGAGCAGATGAATATCGCCCTAATCACAAACGGGCCTGGGCGACGCAGACGGCCAGCCAAGGTTAGAGCGTCTGAAATGTCTAATCTGTTTCTCCGGTGAGAAGCCGGGCCATCCTCGTAGCGGCTTTTTATTATTCCAAGTGGCGCGTCTGGAAGCTGTCTGCAGCTGTCCACGTCTGTTTACTGCTGGAGGCATTCACACAGCGAGGAGACGCACAAAGGCCAGAGTGTTTGAACAGCAGGTACTTATTCAGAGCCGGTGTTTACCCGCAGCACACTCTGGACAATCAGTCTTTAGAAACGTGGCTTTTGGAAAGCTCCATTATTGACGCACCTCTGTTTTGTTTTAATATGATTGTTGAATCTATGAAATGTCTAAAATATATTGGAAAATGCTCAGAGCTTTGGGAGCAAATAGAATGGATCGTTCGGTCAGTCTAAAACTCAAATATACCTCAATCTGACAATGTCAGAAATGTTGGAAGTGAAAAGTGCTTCTTTTCTTAAAAAAACAAACCTAATTTGTCATTTGCCTGTAACTGAAGCATCCTCACATCCCCTTCAAAGTAATGCCTCCTTTTAGAACCAGAAACTTTCCTGAGGCCCGATCCAATAAATGTTGTCTGTTCTGATATAAGGGCAAGTGAGGGTAGATGTAAAATGTGATGGAACCCAAGCAATAAGACCTGATGTCCACGTACTGAAATAAGCTGGAAGAAATGGCAACTTCTCACTGCTTAGTCTCTTTGTGATGGTTATTATACGTGTTGTTCATGTGGAAGCTGCCAGTGGTTCAGCTGGAGTGTGGAGCCGATGAAACGGGATGATAAAGATCCATCTGAATCTCTGTTGATGAATTACTTCCTCATCGACCAGTTGTTTCAGAGCCAGAGCCTCCCAGTGATTGATTCGGCCTTAATATGCTGATTAGATTTTCCCTCTGCCTCATTTTCTATGTATATTCAGACGCAAAACTTCTCCCCGACTTCCACAGCAGCGTCGTGCGCTTGCTGCTCTAATGCGGACTGACTTTGAGAGGGGGTTTGCTGTTATTACGGGTTTTTGCGATGAAATTAATCTGCCATTACATCAAGCTGCCAGTGTCTAATGCACATTCTGACATTCATTGTCAGCCCAGCAGCTAGCAGCACTTTGCTAGCAGAGGCAAACTGCTGTCAGACTGCTCTCAAACTAACTTTGCACTTATAATAGCCGTGTGACCCAGTTTGAGTCCCATTGAATTCTATGGAGACGTGGTTCTAGCAGCTCCACATACAGCTGTAAATCACTTGAGATTACTTAATAAATGCCCCTTGATGTGGATTATTCTCTCCTCGACTTTAAAAATAACTTCTTTTGATGGCTCTACCCTGCTGGAATGTCCCACGGACAGTAACAGGCTTCATAAACAAGCCTGGGTGTTGGCTACTGGAGAGGACATGCAGCAGCAGAACGCGTCCTGTGATAAATTTGTGGGTTCATTTTAATACGGGCTCATTTGATGTCAACTGTCCTGAAAAATTCAAAAGAATGTAGCCTTTTTTCCCAATTTGTTATTCCAATTTCCATGAAGAAACTGGCCAAAATTCTCTCTAATTTGCAACGCTGTGAAAAGAAAATCCATTTTCATGCCCTAGTAATAGAAAAAAAATAGAATTTTTCAAATGATTTTTTAATCTGTCTCACCGGGAAATGCTTTTTGCTGTTTGATCCAGCTGAAAGAACAAAATGACACATTTTTTGTGTCAGTTCCTCCTCCAGCGCTTCAAAGTAATGCTGATCTGATTGTGTGTTGCAGGTCAGCCGAAGGTGGCCACAGGAACGGGATGTGTCCTGGCCGACAGCACCAGAGCGCTGTGGGAAAACACGCTTCCATGGTGATGAGCTGTTGCTGAATCATCTGGTGAAATCAGTTGGAAAATAAGCCTCTGTGCAGAGTTTGCTGCGCTCCTGTTTCATTTTGGCAGGAATAAATAAATGCGTAAAGCATCCATCTTTGGCCTGTTGTAATTAATTGCTGCGTCCCGGCGATTGCTGAAGCGGAGTCGTCACGGAATATGTTAAATCATGATAAGCAGACAAGCTCGCTGTCGGGCCTTCAGAGACATGTAAAGCAGAAAAACAAGACAAGGCGCTGAATGTAAAGACGGCTAATATTTACATGTAAACAACCCCTTCATTTTTTTTTTTGCTCCCCTAATACTTCGCTCGTCTGTTTTTCTGTATGCTGGCGAACGGAGTGGATTGGCATCCAGGCGAGAGCAGAGAGATGAGATGACATCAGTTAATCTCTTCACAATTAAAGGCACTCTTCCGCAAACGTGGCTCCGATTATGTGGAAGTGGATGAACAGAAGCTGCTGCTTTTAGAATAACAAGGATGCGCAGTTTTTGTATAGTTGCAATTAGAAAGGCGTCGGATGGTGCGGAACTTCAGCATTCCCAACGCTGAATTTGCAGAAATGTTTTTTCAACAGTTCAACGGAAAACCTCCAGTGAGTGGGAAGTGGCGCCGCCTAGTTGCGGACATGTGAATTGCAGGAAAAGAATACCTGCTCTGTTTCGTTGGTCAATATATTTGGATAAACTACAGTGAATTCTTCGTTGCAATTCTACAATGCTGTTTGAAGGATCTTTGCATCAGAATTACAGCAGAATTCACCTACATCACTCTTAACCGCATTTATGGCCTCTGAGCCTGGCCGAAGAACAACGCCTACCGCTGAATGCTAACAAGACGGTCTCACCGCCGTCCAAAACAGGGTGGCGCTAAAGCTGATTCTGTAGATTGAAACTCGAGTCGATAACCTCAAGCTCGAGATCGACCGCTTGCTGCTGGGAAGGAGCGGTGCGCATGTGAAAATATTACACTGATCCGCGAAGCTCAAACACGCTAAGAATATATCAGTCCCCTCGCCTGCGCCACCTGCAGCGCCGCACAAAAAACGGTTTGCCGCGATCACCCCTCTGGGGCTCCTGATTGGCTTTGCCGGCGCTCGGATATTGATGAAGCGGACGAGCTGTCGGCAATTAAGACGGGAAAAGATCCGTTTGGGTTTTCACATCCCTGACGTTTATTACTCAGATATGAAGCTCACGACTGTCAAGATGCTTCCCATCCCCCCCCCCCCCCCCCTCCTCTCAGGGGAGCGGGACTGAACATCATCTGAAATCGTTTGGAAAAAGGACGCCTGCTGCGGAAGAAAAACACGGCCTTGTAGCGCATCAGAGCGGCCCTGTTTGGCTGAAACCACCCTGCCCCTGGATGCCGGGGGGCATTTGCGCTGCTGCCTGAATTTGAAGGTCTTACTCTTGAAAAGTCTGCATCTGCCACATCATCTGTTTTTCCTGCCACCGTCACACTCGCTTCTGCCACCTAAGCAGCATCCCCAAAAACGCGATCCTCCCCCTCGGCGACTCGGGCTCAGCCTCTGTCGGCAACCTTAAACTGGAAAGAGTCCAAACGGGGGCTGGATTATGTCTATCCTTGCGGGGATGAAAGGAGGATCAGAGGCAGCCAAGAGAACGAGGTCGCGGAGAGTTCAGGGAGCGGAGTTAAAATGATGTGCGTCCGCGGCGACGCTCTGCAGGCCGCGGGTTCTAAAGCCTCTAATGTCCACAATCTGCCAGCTGGGGAACGGGATGCTGTTTAAATAGGATTTGAAGATGTTTGGAAGACGGCTGACACAGCGGAGGGACACGCTGAAATGGGCGCGTCCGTTTCTCACACCTGTCGGACGGCGACGCCCCCTTTTTTGCAACAACACGAGAGCCGTGCCGCGTCCCATCGGCGGAGCTTTGGTTTTTCATTAGAGCACGTTTCCACGAGGCCATCAGTTCCTTATCGTAACTGGGAGTTTGAATTGAGAAGAACTACAGGTGTTCCGTCACCTGCAGTAGCAGCTCAACGCGTGACCTTTGACCTCTCCGTTGCAGAGATGATGCGCTGAGCGGGAAAATGCCCCGAGCTGCTCTTCAAATATGTCAACAGTGAATCTAAGGGGGACAAAAGGTGGAAGAGAATAGTACTGGGCTGGACTTGACGGGCGGATGAATCCAGATACGAGTGAGATGTTTAAATTAACAATTTCTATCAACAAAAGACGAACAGCTGCGAGTGAATTCCACATCCAGTGCTGCTGGACAAGCCCATCAATTCCAAGCTTTTAACAAAATAGTTTGGCAATTGGGGAAAATATGCTTGTTCATTATCTGTCAGAGACTCAGATCAAAAGATTGATACCACTCTGGTCGGTTATCGATCTTCTAATCTCAATCTGACAGACCAAACAAGCACAAGCTGCCTTAGAAAAGCATCTCAAAGCCGACTGCTGTTGTTCCAATGTGGAATTTACTAAACGCCCCACTCCAGGCATCGACCCGTCAACTCCAGCAACGTGGCAACAATATTGAACGCTTTGAGGTGCGCATTCAGATTTAAAATTAGCCAGACAACCGGCAATCTGCGCTGTCCACAGTTGCCTTGTGCGGACGTTTAAAGCTTCTGGACCGAAAAATATATTCAAAATACGAATTTGAAATTTAGGTGACGCTCAGTTCGATTTAAACGTGCTCGATACAGTCCATGACTGACTTTACTGTGTGTCAAAGATGACAAAAGATGTATCAGAGTTGAACTTGCTCCGGTTTTAAAGTGTTTAGACGCCCAACGTGACTGCCGATCGGCGCAAATGTCTCATCCTTGCAGCAGCATTTTAAAAATCTCCTTTTTCTCCCATCAAAAAGCCCAAAATAAATGCAGGTAGCGGAAAGAGATGATTGGTGCAGGATCTTATCTTGAACTCTTCCTCCCTCCCCCCCCTTTCTCTCCCCTCTCTCTCTCTCTGTCTGTCTGTCTCTCTCTCTCTCCAGCAGCAGCAGAAGCAGCGGTGCGCAGCGAAGGAGCATCACCACCACCAGCACCAGCACCTCCAGCAGCAGCAGCATCTACAGCAGATCCATCCCAGCCTGAACTGGAACTGCTCGGCCAACATGGTCGCCGCGCGTCTCGTCGCTTCCCTGTGCCTGCTGGCGGGCTTCTCTCTCCAGGTGGATGTGAAAAGTGCGAAAGAAGCCGGGAAAGCCGGGAATTTCATGGAAGACGAGCAATGGCTGTCAACCATCTCCCAGTACAGCCGCAAGATCAAACACTGGAACCGCTTCAGAGACGTAAGTTGCGCGTTTTCAGTCTTGTTCCAAAAGCGCATTTGGCGATAATTGGAGAGGTCGTTGGTGGGGGGGGGGGGGGGGGTCCACGCTGGCGGTTTTCTCGGCCGGTTACGCGCAGTGAACTGTGACTCTCAAGTGCAAATACGCGCAAAATGACCATTTTGTCGTGAAATCCGTGTAACATAAGAATTGTCACCCGGTGTTCTGACAATAACCACCACGCGCTGGAACGAACGCTTTCTCTTCCTCTGTTGGTTCACGAAAAAACACCTTCGCACAAGTCTTTAAAACAATTCTCAGGCTCTGGTTTTTACCTATCAGTGCCCGGAGATGTGGATTTCACACGTACAGGCTTCCGGAGCTTTGACAAAGCCTGATTGGACATCTATGTTACTAAAAAAAAATCATATTTATATCTAAACGCTGCAGAAGCATCTGTCTACCGTTATTTTATAGCCAATTTTGCTCCTCCATATCCCGCAGGTAAAAGTCAATATTCAGCCTTTACATTAACAGTCTATTGATTCTCTGAGGTGATTCATTAAAAATGTTGTGATTTGTTGAAGTCTGTCCCAATGATACAAGTATGTTATCGTATTTAGAGATGTGGTTCAAGTCCTGGAGAATCCTGCAACACCCGAACCTTCCTGCAGCAGCCAGATCAGAGGAGTTTGTGTGGCGGTGGTTTGTTAGAGATCAGTTCATTATCCAACTGGAGTTATTCTTTTGTTGTTCGGAATGATGGAGCAGCAGGGGTGCCGTGAACACACTCAGGAAAGATTCACCAAATAATGTCCTTCCGTGCAGCCTTGCAGGTCTTAATGGTGACATCCTCTCATTTAAATAATCCCATTAAAGACACCTGTGACCCAATTTATTAATGAATTACAATTATCTCTTATTGACAGTGTGCTGAAGGCTCTAGAAGCTGCCGGCTGAAGCTGTTTTACAGCCTTTCTGAAGCAGCCTGACTTCATCTCTCATCTTTTTCCTCCCCTGAAATGAAACAGCCATCTAAAACATTGAAACTATTCACTTCATAGAGTCAATAAGTAGTCCACTCAGTGGATTCAGCGTTGTGTCAGGCAGAACTCATACGTGCAGGTGAAATGAAGGCATGAAATTTGGCTCCAGAGGGGGAAAAAGAGGATCAAAAACAGGGAGATCATCATAGAGAATTTAAAGATGATTTAAGGATAAAAGCCAGTTTGAAATTCTCTGTGATTCAGCTTAGTGACACCGAGACTTCTGAGCAAAGGTTCAAGGTGAAAAACTCACTTTTAGATCGCGCTGAACGAGAGCTGAAAGGCTACAATCCAAGAACCCTGAGAAAAAGAGTCACGTGGGCTCATTAGAGAAGCATCACCTTGGACTTCTAACCTGGCTCACTTAAAGAAACACAAGCACAGAAACGAGGTTGGTCGCTTGACAGCACGGAGACTCGGCTAATGGCGTCTCTGCTGTGTTGCATATTCATCTGTGATTCTGCCCCACCCCCAGTGGAGTTATCAGCCCCTGATTATCAGAGGAAATCCAAAGTCAGAACTAAATCTATTGCTCCTTTGAATGAATTTTCTTGTTATTTTAAACCAGCAGGAAAGAGAGTTCTTCTTCACCGCTTGAGGATCGGCTGTTGTGGTACAAACACGCTTACTACAGTGTTATAACGGGTTTTAGTGTATTATCCAGCAGGAAGTCTTAATGAGTGAGTATTGAAGGAAAAGCAATGCGGCCAACAGCTGCAGCGGCAGGTGGTGCCGGGGCGATACGCAATATGGCGTCTTTTTAACGTCTCCGGGACTGACATTTTACAGGAGCGGTGAACGCCTCGCTCGCGTCCAAATGTTCCAACTCTTCATCCATCTCCTGGTTTTCCCCGACCTGAGCAGGAGCGGTGTGACTTTTGCACGTTCCGGGCTGCTGTGTTTAGGTGGGTGAGCGCCGGGGCCGCTGCTTAAGCATGTGATACTGAGCTGTGCATTCACAGCCAGATACCCCCCCCCCACACCCACCCCTCTCCGCTCCAACCCCCCCTGGCTCCATCTCTCCAACCTCTGAGAAGAAGTAACTCATTAAGTAGCTGTGCCGGCATTCAGTCCACCATCTGAGGGCTGTTTTTTTCCTTTTTTCCCTTCATGCTTTGCACCTGCTCCGCTGCCAGCCACATTTTTAATGAGGGAAAATTACAGGTTTTTTTCCAGGTTAACGGTTTCGGGGGTCATTTGCTTGTGAAAACGAACAAAGAGTGATGAAAGACGAGCTCTGGTTGTTCCTCTCACTTTGCCTGGCGCTTTATTTATAATTGTGCTGTTCTCTTTTTTTTTACCTTTAGCTTTTCCTTTGTCACAAATGAGCCGTGAAACTGAAATCAGCGGCTATTTAATAGTGTCGCCCCCCATCCCCCCAAGCCGCAAACAAATTGTAGAAAAGGCCGATTTTCTAGATTTTGCTGGCAACTGTCTCGTTCACTTAGACTGAGATAATTTCGTCTGAATGAATGTAAACACCGTCAAGACCTGTGACACGCGTGGAAAAATGGAGATATAAAGCCCTTCACGGAGCTAACATGACACATTTGAATGCACACAGTCCAGAACACGCTAATGATGAGTCAGGGGTATCAAAGCATCGTTCGGCCAACTGGAATCCGAAGCCTTTTCCATCTATAATTCCTGGGTACTTAACGACAAGACAGATTTTCCCCGGCTTAATCGTACTCCGTGTTAAATATTTCCCTGGATATTGATCTCGGCTTTGATCGCGCACAGTGATGCAAGAACTGGGGGTGGGGGGGGGGGGGCACACTTGACAGGAGATGGCGATTTTACCTTTTCTGGATAAAAGCGTTAAACCATCATGGCGCCGCTCTTCCTCCACAGCACGAGCACATCGTGGCCCTGTAAAGGTTGATGCCCGGAACAGTTATGGATCAGCGTCAGTTCCCGTGCCGCCGCGCTGATTGAGATGATTGCGATGACCTGGTCAATGATCGCGGTGACTCACAGATTGACCGGGGGATAAAGGCTCGAATGGGGTTCCAGTCTCTTGTTATTCAACCTCAGCGACCTGCTGCGCTCACGAGCCTCTCGCTATCTAAAATCAGGCCGAGAGAACAGGATATGCAGTTTTAACCCGAAGCGATTGAAAACAACCCCCCTGTGTTTGTGCATCTGACGATGGCACCAGGCAATCAGTGATATTTGTGAATCTTTTTTTTTGCACACTAATGAGATTAAAAGGTCAACAGCAGCGGCAAAACGAGGTATTTCACCTTTAACTGGTGTGTTAAGGGCACGCGTTGGGACGTGTGTGTGAACCGCTCCAGCCTAACTCTAAAGGTGAAAATCCTGTTGGACTCCTAATTGAGTGGAGGAGCTACTTTTGCGTTGTGGCTCCTCTGGAAAACAGGACTCTGTGTGTTCCAGTAAGTGTTTCATGCAACAAAGCTCAAGGGATGCACTGAGCAGCAGCAAGGAATGCACATAAGCTAACTGCCACACGTCTCTCCCCTCATTAGGGCCCTTCTTGCTGGGGCAGAACAGCACGTTGAACGAACAGAACCTGGCTGCACCTCCTGCATCAGTGTATGAACACACAGTCTGGGAGCCATGATGGGCCCGGGCCGCATTTTTTTTCCGATGTTAACTTTTCTGCAGGTTGGCATAACATCGGGCTGAATAATCAGCTGTTCCAAGGTTCTTCTTCTGGCTCAATCGTTCATGCATTATTTATACTGGCATCTGCCTGAGAGTCGTCTCTATGGCGGTGAAGCTCCTCTACGCCTTCCTGCGAGCACAGGAGCTTGCCTGTCTTCGTTAGCGGCTAACGTCGAAGAGCAACCGCTACCCAATCGGTGATTAAGCAACAGGAAGTACATTCAGGATAGCGTCGTATAGCATTATAAGTGGATTTTAATACAGCTTTAAATTGATCACCTCCCGTTTGGTGAGTTCACCTGCAGGCACAACAGTTTTTAATTTAAAAAAAAAAAGACAATAAGATATTTCAATACTGTTACACCTACTGAATTTCAGGTTTTCATGACAACATGCTCAACATGCTCACTATTTTAAATGCTAACAAACCCACTGTGCACAAGATGTGAATACAACTGGGGGACAATTTGAAAAAACAAATTCTGCTGAGTTAGATTTTGATGCTGATTAAAAATAAAATTGCCACGCTGATTCCAAAATTGCACTCAGCTATTTTCTAGTGTGTCAAGTTAACTTCTCCACAGCTTCCCCTCCAGATAAGCAACATTCCGCTGATTAGCTGTCGCCAGAATTGACAGCTGATTACGACTGGACTCATCTCCAGCTATGTGGCAACTTGATTGTGCAGCTCCCAAAATGTCAGTACAATCCATATTCATACGTTTAACTAGAAGTGATCATATAGTTCAAAAACCTGACGTGATAGAGAAAAACTAAGATCAGTTTTGGATTCCGTACCCAAAAATTAGCTGAAACTGCTGTCAGACTGCTGTCAGACCTAACCTAATAAAATTGTGTTCCCCAGTGTAATTAATGAAGTAAAGAATACGCATTAAGGTCTCGTCTGTTACCGCGAATAATTTGGCTGCGCAGGATGCCAACGGCATCCTGGAAAAGCTTAATTGTTGTGTTTCACCGGTTATGTAAGGGAGGAAAAAAGGGTAGATTAACGCAAATGCAGTTCCGCAGGCTGGCGTGATAAAAATGTGACACATCATTAGAGACATAAGGAACGTGACGATAAGGAATCCATCAGGGGCTGTTTTCACCAGGGAAAATCCTCTGCCACTCTGCGGCGACGCCATCCCCCGTCGTCTGCATTTGCTTTGACCTTTATTGTTATCACTCACAGGCACAAGGCCAGAAATAAATATATAAGTCTGAATATACCCTTCACATGTGAGGACATGCTACCCGTGGAAAGTCTATATCCAGTAGATCCGCATTTATTAAGCCTAAAAAGTCTCCCGTGAGCATATGTTATCTCGGTAGAGTTACTGATGAAGCTGTCAAAAATGCTAAATATTCAGTTCTGTCTCATGCCTTTCACACGCGCGCCATCACTGTCGTTGCTAACTGAGCTGCGCTAAAGACATATGCTCAAGCTCCAGCACCACTTTCCGTCAGCTCTGTTGGAAAAGAAGCGCCCAAGTCAAACTGGGCGTTCTTCCCTTCAGATCACGTGGGCACGTTCTTGAAACGGCGGGCCGACGGTGCACAGTTAGGTCAGACGGCTGGTGATCTTGCCCCGGGACGGCCAACCGCGCTTTTCTGTGCGATTTCAGTGTCGGACAAGATGGATGCCTGTTTCCGAGCTACTGTACGAGCCTCTCGCTATTAACTGTCACAGCAACAGAGGTGTCAAGGACACACGTCCGGAAAAGCTTTATTTAGTATGTGTGGCTGGTGGCAGATTCTTGCTGTGTGTGTGTGTGTGTGTGTGTGTGTGTGTGTGTGTGTGTGTGTGTGTGTTTTAGTTTGCTGTTAATTTGCCGTGTAGGCACCGCAATGGATCCTCTCTCCAAAGTCATATTGAAATGACCTCAATCAAGCAAATCATATAGAAGTGATAGGGTGCAGAGATAAAGCATTAATAGCTCTTTCCTCAGTTGAAAGACCAGACCGAATCTCATTTATATGTGATGAAGTCCTCCCTAAAGCCTTAATGTGACACCTCGGTGCGGACGCCTGTTTTACTGTAATATCCCGCTGCCACAGCAGGAGAGCGCCATTATCAGCTGCCACAACAACCTAATTTGTCCTCATTGCCATGGCAGATTTGGGTGGAATGGGGTTTAAATGCAATCATCTTGCCAGCATATTTAACTCTACTACCCCCTGTGAGATGTCTCCCGCGGGCCCCGGCTGCATTTCAGCTTGGATTTTTATCTTCATTACCTTGTCTTTAACACGTTGCTGGTTGTTGCTTTCAACGCTGGCAGAGCTCCAGAGCATCAGCGGACTCAACATCGATGAGAAATATTGGGGACTTTTATCATCAGCTAGCTGAACAGGTAGCAGGTACAGCTTGAAATCAAGCCCGAGCGTAAAAGTGGCCGTGAAACGACGCGGTGATATTGAATTTTCTGAGTTTTTTTGTGCTGTTTCCTTCTGCTGCTGCTGGTGTTTGCAGAGGCAGCGTTGCTCAACCCAGGGAAGATGGTCCGGTGTGAGCCGCTCGCTCCCCGGGGGCGTGGAGCTGTGGAGCTCAACCTGGAAGCTCGCCTCTTCCCTCTCTGCATCTTTGTTTTGCAAATGAGGGAGGGACGGGGACGATGGGATGTCGCAGAGCCTCTTCGGGTTCTGCTCAGCTCAGTAGAATGTTGAATGCTTTTTTTTTTCCTGCGGTTTTACCACACAGGAGCAACACCTTGATAAAAAACGAGCTTGCTGCAGAATTCAGCCTGGGCCTTGTTTTAAGCCTCCAGAGAGGGGAACAATGTACACGTCTGTGTTGCAACTTCCTGAAATGTCTTATTAGCCAAAATCAGCAGCAGCTGGAAAAAACAACCTGTGAGAAGTTGAGACCGCTGTTTCATATTTTTTTTAAAATAGCTTCGGCCTGATTGTAGCTGGTTTTGGTAGCAAGGAGGACAAATATGGTGGCTCAAACTAGAAAGCCGGAGCTTCAATGAGCAGATATGGCTGCAGACTGTGCTGTGTTGTGCTGCATTGCAGACAAGCACCTTACCTTTTAAAAGAACATGTGTCCTTCGCCTGCTGGCCCTCGAGCATTCAGGCTCACGCGATCAATTTGATCCGGCTCTGCGTTGCCGGGCTGTGACATGAAGCTCGGATTTTAAGCGGCCTGATCTCTTTGTGGGTTTCTTTTACTTCATCTGGGTGATATTCTCATTTCTTGTTTCTATCCAGCCCATAATCGCCTCCGACAACGCTGATCATAGCAGGGACTGGGCAGACGTCTCGTCGCGATCCGGGAAGATATTGTTCCAAACTCAAAAGATTAATATTAAAATATGTTTCCAGGCTGTTTCTGTGAATCCTGCCGGATGTTTTGGTGAAAGTGCACCGTTTTACGTCTCTACAGCCAGCAGGTTGGAGCTGAAAGACGTGCTGCATCATTTCGGAACGCTAATGCATTTCTAAGTGGTACAATCTGTGGTTGGTCTGAGCCATTAGTGTCTCTCCCATTTATCTATCGTTTTCAAAGACAGTGGGGAACAAACTGAGGAAGACATTTCCACCGGCACAGTGGCCCCAGCACGCCGATTTGAGGCACAATAATGACACAGGACAAGCAAGATGGCCTCCTGCTGGTCCCTGGTAACTACAGGGAGAGGAGTAAAGATTGGCTGCAGGCTCTCTGGCTGTGTCCATTTGTGGGAACTTTAAGAAGCTTTGTGGGGGTGGGGCCGTGGCTAATTTTTTACAGTCGTTATCAGGACAAACACATAAATGTGAAAGAGGAGATGGGGAGGGGAGGAGAGGAGAGGAGAGGAGAGGAGAGGAGAGGAGAGGAGAGGGGAGGAGGAGAGGAGAGGAGAGGAGAGGAGAGGAGAGGAGAGGAGAGGAGGAGAGGGAGGAGAGGAGAGGAGAGGAGAGGAGAGGAGAGGAGAGGAGAGGAGAGGAGAGGAGAGGGCAGGAGAGGAGAGGAGATGAGATGAGAGGATAGGAGAGGACAGGAGAGGACAGGAGAGGAGAGGAGAGGAGAGGAGAGGAGAGGAGAGGAGAGGAGAGGAGAGGAGAGGAGAGGTGAGGTGGAGGTGGAGGTGGAGGTGGAGGTGGAGGAGAGAATAGACATGACCCGGACAGTCCACCTCCACAAGGTTGCTCCTTGGGAGACATTTGCTTTGTTTATTGCGTTAGATGTGCAACGCGTCACGCAGTGATTTTGACGTGGCAGGTTGGACACATTGAGAGAAAAAGGGGTCAGAATTAGACGCCGAAGGTTCCACTGCACCGCGTGGATGACGTAGGCATTCGGATCCTTTTCGTTGCTCCAAATGTTTTCACACAAAGCGTCCGCGGGCGCAACGTGGAGCGCTGCAGCAGGGCGAGGACATGCAGAACTGTCCTATGTAAATGTGTCTGTCCTATGCAAATTCCTTTGACCTTTACTCTCTGAGCAGCAGTTAGAACCATGTAACCAGATTGTTGCTCCAGTTTCTCTGTTTTAAAGCACCCTCCTCTCCTAGCTCCTTTGTATACGTTTGCAATTCTATTACGTTTTGACAAAGTCAAAAATGTGCACACGAGAACCAGCTTGGGTCCGTTTGTCATCAGCATTCACTTGTTGAGAGACGAGAGACAAAAATGAGATTAATATCGAACGAACCAAAGTTCATTTACTGAATTGCGTAATTAATGTCTAAAATCTCTGATTCATTGACAGAACTAGAACGGGTCATTCATGATTATTGATCTGTTTCTTTGATTTTATTGATTGATTTATTTAGTGAGGAAACTGACTCACAAAAGAAACTAAATTCTGGCTAATGAGGGATGGATAGGGAAGTATTCAGCCCTAGTTGGTCATTCTGGAACACTGTATAATCAACATTGATCTACTCATAAATCAAAGAAAATACCATAAATATGATTAAACCTAATTGGAAACTATGAATGTGTATTTATTATGAGTGCTAAATTACCCTTTAAAGCCCAACAGGGCTTCACGTGTCTGTTTACAGACCTGTTGTTCAGTCTCGTGCAACCTTTCCAACACATTTAAATGCTCTCGATTGATTTATTTTCAAACTGAGAAGTATTTTCAAGTAGGATTACTCATGCACTTTGCTGCCTAATCATGCGCAGATCCCAGTGTCAGCGTAGGCACATTAATGACTCATGGAAAATGATTGGTCATCCATCAAGTGTACAGAAATAGATAGAGACACAGATACTTGGACATCTTCTCCGGCATCATCACCGCTTCTTCCCAAAGACTTTAAATTTGGAATAATTGCTTTTCTATCGCAGTTGCCACAGATCTCCTTCATTCCATACAAAAACCAGTAAACTGAGAGAGGGGAGGGGGATTTGCATGTAAGATGCTTCAACCAGGTGTGTGCATGTGCAGTGACCTAGGTAACACGAGCCCGGGCTTGTTCGGGATCAACGTCACCCCAAAGGATGGCAGCCAGGCTGGGGGCCAGAATGCTGTCACTATAACGCTGGTGAGCGGTCCAGGAGGAGCAGTTGCAGCATCTGGATAGTCAAGCTCCATTAGCCTCCTGGCTCTGTTTTACAACGGCTGCGTCACGGCCTTGCAGACAAATGGCAGGAGAGGTGGTGTGTGTGTGATAGCAGCCACATAACTCAGGGGACCGTCACCGTGAATATCATACCAATTTGGACCCTGATTCCACCCCCCCCACCCCCTTCGATTCTTATGTGGGCTTCCTGAGAGCCTTGCCGGGATTTGATGAGAAGGCATTAGCTTTCAACCTTGGTGAAGGATAAGCGTCACTGGCGTCCTAGCTGCCACGCTGCTGTTGGGCGAAGATAAGCGCCCCATCCTTTAGGACACCCTGCCAGGCTGCGTTTGGCCCCGTGCAGCAGGAGGACGGGGTAATTGCGGTGGTGCTGTGACCAGTTAATTAAGTCATTACCTCATCTGATGCAAGAGACCAGAATTTTATGATGACTTTTTTTTTTTTTTTTAAGAAAAAACTGACTCAAGATCACCGTCCCTCCTCAACTGGGGTCACCCTGAATGTTCCGTTGCTGCTATAACAAGCATCATCATTGCAAAAAGGCCTCGATTTCGTATGACAAGTTTTCTTTTCCCCCTCACCCGAAAAACAAAGAGGTAAATCTGAAGGTAATAAGCTATAGTATATATTGTTTGTAGTGGCAGGACACTGCTATGGGCAAAATATTCGCCATTAAGAAGCCATCTCCATGGAAATCTGGCGCCTTACTGTCACTCCCAGATAAATCCCCACATTCCTCCTCAACAGTTCTCTCCCTGGTTTTCTTGGCTCGTCCTTGTGTGCCTATAAATTGTTTGCTGTGATATACAGCGGACAGGAGCAGCACTGTGCGCGCGAGAGCGCCGGCGTGTGTAAGAATGAGGTTTATTTACAGGGCTGAGCTGCTGAAATAAAGCAAGCGGTGCTACATTTCTCTTCGAGGCACCAGGGCATTGAATGATGAAACACACAGGGAGAGGCTGCGGTGGCTATTGATGTACGCTACTCTTGGATCCTCGCCAAGCTGGTGAAAGGCAAGGGGAGAAAAAATAAATAAAAGAAAGGACTCCCCTGATAACACAAGGTTGCATTTTATAGGAGCTATGTCTGTCAAAACTAAGGAGGAAACTCCATGGTTTATCCACAACTGCTGAAGTGGCAGGAGGCCTGGCATTTAACATTTCCTTGCTAACGCTGCCACAGAATGAGCCCTTTAGCGATCGGGATCCTCGCCAGCTCGGGGAAGCGGCGGCAGATCATCCTCCGTTAATAGGCGCTCATAATCCTCTGTGAATGTCTTATGTTGTCCCCCGAGACGAGCGAGACCGAGGCGTGTAGTTGCAATCATCCTGCATTAGGGGCCGACAGTTTTACTGCTGCCATAAGTGTTGCGAAGTGACGCAAGGATAATGAAGACTGTAAAGTGCTGTATATGATCACCTTTAACCATTTCTTTCTCTTTCTTTCCCCCTCCGCTGCTGCTTGTCAATGCCACAGGAAGTGGAGGTTAGTGTCTCTTTTGTAATTTTGGTCTGTATCTGCTGCCTGTATTTCTCTGGATGTCTGTTTTCCACAGCATATTCTCCATGAAAAACCCATTTTAGTGTTCTGAATCATGTTTGGCTCCGGCTTAGTGCATGTGTGCATTCAAAGCTGCAGTAAAAGAAGTGTCACCCTTGCCGTCAGCTTTGTGCTTGATCAGCTTCACTGACTCGGGAGCCTCAGAGCAGAATAAGACAGACCAGAGCCGATCCTCGGGGTCCTGTCTGGGCCCGGTGCCCGGCAGAAACCGACACCCTTTATAGTTGCTCCCCTCTGCTCAGACTCAGAAATGGCTCCGAATGAATTCAGCGGAGTTGGATCTTTGAATTTCTATTAGAATCATATCAAAACATCCCCAGGTATACACACACGCACACGTGCCCGTATGCACACGCGCACACGCTCATGTGTGCAGGTGCAAAAACGCAACAATGCGATGTGATCTAGGCCCAAAATAAGTAATAAGCTGAATAAAACTGGAAGAAACAAACTACTAGAAACCGAAAATGAATAAAGGATGGATGGATGGATGGATGGGTGGGTAAGTGGGTGGGTGGATGGATGGATGGATGGATGGATGGATGGATGGATGGATGGATGGATAGATAGATAGATAGATAGATAGATAGATAGATAGATAGATAGATAGATAGATAGATAGATAGATAGATAGATAGATAGATAGATAGATAGATAGGAAGAGGATGCAAGAGGAAGGAGAGGACAGGGTAGCACTGGGAATCCATGTTATTGATACCAGTGCCACCCGTGATTCTCCGCTTGGATTGGCTTCCTCATCGATTCAACTAAAATAGAACAGACGAGAGTTTCAAGTCATTTATCGTTATTTAGTTTTTTCTTCAGAAAAGCCAAAGGGCGTGAGCTGGAGTTAAAATCGTGGCCCTGCCCTCCCTAGAGAGAACGGTATGTTTCAGCATGTCGCTGGGGATTCCACTGGAAAATGCACGGCCGCGGCGCACAATGGGCTTCGAGCATCTATTCACAGGACACCGAGCGCCCGCTGCCCCTCTTGACATCAGCGTTATGTAAGGTGCGTGGAATCAAATGAGAGGCGTCGATAAAGGCAGCGCCGAGCGTCGATGTGGTCAGTTTAAACCGGTTCTCCGCTGGAACCCAGCGAACGATTCTATCCATGCGACAGGAAACCCGAGTGGTGCCGGGTCGGCAACACATCTGCAGGGCGCCTGTCACGCTTTAGAGCCGCAGCAGCGACTTCCTGTCTGACCAGTCAGAAGCTGGAGCTTCTGGATCCATCGGAACATTAGAGGGACTTAATACCTCACGCAACCAAAATGGGGAGAAGTTAAGAATGAGGAGGCAGAGGGGTGTGTGTGTTTTTCCTGCGAGTGGTTTGTAGAGCCAACAGCCAGTGGCTGTGCTGATTCAGTGATTCTGCTCGGCTCAGACGCAGCTGCTACAGTCCAACAGGCCTCCTTTCTGGAGAAATTACAGCTCACTGTCAGGCGCTTCCACGCTTATATGGATACGGCCCATCCGCTGTAATAAATCTCCATTATTTACAATACAGATGGGTACATTTTTGTCAATTTCACGTCATCTTAGAAAGACCAGATATGGCGGATGGAGGCAGATGAGTGGAGGAAGTTTAATTTATAGTAGCAACGGGGGTGCTTTCATATCAACATGTGCAGCTGGTTCCATTCTTAAGCCGAGCCCTGCCCTCGTACATGCAGACATTGTGTTATTCAAACATGGCAAATCTAGCGAGACGTTTTCGTTTGTGTGGAGAACGATTGAATCTGAATGTGTTTTTCTTTCTAGGATGACTACGTCAAAAATGGGGAGGAGAACACGGCGTCTGATGAAAGTAAGTCAGAGGATGGTGAATTATGTTCAATTAGGAACCTTTTTTGGAGCGTGTGCATGACTGACTGTTCAAAATTGTTTCAAAAGACTATTATGCTCTATAGATTTAGCTTGAATCATCAATGCTAAGTGCAGTCTGTCCACTCAAGGCATATTAAGCAGCGTGGTGCATGTTGCGGAAGCGTCGGGTTGTTTTAATTGCTGCAGTTATCCGAGGTCTTCCAGCAGGAGGAGAGCGCTGAACCGAGGTGTCGCAGCTTGTGTTAGGTGGGAAAAAAGGTGGTGATTCACAGGAAAGGTGAGGTTGCACTCTTCAGTAGGATCCATTAGTTTAAAACGCTGGCTATAATTGCTTTTGTTGCTGAGGGCTGGATTCAGAACTCCCACTAGGCTCCATTTTCCTCCATTGGGGTCTTTTTTTGGGTTGTTTTTTTTAATTTCACCTTGAGAAAATAAGTTTGTGCTCTTTATGTCTGTAGAGAATTACACATACATTAAATCTGCGACTAAAAACACTTCTACTGTACCATTTAAATTAAATTACTCAAAGCAAGAGTGTCTTTTAGCGTGTTATACACTAAGCTCCTGATCTGGCCACCACTTCACTGAAGTGTATCATGATTTAATTGTGTAACCAATCAGATTTCAGCATGTGTTGCACATGGGGCTTATCTTAAAATATATTTGCTCCAGCTCACATGCTAACACTGCTGCCTTTAACTTTGGGGGCGAAACTAGGGTTGTCGGAGTGCTTTTCACGAATATTAGATGAGCAAATTCTGAGATCCGAGCCAGTTCCAAGTCCCCACTCAATCAGAGCTGTGATCCAACTCACCAAAAATGGCTGTTTAACCTTTAATGTTTCATTTCTCAGCCAGTGATTTCACATTATCCCTAATATATCAATATTATGAGCATGATTTTATATAAAATATGCACTGCAGCCATCAGGGTCGGTGCAGGTTGATCGAGTTGCCAGAAAAGAAGTGAAACATGAAATTCTCAGGACAGCATCTCAGGTCAGGATATGAGAGGACTTATATTATCTATTTATATGAGCTGTAACCGCTAGAACAGGTTCATGCAGCCTGCTGTGAGATGAAGGTGGGAGGAGCTCTGGTGCTCCGCACCCATGCAGCTGCACTTAAAAGGCGCCAAACTTTGCATCAAAGAAGGAAGATGTGAGGAGAAGCATCTCCCCATGTTATCACAGACATCTGTTCTTGCAACAGGGAGAATGACTAATGTAGTCTCAGGAAAACGCCTCGCTTGCTGTAATGTGGAGGATGTTCATTTGAATACCATTGATTTCAGCCCCGTCCCAGCTCCCACTGGGGCTAATTCTGCAGACCTAATTGATCGGGGCCCGCTTCATTGCAAATTAGACAAGGCAGAAGAAAACTCCGACACGCTGTACCTGCAAGCTGCGAATAGAACAAAAGACCTAAAAGGAGACTTCAGGCGCCCCTTTAGGGAGGCTGATAGAGAAATTAAGCGTGCTTTTGCACCGTCGAGCTCTAAAGATGGTTCCGAAACAACATGGCGGCAGTTACTGCGACTAAAGGAAGGTTTGACAGCTAAAAAAGAAATAAGCCTGTCATTTCACTTCTATTGCGGGAGATTTTCGCAGGTATCTCGTTTAATTCATCCACTGGAACAGGATAAAAGCTCCAGGCTGCATTAACAGAAACCGCCAATTAAAGTCAAGGCTATAAAAGACTCCTCTAATATGACAGTAATTGCGATTCCAATCAGAACTAATTTACCTAACTCTGCCAATGGGTTCATCTCTTTCATGCTTTTAATATTTTATTTCACCTCTCAGCACAATAACTCTGTCCAGATCTTCCCAAAGTAACACTTAATTAAATGTACACACGGGTGGTTTAAATGTAAAATTAATACTTGGTGGGGACTCTCGGTGGACGGCCCTGTCACCGGCTGCTTGGGTCGGCGGGGTAGATCATATTGTGGGGGAGGCAGCCATCGTGTTCCAGTCCTGATAGCAGCATAGTTATAGGAATAATCATCTGACACAGGCAGTGAAGATAGCCTTTGTTCCTCTTGGTTGCACAAGGATTTCAAACCCATAATGGCTCTCACACTGAGCAGCCCTGCGCTGAATTGTCAAGAAAAAACGGCCCATGTTTGATCTTTAGTACAACTCAAATCCCATGTTTGGATTCCAATTTGAGTCCATAGGAGATTTACAGGAGTACTGCGTTCGAGACACGTTTGGTTTGGAGCTGCAGCTTGAAGGCAGGCTCGAGGGGACTCATAAATACTGAATGTGGGAGCGTCGAGAGAGAAACATCTGAAACTGTACGAGAAACACTAAGCTGTGTTTCTATGGGAACAATTATCGAGAAAATCTTTTCTGACGGTGTGATTAAAAACACAGAAAATAGAAAACAGTTATGAGCACACCTTTGGTGATAAATGGTTTTATGGATTTTGACATATTTTCCTGAAGCCTGTGGAATAGAAGTCACTCGTAATTTTAGTAATCCTCATCTACGGAAAAGCTGCTTTTCCGGACCATTTTTCAGAGACTGAACCAATCTGCTAGCCAAGCTGTACGATTCCGACCCTATTTGAGTAAGAGAATCAAGAAATAGTTGGGATTTGAGAACTGCTGTTCATATAAGCGGTCATGATTAAAGTCAATGCTCAGGTTATTTTATACAAATGAAGTTTTTTATAGGATTTTTTTTAACCTTCTCTCTCTGCAGTGCTGTACTCAATGCCCAGGCTAGCCTGCTTTTCCCCCACTTTTGCTAATTGCTTTTATCAAAGCTGAATTTTTCTTTGTATTTATGCTCTCAAGAAACGTCTTTTCAGCTAATTCCCCCGAAAATGAAATGCGTTTTCGCGCTCCTGACAACATATCACATCGGCTCTAAATCTGTAAGCGTTCGCTTGCAAACGCATTTTAAATTCAATCATTTCACCGGACCACTCAGACTTCTCTGCACTTTAACATGTGTAACATGGGGGGGGCGATTAACCTTTCGGATGGAACTTTCTGCAATTTAAAGCTGTTTATTCACAGAGCTCAAGAAAGTGATGAAGGGGGGGAGAAGACAAATTTTGGTCCCCCTGAAAGTGTGGTGGTACCACAAAATACACCATTTCACCTCTCCAGTGTATAACAATGATACTTAAAGTTTAATGTGTATACTTATTTCAGGAAAATGGCACCTGGAGTGTTCTTATTGAGAAATCCTGGCCTCTCTAAATATGATCCAACTCTACCGAAAGATCTGTGAGACTTTCCTGAAGAAAAAAATTATACTATGTTGAGGGCTCCATAATGTAGACTTTACCTGAATGGGACAGAATTGGTGAGTTGGAGTGTGTGTGTATTTCTGTTACTCTTTGTGCCATTCAACAACAAGAAGTGTCTGCGCTCTGACAGCGTGCATTGTTCCACCGGGGAGATCGGCGCCAATCGGGGTGCGCCGTTGCCATGAGGAGGTTTACTTTGTTTGGAAAAAATGCCGGATTCGCGTCTCAATGCGCCTCCACCTGAATGCATGAATCCAGGGCGTGTTTGTAGAGCCATGCAGTGACGGATTGGTGTAAACAGAAGGATGTCCCAGAAGATTGTCTGAATTAGGGCCATTAACAATTTACACGAGTTATTCAGAGTCTTTTGTTCATGATTATGTAACCAATTGAATGTGGACATTCCTCATTAGACACCACAAAACCGCGACTGGCTCACATAAATTAATAACTTTAAAGTTTAGTCGAAACAGTCATTAACACGACAGGCTCACCACCACCCACATTAATTCTAGACTCTGCCAGCGCTAAAATAGCAATATACCAGTTCCCTCACACCTCCCCTGACATCGCTTTGACTCTAATGTTGCAGGAACCTGGCTGTTAGCCACTTTGTCTGTTTACCGCCTCGACTGCAAAGCAGCTGTTCGAAGCTGACTCGGGATCTCACAGCTTAAATTTCTCCGGGTGACTGCTCCTCTCCACTCTCCCTTATATTTATCTGATCCTCCGAGGGTTCCGAGGCCTCCCGGAGATTGAGTGCGACAGCGTGGCGGTCAGTGTCGGGTGGCAGTGAGGAAGGTGGAGGGCGTGGTGCTATTTTGGGCCCAGCGTGGCTGTTTGGGAAGAGTGTGGCGTTGAAGAGCTCCTAGGAAAAGCAGCGTGAGACAATGAGGAGGGCGAGAGGGGAGGAGAGGAAAGTGATCAACCGGGAGGGAGGGAATGCGAGAGGGACAGTGATAAGTTGACACGCGGGAAGTGAGATGTGACAAAGAAAGAGACGCTCAATCAGTGCTGTCAGAGCCCCTCGCAATCAGAGGCGGCCGCTGGAGACGGCCGGCAGCGCTGGTGGAGATGGGCTGCCTCGCTAATGACAGCTCGGCAAATCAATGTGCTCATTTGTGCACGCTGCCGGAGCATTTGTCATCAGACATTCCCTGATTTTTATTGCGCCTGCCTGCATTTAAGGTAGTTTGGTAAATATGGAAGATCATTCCCTGCAATGTAAACACGGCAAAGTTGATTATACAGCACATAAACCTGCTGCTTTCTGCTGCGTTGCTTTGTCGCTGCGTGCCTTTGTGTCAAAATGAGTGAAAAACAGCCCGAAGCTCTCTCCAAAATAGATGCAGCACCTGAGCTGGAGTCGACGTCTCGCGTCGAGTTTAACTTTTTTCTTCCCTCTCCTTCTCTCTTGTTCAGCTGTGGACACCACCAAGGATCCGTGCCAGAACGTCAAGTGCAGCCGCCATAAGGTGTGCGTGGCGCAGGGCTACCAGAGGGCCATGTGTGTCAATCGCAGGAAACTGGAGCAAAAGTAGGTCGCTGAAAGCGGAGGGACGCTCAGCGGGAAGACGGTCAATGGTGTCAAAAAAAAGCTTTCAGTGTGCGCTCGTCAAGCTATTGATTAATAGCAACAGGCTGAGAGAGCGTCGTGAGTCAAGAGGGATGCAGTTTTAGCTGGAACATCAGCGCTGTGCTGCGACTAATTAAATATGTGGACGCAAGTCGGTCCCGAGGGGAACATGGACGATCGTCGAACGACTGAAAACGCTAAAAACCATATAACATTGTGGTTTCCGCGCTTGCTAACTGACCTTACATTTTTTGACTGTTTCTTTCCCCAATGGGACGCAGGGCAGTTACCATAGTAACTAAATGTACTTTGTATAGGCCCCAGGCCCCTTTCAACATTAATAATTCAGCAGTTCTTTAATGTTGACGCTAGATTTCTTTATGGCCTTTGAGGTAAAAACTTTTACAGCCAGATTTTCTTCTGACGTGGCCACATCTAAAATCTCAGATAGATAGATAGATAGATAGATAGATAGATAGATAGATAGATAGATAGATAGATAGATAGATAGATAGATCTCTGTATTTGCTCGACTGTGAAAACCAAATGAGCACTGTTTCGTAATGAAGAGACTTAATGGAGTGAATTATTCCAACCTGCAACATCCACATGCTGCGACACTCATTTATTGTTGTCTAAATAAAGGGCTTAATTTGCCGAGGTGAGGACTTTGCCAAAAGCATTATATCATCACAATAGTGCAGCAACGAGAGCGTCTATGTGCCGCATTCACAAATGCGTTAAAGATTTCTTCATAACACCTATGTTTGGGGGTGGAAGCTCTTCCATTTCTCCTCTCTGGAGTATTGTGGACCTCTGTGGCCCTCCCAACTTGCCTTGGACCTGCTTAAGAAGGACGTAATTCCACTACTAAAGTCGCTATTCAGTAGCAGAAAGGTTCTGTTCACAGTCGAAAATTCAAGTACCTCATATTGAAATCGAGTAGATTAAAGCCAAGTTAATTAGCTCCCATGCAGTGGAAATTCAATATCCATGAGAACTGTTCCCCTAAGGTGGGTTTTCTCCCTTTCTTACTCAGGGTCAGGCAGTCAGGGCAGTCAGAGGGCCATGAAGGGAGCTGCAAATCCTGCCCCGTGACGGCGACCTCTCCTGTTTGTGGATCTGATGGACACAACTACGCTACTGAGGTAAAATAAGTCCCTCCTCACCGAGACGCAGCCAGCAGGATCATTTTTCTTTTTCCCCTCACTGCTGATTTCTGCCTTGGTGGAAAAAAGAAAGGAGCCGGAAGAAAAGGAAAGTGGCTGTGTCATCTTTTTTTCAATAATGAGAGGAGTCCAGTCAAGTGCAGTTTCCTGCTGTGCTGACACATACAGTACGTGGGCGCAGCAGGTCGGCACAGTCCATCACTGCTCCGGGAAGGACGAGCGCACCGGCTCAACTCGGCCTGGTGATTAATGACTGACGTGGCTTTGAGCGGTGACGCCGCCCGCTGCCCGCCGCCCGCTGCCCGCCGTCAGGGCTCCTTATTGATTTACGTACAGTTTTTAATTCTGACCTTGCATGGGGAAGGCGGTTGTAAATGACAGCTTGTTCTTGCTGCCTTTGAGTGCAGTGTCCCATCTGAATGAGCAATCTCCCTCTCTCTCTCTCGCTCTCTCGCTGCCATGAATATTTTAACTCTCTTCCGTTGCCTCCCTCTCTCTTTCTTCTTGCAGTGTAAGCTGGAGCAGCAAGCCTGCCTCACAGGCAAAGACCTCAGCGTCATGTGCAGCGGCTTTTGCCCATGCGCAACCTCAACAATTACCGAGGCGAAACGTGGCAAGTGGTCTCTTTTAACCATATTTACTCCTCGGAATATCAGCGCGGCTCCATCCGTGGTGGGCCTGCCGCGCAGAATAGGATTCCAATACTCTCAGAGAACTAATCAACCCAGTGCTTGACTTTTTGGATCAATACTCACCAATTTCAGAGATTACTGTTATCCGAATCTCCCCTGTGTGGCCATGCAGCTCTTCAATCATGTGCTAATTAATTATTTAGAGTGTACACTTTCTATCAATGCAGCCAAAACTGTATTGATTATCCAGGAACTTGGGCATTTTAAGATGCCAGTCGATCAAAAGAGTGGAATTCTTCTGTTTCGCTTTATTGAAGTGCACCTCAGCAGCTCCGACAGGGAAAAAGCCGCGTGTTTCAGTCCCCTCGCTACACAATACAAAGAACTTTAAGAAGCCGCACTCTGAAGTGTCGTTTCTGCTTTTGGTCCCTCAGACAGCTGCACCGGCCAGGACTTGGCGGACCTGGGCGACCGTCTCAAGGACTGGTTCCAACTGCTCCATGGGAACGCCAAGCAGAACAACTCCGGCAAGCTTGGATCGGGCACTAGCTCAGGTTAGCATCTCGCACCGCACTCCCATGAATTCTGTGCCTGCGACGAGACGTGGAGGAAGGTGCTTTTCTCCCGCCAGCCCTGGACAGGAGCCTCGAAGCCAGCTGCAAGGACTCCATCGGCTGGATGTTTTCCAAGCTGGACACCAACAACGATCTGTATCTGGACCAGTCCGAGCTGACGGCCATCAACCTGGACAAGTACGAGGTCTGCATCAGACCCTTCTTTAACTCCTGCGACACCTACAAGGATGGAAAGATCTCCATGGCTGAATGGTGCCTGTGCTTCTGGAGAGAAAGTGAGTGTATAGAGCGAGAGCCCAGCCTGAACCAGTTAGCTATAAATAGGCAAAGTAGATGGATGGAGAGAGAGAGAGAGGTTAAAATAGATACACGCTGCTTTAATGTATTTGGATCTTTGTCAAAAATCAATATCACCTTTATTGTTGCATTCTTCATTGTATATATCTACAATCAGAATGGGTTGACCTTCAACCGTGAGGGTCTAGTGACATTCGCGTGGCGTATAATCAGTCAGTTTTTACCATTTTTGTTCCAATTAGACACTGGGCTGGAAAAAAAAGTCGATATTTGGGGTAATCAGAGTCTTGGACTAGTCTGATCTAATGTCTTTAGGAATGCGATAGCAAAAAAACCACCCTGGTTTACACGTTTCAGTGCCTTTCCTGGCTTTGCTAGGTTGGCTCGGTCTGATCCGCTGGTATTTACATCTGGTTTTTTGATCTGTAATGAACAGAAGTCTCGGTTCGCGTCGAGCGCGTCGGAGCCATCTGCTCCACGCCTGCGAAACCGTGTCGAAAAGCGCGGCTGTGAAGCCGCTCCCGGTTTCCCTGTTATCCATCAAGCGGATGCTGAAGCTTCTCTTTGGAGCGACGCTCCATCACGTTGACGCAACGAAATTGTTTTTCCATATCAGAACAATCGCCGGCGGCGTGCGAGGACAGTCTTTTGTGAGCTGTAATGTGGTTATAATTGCAAATATCTCCATGCTGTAGTGCTGAAGGTGTTTGAAATGTCAACGAATGCAGCGAGAATGGTTCGAAACCGGGTCTGATTGGCCATTAGTGTGCATCTAATGTCAGCTGAAGTGATGGCGGTGATTTATCTGGAATCAGATCTGTCTTTGAAGTGACGTGACACGGAATGGGAAATGATCAGCAGGATCCATCCATTTGACCTCCGTGACACAACGGCAGCTCCCCTCATTTGTTTGTCACTTATTGCAGCTAATTGGTCATTTAGTCTGCTTTCTATTGAAACCCCCCCGGGGTCGATTCTTTGATGTTTACCGCCTGTTTGTTTTATAGTAATACTGAAAATGTGAAAAGAGTCTGCAAATTTCAGTTGAATGCCAGAGAAAAAGAAATCGCTTTGTGGATTATTTCAGAGAGAATTCCGGGATATTTTTATCACCTTGGGGGGGTCAAATCAAAGCCTCTGTCTCTCTTTTTTTCTGCCTGTGTTTCTTCCTCTCTGACTATATATTATGTTCTTTCACCTGCGCTCCCCACCATCACCCGGGCTCTTGGGGAATAGTTAGACTTCTTAAGCGAATCAATATGACAAAAGAAGTTAAATTCCAAAGAAGATGGATTGAAGCGGGGCTCGGAAGGAGCGGTTTGAGGCGCCGTCCCTCATCGCTTCTTCTTATTTGATTCCAACAGAGCCGCCGTGCCTCGCTGAGCTGGAGAGGATCCAAGTTCAGGGAGCGGCCAAGATGAACCCTGGTGAGAAACGCATCCGTCATAACAGAACTTTAAAGTTCAGGATGAATTTGATTAAAGAAACCGCCGCCTCGATTCAGCCACCATATAGCACCAGCCTGGTCCTCCATCCAGCGCCGCTGCGCATTGCTCCAGGTATTCATGCGGCGCTTACATAACACGGCGCTCGCTATAGTGAGTTAGAAGCTGGAGGAGGCTCATTTAAGAGATCACAAGCGCACAGCTAGGATTAGGCGCTAATCAGGCTGTGGGGTGGGATTAGGGGGCAGCACTGGCTTTGAAAAGAACAAGGCTAATGCTCCTGCTTGGCTCTCGCAGAAAGCCCGCGCCACAGTATCTACCCAGCTCGCTCAATATGCCGCGCTGCTGCTTTTCAGCCTACTTGTTTGATTGTTTGTGTTCCCTCTGCGTTTCGGCAGACATGCTTGTAAGAGAACTTAGCAGCGGGTTTTGACAAGGCCGTCCCGAGGGAGGCGGAAGCGGCGGAGCACCGTCGCCCAGGCTGTCACTACATTTTTACATGCCGCCAAAAACAGCGCGCTAAAGCGCCGAGTGGGATCGGGCCCGATGGCGCAGGCACGCGGAGACGTTTCCTCGGTAGCCACGATTCTGCCTCTTCTCGGGCTGAATGTGTCATCACGGGTTCAATAACACGGGTGTCGACAGGCCGGCTCGTGCGGCACTCGTCGCAGGATTCGGCGCGTGGCAGCCGAGGCGACGCATGAGAGGTTATGAATATTTTATAACTGGGCTTGCGCGCGTGCTTGCAGGGATGTACATTCCCAGCTGCGACGAGGACGGCTACTACCGGAAGGTGCAGTGCGATCAGAGCCGGGGGGAGTGCTGGTGCGTCGACCAGCATGGCGGGGAACTGATGGGCTCCAGGATCCATGGCAACCCTGACTGCGGTAGGATCAACGTTTGAAAGCACATCTCAGTCATTACATAGATAAGAAAAAAAAAGGTCTGCCTGGAAATGGACCCTGAGAGTCATCATTAAAACATCGGCTCACGACCTGACCTCAGCTTTATGAAAAACAATTTGTTTTCCGTTTGAGACGCCAGATCCCTTTTACTGACAGTATAGATGTTTTTGTTGGCCACTAGAGGGCACTTTAGCCATAACGTCATATATATGATTCTCCATCTTTCAATAGAAGCAAGGTAGCTAGGATTAAATTTACACAGAAATTTATACTACTCCATAGAAAAAGAGAGGTTATCCATCCTGATCATGGATTAAAACAAAACGCTTATATTTCCACGTTTATTTCCATATGTAGATGAGGTTGCCGGGTATTCTGGGGATTTTGGAAGCGGTGTGGGTTGGGAGGATGAAGAGGAGAAGGAGGCAGAGGACATTGGAGAGGAGGCAGAGGAAGAGGAAGAAGAGGAGGGCGAGACAGACGACGGTGGATACATCTGGTAATGCCATCCGACTCCCCCTCGGAGGGGCCCCCGACGCCGAGGGTCTTGGATTTTCAGCGATGGCGCTTTCCTTTACCCAAAACGATTCTGGGATGGGACCGGGGTGGCACGGGAAGGTGCTGGTCTGGGGATGAGACACGCTCATATTTGTCCTGTGTAATTGCTTCTTTGCTTCATCCCTCTCTGGTTTTTGAGCAAAAGAGCTGGGTTTTTTTTGTTTGTTTTGCCATCCAGAAAAGCGGAAGACGCCGACGGCTCCACCGTAGGTAGCTTAATTTCGCCAACTTCCTGTCCTGTCCCACCGCCGTCACTTATGCATCTGGAGATTATAAATCATTTTGTATCATGTGAAGAGCTGCTTTATAAAGTCTTAGCGTGAGGGGAAGACAACAGAATCCTGAGTAGTTTGACATTTTGGCAACAATCCAGTGCTTTATTTTCTGTTAAATCCATATCAAAACTGTAAAAAGGTCATTTTGCTTTATAAGGAAAGTTGATTTTCCCTTGACATTCCTGTCGTCTCGCATGTCATAAAGAACAGTTTGAAAAAATGCTAATTTAGTACACTCGGGTGGATTAAACAGTGGGGGTTAAACTCCGTAATATAATTGTATAAACTAAACAAAACAACGCTGGCTGTGAGCCACATGACACAAGCGTCAGGCAAGACGGCGTCATGGGCTCGAGCGCCATTTAACGCTTAAAGATCCAAATCTCTCAGCAGATGACGAAGAGCTAATATTAGACTTACTTACTCATCGGGTGACCTGAAACAGACTCCAGATGGAGGCACAAGTCGCTCTGTGCCTGCTGGATGCGTAATTGAATGTTTGGATATAGTTAACATACAATGACTCATCTGCTGCCCCCTGTTGGCGGAAAAACTGCTGACGTCAGTCAAAAAGTAGTTCAGAAATTTTAGTACATGTTACATGTTAGTTTACACATTTGCCAAAATGTCTTA